>NC_134083.1:131706927-132322927 GCF_000715075.1 Nicotiana tabacum
AGTACCACCATGTGTGCGGCATGGCGTCCGATTACGGCCTGATCGGCTAGGCCATCTCACCCAACACGTTACCATTTTCAGTCAACCATCTCACATCATACTTCTTTCATATCTTTCAATTCATTGGCACTAGTGATCATTATTACAAAGTCATTCTTGGCACTTGGCCGTATTTCATAATTCCAGACCCCTTTTCCACATTCAATATCATTATCATTATCAACAACAATAAGGCTTCCCATTCAAGACTTTAAATTCACATATGAGCAATTTGGAAATCTTAGGCACATAGAGGCTTTTCATACAAATTGGGCATAACAACCTTTATTTCGATCTTGACATGAATTCTTAACATTCCTAACATGTATTCCACATTTTTGAGCACATCCTCGGTAACAAGATAACATGATGAAGCATTTAGAATAAATATTGAATTACATCATTCAACACAAACATATTAGAAATCGCCAATTCTATAATGATCAAGGGCTTACTCCAATTACATGAACACCATGGGATTTGATTCTAAGAAGAATGGGGGTTTAGCCAACATACCTCAATTGAGCTTCTTAAAACTCTAAGATGTTATGAAAAATTAGCCACTTCAATCTATTTTAGCAATATAACAAAATTGAACCAAAATTAGGAAGATGAACATGGTTTTAGCTCATTTGAGCATATTATCAAACACTAGGTGTGCATCATTATTTTAAGCCCCTTTTGTGGAAGATTCCATCTTTTCCCAACCCACTCTCTACCATTTTTAGCTCACAACCTTCCCACATACTTCAAGGATACATGCGTGCAAGACAACAACCCCCACACCCAATAATTGCCTCTCTAATTACCCCATTTTTGCAAAATTTTGAAATTGAGAGCTAGGACATAGGTTCTTACTTTTAGGGTGAAGACTCCTTTTTTTAATCCTCAATATTTGAGCAAGCATTGATGGATAATGGTACAATATTGCTCCCCCACTCTAAGAACTCTCCCTCTCACTCTAAAATATCATAAATGTGCTCAAAATGGTCTACGGGGTGTGTTTTAATGGGATTGGGTAGGGTTTAAATACCCCAAAAATGAAGCTCTGAAACAGGTTCTGCGGTCGCATATGCGACTGCATAATAGTTATGCGGTCCGCAAAATAACTGCGAAAATGGGTGCCAGAACTGGAAAAGAACTGGTCTAGTCTGCGATAACTATGCGGCCAGCAGACCTGTTCTGCGGTCGCATAATGCACTGCAGAACGGTTCTACGGTTGCATAGTACACCGCAGAACGGGATATGCAACAAGAATGCGGCCTGCAAAACGGTTATGCGGTCACATAATGGCCGCGAAATTGGGCATCAAATATGCTCCAGAAATCTTTCCCACTCTGCGACCAGTCTGCGGTCCGCAGAATAGTTGTGGCCGCAGAATGGGCCACAGAAATGCGTACTTCTGCCCAATATTTTCCTTCAACTCCCAGCACACTGATCAATCAAAATGGTCTACTATTATTAACCTCTACGCTACCTTGGCATCACGGAACCCGAGTTTTTAGGAAAACTTTTACGGGGCCTTACATAAGTGTCATGCCTAACTTCGTGTGGAAAAATTACCCTTTAGGATTGATATTGTTTAATTCAATTGTACTAAGTGAAATCCGTGTATGCAAGGTGACAATTGGGTAAACAGGTTGTACATGGTAGTTGACTGGTTTAGGCTATTTAAACTATTTTCATGCTTTGATTGAAATGTCATATCATGTTCTAAATTCTCATAGTCAATCTATATGTATTTGTGTTAGCCTATCATTACATGCCTTAATTGACTTATTTATTATTTGTTCTATATCCTACTTGATAAATTCCTTTCATGCTTAGTTGAACTTGTTGACTCTTTTATTGTTACATGTTATCTCTCCGTTCTTTATTATCATTATTTGAAGTTGTTGTTCGTGTTATCTCTTCCCTTATTGATTATCCATTCTTGAAGAAATTATTCATCTTATCCCTTTCTTTATTTATTTCCATTATTTGAAACTCATTGCTAAATGTTATCTCTTTTATTGTGAGTTAGTATTATCTAATATCATAGTTATACATTATTTCTCTCATTGTTGAGTTATTTGGTGTTGAAATTATGAAAGTCGTTAACACGTTGAGGCGAAGTTGGTTATTGTTGAGAAATTTATCTTATGGATCATTTTACATTCATTGTTGTTGTTGATATTCTTGCATATATTATGGTGGAGCCATGGGCTATTGTTCTGGAATATTGGTATTGTTGTTGTTGTTGGCAAGTTGTGATATATGGGCACTTATGGTGCGAATTGTTATTGTGATATGATATTGATGCGCATACGGCGGTATAAGGCTTGGGGTTAATGTACATGCGGCGGTATAAGGTGGGGCTTATGTACGTGTTGCTTGTAGGAGAACTATGTGAAGCCACACGGCATCATAAGGTGGGCTAAATTGCATGTAGCTATTTCGAAAAAACTATTTTCAAAACCTATTTCAAATGTAAGGCTCACGTGGTGGTATAAGGAAAGATTGTGATTAAAATTGAGAAATGTGAATACGAGGCGGTACCTCGATTGTGATTCTTGATTATATGAGGCGGTACCTCGGTTTTGATTTCATTATACACGAGGCGGTATGTCGTTGTGATTCTTAATGTTTATTTCATGTTGCAAAGTGTTTAGGTGGGAATATTTCTTGTTGTTTTATTCTTTCTTGTTGTAGTAGTTGTTGTTCATACATGATCATTGTAGGCTCTTTAGTTGCTTCTTTTATGCTATTTCCAATGTTTATTTCCGGTACTAGCTCATGTTATTTTCTTGTTTCGTATCATTTGTTTCTTCACTTTCCATTACATAGCCGTATTACATTTCATACTATTTATTCATATCTGGTAGGTGTCTTGACCTGGCCTCGTCACTACTCTACTGAGGTTAGGTTTGATACTAACTGGGTACCATTGTGGTGTACTCATACTATGCTTCTGCACATTTTTGTGCAGATCCAGGTACGTCTGCTCGTGCCAGTCGATAGAGATTCCTCCTAGTTGCTTCTACTAGAGACTTCAAGGATGCCTGCTCGACGTCCGCAGGCCTCAGAGTCACCTTCCCTTATTCTCATTTACTGTTGTATTTTCTTTCAAACAATGTTGTATTAGATATTTTAGTTTATTCAATAGAGCTTATGACTCTGTTCCACAGTTCTTGGGGATTGTATAGTTGAGACTCTATTTTTCAGAAGTTATATGAGTTTAACAACCTGGTTTTAAGTATTTTGTTAATTATATCTGCTCAATTGTTATCACATAGTAGGCTTACTTATACGTAGATAGTAGGTGCCATCACGACATCCTATGGAGAAAAATTGGGGTCGTGACGTCCGCAACAGCATGTTTTGAATTTTTTGGAGATAACAGACACGTATAACTTCACATGTGTCTCATGAAGGACTATATCATATTAATCCTACTTCTCTCTTTTCTGTTGGGAGAAGTGAAGGCATGGCTAAAACATGAGCTAGAAAATTCGATCAGAAACTAAGACAACATAGCTAGAAGGTTTTTGATCTAGTTCTTCCCATCTAGGAAGACAAAATCACTAAGGAGTCAGATTCTCAAATTTCGGCAAAGAGAGAGTGAAACCCTTCATTAAGCGTGGGAAAGGTACAAGAAGCTGTTACGGGACTATCCTTACCACTATTAGACATATGAAATTTTAGGGCACAGTTTCGTAAATGGGTTGGATAAAACATCAAATATATATTTAAATTTACCTTGGGGAGGTATATGCATGGTGATAACATATGGCGAGATCCATACTTTGCTGAACACTTTTACAACAAATGATTAGAACTGGTAAGGAGATGGAGATCCGAGCAGGTCATACAAGAAAATATTAATGTTGATGTCCTCACAACTATGAGAGCTAATATGGAAAAGATAGCAAATCAGGTTAGTCAAGCTGACAATAGCATATGTGTAACCGATGCAGCACGCGCAACAAATGTCTGCTTGTTATGAGATATGTAAAGATGGTCCCAGAGGCGACAAATGCCATTTGAATCCAGAATCTATCTATTATGTGGGACAACAAGCCAGAGCTCCAATGAACCAACATGCTTAGTATGGTAATACATACAACCCAAATTGGAAGAATCACCTAAATGTCTCTTGGGGTAGAAAGCAGAACAATAACAGACCTTCGGGGAACTATCAGTAGCTACAGAAACCCATACAGCAAGTAGATAAGTGTTTGAATGACTTGTTGGAGAAGTTGTTAGCTGAAAATTAGCAAGAAAGGTTGGAAAATTGATAATTAAGGATATATTTTCGAAATTTGGAAAGGCAAGTCGAGCAAATTACAAGCAACCAAGCTCTTACTAGTGACACTGAGAAGAATCATCAAGCTCAAGTTAATGTAGTGACTTTCAAGAATAGAAGATAATTGGTAAACGTTCCAAAAAAGAAGGAATAGCCTAGGCTAGAAGAAGAAAGAGCTCCAAAACCCGTCGAGGTGAAAAAGAAGATCAATGTAGAATCTGAACAAGCAGCACCTGAAAGGGGTCCACCGCCATTCTCTTAGAGGATGATGAAGAATAATGATGACTACATGTTTAACAAATTCCTTGACATGTTGAAATAGGTACATTTGAATATCCCATTAGTGGACATGTTTCGTGGTGACCCAAAATATGCTAATTACATCAAAAACATTATGGCAAAAAAGAGAATGTTGACTGAGTTTGAGACGTAGCACTCACTGAAGAGTGCACTTCAAAGATTCAAAGAAAGACTTTGTAAAAGCTAAAGGTTATGGGTAGCTTCACCATCCCCATCCTAATTGGTAAAATTGATGTAGGCAGAGCTCTATATGATTTGGGTGCAAGTATAAATCTGATTTCATTATCATTGTTTAAGCAATTAGGCTTGGGAGCTCTACGACCTACCAGAGTCATGTTATAGTTAAAAGATAGGTCCCTGGCTTATCCAAAATGAGTGATTGAGTATGTGTTGCTACATATTGAACAGTTTATCTTCCCAGCAGATTTTATTAGTCTAGACTATGAGGCTAATGAGCAAGCTCCTATCATATTCGAACGTCCTCTCTTGGCTATTGGAGATGGAACCATCAAGGTTAGGGAAGTAAAATGGATCATGAGAGTGGACAACAGAGAGGCAATCTTCAATGTATACCAGGTGATTCAGTTTCCTCGTCATTACGAGGACCTTGCTGTGATCCCTATACTGGAAGTAGATGATCCAGTTTTGGGTTCAAATGTCTATCTAGACGATTCTCTAGAGAAAGCACTTATGTTGTTTGACAGTATAGAACTTAATAAGGAGGTTGATAATATAGATGCATGTTCTAGATGCATCATGTGAATACATCATAGAAGAACCCCAGTTTGAGACCCTAGATATGCCAAATGGACCGCCACCAAAGCCTTCTATCGAGGAGGCTCCAAAGGTGATCATAAACTTTGACTTCTCATGTTTATTATGTATATTTGGGTTGTTGTAACATTTTATCTATAATTATTTCTTTTGATGTATCTTACTTGCAGGAAAAGAAGTTGTTGAGAGTTCTATGAGACCACAAACGTTCCATTGAATGTTCAATACCTATATAAAAGGTACCAACCCTACATTTTGCATGCACAAGATCCTTATAGAGGAAAGACGCAAGCCTAATGTGGACCATCAGGGCTAGCTGGATGAACATGAAAAATGTGATAAGAAAGAAATTAATTAAGTGTCTTAATGCATGTATTATATTTTCTATTTCAGACAGTAAATGGGTAAGTCTAGTTCAATGTGTACACAAAAAGGGAAGTACGAAACTATTAGTAAATGAGAGAAATCAACTAATCCCAACTTGGATAGTAACTGGTTGGAAAATTTTCATAGATTACAAAAAGTTGAATAATTTCACACCGAAATATCATTTCTCCTCCTCGTTATTTATCAGATGCTGGATAGGAATACTACTATTTTCTTGATTGCTACTCGGGGTATAATCAGATTGATGTTGCTCTGCAAGACCAATAAAATACCACTTTCATATGCTATTATGGTAGTTATGAATATTAGACAATGCCATTCGAATTATGTAGTGCACCTGTGACTTTTGAAAGGTGTATGATGGTAATTTTCACCGGTAGGGTGGAAAGCTTTGTTGAGGTCTTTATGGATGACTTTTCTATGTTTAGTGATTTGTTTGATGAATGCTTCACCAATTTTGTTAAAGTTCTTTCTAGGGGTGAGGAGATAAATCTAGTGTTGAATAAGGAGAAGTATCATTTTATGGTGCGAGAAGGCATAATATTGGGACACAATGTGTCACGACCCGGAATTTCCCACCGACGGGACCGTGATGACACCTAACATTTCACTAGCTAGGTAGGCCAACGTTAGAAAATCATTAAACTAATTCCTTATTTCCATTCAGTAAATAACAATAATTAACTAAGATGAAATATGATAAGTGCGGAATATTATAAAATTGTATTAATTACTGCCACCCGGATCTGGAGTCATAATTCATGAGCATTCTAGAATTTTCTACAAGTAATAAACTAAAAGAAATACAACTTTCTGAATGAACAAAATAGTAGAACAGAGAAGATAGACGGGGACTTCAAGGTTTGTAAACGCCGACAGATCTACCTTGAGTCTCCAGACAATAGACCAATAGCAAAAATCTCGATCAACCCGAGCCGGTACCAAAATCTGCACAGAAAGCGCAGAGTACAGTATCAGTATAACCGACCCCATGTACTGATAAGTGTTGAGCCTAACCTCAACGAAGTAGTGACGAGGCTAAGACAAGGCACCTACAAATCAACCTATACAATTTAACAGTGTATGTACAAATAACAGAAATGAAGAACTAAACAGGAAATGTCGGGAGGGGAACATGCTGAGAGGAAATACGAGATAATGAAATACAACAGAATGATAACTAGAGTAGTCAACATACCATGAATCAACAAGAATAGTGAATACAGTAAAGGAAAAATGCACGGCATCACCCTTCGTGCTTTTACTCTCAATCTCACCATAAAATCAATAGAAACGGTACGGCATCACCCTTCATGCATTAACTCTCATCATGGCACGGCATCACCCTTAGTGCATTAACACTCACAATATGGCACGGCATCACCCTTCGTGCATTAACACTCACAATATGGCACGGCATCACCCTTCGTGCATTAAAACTCACAATATGGCACAGTATCACCCTTCGTGCATTAAAACTCTCCCTAACCATAATGCAATGCATAAATAACAACAGGGAGATAGAATAATAAGTACAAACCTTACTTCAATATTTGGTTCCATAATATCAATCTCAAATTTGAAATAAAAACTCAATTATCACCAGAAAATCCGTAAACATGATAAGAATGATAAATTGAACAACACTAGTACAACACGTAGCAATTAGGCATAGGAAAGAGACAATATAAGAAAAATAGAGAAACATGGAAAACATGTAAATTGGCGGCGCATAAGTACTCGTCACCTCACATATACTCCGCTCACATGAATTTCACTTAGCAAGTAATCTAAGGTTCCTAATTCCCTCAAGTCAGGGTTAGACACAACACTTATATCGCTCTGAAAGCCACTTAATTCTCAATCACAGCTTTTCCTTTAGAATTCACCTCCAAACCACTCGTATCTATTAAAAATGACTCAATAATATCAAATATTGCTAAAAAAATTAATTATATTGCATAAACTAAATTTCCGAAACTTTCCTCCAAAAAGTCGAAAAATCGACCCCGGGCCCGCTTGGTCAAAACCCGAGGTTCAGACCAAAATCCATTTACTCATTCGCCCCCGAGCCCGAATATAAAATTGGTTTTGGAATCCAACCTCAAATTGAGGTCTAAATCCCCAAATTTTCAAAATTTCTAATTTCTACCCTAACCCCTAATTCTACCATGAAAACTCTAGATTTTAGGTTGATAATTCATAATGTGTAATGGGTAATTGAAAAAACATAGTTTAGAATCACTTACCAAAACTTTGGGGAAGAAAATGACTCTTGAATATCGCCTCTATCCGTTTGGTTCTTGAAAAATGTTGAAGAAATAGCTTAAACCCATGTTTGATTCTGTTTTATGCACTAGGCGACAGTGTGCATCGCGTTCGCAAGGCCACTGTCGCGTTCACGAAGATAATTTTCTACCAAGCCTTTGCGTTCGCAAGACAGTGTTCGCGTTCGTGTAGGCTACCCCCCTGGCCTTCGCGTTTGCGAGTCATTGCTCGCGTTCACGGTGAAGGAACGATCGACTCTTCCCCAGGTGTGCCTAACACTACGCGTTCGCGAGGAGCTGGTCGCATTCGCGAAGGGTAACTCCCCCCATCGCTTCGCGTTCGCGACCAAGCCTTCGCATTCGCGAAGAAGAAAATTCCAGCTGCCCAGTTTACTTTTCGCGAACGCGAAGAAGGACATGCGAGAACACCTGCTGCAGCAAAATACTAGATTTTCTAAGTCCAAAATATCTCGTGGCCAATCCAAAACTCACCCGAGCCCTCGGGGCTCCAAACCAAACATGCACACAAGTGTAAAAATATCATACGACTTACTCGCACGATCAAATCACCAAAATAACACCTAAAACTATGAATTTAGCACCAAAACAAAAAAAATTCCCAAGAACACTTTAAAATTCATATCTTCCCAACTGGATGTCCGAATCACGTCAAATCGACTCCGTTTCTCACCAAATTTCACAGACAAGTCTTAAATATCATAATGAACTTGTACTGGGCTCCGGAACTAAAATACGAACCCGGTACACACAATGCCAAACATCAATCAATTCTTAGAAATAATTAATGTTCAGACTTTTAATTTTTCTCAAAAATTCATAACTCGAGCTAGGGACCTCCGAATTCGATTCTGGCATATGTCGAGGTCCCATAATTCGATACGGACCCACCGGGACCATCAAAATATGGATACGGGCCCTTTAACCAAAAATATTGACCGAAGTCAATTAAAATCAACTTTTAAGATATAAATTCTTATTTTTATCAATTTTCAACATAAAAGTTTTTCGGAAATACGTCCGGACTGCGCATGCAAATTGAGGAGGGTTAAAATGAGATTTTTAAGGCGTAAGAGCACAGATTTAAGTTCTAAAACATAATATGACCTTTTGGGTCATCACACAATGTGTACAAAGATGGACATGGAGTTGAAAAGGCCAAGATAGAAGCAATTGAGAAGTTTTCCCCGCCTTCCGTGAAAGGAGTTCGTAGTTTCTAGGGACATGGATGTTTCTACTGTTGCTTTATTAAGATTTTTCTAACATTTCTTCTCCTTTATGCAGGTTGCTTGAGAAGGATGTGCCTTGAAAATTTGATAATGCTTGTGTGAAAGCATTTGAGAAGATGAAGTGGAAGCTAGTGAATGCACCAATTATAGTGGCTTCGGACTAGAATGATTCATTCGAGATGATGTGTAATGCAAGTGATAATGCAAGTGGAGCCATATGGGCTAGAGGAGGTGAAAAGTATTCCACTCCATTTACTATAAAATCAAAACCATCACTCATTCTTAGATTAATTACACAATCACTAAAAAGGAGTTGCTAGTAGTTGTTTGGGCGTTTGAAAAAATTTGAGCATACCTAGTAGGAACAAAAGTCATAGTCTACAGGGACTATTCATCTATCAGGTATTTTTTGGAAATAAATATGCAAAGTTAAGGCTAAGTCGTTAGGTGTTACACTTGTAGGAATTTGACTTGGAGATCCAAGATCAAAAAGGAACAGAGAATCAAGTGGCTGATCATTGTCCTTATTAGGAACTCATGATCATGTGGCTGAAGGAGGCTTGATTAGGGAGACCTTTCCCGATGAGAAATTATTGGCCATTACTAGTAAGGAAACAACATGGTATATGTACTATGTGAATTACATTACAAGTAGAGTTTTGCCATCAGATCTTGAACCTTACGCCGAAAGGAAGTTCTTACATGATGTGAGGCTCTATGTGTGGAATGATTTATTCAAGTAGTATACAGAACAATTGGTGAGAAGGTGTGTGTCACAACCCAAAATCCCAACCTGTCGTGATGGCGTCTAACACATTACTAGGCAAGCCAACAATCACCTAACAACTACGAATTAAGTTAAAAAAAAATTCGGTTTAATAAATTCAATGGTGGAAAGTCTCATAAATAACTGATAAAGACAACTGCAACTCAACTACAACAAATTTCAAAATACTGGTGTCACCGAGTACATGAGCTAATAATGTCAACGTAGTCTAAAATTCTAGTACAAATGTCTGAGGAAATAGAACAGTACTGAAATAAATGTAAGGAAGGAGAGTCAAGATCTAAGGACGTCATAGCAGCTACCTCGAAGTCTCTGAGCAGGTACTAACACCAGATCTACCAATCACTGCATCCAGATGTACCTGGATATGCACACGAAGTGCAAAGTATAGTATGAGTATAACCAACCCAATGTACTCAATAAGTAACAAGACTAACCTTGGTCTGAAAGCAGTGACGAGCTCAGAAAGATATAGTCCGAATCATAATAATGACAACACATATATAACAAGATAATGGCAGTAATAACTCAGAGAACTTCCATATTCAGCATGTACACAGTACAAAATTTTAGGCATGCTTTCAAGTTTAACAATTTAAGCCCAAAACTGATAAAATATGCCAAGTACATCTAGCATGAGGAATGTTACATCTCTATGCCTACAAGTCAAATATGCATGTTAAATGTAATGCATCATGGTGATACTCTCAAGTACTCTATAACGACTCAGCCGGTCATTTTAAGCTTCTGCATTCCGTTTAGCTATTTGAAGTCTCGAGTAACTTCGTATAATGTATTATGACTTGTGTGAATTGTCGGTTTTGGTTTTTCAGGTGATTCAGAATTTATTTGGAAGAATGATTCTCAACTAGTAAGCTTTAAGTTGGAAGAGTTGACCAAGTTTGAATTTTCAGTATTTGACCCTGAATTGGAGTTTTGATAGTTCTGTTAGGTCCGGATGGTGATTTTGGACTCGAGCATATGCCCAGATTTGTATTTAGATATTTCTAGAAGGTTTTTGCACAAATTGGCAAAAGTTGAAAATTTGAAAGTTTGGAATATTCATAAGTTGACCAGGAGTTGACTTTGATGATATCGGGTTTGGATTGTGGTTTTGGGAATTAGAATAGCTTTGTTATGTCATTTGGGACTGGTGCGCAAAGTTTGAGTTCATTCCGAGTTAATTTGATATGGTTCGGCACGAATTTTGGAAGTTAAAAGTTCAAAAGTTCATTAAGTTTGATTTGAGGTGAGATTCCTTGTTTCGATGTTATTATGCGTGATTTGAGGCCTCAAGTAGGTCTGTGTTAGGTTATGGGACATTTTGGTATGTTCAGACGGGATCTCGAGGGGCTCGGGCATGTTTCGAATTGATTTCGGACCATTTTTCTACATGCTTTCACTGTTGGTTGATGCTGGTTTCTATTGCCTCGATTGTCATTCGCGATCGCGAATATGAGGATGCAATCACTTAGAGAAAATCTAGAGTTGGGAACTTTCTTCATCGCGGTCACGATTGGATGGCTGCGTTCCTGTAGGGCTGTGTGTGCTTACTATCCGCGTTCGCGAATGAGGAATTGCGGTTGCGTAGTGTTAAGACTGGGCAGCTGAGAGCTAAAGAATTCTTCAACGCGATCGCGTTAAATGGGTCACGTTTGTGGAGCTTTGACATCAGTGGTCATCGCGTTCGCGTGCCTAGTACTGCGAACATGTAGTGCATTTTGGTGGCAGTGGCTTTTGTTCTTTGCGATCACGAAGGTTGTTCTCTTCGCGATCGCGATGGTATTTCTGCAGTCACAATTCATTAATTCGTACACTGATTATAAGTACTCTATTTTCGGGGGTTTCGGCCATTCTAACATATTTGGAGCTATGGAGCTCGGATATAGATGATTTTTGAAGCGATTTTCATCACATGGATTGGGGTAAGTATTCTATACTCGATTTTGATTATATTTGGTGAATCTATCTTTAATTTTGGTAATTGGATTATCAATTTTAAAGAGAAATTTGGGGGGTTTTATCTAAGATTTCATAAAGTGAAGTTTTGAGTTTTGAACATCGATTCGGAGTGGGATTTGAGTGAAATTAGTATGATTGGACTCATAACTGAATGGGTTGTCAGATTTTGTAAGTTTTGTCGGGTTCTGAGGTGCAAAATCGGGTTTGACTTTTTGGTTGACTTTGGGATTTAGATTAAAGATTCTACTTCATGGATTGGGTTTGTTTCCTTTGGCATTATTTGATGTTCTTGAGTTGATTTTGGCTAGTTTTGAGCAGTTCGGAGGTCGGTACATACGAGATGGCATTTCTAGAGTATTGTTTGGCTTGCTCAATATTGGATTCAGATGTTCTAGGTAAGTAACACTTCTAAATTTGGTGCTGAGGGTATGAATCCATAAATATACGTGTTATGTGTGGGTGTTAAGGTGACACACATGCTAGGTGACGGGCGTGTGGGCGTGCACCATGTGAATTAGAACTCGGATGATTCTGTGGTACTGTGTAGTTACCTAATCTTGTTTCTTTCTATGAAATTCCTGCGTGCTAGAGTAATTGAGCTGTAATCCATATTAAAAAACATGTTTAGGCTATATAATTATCCTGTTGGGATCCACTGAGGTCATTATTGTTGTTGAGTTATTTGCTTAAATTGCAATTACGTGCTCAGTGATATTCATTCATTTGTATATCATAACTCAGTCTCTGTTATCATTTGTTGTCATATCATGTTATCATCGTTTAGGCTGATTGGCATGAGATTTGTGAGCCTGAGAGACTAGATAGATTGATGACTGAGTGAGGCCGAGGGACTGTTTGTGAGTGACATTGATAGGATCGGGTTGCACACTGCATTGGGAAATATTGACTCGTGACAGGATCGGGTTGCATGCCGTAACGAGTACTATTGACTCATGATAGGATCGGGTTGCACGCCGCAGCGAGTACTATTGACTCATGATGGGATCGGGTTGCATGACACAGCGGGTACTATTGACTCATGATGGGATCGGGTTGCACGCTGGAGCGGGTATTATTGACTCATGATGGGACCAGGTTGCACGCCGCAACGGGTACTATTGATTCATGACGGGATCGGGTTACGCACCGCAATAGGTTTTATTAGTGCTTGGCCAGGATCTGCCCCTTCGAAGTCTGAAATACCAGCAGTGAGCGCAGTATTTATTGATTCATGATGGGATCGAGTTGCGCGCCACAGCAGGTACTGTACAGTACTGAGTGACTGAGTGTACTGAGTGATTGAGCGTGATGTATGGGTGTGAGACAGTGATGTTGAGTACTTTGAGAGTGTGAGTACATGAGTTCATCACTGTGATGCATTGCATTTGACACGCATACTTGACATACATGCATAGAGATGCATTTTCTCATGCTACATGGTTTTGTGGTATATATGACTTTACATGCACATTGACATGTAGGCATAGAGGTATACTTTCTTCATGCTATCTGAGATTTGAACATCTTATCTGTTGTTTAAAGGTTTTGGAAAAAAAATCAAAGATTTCTGACTTAGTCATATTTTGATGATTTCGGTGAAAGATTTGGGTTTCACTATTGTACTTGAAAAGCATGCCTATTTCCCGTAACTGTGAACGAGTTAAGCATCATACTTTTGAGTTATTTCTTGTAGTACTTTTATTATATTGATATGAGTTGTTGTTAGCTATTGGTGTTGGACTCTCACTGTTGTTCAAGCTCGTCACTGCTTTTAATATAAGGTTAGGTTTGTTACTTATTGAGTACATGGAGTAGGTTATACTCATACTACACTTCTGCACCTTGCGTGCAGATTTTTTATGTTGATATTGTTGTGTATGGCGGGAGCTGGCCTTGAAGACGTACCTGCACTCGGGTCATAGCTGCCGCTTGTCCTTGGCAGCTTAGAATTATTAATTTGTTCGTGTATATTTCAAACGGATGATGTATTATTTCATATCAGCTTGTAAACTCTGAATTTTAGAAGCTCGTGATTCGTACTACCAGTCCTTGGGAATTCTTTGTATAAAAGTTCAGTTATATTATCATTGTTTATTTTCGTAAATCTTATTTGAATAGGATTTTTGCTATTTGGCTTAGCTAGCGGGTTAGGTTAGGTGCCATCACGACTAGTGATATTCCCAGATACTCACACTCTCAGAGTACTCAATATGCATATCTCAAACTCCCACTCATTACACACAATCACTCAGCATTGTATGGTACTTGTGCTCACTCCTGGTATGTCAAACTCCGGAGGTGCGGATCTTGCCCAAGCGCTAATATAAAGCCAATATGGACTACTGCGACGTGCAGCCCGATCCATAATAATAATAATAATAATAATAATAATAATAGATATATAGCCAATATGGCCTGCTGCGGCATGCATCCCGATCCACAGTATAACTCACAACACGACTCTCAGGCCCCAACTAAGTCATCAATATCTCCAGTCTCACGGGCTCACATATCTCACACCACTCAACCAAAACAATGATAACATGATGTAACAGTGAATGATAACAGAGAATGAGATATGATATGCAAATGAATAAATATGATTGAGTAAATATTGAAACTTGAGAAAATAACTCAACAGCAGATATGACATTAGTGGGTCCCAACAGAATAAGCACTCAGCCTAAACATGATTTCTAACATGGATCATATCTCAATTACTTTAACACGTAGGAATTACACCAATAGAAACAAGACTAGATAACTACACCATATCACAGAATCAACCGAGTCATAATTACCACGGTATATGCACACACGCCCGTCACCTAGCATGTGCGTCAGCTCAAGACTAACTATATAACACGTATTTCAGGTATTCATACCCACCGTACCAAGTTTAGAAGTATTACTTACCTCAAGTGCACAACTCAATGCTCCAACAAACCCTTGCCTCGTGAATCGGCCTCCGAACGACTCGAATCTAGTTACAAACAACTTAATATAATCAATACAAGCTATAGGAATCGATTCCATATGATAAATTCCTTTAACCAAATACGAAAAGTCAACCCAAAACTTCAACCCTGGGCCCAAGCCTCGGAACCCAACAAAATTTACAAAATCCTAACACTCATTTAATAACGAGTCCAACCATACCAAAATCATCCAATTCCGACCACAATTCGAGTCTCAAACCCCCAATTCTTACTCTCCAATCCCTAGTCCAAAATTTCCCAAATTTCACCATAAAAACACATAATCTAGGTGTAGATATCAATGGGTATTCAATATTATTGGATAAAAGTGATAAAAAAATAGCTTACCTCTTGATTTATAGTGAAATCCCTCAAAAATATCATCTCTAGCTGAGCTCTCCATGTCAAAATATGAAATAAAACTCTAATCCTCGTTTTTGAAATTTTAATAGTCTGCCTAGTTGCTCTTCTTCGTGAACGCAGAATTTGTCTCACGTTCGCGAAGCACAAAACTCTTCAGTTGCCAAATTCCTCTTACGCGAATGCGAGATCTTCCACACGAAGGCGGACACTCTCCCGCGAACGCGAAGGCTTACATACCTGGTGCCCAACCGGCCTCATCCTTCTACGTGAACACAAGTCCCCTCTAGCGATTGCGATGCACAGAACACTAGACCTTCGCGAACGCGTGCCTTCATCGCGAACACGAAGAACAAAATTCTTCTTCCCCTGAACAACTCTACGCGAATGTGATCTCTTCATTGTGAATACGATCTCTTCATCGCGAACGCGATGAAGACTGCACCATACACCAGATCAGCAGCCTTAAAAGACCAAAACTCAATCCGAATCAATCTAAATCTCACCCGAGGCCCCCTGGACCCCATCCAAATATACCAACACATCCTAAAATATCATACGAACTTATTTGTAGCCTTAAATCACATTAAACAATATCAAAAACATGAATCGCATCCCAATTCAAGCATATTGAACTTTTGAACTTACAACTTCTAAAACTAATGTCGAAACACACCAAACCAACTCTGATTGACCTCAAATTTTACACACAGGTCATAAATGACACAACGGCCTATTCAAACTTTCAGAACCAAAATCCGAGCCCGGTATCAACAAAGTCAACTCTCGGTCAAACTTATCAACTTTCCAACTTTCGCCAATTCAAGCCAAAACGACATGTGGACCTTCAAATCAACATCTGGATATACTCCTAAGTCTACAATTACCATATGAAATTATCGGTACATCAAAATTCAATTCTAGAGTTGTTTACTCATAAGTCAATAACCGGTCAACTCTTTCAACTTAAGCTTCCAACCTTGGGACTAAGTGTCCCAATTCATTCCGAAAAAACCCTTAAACTGAACCAACCACCCCAGCAAGTCACATAATAAAAAGTGAACATAGAATAAGCAATGAATGGTAGAATGAGGCTACAATACTCAAAATGACCGGTCGGGTCGTTAAAGCATGTGTCTCAGAAGAAGATTCAAGAGATCCTACATGAGTGCCAGGAGTCACCCTATGGTAAGAATCATGGAGAAAACTACTGTAAAGGTTCTATAATCGGGTTTCTATTGGCATACATTGTTCAAAGATGGATACGATTTGATGAAAAAATATGATAGATGTCAGAGAATAGAAAACATTACAAGAAGGCATGAGATGCCATTGCACGATATTCTCGAGATAAAAATTTTGATGTATAGGTGATCAACTTCATGGGATCCTTCCCGTATTACAATGATCACAAGCACATCATGGTGGCAGTCGGCTATGTGTCTAAGTGGGTAGACGACGTTGCTCTTCATATTAATGATGCAAACGTCCTGATGATCTTTGTGGGAAAGAATATTTTTACAAGGTTCGGGACCTCTCAGGTATTGATAAGTGATGGGGTACCCACTTTTGTAACAAGGTGTTGGATAATCTCTTAGCAAAATATGGTATCAAGAATAATGTTTCTAATGCCTATCACCCTCAGACTAGTGGCCAAGTCAACGTGTCAAAGAGAGAAATAAAGCAGATTTTTGAGAAGACAATGAATGTGAGTATGCAAAATTAGGCTCTGAAGCTTGATGATACTCTATGGGTATATTGACGGCTTACAAAACTAATATAGGGGCCTCTCTCTACAAGTTAGTTTATGAGAAAGTGTGTCACTTGATGGAGGAACTTGACCACAATGCCTATTGGGCAATCAAAAAGTTGAACTTTGATCTTAAGTTAACACGTGAGAAAAGAATGTTGCAACTGAACAAGCTTGATGAATTTAGGTTACAAGCCTAGAAAATACTAAGTTTTATAAAACGAAGATCAAGAAATGGAACGACAAGCACATTTAAAATCTTAAGTTTGAGCCGGGTCAATTAGTTCTTTTGTTTAATTCGCGGTTGAGATTATTCTCAAATCGCATTGGTCGGGTATATTTAAGGTAGTTAGAGTCACTCCGCATGGTATAGTTAAGTCGCACGCTTTGAACGAATAAAGGACATTTTTGGTAAACTTAAAAAGAGCGAAGCTTTATTGGTGTGGTGACATTGATCGTAAGAAGTCAAAGATTATTCTCGCAGACAACTAAGCGAGGATTAAGTATCATACACAATGTTAAATTAGGCTTTGTATGGGAGGCAATCCAAAGTGGTACTGTAGTTCATCGTGTCATGATGTTAAATTAAGCACTTGTTGGGAGGCAACTCAATTTTCTTATTTATCTTTAGATATTGGGCTGTTTCATGTATTTGTAAGTTATGCAGGTGTGAAACAACGCTAACGGTGATACCAAGGGTGAAGGAATCAGGAAAAATTGCCAAAAGTACTAAACTACATAATTGACTACCCTTTGCTCTCTTTTGGGTCTCTCGCATCGTGAGAGCTCTAAACGAGCCAAGGCCTATACGAGAAAATAAAAAACAGTGTCGGGGGACATCACGAGACCCCATTGGGCGAATGTTTTAGCTCGTTTGGAGTCCTTACGTCGCTCGAGACCCCGACAAGCTCAGGTAAGTCTAACCTAAAATTCTAACACCCTTTTCCCCCGACCTCATTTTTTCAAACACAAAACCCATCTTTCTTCTTCTTCTTTTCTCTCTCCGTGATGACCCTCCACCACATAGTGCTGTTTGTTCCCCTCCATCTTCAAGGACAACAAGTAAGTTTTCTCTTCCTTTCCTGCTTTCCTCACCCCGGCAATCGTTTTTCCTCTTTCACTTCTTTTGTTTTCTTTTTCTTCTATCTTTAGGTTACTTTGTGTTGTAAGTTGAGTAGGGTAGAATTTCGGGAAATTTGGGGGATTAAAGAGTCTTGTTTGGTTGATTGTTGAATGAAATAAGGTGGAAAACTATAATTTTCACCACCACACTCAAATTGGGAGGGGTTTTGATGGTTCAGAAGAGACAAAACAAGCATAGAACAAACCATACATATAATATGTTCGATAAAAGGCCTAAGCGGATTTTTTAATGGGTTTTGTAAAGTCTGAGTAGTGAGCTTTCTTCTGATGGAAAAGGGAGCAGCCCTTAAATGCGGGTGGCTGTTTGGGAGTTCTTGAACATAAATTACATTCGTTTTTTATGAATGTCAACCCACGGTCGATTAAGGAATGACTCGAGTGTCGCTCTTGCCCACTTGGTTTTAACTTATGCTGAACGAACTTGTTTGTGAAAGAATAGGTTGTAATAGTCCCTCATGCCTAGTGTTTCACACCTACGCTCAAGAGCTAAGTGTGAGATGTGTTGCGCACTACTATGACTTGTTAATACAACTTGAACTAACTTTGATTCATTGCTCTTTTCAGTTATCAATTGCAGTATCTAAAGCACTAACTCACAGTCACGGAGCGAAAGAAGATGGTAAATCTCTCCTAAAAAAGTCGTCAAGTGATAAGAATACCCCCTCGAAGGAAAGTAAGTAAGTCAAAACAAAACAAAACCATGACAATGTGGAAAAAGGAACCTATGAAGTGGATACAAGGCAACCATACAGAGCATTGAGCAGCCCACACAGACACAATAAAGCACACTATAATCACGGCCGTCTAGGCAAAGAGAGGTTCCATTATAAATTCAAGAGGGAGCTTCAAAGTTGAATTCGGCTAAGAAACGAAAGATTGTAGATGTGTAAGGGGAGGAAAGGCATAAAACGTGGTTGAGTTAGAGTATGATTCTCACACATCTGATGATGTTGGGGAGCCAAGTGCTCTGGCTGAAAAATCTGCATGGGACAAGAACTTTGTGAGCGTACATGCACGGAAGCTCTGGGATAGCATAAGTCAAAAGTGGGTGATCCCTCAATTGTTAGAGAGGCCACTGAATTTGGATGCTACAAAGAAGACTTGCCAGAATATAGTTACAGAGATATAAGAGAGTGGGTGGTTACGCTTTTCTCTAGCACCAATGGGAAAGGAAACCTGACTATCATGCGAGAATTATATGCTAAATGGGACTCAAACCATGGTGACATTGTGTGGCTTCATAGGATAAAGTGGATATTTCAGCTACAGCCATAAAACTGTACTACCGAGCAACTAATCAGGAACTTAAAGATTAGAGGAGAGAGTAAACACCTGATTTGCCGTGTGTTGCTCTCCAAACGCACACACAAGTATACGTGGTCGTACAAGTAATAAAGTGATAAATCAAGTGTCGAACCCACAGATACTTGTGTTAACTACCCACTAGATTATTATTTAGTCGAGTCAATCAGAGTTCAAAAGTGTGATTATTCTAAGAAATACAACAATAACAAGTGGGGAGGGTAAGATGTACGCAACTTTATCACAAGTGGGGTCTGGGGAGGGTAAGATGTACGCAACCTTACCCCTACCCCTGGAAGGGTGATTATTCTAAGAAATAGTTCTGACAATTAACTAATTTATCAAGCAACAAAATAGCTGTTGTGTATTCAGTAGAGACAAATATTCGAGGGTTGTGATTGATTCACCAATACTATTGTGCTCTAATCAACTCTCCCTTTCATAAAATTCACTCATGGTTGCTAATTAATCGAACAATTGCTCTCGTAGTATTCTCCCGAATTCCTACTCGCCTATTCAAAATAGATTAACACCTATATTCCTATAAAATCAATCTATTAAGAATGTATTAAGATTACGATATTTAATTAAGCATGGTGACTAGGTATATTCCTATACTAACCATAAATCTGCCCCCCACTTAGAGTTAAGATCATGCTCTCTTCAATTCTTCTCTAATCTAGATGTAGCTTTCCCAAGCACAACATAGATAGTAAATACAACCTAACTGTTGGCCAGACAATTAAGCATTTAATCACAGAATTAAAGAAATAATCATATATTAGTGAATTGTAATCAAGGTTAACTCAGCATTAAACAACAATATTCATGGCTAAATCACAACCCCAGAATTATGTGTTTTAGCCACTCATGATAATATCAAAACAAATTCACAAGTGTTGAATAATTGAGAATACTAAGAAAAGATGAAGAATATTGAGATATCTTCGCTCCCAGATGCTCCTCGTGTGTATTTTTTCTTCAAAGTGGCATCTCCCCTCTCAAAATAGGCTTAGTCTTGCTTTTATATGCGTTGGGGGGTCTTGGACAGAAATAACCTTGTCTCGGACGAACTAGGTGAGATTTCCCGTCACCAGCGCCTATGGTAGCGTGGAGCGCTATCCTTGGCGCTGGCGTTTTTTAGTTTTTGACTTCTGTGACACAGGCAGCGCCCCACGCTACCTGTGGTGCTACAAATGTGCAATTTTCTATTTTTTCTCCTTTTTGCCTCCAATCTTGCACCTTCGTCCCATATTGCATCCGGGTGATTCCTACACATAAAAATACCACGAATTAGCACAAATTATTACATTTCACATCCGAAATTTATGAAACATGAGTAAAATTCAAGGCGATATACATATAAATATACATACTTTAAGCTAAATATCAACTCACTACACTTAGACTCTTTCTCGTCGACTATTGCTCGTACTAGAGAAATGGGACTATCAACTATACCCCAACAACATACACATCTCAACTAGAGAGGAGCACGTCATTTTTTAACCATACACCCTACCCTTGACTATGATCGATACCGGCAATCAAGCACGAACATAAAAATTTCACATTCTTCCTGTTTTAAACTTTCCCAAGTATAAACATTTCAATTCAATCAATTCAAATAACCCATTTGTAACCACCCTACCTCAAATCGTACATTCACCTAACAAGAGAAGTTTACAACATTTTCAATCCTTCATGAGATCATGTGTCCTCACCAACAAATAAAAGAATGAGTATAGAATAGTCCACATATTCAAGTATTCCTTTGAACATAATTTAAGGACATCACACAATTTGAACCAAAAAAAACGCTCACTCTCACAAAGAATTCATGTGCATCCCATGGTCATACCATAAGCTTGTCCGTAGTGTACATCTCTACTAATCTAAGCTAGCCAAATCTAGGATCAATTAGGACTTTAAGGTTGTAGTGTAGGCTAAGGGGCGGGTAGGATATATTTAGGAATAGTGACTAACTCTCCTAAACACATTAATATACTACACTCACAAATTTAGCACATACCCTTATCAACCAATTCACTCGCCACAAACCATATACAACATAGCCTCTCTCTTTTTTTTCAACTAAGCCCTTCTATATTCCCACTAACATGAATTAGTAAGATTAGAACGTGTGTGTTTTTCTACATTATTTGAACTTTTATTTTTTCCTTCTTGCAATTTTTTTCTTCTTTTTCTCTTTTTTTTTCTTTCTACACACCCTTCATACATTAAGGTTCATTGGCTAGTGACCTTTTTTCACAACATTAGTACACCTTAAGGGCCCTTCCATGGTTTCACTCGAAAGCTAATCCCCAATATCTCACCCTACTTCTTTTAGCGACTAAGTGCCTTAGGAGGTAAAGGTTCAACAATCTCAAATTAAGAACAAAATAGGGATACAGTTTGTAATGTGGGTACCAAGGGAAAGGTCTATTGGCTCAAAGAGGCTAGCAACAAGCACACCTATGATCAAGCAAGAAACGCCTATGTCATCTTCTAGACTAGCACAACTTAATGATTTCGCTTCAATTAACACACGGGGCAAGTTCTAGACTATACAGTATAGCACAGAAAATCACAAATCCTCACACACACATTGCACATGACTCAATCAAGACGGTTCTATTCAACTCTCAAGTCAAAGAAGCACATATATTTGAGAAATTTTAAGTAGTATTGCACTATGTGGCATATAAGTCAAACAACTGAGAAAATGCATCACAAAGTAGGCTATTTATTTTACTCGGGCATCATAATTCAATTCAAAAGTACGGGAAGACAAAGCGCATGCCATATCCTAATATGCCAGCACCAAACACGTCAATAGGTATCTCAGAGCAACTCAGCTTCTTCCTATCCTACTCGTAAGAAAAGAAAGTACCCGGTTCAAACTACACCTTTGAAAAAGAACCGGCTCCCAAAGAAAAACCAAGGGACACTACCTAACTATCCTAACGAATATATTTTTGGTGTTTTTAATCAGACTTTAATCCCTCAAGAAAATTGTCCAAATGATCCATCGTCGGGAAAAGTTCGAGCTTTTTCTGATTTTTCTTTTCTTTTTTCTATTTTTGTCTCTCTTTTTTTCTAAAACTAAACTAAGTCTACTACGGGTTCCTAAAAAATTAATAAAAAGAAACAGATTTATATAATTTACATCACAAGAAGTAATTCCCCCACCCCACACTTAGCATATTCATAGTCCCCGATGCATATATGAATGTAAAGTAAAGTAGGGTGGAAAGACAAACTCCCTGCTAGTCGGATTCCTCCTCCTCAGAATGCCCGTCAGCCATAGCTCCGGGCTCATCATCATCATCAGCTCCCAAGGGCAACAAAGCCATGGGCCTTGTGACTTCATCACTAATCTCATCCTCAGTTTCGAAGCCTTTGTGAGTGTTCTCATCCTCTGACGGGTGAACGGAACTTCCAGGTGCAATCCTCAGCATCTCTTTGGAAGAACTGGACAAATCATTGCATAGATGCATACGCTCCTCGTCTGATACACCCAACCTGCTCATGATCACATTTAGGAAGCTATAGAGATACCCGTTAAAGTTCTTGTTCCTCTCATTCCGTACCGCCTAGCTAAGCTTAGATGTAGTCTCCAACAAAGATGTAACGTCCATCAACCCCTTAGAAGCCTCCACAACCTCGTCATAACCGGGGTATTCAGGCACCTCCCGGGAAAGCATGTACTGCATGAGCAAGTTGCCAAAGAAGACTCTCTTGATTTTCCACCCAAATCGTGTGCCTTCACTGTTGTGCTCAACTGGCATTAGTCTGGCCTGCACAAAATTTTTCCACACCTTGGCGGTCTTGTTGAAATCGAAGAGGATCATCTCAAGATGGGCATCGACCTTAGTTCTGGTCCACTTGGCATTTGAATCGACGCCACAAAGAGTGTGACGTATCGCCGTGTAGCTTGGGCATTTGACAAATTTTTGTAGCCTCCGCCTGTTAGGGCTATCAACTCCCAAAAATTCATATAAGGACCACCTATCCATTGGCACCTCCTTTCCACGGACCCATGACGTGAACAAGTCCGCATTCTAATTGGCATAAAGCTCTCGTACCATGCTCAAATATGCATGGCTGGGGCACTCGAGGAACTTATCCATCTTCATTTCTCGCAACCGGGCAAGCACGTCTGGAAGTTCTTTTCCAATGTTTTTACATTAATACCCATCTTGGAGACATACCGCCCATACGACACAAAGTTATTATGCCCTTGGATGGCATCATCATGAACTAGATCCAAACGAGGCCTTGGTCCCAATGGTGCCTTCTTCGATCCGTCGGCAACTTGTTTTCCTTTCGCTTGCCGCAACGATCCTTCCCCTTGCTTGCGCTTTTTAAGCAGCAGGAGCAGTGGTTGAGGACTTCCCTACTCTTTTGCCTTTGTTTGTACTATCACAAGCCATAGCAACCTACAACACAAATAATCATGAATATGAGAATGAATCAAGAAATCCGCCTAAGGTTATCGTGAGAGTCAAAGATGACCCCACACTAAAAACCGAAGGCTCAATGTACTATACTCACAATCGTGGTTTAAAATGCACAAGTGTTGCACCACAAGGCAATGGGTACTCAAGACTTCCCCATGCCGCACAATTTTAATTCACTAACTATGCCACACAAATCAAGTGGTCGATCATGGCGAAGTGATTTAGCTTTAATGCAAGCAAGTAGCACACGGCCCTCAATCTATACCACTAATACATTATACTAGCTAATTATAACAAAGTGCTACAATATACATACTTCAAGATACATGGTGTGGGTGACATGTGAACATTAAAGCCAAATTCTGAATTATGTAAAACCACCCCCAAACACCCCATACTTAGCCCGATATCACATACAACTACACTCGGCTACTCAAACTTCACCGGTGTACAAAATGCTCATTCAAACATTTTATCATACACATTATGGGCATTAAGTGTGTGCAACTCAATTCAATAATGGTGGAACATGGTGGCCCTCCCAAATTTTAATGAAGTAGAGGGAATTTTAGTTTACTACTTTGAATACAACACCACAACAAAGTTTTGACAACCAATTTCATTGCACAATAGGCCACTCACCATAGGAAAGAGTTCTAAAGAATCACTAATGGGGAATTGGGGTTTGGGGTGATTGGGAAGGTGAATGGGAAACTTACCTTAAAAAATAAAAAATAGTAGAGAAGAGGAAACATACCTTGAGTATTGAGGATGAAAGCAAAAGAAGAAAAACTTGAAAAACTTGATAGAGGGAGAGGGACAACGACGCGGGCAGAGAGAGAAAGAAAGTAGCTGGGGGAGAGAGAGAGAGATAGAGAATGGCTAAGGAGGAATGGGTTATTTTAATTAGGATGGATTTTTTATGTGGGTAGGAAATGGGTCAAGGGATGAGTAGAAATGGGTAAGTGGGTCGAGTTTTATGGGCATGGTTTAGTTAACCAAATAAAACGAAAAGAAAAAAATAATAATAAATACCTGACCCCCAGCCCAGCACTCCATGCGGATAGGTAGGTAAAGGGCGCCCTAGAGGGGGCGGCCCGGCCCGGCCCCTTGATATGCTTTCTATGCTAGGGCTGAGGCCGCTGCACCAGATGGTGTCATTACATGTATGGTTTTGATTTGTTATAGAGAAGCATCATTCTTATTTTGATTCGGTTTTGTGTATCAGGGTGAGTCCTCCTATCTTGCTTCACATATGGGTGAGTTTCGTGATTTTGTACTCTGCTTATGTGTTTACCCCTTTTAGGAGATTTTATAGTGGTAGCCCGTATCTATCGTTTGTTTTGTTCACTATTGGGAGCTATGAGACTAGAAGTGACTTTCTGTTACTCATTATGGTAGGTTTTGGTGTGATTTCTGGATGGTTCAATTACGATTTGTGATTTAGATGCTCTGCCGGTATGGGAAGTTCGTTACGTGTTGTGATTTTGTTTCGCGGAATTGAATTAGTGGAAGGTTTCGGCTAGTATGATGTGTATTCTACTTGTGATTCAGAGCTGAGGATGGAATCCTCACGTTTTCATGCATTGAGCCTATAATTGAACAACAGTACCTTTTGGCCCGGTTCAAAGTGACGTGGATTGATATGCTTGTCATGCCATATTTTTGTCTTCTCCTTGTAAAGCATAGCATTTTCATAAGAGTGCGGCCCGAACTCATTCAACTGCAAGAGCCTCTTCTCATCTGCGGCTTCAAAGTTCATATTCAACTTTTTAATTGCCTAATACGTCTTGTGTTCAAGTTCAACAGGCAAGTGACATGCCTTCCCATACACAAGCTTATACGGCGATGCCACAATTGGTGTTTTGTATGCAGTTCTATATGCCCACAAGGCATCATCTAACTTTGCATCCCAATCATTCCTATTCACACTCACTGTCTTCTCTAATTTTTGCTTTATTTATCTGTTGGAAACCTCAACTTGTCCACTTGTTTGTGGATGATATACCGTGGCAAATCTATGGCGGACCCCATATTTAGCTAGAAGGTTATTCAACAACCGATTTCAAAAATATGTTCTTTCATCACTAATCAAGGCGCTTGGAGTCCCAAACCTCGAGAATATGTTCTTTTTCACAAAAGCATCTACCACCTTAGCATCATTGGTTAGCAATGCGATCGCCTCAACCCATTTTTGACATGTAGTCAACAACTACCAAGATATATTTGTTTCCTCTAGACAATGTATTGGCCTAAGTGAAGGTTAGTTTTGAAGATTGATAAAGGAAGCTCAGGCATGAACCAGGTCCATCCCTTGTGTGCATAGACACAGACGGATTCGAGCATGTGGGATGTACGTGAAGGACATAAGCTTAACTTGGTCTAATTAATATCTCCTGATCGAAAAGGGCTGCATAATTGATAAGGAGAAGGACTCCTTAATCAAAGAGAACACTATCCAAGATAAGGGAGGAGTTAGAGGTTGAGATCAACTAGAACTCTTCTACCAAGGAAGAGTAGCATTAGAACTCTAGTTATTTTCTACTCTACCAACTCTATAAATCGCAGGATGTTCTCATTCTACAGGTGATGCACAAAAGCAGAAGTTAAACGTGAATTGAGAGCAAAATAGCAAGGCATTTTGAAAGCAGTTCATGTGTGATTCAAGTGTGCTAACGTGAAGCTACATGAACCAGATAGAAGAACCAGTTCCAACTATTTGTCTTTTATTCTAGTTCGATTGTAGTAGGTGCTTTCATATTGTACCTTTAAGCTTTATCTAGAGGCAATTGTAATAGGTACTCAGAGTATTTAAGTTAGAGTTAACTTGAAAATGTCGCAACAGTTAGAGGTTGTGTGCCACAACGGGATTAGAGTTAATCCTAGGTTTGCAAAAGTGTTTTGTAAATGCAGTTTTTGGCTCAGTGATTTAGTGAAGAGTTTTGGGAAAATCCAATTGGGAAGTAGGTCATGGTTTTTTCACCTTTTGAGCCAGGTGTTTTCCACGTAAAAATCCTTGTGTTCTTTAATTTATGCATTTATTATTCCGCGACAGTAGTATAAGGAACACATAGAAGAACTAGGTCCTTCTATAATCTGTGCACGCGAAAAATTGGATACCACACAAATTACCCCCTCTTGTATGGTATTGAAGTTAAAACATCAATTGGTATCAAAGCGGGTTATCCTTGAAGAGGCTAACACCTTAGGAGAAGATCAAGATGAGTGCACCACCTGAAAATTGGGAAGGGCAATCCACTGATAGGACACCACTCTTCAACGGCCAGTATTACTCTTGATGGAAAAACAAGATGAGACATCACATCATAGGAGAAGACTATGAGCTGTGAGACATTGTCACAGATGGTCCACTGGCTACCATGAAGATAAATGTCGAAGGAGAAAAGGTGCCAAAAACAAGAGCTGACTGAACTGCTGACGACGTGAGGAAATGGGAGAAGAATGCTAAAGCCAAAAAATGGCTTGTTTGTGGACTCGGTCCAGATGAGTACAGTAGAATCCAAAGTTGTACCACTGCTAAGGAAATCTGGGACACTTTGCAAGTGGCCCATGAAGGAACACCTCAAGTGAAGAGGTCCAGAGGAACACTACTATATTCTCAATATGAGAATTTCACCATGAAGGATGTAGAAACCATCCAAGAGATGTATACAAGGTTCACCACACTGACAAATGAACTTAAGTCTCTTGGAAGGATTATTTCTGAAGAAGACAAAGTTGAGAAGATTCTGACAAGGGTTCTGCTAGTTACTTGGGAGAGCAAAATCACTGCCATTCAGGAATCAAAGAACATTGCCACTCTTAGGTTGAATGAGCTAATTGGAAATCTCACTGCTTATGAACTTAGAAGGCAAACCATGAAGATGGATGTACCCAAGAAGGAAAGGAGCCTGGCACTCAGAATCACTGAAGGTTCTGATCTAGAAGATGATGAAATGGCTATGATCACAAAGGACTTCAAGAAGTACCTAATGAGAGGAAAGGGTTCTTCAATAAGTGGAGGCTACAGCAAATCAAGGGTTCCTGAAAAACAGACCAATGAGGGCTGCTACAAGTGTGGGAAGACTGATCACCACATCAAAAACTGCCCTCAATGGGAAATTGAATAGAAGAAGGAAAAAGTTGAACGAAGAAACAGAAAGAAGGAACAGGTTCATCCCAAGAAGAACAAAGGATCAACAAAGGCTATGGTTGCTGCTTGGAGAGAAAGCTCAGATGAGGACTCAGATGATGAAGATGAAGATGAACAAGCACTTATGGCAATTGGAGAATCCGATTAGGAATCTGACGTAAGTATAATCCATCTAAAAGACAAGATTAAGTTTTTGTCTTAAGAAAGGCTATCTGAGTTACTTCTAGATTTCATTGATGAATCTGAGGTTATAAACAATGAAAAGAAACAGTTGTCTAAGGAATGTGTGATTTTAAAAGGAAAGTGTAAGAACCTGGAACTTAAGTTAGTGAGACTGTAAGTGAAAATACTGCACTAAAGAACCAGGTTCATGCATTTGAATCAAATGTCCTAGAACTTAGATTTGAAAACCTAAAACTGAAATTAGGAACAAGTAAGAAGACAGTTGATTGCACACAACTCACTCTAGAAGAAAATATAGGTAAACTAAAAGATGAGTTATATAAGAAGGATGAGCGGGTAAGAATTTTGACAGAGGATCTAGGCAAGGTCAAGCATGAACTAGATAGAACTTGTAAATGGAACAGGTCCTCCGGTGCACTGTCATGGCTACAGGAATATCACAGTAGCAATAGAAGAGGAATTGACTTTGGGAATCTGCCACCTAAATGGGATCCCAAAAGCAAGTGTCTCACACTTCCTGAGAATAAAATTTGCACACACTGTGCTAAGACTTGTCACTATAAAAGTGAATGCACTGCAAAAGAAAAGGCTAGTCAAAAGAATAAAAAGTTTGTTCAAGGGAAAAATAGGCTGCCATGTTGGGCTAAAAAGAATTTGATTCATCCTTTTTCCTATAGAAAGGGACCCAAACTAGTTTGGGTTCTTAAGACTAACCCCTGATTTCCTTTTGCAGGTCCAAGTGAAGGGGAGCAGCCAAATATGATAAATGGATAGTGGCTGCTCAAAGCACATGACAGGAAGCAAGAACCAGTTCCTTTCACTTGAGGACCTCAAAGGAGGTAATGTCTCCTTTGGAAATAGGAAAAAAGGTGAGATCATTGGGGTTGGTAAGGTAGGTAAGACTGACTCTCACTCGATTGAGAATGTCTATTTGATAGACGGCCTAAAATACAGTCTAATTAGTGTATCACAATTGTGTGATAGAGGTTACTTGGTAGAATTCAACTCTACAAAATGCTTTGTGATTAATCTTACCACTAACAAGATTGTTTTACAGGGAAAAAGAGTGAACAATATATATATTATAGATCTGTCCACACTGTCAGAAAATGAACTCACTTGCTTAAGTGTGTTGGACAATGATCCCGTCCTTTGGCACAAGAGACTTGGACATGCAAGTCTGAGTCAACTCAACAAATTAGTCTCCAAGGACCTGGTGATAGGGCTGCCTAACATCAAGTTCAAGGAAGACAAAGTTTGTGAGGCTTGTGCAAGGAGGAAGCAGGTAAGATCCTCTTTTAAATGCAAGAAAGTGGTAAGCACCACAAGGACGATGGAACTGGTCCATATGGATCTCTATGATCCAATGAGAACATTAAGCAGAGGTGGTAAAAGATATGTGATGGTGCTTGTTGATGATTACTCTACGTTTACTTGGAAATTGTTTTTAACATCTAAAGATGAAGCATTTGACATATTCACTTCTTTTGGTAAAAAAAACTCAGAAATAACTAGGTAATCAACTTACATCAATTAGGTCTGATCATGGCACTGAATTTGAAAATGCTAAATTTGCTGAATTTTATGATGAGCATGGCATAGATCATAATTTTTCTACTCCTAGGACTCCACAACAAAATGGAGTAGTTGAAAGAAAGAATAGGACACTTGAAGATATGGTTAGGACTATGCTTCTTTCTAGTGAACTGCCCCATAGCTTCTGGGCAGAAGCTGTAAATACTGCATGCTACATCATAAATAGGTGCATGACTAGACTTCTTGTAGAGAAGACTCCCTATGAGTTACTTAAAGGGAGAAAACCAAATATATCCCATCTTAGGGAATTTGGATGTAAGTGCTTTATGCACAGCAATGGTAAAGATTCCCTATGCAAGTTTGATCCCAGAAGTGATGAGGGAGTATTCTTGGGATATTCTTCATATAGTAAAGCTTATAAGGTCTATAACAAAAGAACTATGTGTGTTGAAGAAAGTGTTCATATGGTTTTTGATGAAACTAACATTCTTTCTGAGAGACAGGAATATGATGATGAAGCAATTGGGCTGGTAAGAAACTTAAATGAAATCACAGCTCAGATTAAAGCTGCACTGGAAGAAGGAACATGTGATGGAACAGGTTCTTCTACCTAGGGCAACCTGACATGGGGAATATAACAAAGAGGAAATGATCCTCAAATCTCAATGGAACCTGTCCTTGAACCTGTTCCACAGCAACAAAGCATTAAAGGAACGTCAAGGGGAAACCAATTGGTTGTAAAATCTTACAAGTATCAAAGTTCTCATCCCATTGAGAACATAATCACTGATCCAACCTCTGGAATCAAAATCAGATCTTCATTAAAAAATCTTTGTGCTTTTGATGCCTTCTTATCTCTTATTGAACCTAAAAATGTTGTTGAGGCTTTGTAGGATGCAGACTGGTAAATGCAATGCAATATGAACTCAATCAATTTAAAAGGAGTCAAGTTTGGCATCTGGTACCAAGACCCAAGGACAGATTAGTAATTAGCACAAAATGGGTCTTCAGAAATAAACTTGATGAGGATGGAACAGTTACAAGGTACAAGGCAAGATTAGTAGTTCAAGGATATAGCCAAGAGGAGGGCATAGACTATGATGAAACCTTTGTTCCAGTTGCAAGGTTGGGAGCAATAAGACTCCTTATAGCCTTTGCTGCTTACATGGAATTCACCCTCCACCAGATGGATGTCAAGACTGCCTTCCTCAATGGCTATCTAAAGGAAGAAGTGTTTGTCAAGCAACCTCCAGGGTTTAAAAGCAAGGAGAGTCTTGATCAGGTGTACAAACTTGACAAAGCACTTTATGGGCTCAAGGAGGCTCCAAGAGCATGGTATGAAAGATTATCAAAGTTTTTGCTTGAGCATGACTACAAGAGAGGTAAAATTGACAATACTTTATTCTTGAAAGAAAAAGGTAAAGATCTCTTGATAGTTAAGATATATGTTGATGATATAATCTTTGGAGCAACTACTGATAAGTTAAGTAACGAGTTTGCTAAACTAATGGGGAGTGAATTTGAAATGAGCATGATGGGTGAGCTTAATTTCTTTTTAGGCTTACAAATTAAACAAAATTCAAATGGAACTATGATTTATCAATAGAAGTATGTAAAAGAGTTGCTTAAAAGGTTTTAAATGGAAGATTCCAAAGAAATTGACACTCCTATTGCAACAGCTACAAAGTTGGATATAGATGAACCTGGTTCATCTGTTGATCAGAAGTTGTATAGGGGAATGATTGGCTCATTGTTGTATCTCACTGCTAGTAGACCTGACATTGTTTTCAGTGTAGGCCTTTGTGTAAGATTTCAGGCAAATCCGAAGGAGTCTCACTTGACGCCTGTCAAGAGAATTTTGAGATATCTAAAAGGCACCACTGATCTCTGTCTGTGGTATCCAAAAGGCAGTAATTTCAATCTTGTGGGATATGCTGATGTTGATTATGCATGTTTTCTTGTGAATAGAAAGAGCACCTCAGGTATGGCACACTTTCTTGGCTCATGTCTTGTGTCTTGGGCCACCAAAAATCAAAATTCAATGGCCTTATCTACTACTGAAGCTGAGTATGTTGTTGCTGCTTCATGTTGTGCTCAATTGTTGTGGATCAAACAGTAATTAATGGACTTTGGAATTGATATTGGTTGTATCCCCATTTTTAATAATAACACTAGTGCAATTAGTATGACCAAGAACCCGGTTCATAATAAGAGAACTAAGCACATAGAAGTTAGGCATCACTTTTTGAGGGATAACTATGAAAAAGGGTTGATCACTGTTGTGCTACTGACAAGCAAATAGCTGACATCTTCACAAAAGCCCTAAGTATAGATCACTTTGAAAGGAACGGGTTAGAATTAGGGATGATTAAGATCACCTAAAAGGATCAGTTCAGAATTCACAACGAGAAAAAAAAAATTAAAAAAAAATTTGAAAAAAAATTATTGTTTTTGGTTAGAAAATCTGAAAATGTGTATATAATTAGATTAATTTTTGCTCAGACTCACACTTTCAATAGTATACTCTTGTACCATGTGTTAAAATGACTCGTTAATCTCTAATGATATTTTTTCTATTTTAGCAAATTTAGACTTACACAAGAGAATTATCAGTTGGTTCATCAAGATAACACGGTATGTTTTCTACACTCTGCATAATTTGAAATAATAATATTTGGATCATGAGCAGAGTCCTACTTAATTCCAAACTCCTTTTGGACTTATCCATTACAAGTGAATCAGTTCTGTTCAAAAGAGTCCTAACCGAATTGAAGTACCTAGATTCTAGGGATACACTCCAAAGTATTTTCAAAACTGAAATTCAGTTTGATTAGACTTCCACACCCACTATCATCCCTTCCACCACCCCAACCTCTAATAAAAGAGTAAAGATTCTTGCTCGCAAGATTGTTGTGGGGAGAGAACAGAAAATAAATGAAAAATTGGAAGCGGGTAAGGAAGAAGAAACTCAAAAATCTGATGAATCATTCAAATCTGCTACTGAGGGGGAAGAAATTGTTTCTTCTGAAATTAAACATGTACAAATTCGGAGAATAGGTTTGTACTAGTAGGGTCTATGGCAGGCGTTGAAAGTACTGAATCTGAAGAAGTTGGTGGTAAAAATGAAAAGGAAAAAAGAAAAGGAGAGCAAGGGAGTTAGGAGTGTAGTGAGGGGAAAAGGTAAAAGAGTGGCTGATTCTTCACCCACTCCATTTAGTTTAACCAAAGACACAGGTGCAATGGTTGTTTGGGGAGAAAAATCTGGTGGAGTAGACGAGAGTGTATAGAAAACAGGGGGAAGTGGGTCTGGCGAAGCTGCTGAAGGGCTTGTTTAACTTGGAAAAAATAGAGATGAACTCGGTTCATCTGTAGAGGAAACCCTCGCAGACCTACTAAATAAAGTGGGGCTAAAGATACTGAGATTGAGAGGCTGAAGAAGAGGTTGGTAGAGATAGAGACTGAGAGAGATGCTCTCATAACTGAGCTGGCAAGAGAAAATGAGAAGAATGATGGCATTCTTCAGGATATGCTGAAACTCCTCCAAGCCAAAAATCAAGCACCTAGTCCTTCCCAGCCTTAAGCCTCCTAGACTAGTGTAGATCAACCAGTGACCCAGTTCGGGATATTTTTTTGTTTCTTTTGCTCATGTTTCCTGTATTTTTATTTCTTTTTATGCTTTGTGGAAGAATCGTATCAATCATCAATGAAATTCAGTATTTTTGCTCTAACTGTTTATTTATATTTCTTTGATGGTTAAAATTCTTAGCTTGATCTATGATGATTAATCCATGATTGCATTTGAAGTAGCCCCAGTGGCCATGAGTAAGTTTTAAAATCTAGTTATCTTACATTTTTTATGCAACTTTTCGATGATGCCAAAAGGAAAAAAAGGATGTGCTTTACACTTTGAACAGTGATGTTTATAACCTAATGAACCTGGTCCTTTATGATAAGTAAAAATTGTTCTAACGTTGTGTTGATGTTGGGCTAAATTGAAACAGGGCCTAAGCTTATAAAAAAGCACAGAGTTTGTCATCATCAAAAAGGGGAAATTTGCTGGCCTAAGTGAAGGTTAGTTTTAAAGATTGACAAAGGAAGCTCAGGCATAAACCAGGTCCATCCCTTGTGTGTATAGACATGGGCATATTCAAGCATGTGGAATGCACGTGAAGGAGATAATCTTAAGTTGGTCTAATTAATATCCCCTAATCAAAAAGGCTTGCCTAATTGATAAGGAGAAGGACTCCTTAATCAAAGAGAACACTATCCAAGATAAGGGAGGAGTTAGAGGTTGAGATCAACTAGAACTCTTCCACCAAGGAAGAGTAGTATTAGAACTCTAGTTATTTTCTACTCTACCAATTCTATAAATCGCAGGATGTTCTCATTCTACAGGTGATGCACAAAAGCAGAAGTTAAACGTGAATTGAGAGCAAAATAGCAAGGCATTTTGAAAGCAGTTCATGTGTGATTCAAGTGTGCTAACGTGAAGCTACATGAACCAGATAGAAGAACCAGTTCCAACTATCTGTCTTTTATTCTAGTTCGATTGTAGTAGGTGCTCTCATATTGTACCTTTAAGCTTTATCTAGAGGCATTTGTAATAGGTACTCACAGTATTCAAGTTAGAATTAACTTGAAGTTGTCGCAACAGTTAGAGGTTGTGTGCCACAACGGGATTAGAGTTAATCCTATGTTTGGAAAAGTGTTTTATAAATGCAGTTTTTGGCTCAGTGATTTAGTGAAGACTTTTGGGAAAATCCTACTGGGAAGTAGGTCTTGGTTTTTTCACCTTTTGAGCCAGGTATTTTTCACATAAAAATGCTTGTGTTCTTTAATTTCTGTATTTATTATTCCGCAATAGTAGTATAAGAAATACATAGAAGAATCAGGTCCTTCTATAATCTGTGCACGCTAAAAAATGGACACCACACAAATCACCCCCTCCCCCTCTTGTGTGGTATTGAAGTTAAAACATCACAATGGGAACAGTCTCATAAAGTCTATCCCCCACACATCAAAAATCTCTACATCCACGATGTTATTCAAAGGCATCTCATGCCTCTTTGTTATTGTTCACATAATCTGCGTACCATGGGGGAGGGTCTTCAGTGAAAGCAAAACGTTGCTCATCAGGAAATGCCTACTTAATTTCTCCACCTTCCTCCGCATGCTCATGATTTTCTAGCCTTGGTAGATGGCCGGCTACTTGGTTTTCTGTGCCCTTCTGATCTCGTATTTCAACATAAAATTCCTCCAAGCGCCTCAATCTAGCCTTGGATTCTTTTTTTGTAAATAGATACCTGATTGTTGTATGATCGGTATGGCTATAACTTTTGTTCCCACCAAGTATGCCCGAAATTTCTCAAAGGTCCACACAACGGCCAACAACTCCTTCTCAGTGGTGGTGTAATTCAGTTGTGCATCATCAAGAGTCTTAATCGCATAGTATATGGAGTAAAACATTGTGTCCCTTCTTTGGCCTAGCACTGCTCCAATAGCATGATCACTTGCATCGCACATGAGATCAAATGGTAAGGACCAATCCGGTGCCGCAATATTGGGGGCAGCCACCAACGTTTTTTTGAGCTCCTCGAATGCCTTTAGGCAGGCTTCATCAAAATTAAAGGTTACATCCTTTTCAAGAAACTTGCACAAAGGAGTAGCAATTTTTGAAAAAACCTTAATAAAGCGTCTATAGAACCCCGCGTGTCCCAAGAAACTCCGTACACTCTTCACAAAAATGGGTGGAGCTAATTTTTCAACCGCCTCAACCTTCGCCTTATCAACTTCAATGCCACTTCTTGACACTCTATGGCCCAACACGATGCCTTCTTGTAGCATAAAATGGCAAATTTCCCAATTTAACACCAAATTTGTTTCTTCACAACAGGCCAGCACTTTGCTCAAATTTTTCAAACAGTCATCACAAGAAGACCTAAAGGCTGAAAAATCATCCATGAAGACTTTCACAAATATTTTCACCATATCAGTGAAAATAGCCATCATGCACCTCTGGAAAGTTACCGGCGCATTATAAAGACCAAATGGCATTCGCTTGAAAGCAAAGGTACCATAAGGACATGTTGGTCTTCTCCTGATCCTCTGGGCATATGACAATCTGGTTTTACCCCAAACAACCATCAAGGAAGCGGTAATATTCATGCCCCGCCAACCTGTCAATCATTTGGTCAATGAATGAAAGTGGGAAGTAGTCCTTGCGGGTTGCTTTGTTGAGCCTTCTATAGTCAATACAAACTCTCCACCTCGTCACGGTGCGAGTAGTAATTAGCTCATTTTTCTCATTCTCTACAACAGTCAGCCCCCTTTTTAGGCACACATTGCACTGGGCTTACCCACTTGCTGTCAGAAATAGGGAAGATGATACTTGCATTGAGCTACTTAATTACTTCATTCTTCACAACCTATTTCACAATGGGATTTAATCTCCTTTGTTTTTCAATACTGGGGCGGTGTCCATCTTCCAGAAAGATTTTATGCATGCAAAATGATGGACTAATTCCTTTGATGTCAGCAATTGTTCACCCATAGCTTTTTTATGCTCACGAAGCACTCTGAGCATTTTTTCTTCTTACACATCGGTCAAGCTGGATAAGATAATCACTAATAATATCTTAGAGTTTACCAAATAAGCATAGCGCAGATGCGCTAGAAGGGGCTTAAGCTCTAGCTTTGGAGGTTTTTCAATAGATGGCTTAGGAGGGGTAAGAGTACCAGGTCAGTCCAATTCCTCAAATCTCCCAAACCCATGGACAAAATTGCAACACATGTTAAGTACTTGCTCAATTTCTTCCATCATCTCATTTTCAATGTCTTCTTCATCCCCAATCAAGGCTCGTTCAAGAGGATCTATGGGGCTCATATAAGGCACCAATGACGTCACGTCAGTTTCTACCACAAAAATCATGGATAGCTCTTCATAGTGGGCTGGCAACCTAAGTTCTTTATACACATTAAATACCTCTACTCGATTACCCACTGTCATTGTCATCTTTCCTTCACATACATCAATGATAGCTCGTCCCGTGGCTAAGAATGGACGTCCCAAAATAAATGGGACTTCCTGATCAGGCTCATAGTCCAAGCTAATGAAATCAGCAGGGAATATGAAAGAATCCACTTAAACTAACACATCTTCAATCACTCCTTCAGGATAAGCAAAGGAGCGATCAGCCAACTATAAAATCACTGTGGTTGGGCGCGGCTCACCCAACCCCAACTGTCTGACATAGATAGCGGTATCAAATTGATGCTCGCCCTAGGATAACACAAAGCTTGCCCGACTGCATGCTTACCGATCGAGATTTGGATAGTGAAACTACATAGATCCTTCAATTTCTGAGGTAGCTTGCTTTGAATTCTTGAGCTACATTCTTCAGTAAGTGCCACAGTCTCGAACTATGTCAACCACCTCTTATTTATCGCTATGTACTTGATGTATTTGGAATATTTGGGCACTTCTTGTAGGATGTCTACTAGTGGAATATTGATTTGCACCTACTTTAAAATATCAAGAAAATTTTTATAAGCGGCATTATCTTTCACTTTCTGTAATCTCTGAGGGAATGGAGGTGGTGGCCTCGCAACTAATGGTGGGGGTTTCCTTTCCACCGCCTCTTCAGCTGGCTTCTCTGACTTCTTTTCTTTTTCTGGTTCTGCTTCTATAGTGACCGGTTTCTCATTAAAGGTCACTTGCTTTCTCTTTTTCGATGAGACTTCTTCTAACTGTCTCTCATTCCTCAATGACACAGCATTAATAGATGCCTTAGGATTAGCCTCAGTGTCTCTTGGAAGAGCTCCAACTGGTCGAGTATTTTGGGCACTGGCAAGTTGCCCCATTTGTCTCTCCAAATTTCGAATAGCTGTGGAGTGGGTTGCTTCCTGAGCTTGCTGATCAGCCATCAATTTCTTTAACATCTCCTCAACGTGACTTGTCGGGTTTGTAGGTTGTTCAGCTTGTGGTGATCTATACTGTTGTTGAGAAGCTTGTGGCCCGTACTAATTTTAAGCACCTTAGGTTCCACCCCAAGAGAAGTTTGGGTGGTTCCTACAGTTAGGATTGTAAGTGTTCCCATACTGGTTTGTCTAGCCCCTATCTGCATCACCCACAAAACAGACAGACTATAGATTGCACTGGCTGAGCTTGTTGCTTGTTAATAACCAATGTCATCTTATTAACTTGGTTGGACAATGTAGCAACCTGCGCTGATAATGCAGAGACAACATCTAACTCGAGAACCCCCCCCCCCCCTAGATTTTTGCATTTTTTGTCTACACATCTTTCCTTGCCAATAAGAATTATTTTTGGAGAATTTATTCAATAATGCATATATCTCATTGAAGCTTTTCTCCAACACTTGACATCCCGCTGCAGCGTCCACCACAATATTTGTCTCTGGATATAGCTCTTCTATGAAAGTGTGAGCTAGCACTTTATTTGTCTGATTGTGGAGTAGCCCCTTGAACTTTTCCCAAGCTTAATATAAAGGCTCCCCCCACTTCTGTTTGAGTGCGACTATCTCACTTCTGATCTTTGTGGTTTTTCATGAAGGAAAGAACCTTGCCAAAAATTTCCTCGCCAGATCATTCCATGATGTAATAGAATTAGATGGTTTCACCTTCAAACACCACTTTGCTTTGCCCAACAGAGAGAACAGGAACAGTGTGAGCCTCACATAGTCTGGAGTGACTACGTTAGTGATACAAGTATCACTAATCTCCAAGAAGTTCAAGTTGTGTTGTTCTGGATCCTCATGTGGAATACCTATAAACTGCCCATTCGTATGTAGTAGCTGGATCATGCTCTGTTTCAGCTCAAAGTGCCTAGCGATTCTGGGCTTCACAACGTTGGAGGTGACATTAGAAATGTTGGGCATTGCCACATCCTGAACAGCCATATGTTGCTCCTCTGCCATGTCCACGGGAATTTGAACAAGTGCCTGAAGATTATATGTGTCCCTTGCTTCTCTCAACCTCCTATGAAATGTTCTCTCAGCTTCGGGGTCAAAGCCTTGAAGTCTATCCTGGCTTCTGACCCTTCACATTCAATCAAAGTTCCTGAGAGCGGAGAAATCAATAAGAAACCTTAGACTTGACGAAATAAACAACTAAAGCAAAAACTAAAAAGTAGTCAATATTCAAGTCCCCGGCAACGGCGCAAAAAACTTGTTGCTCCCCAAACGCACACGCAAGTATACGTAGTCGTACAAGTAATAAAGTAATAAATTGAGTGTCAAACCCACAATGACTTGTTTTAACTACTCATTAGTTTCACCAAGCTTATTATTCAGTCTAGTCAATCAGAGTTCAAAAGTATGATTATTCTAAGAAATAATTCTAACAATTAACTAATTTATCAAGCAGCAAAATAGTTGTTATGTATTCAGTAGAGACAAATATTCCAAAGTTGTGATCGATTAACCAATCCTATTGTGCTCTAATCAACTCTCACTTTCATATAATTCACTCATGGTTGCTAATTAATTGAATAATTGCTCTTGTAGTGTTCTCCCAAATTTCTACCCGCCTATTCAAAATAGATTAACGCCTATATTCCTGTGGAATCAATCTATTAAGAACGCATTAAGATTACGATATTTAATTAAGCATGGTGACTAGGTATATTTCTATCCTAACCACAAACCCTCCCCCTTCCCCCTACTCAGAGTTAAGATCATGTTCTCTTCAATTCTTCTCTAATCTAAACGTAGCTTTCCCAAACATAGCATAGATAGTAAATAAAACCTAACTGCTGGCCAGACAATTGAGCGATTAATCACAGAATTGAAGAAACAACCATATGTTAGTAAATTGAAATCAAGGTTAAGTCAACTTTAAACAACAGTATTCATGGTTAAATCACAACCCCAAAACTATGGGTTTTAGCCACTCATAATAATATCAAAATAAATTCACTAGTGTTGAATAATTGATACTACTAAGAAAATATGAAGAAAACTGAGATATCCTCGCTCTCTGATGTTCCTCGTGTATATTGTTTCTTCAAAGTTGTGTCTCCCCTCTCAAAATAGATTTTCCGTCACCCGCGCCCAGGGTAGCGTGGGGCGCTATCCCTGGCGCTGGCTTTTTTTAATTTCTGACTTCTGCGCCACAGGCAGCGCCCCACGCTGCTTGTGGTGCTACAAAGTGGCAATTTTTCAATTTTTCTTCTTTTTGCACCCAATCTCGCACATTCGCCCCATATTGGCTCCGGATGATTGCTACACATAAAAAATCACAAATTAACACAAATAATTATATTTCATATTCGAAATCTACGAAACACGAGTAAAATGCGACTTAAGACTTTAAGCTAAATATCCGGATAATTATATATATTTTAAGCTAAATATCACCGTGTATACTTGAGACTTTTTGTGTGAGCACCCGAGTAGTGCAAAGTGGATCAAGAGACAAGTCATGGCAAAAACAAACATAAACAGGGAGGTCCGAACTTGGTTGAGCTGGATATGCAACATGTGGATGCCAGCAACACATAAGACAATTGTGATATGGGAGCATGTATTTCTAATATATGTGTTAATGACACGTATCTATGCGAATATTGGAGAGATGATGCGCAGACAGATGTCATAGGATCCTTAAGAACATGCAGTGGAGACTTTACTTTGTGCACATCCTAACTGCAAAGCTGGAGAAGTACAAGCTGACTAAGAAGGGTGATAAGTTGTTAGATGGGCATGACATAGCGCTTTATGACATAACCTCCAGAAGAAAAGGCCATGGAGGTCGTATCACTGTTGTGGAGAATGAACTCCAGCAGTTGAGAGTGGGCTAGAGGCACGTGATCATGTTATGTTAACTGCAGCAGATACTCGGGACCAGTGGATATAGTCGTATATATGCTCGTTGTATTTAAGAAGGCATTGTTGACGCGAGTCATTGGATTGCAGACAGATTCGGAGTTGCTGCAGAGGATGGATCTGAGTGCTACGAATAGCTGATGAGCCGGAAACGGCTGTTGCTACTAAAAAGCTGACTGAGGCTTTAGTAGAGGCGATTGCGATTACTATGGAGGGTGAGATTATTTAGGCCGTAGACGTATCTAGCATCGCACTCGACGATAGACTTCCTAGATAGACTTCTTGAGATTTCTAAGTATAAAGAAAAATAAAGAAAGATTTTCTTTTTATTTTATAACTCATAAGTAGAATGGAAGAACTTGAGTATCTGAACTATATCGGGACTTAGGGCTGAGCATGTGAACTGGCTACTTACTTCATTAATATGAATTGTCATCATTGGTTGTTCTTTAATTCGAGGTTTATGGTATGCTTGGAAAAGTGATATTAGATTGGAATAAAATTAAACAGAACTTGTTTTTGAAGTATCTCGAAAAAAGATTTTATGGTTAGGGTAGGGATATAGCTAACCGTCTTGCTGCTCTGTTGAATATCGTGTTATAGTTAATCATGATAAATTTAATAATAGGGATATAGGATTGATATATGTTTAATAGGTGGGTCGTACTATGAGAACATGCTACTCAGATAAACCGGCCAACTAGCAATCATAGATAATTTGGATTAAAGAGTATAACTACGGACTTATTAGAATTGGTAAACCGAATACAAACCCTGAATCTTCATCTCGATTGGTTAAATCGTAATCATAAACCCTTGCATTATTGTTAGTTTGATTCATTTACTTGTTTAAATTCAGGAATAGTAGTTTAGTAAAAATAATCACTCTTTGATAACCTTAAATAGATAATTGATTTAGTTTTCTTGGATAACAATTGAGTCTAAGTCTCCGTGGGTTTGCACTCTGACTTTTTAGTCACATTATTATCTCAGGGCCACGTATACGTGTATATGCGTTAGGAACCAACATTAAGACTAATTTATTATTGCCGGGAAGCTCTGTGTACGAGAATTTAATGAGAAAAAACTTAGTTCTAACTTGTAAGTGACAAAACAAAATATTGGTTTATCACATTTATAAATGTCATCTTTAAATATATATGTGTAACGATACGGTCGATCGTTTTAAGTATTACAACTCCATTTTTTTATTTACTGCTCAATTTATGCCTTACAATTGTATTATGACTTACCGGGTTAGTTGGTTAGGGTTCGAAAGGATTTCCGAGTGAAATGAGACACTTAGTCTCATAATTGAAAACTTAAGTTGGAAAAGTTAACCGGATATCGACTTATGTGTAAACGACCCCGAAATAGAGTTTTGATGATTCCAATAGTTTCGCATGGTGATTTTGGACTTAGGAGCGTGTCCGGAAAATTATTTGGAAGTTCGTAGTGAAATTTGGTTTGAAATGGCGAAAATTAAATTTTTGGGAAGTTTGACCGGGGAGTTGACTTTTTGATATCGGGGTTGGAATCTAGTTCTGAAAATTTTTATAGCTCTGTTATGTCATTTATGATTTGTGTGCAAAATTTGAGGTCAATCGGACGTGATTTGGTATATTCCGACGTCGTTTGTAGAAATTGAAAGTTTCAAATTTTATTAGGCTTGAATTGGAGTATGATTTATGATTCTAGCGTTGTTTGTCGTGATTTGAAGTTTCTACTAAGTTCGTATGATATTTTAGTACTTGTTGGTATGATTTGGCGGGTCCAGAGGGGCTTGGGTGTATTTTTGGATCATTGGTTGAGATACTAGTAAAGTTTAAAAATTTGGGAGTTTGACCATGGTCAATATTGGGTCAAGACGACCTCTTTGCAGTGTTTTGAGTGCGCGAGCAGGTCCATAGCATATTTTATGATTGAAATTCATATATGGTTTGTGTCCGGGAGGTTCCGGATGAGTTTCAGGGTGGTTTCAGATCATTTCGGAGAAGTTTGAGTTTGCTGGTTTCTGGTGAGGTACTGTTCATTCGTAATTGCAAACCATTTATCGCAATTTTCGAAAATACTATTCATGGGAGGTACTATTCATTCGCAATTGCAAAGTTTTTGTCTGCAATTGCGAAAACACTGTTCAATCGCAATTGCGAAACATTTATCGCAATTGCGAAAATACTGTTCATGGGATGTATTGTTCATTCGCAAATATGAAGTTTTTGTCTCCAAATGCAAACCTGGACAGAATGTTTAATATCTGAAAATGGGACTTTCATTTTTAACGATTTGGAGCTCGGGAAGAGGCAATTTTTGGGATATTTTCAAGAAAAATAATGGGGTAAGTGTTCTTAACTCATTATTGGTCAGATTACCCGAATCCATGATTGTTTTTAACATTTAATGGGTGAATTAAGTTGGAAATATAAGAAAACCCTCTTGGTTTAATTTGAAGATTTAAGGGTTGAGTTGATATCGGATTTTAGTAAAATTGGTATGGTTAGACTTGTGGTTGAATGGATTTTCGAATTTTGTAACTTTTGTCGGGTTCCGAGACGTGGGCCTCACGGGAGATTTTTAGCTAAATTTTGGATTTTGTTGAAAAAATTATATTTTCTTATGGGAGTAATTCCAATAAATTTTATTGACTGAATTGAATTATTTGTGGCTAGATTTGAGGCGTTTGGAGGCCAATTCACGAGGTAAAGGCATAGCGGAGTAAAGAATTACATAGTTTGAGGTAAGTAACACTTCTAAACTTGGTTCTGAGAGTATAAATTTCCTAAATTTGGTATGATATAAATTGTTTGGAGGTGACACACACGATAGGTGACGAGCGTGTGGATGTGCACCATAGAAATAGTATTTTGAATAAATCCTGTGCAGTTGTAAAATTAATGAATCATGTTATTATCTGAACATGTTCCACGTGTTAGTGAAATTGAGCTGAGACTCTTATTAAATATCATGTTTAGGCTACGTGCCAATATTATGGGACACATGGGGTCGTGTTGCTATTGAATTAAATTATTTCAAAAACATACATTTTCACAATCAGTCATATTCGTCCATTGTGAGGATATTTATGAAATCGAGCTGCACGCCGCAGTAGGCCATATTGGCTTTATATATGTTATCATTAAATGGATCAGGGCTACTCGCCTGCAGTATGCCATAGTGGCTTTATACATTATTATTATATGGATCGGAGTTGCCCGCCTGCAACAGGCCTTATAGGCCTTACTATTCTATGGATCGAGGCTGCCCGCCTGCAACAGGCCTTATAGGCTTTACTATTCTATGGATTGAGGTTGTCCGCTTGCAGCAGGCCTTATAGGCTTTACTATTCTATGGATCGGGGTTGCCCGCCTGCAACAGAATTTATAGGCTTTACTATTCTATGGATCGGGGCTGCCCGGCTACAGCAGACCTTATAGGCTTTATTATTATACGGATCGGGACTGCCCGCCTGCAGTAAGTCATATCGGCTTTATATCACACTTTGGCTGAAGGAGTCCTTCCGGAGTCTGTACACACCCCCAGTGAGCGTAGATGATTATATATATTCGGGATGGACTTCCTAGGGCATGGACTTGCCTTACTTATGATGATTATGTATATTCGGGATGGATTTCTTAGGGCATGGACTTGCCTTAATTATTTATATCGTAATGAGTTTACCTGGACATGGATCTTGTCCGTATCATTTATATTTGGGGATAACTTACTCCAAGACTGTATTGGCCTTATACGGTACTGACTGACTGACTGTTAGTCGATGTGTATATATGTACGGGTTGGAACATCTCTGGGCCGGATTGGCCATAAACAGTACCGAGTGACCGGATGATTTGTGACCAGTATTACATGAGGTTTTTTCACTGAGATGTCATATTCCTCATATCATGCAGTATTGATCTATTTAACGTGTACTGAGTTTAAATGTTGAATTTGAAAGCATGCCTACATTTTATACCATTATTTATACTGGATTGTACTTGGGGAGCTCGTAACTACTTTCAGCCCAGATGTTAGTTTTGTTATTTATTGAGTTAGTTGTACTCATACTACACACTGCACCTCGTGTGCAGATCCAGGTGCTCCCGGATACGGCGGCTGCTAGATTTCGAAGTTTAATTCTGTTAGGGACTATCAAGGTAGTTGCTTGACGTCCACATACTTGATTCCCTTCCTGTTTAATTATTGTATTATTCTATATTTTTATACAGTGATTTTTATCCGTCAGATTTTGTATTCATATTAGATACTCATGTACTCAGTGACACCGGATATTGGGAGTGTTATATTTGAAATTGTGAGTTTCTTCCGCTGGATTTAATTATTGTGTTTTCAAATTTAAAAAATAGAGTAATTTATTGAAATTTTCGCCTTGCCTAGTATTGAGATAGATATCATCACGACATGTGAGATTTGTCGTGATTTTGGATCGTGACAATAGTGGTTCAAAACCCAAACACAGGAGATCACTTTTTTCAATCCCTTCCAGAAATTTGTATGTCCAACATTGCATCAAGACTCTTTTTAAGAGAACTTTCCATCCATAAACTGTGGAAGTGTTACCCCGAATAGTATACGTACTTAAAGAATTCCTTTTTTTTTTTTAATTTTTTATATACTTTTCAATCATCCATTCTTGGTTTGGGCATCAATGCATAAAAATAGTGGATACCAATTGATTGTTCTTTTCAATAACGATAAGTACGGTCTTAGTAAAAAGTTATTCCCTCCGTTTCAATTTAGACGAGGATGTTTGATTCGACACGGAGTTTAAGAAAAAAAAAAAGATTTTTAAAATTTGTGGTCTTAAAAGCTTAAAAATAAAAGTTTTGTGGGACCATGACATTTGTGTGGTTATAAAAGCTTCCCATTAAGGATGAAATGAGTAAAATGAAGAGTTTAAAGTTGAATTATTTCAAAATTTAAAAATATGTCATTTATTTTGGAATAAACTAAAAAGGAAAATATTTCATCTAATTTGAAACGGAAGGAGTATGAGGCAATAAACGTGGCTCACACTACAGTTAATGAATTTTATGATAGTGATGAGTAATGGCTCCAAATTTTCTTTTGAAAATAGCACGGGCTAGCTAGTTTTCGGATTGGTAATTGTAGAATAGCCAGCGTTTGTAATGTCATTGAAAAATAGCTACTATTTTGCTGCAACACGGAAAGTCCCAGCATAATATATTGGAGATTTGTGCACTTGCGTATGAACTTCCAGCATATTATGCTGAAACTCCCACGGAAAGTTCTAGCATAATATACTGGAGATTGGAGCACCTCTGTATGAACTTCCTGCATATTATGGTGGAAGTCCAATATATTATGCTGGAACTCTAGTATATTATGCTGGAATATATTCCGGATTTTGAACTGTATTTTCGTTTAGAATTATCTTTACATGAAAAGTGGCTAAATTTCGATTACTTTTGAAACTGTGATTATTTTTCAATTACCACTTGTAAATCTGGCTATTTTTAAATTTTACCCAGTTTTCTTGGCACCATTAGATCAATTATTTATCCTATTACTTTATTATTAATAATAGAAATTACCAAAAGAATCACAAATTTCTTTCAAAATAAGACCGCGTTTGAAGTGTTTGAACGATTGAAATTTGGAATAAGAGCATCTAATTCTCCTGTATTGTTATCATTATTGTTAAATATCATATTGTCATGTTTGATTCCATGTCTTTGCAAACAAATCAAACAAATTGAATTTTGTTTTGGTGAAGCTCTGTAATGGGTTGGGTATTAGTTAAATTAGTATTCATTCTTTCAATAATTTTAGTTTATTTTTTTATTTTAATTCAAGTTACATTGGAAATGCTTGAGCTTTTGAGTGAATATATTAATTTACATTGAATGATTACTTTGGCTAAAAGTGAAAACATTATATATGGAGATGGAATCTCTATCTTCTAAGGTGATGGGAAGAATGAATGAATAGTAATTTAACTAATGGGTTGGGCATTTTGTTAGATTATTATCCACTCATTCTTTCAAGATTTTTACTTTATTTATTATTTATTTTGTTTCGGTATCTAGTCCGTTAATTTATTGCAATTTGCAAGTTAGAGTGCAAATGTTTGAGCTTTTGGGTGAATATATAATTTCATTGAATGATTCCTTGGGCTAAAAGTGAGAACATTATATATGGAGATGGAATCTATATCGTATACAGTGAAGAGAGTGTCACAACCCGAAATCCGCCAAGTCGTGATAGCACCTAACCCAACCCGCTAGGTAAGCCAAATAATCATTAACACGACTCAAATCAAGTAATAAGAGACAATGGATAAAATAATTAAACTTTCTATACAAATCCCAAGGAACGGTAGTACAAGTTATGAGTTTCTAAGACTTAGAATTTATAAAGCTGGTACGAAATAAATACATCATTTGTTGAAACATACATAAACAGATTTATAAATCTAAAGCCACCAAGAACAAAAGACGGCTATAATTAGAACGCAGGCACATCTTCAATGTCAGCTCCCGCCATTCACAGCAATATCAACTCCAACATCTGCACACAAGGTGCAAAAGTATAGTATGAGTACAATCGACTCTATGTATCCAGTAAGTATATTGTCTAACCTCGTGAAGTAGTGGCGAGGTTTTTAGTTGAAAGATACTCACTGATATAACATGTACAGTAGACTAGCAACAGAAACAATTCTAGTTTTTTTACAAATTAGAATACAAGAAACAAATATATGAAGTAGTAAATGATTACTAAAATAAAATCATGGTCAATATTCCCCAACATCACAATCAATCATTTCCTTAAAGCAATAACCATCAAACCACGGTAACAAATCCAGCTTTCATAGCGTGAGAGATGAACTCAAGACATCAAATCAAATGGCACGGTAATACCCTTCGTGCATTTATCTCATTCTCACAAAGTATACGTATAACAGTTCCAATTAGGTGAAAGAAATAACAATAACAATAAATTGTAAGATACACAGGCAACAATAACAAACAACGCAGTGCATATGGGTAATAGTAACAAGCTAGATAGGAGGCTGACTCAACTCTCTCAATATAGTAAGTAAAATAGTTGTCGGGCCCTATAAGGCTATATATATATATATATATATATATATATCGTGACGATCCGGCCAGTCATCTCATAAAAGTAATGATAGCAATTAAGATGGAAGAATATAAATTCACTAACTAACATGGTAGTAGGCTTAGATGTAGATATAACAAACATGAAGGAAAGCATGATCTTTATAAGCTAAACAAATATAAGGCATGGATAACTAGCATGGTAGAAGACTTATATAAAAGTGCAATAATTAAGAAATGGCATAGAAGTAGATATGACAAACAAGAAGAAAAACATGATATATACAAGTTAGACAGATAGAAGGCATGGATAATACAACAACAATTGAGGTAGAGGACAAAGACAGAACAACAACGACAAGTCACATAGAAAACATAGGTTCAACAGTAAGAGCACAAGATAAATGCATGAATGTATACACAAGGAAAAGATATCACAATATAATGCATGTCTTTCGTCCTCGTCTACATGGAAACACTCTTTGTGCCATGAACACATGATAATATAAAAATAATGGCACAGCATCACCCTTTGTACTTTTACTCTCATGGTACGACATCACCCTTCGTGATTTTACTCTCATATGGCACGACATCATCCTTGGTACTTTACACTCTTTCTCACATGATAATGTAAATAAAAATGGCACCGCATCACTATTCGTGATTTACACTCTTCCTCACCAAATACGTGTATATCAATAACAAGCAAGGTAGGAAGTATAAATAATATCAAGGAGAGTGATTAGCGAATATTCCAAATGAACATCAATCACAGCTATCAAGCCAATAGTAATTCAACAAAACCTCAAGAACCTTATTGTTCAAGTATCTCAACAAATCTCAAAAATGATCTTCAACTCAAGTTGTAACGATCCGGCCGGCCATTTTGAGTATTATAACTCTGTTCCCCCATTTAATGCTCAATTTATGCTTTACAGTTATTTTATGACTTACCGACTTAGTTGGTTCTGGTCCGGAAAGATTTCGGAGTGAAATGAGATACTTAGTCTCTTAATTGAAAACTTAAGTTGGAAAAGTTGACTGGATATTGACTTATGTGTAAGCAACCTCGAAATTTTATTTTGATGATTCCAATAGCTCTGTATGGTGATTTTGGACTTAGGAGCGTATCCGGAAAATTATTTGGAGGTCCATAGTGGAATTAGGCTTGAAATGGCGAAAGTCAAATTTTTGGGAGGTTTGACCAGGGAGTTGACTTTATGATATCGGGGTCGGAATCTGATTCTGAAAATTGAAATACCTTCGTTATGTCATTTATGACTTGTGTTCAAAATTTGAGGTCAATCGGACTTGATTTGATAAGTTCCGGCGTCGTTTGTAGAAATTTAAAATTTCAAAGTTCATTAGGCTTGAATTGGGGTATGATTCGTGGTTTTAGCATTGTTGGATGTGAATTGAAGTTTCGACTAAGTTCGGATCATGGTTTAGGACTTGTTGGTATAATTGATTGAGGTCTCGAGGGACTCGGGTGAATTTCGGATGGCTAACGGATCAATTTCGGACTTGGCATTCCAGCTGAAGAATGCTGGTTTTCTGTCACTCGTTTCCTTCTACGCGATTGCATGAGAATGTCCGCGATCGCGTAGCTTGTTTGAGGCAGTGATGATTTTGTTCTTCACGATCGCGTGAAGAGGGACGCGATCGCGTAGTTGTGCGAGTTCGTTATCCGCGAACGCATGAAGAAGGTCGCGTTCGCGTAGAGTAAGTGGAGCAGAAGTAGAGGTCACGCGTTTTGTGCTTCGCAATCGCGTGGACGAGTCCGCGATCGCATAGGCCTATGAGAGTGAGCTTCGCGATTGCGTGGAAATGTCTACAATCGCGTAGGGTTAAATCTGGGCAGTAGAAATTTATGCTTCGCGATCGCGTGTGGTATTCCGCGATCGCGTAGAGCAAATGATTGGGCAGAGAGTTTAAGTTCTGAAAATGGGACTTCGTCCCATTTTTTATTTTTATCGATTTGGAGCTCGGAGAGAGAGAATATTCGGAAGATTTTCAAGAAAAACAACAGGGTAAGTATTCCTAACTCAATATTGGTTAAATTACCCGAATCCATGGTTGTTTTTGACATTTAATTAGTGAATTAAGTTGGAAGATTTAGAAAACCCTCTTGGTTTAAATTGAAGATTTGAGGGTCGAGTTGAGGTCGAATTTTATAACTTTTATCTGGTTCCGAGACGTGTGCCCCACGAGCGATTTTTGAGCTAAATTTTGGATTTTGTTGGAAAATTAGTATTTTCTTATGGAATTAATTTTAATAAATATTATTGACTGAATCGAATAATTTGTGGCTTGATTCGAGGCGTTTGGAGGCTAATTCACGAGGAAAAGACATGTCAGATTAAAGAATTATACGGCTTAAGGTACGTAACAGTTATAAATTTGGCCCTGAGGGTATGAAACCCCGGAATATGTATTATGTGATTGGTTTTGAGGTGACGCACATGCTGGATGACGGGCGTGTGGGCGTGCACCGTAGGAATTATGACTTGGTAAATTCCATGAAACTGTGTAGTTGAAAAATCTATTGATATCCGTACATTTTCGCCGTATTAGAGAAATGGATCTATGAATCATGTCTAAATCATATGTTTACACTGTTGGAACCCACATAGATCGTGTACTTGTGAAATTATTTGCTAAATTGCTATTTTTGCACTCAGTCACAGTTCTATTTGCATATTTTTACCTCAGTCTCTCTTATTCATTATTGATGCATTATATTATTGTTGTTGGGTTGCTTATCATGATTTCTGAGAGCCCGAGAGACTAGAGAGGTTGATGACTGAGTGAGGCCGAGGGCCTAATTGTGAGGATATTTATGGATCGGGCTGCACGTCGCAACATGTTTCATTGATTTATGCCATAATTGGCTTGATATAGCGCTTGGGCTGAAGGAGCCCCTTCGGAGTCTGTACACACCCCCAGTGAGAGCAGGTACCTACTAAGTGCGAGTACCGAGTATGAGTGCCGAGTGTCGAGTGATGAATGACTGTGAGGAAAGAGTGACTATGAGGAAATAGTGACTGTGAGGTTGGAGTGAATGGGGGGACTGAGTGACTGTTACTATGAGAGGATGCATTGATTTCATTATTTGCTGCATTTCAACTGTCATATATCACTATTTTTGAAAATTTTGAAAAACTATTATTTTATGTTTCGGTCAAACTTGATATAAAATTTCAGTGAAATCTTAAATGTTGAACTTGAGAGCATGCCTACTCTTTTATATTGGAAAGTACTGTATTTGGAATTACCTGAGAAGCTCGTCACTACTTTCAGTTCTTTATTTATTATTGTTACTTACTGAGTTGGTTGTACTCATACTACACCCTGCACTCCGTGTGCAGATCCAGGTGATCCCGGATACAATGGGTATTGATTCTTTCACACAGTAAATTTTTCGGAGATTCAGAGGTAGCTGCCATGTTTCGCAGACCTTGTCTCTCTTTCCCTATCCTTTTGTTTACGGTATTTGGTCTCAGATTGTTATAGACCACGTTTTTCAGACTTGTAATGTATAGATGCTCAGGTACTCATTGACACCGGGTTTTGGGAGAGTATGTATTGATATTTGTGAGACTTGTAGATTGTGTTTAAATATTATATTTTCAAACTTAAAAGAGATTGTGGTTTATTGAGGTTATCGCCTTACCTAGTATCGAGATAGGCACCATCACGACAGGTTAGGATTTTGGTTCATGACACAAGTATATAATCCAATATCTCAAGAATAACGATCGTAGCGATGTATTTGTGATTAAGTATAATGACGACCAAATTTAACACTTCAATAACCTCACAAAAGTACGTCAAATTTTAATCAAATTATAATAATCTAAATCATGGTTTCTAGTATTTAACTTCATATTCATAGTAATCTAGAAGTCAAGTAAGAGATGAAGCAAGAAGGTTACCTAATCCTACAAGGCACAAATAATCGTATAATTTACCCCCAAGCATGATTATTCCTAGCACATGCATATACTGTCGTCACCTTATATATGCATCACCCCCACATGTAGCAAACAATATCAATTAGTAGGAGAAATTCTCCCAACAAAGTTACGCAAGACACTTACCTCAAACAAGCTAAATCGATATACTAGAAGCGCCATCCCGCTTAAATCATCCTTTGAACGCCTCGAAACTAGTCAAAAGCAACTAATAATCATCAATTTATCCATAGGAAGCAAACCCAATCGATAAAGGTCGAATCTTTAATCAAATACTCAAAGTCAACCAAAAGGTCAAACTCGGGCCCGCACCTCGGAACCCCACAAAACTCATAAGATCCGACAACCCAGTCAATTACGAGTCCAACCATGCTAATTTCTCTCAAATTTGACTATGAATTGATGTTCAAACCTCAAAAATTTACTTTAGAAAAGTTTAGACAAAAATTCCCCAATTTCTCTTTCAAAATTACCAACTAATTGCCAAAAATTGAAGATGGAATCACGAAATATATTCAAAACTGAGTCAAAAATACTTACCCTAGTCCAAGTAGTGAAAATCGCCCAAATCCGAGTTGCATAGCTCAAAATATATTAAAATGAACCAAACCCTCGATTTTATAAGCTTCCGCCCAGAGATTCCGCTTTTGCAGACCACCAGTCACTTCAGCGGCGTCGCTTTTGCAGAAAAATCATTTAAATCCAACCTCTCACACCTGCAGAACTATTCTCGATTCTGCGACATCGCAGGTGCGAGCCTCTATCTGCTCCTACACCATTTCTCTTCTGCACCCCAGCTCACTGCTTCTGCGCCTCCGCAGATACGTCCCAGCTCCCCGCACTTGCGACTGCTTGACAACATGCCACCTTCGCTTCTACGATACTATGTCCGCATCTGCGGACTCACATCTGCGTCCAAACTTCCGTAGATGCTGAAACACCATCACCAGTCTTGCTTCAACAATGCAACATGAGGCGAAAATGAACCGAACCACATCCGAAACTCACCCCCTCGGGACCCCGTCTGAACATACCAACAAGTTTCAAAACACGATACAAACTTAGTAGAAGCTTCAAATCATATATAACAACATCAAAACTACGAACCTCACCTCAAATCGAACTTAATGACCTTTTGAACTTTCCACTTACAAAACTCATGCAAGCCATATCAAATCAACCTGGAATAACCTCAAATTTTGCACACAATTCCCAAATGACACAACGAAGTTATTCCAATTCCCAGGATCACAATCTGAACCCGATACCATCAAAGTCAACTCTCGATCAAACTTAGGAACATTACAAACCTTCAAATTTTTAACTTTCGTCAAATAGTACTGAAACCTTGTAGAAACATCCAAATGCGAATCCGGGCATACACCCAAGTCCAAAATCACCATCCGGGCTTAAAGGAGCCATCAAAACTCCGATCCGAGGTCAAATACGCAAAAGCCAAACTTGGTCAACTCTTCCAACTTAAATCTTCAACTCTTCCAACTTAAATCTTCTAACATGGGGTTTATTCTTCCAAATCAATCCCGAATCATCTGAAATCAAAATCGATGATTCGCACAAATCATAATACATCATATGAAGGTACTCAAGATTTCAAACAGCTGAACGAAATGCAAATGTTCAAAACGACCGATTGGATCGTTACAGAGAGCAATATATATATATATATATACATATAATACGTCAATGATATATTTAAGAAAACCCAAAAAATTCAGGCATCATTGTTTTCTAACATGTGAAAGCTGAATCATGAAAAGGAAAGGGTTCATGTTTCTGGTGCCGAACAAAACAAGGTCAACAACCTCAATTTATATAACATCGAGATATAATTGTTGTTGTTGCACTTTATCATCTAATAACAAGGACATAGTCTTTATCATTCTCTATTCTCTATATTCAAACCTTACACATAGAGACCTCTGATTAAGGTTAGATAAATTCATCCATCGTGTCACACCTTTAATGGTAATGGAAAATGTTCATAGTTATATTAAACATATTTATTATTTACTTTAGACAACCTCTCAGTTTTTAATGGTTGGATTTATTTAAGATTCCTGTTGAATCTCCGTAACACAACCATGAAATTGAAAGGATTTTATATATTATCTGATACGGCGACACTTATCATCCTTACGGCAAGAATTTTGGAAAATTCTCTTTGTCTGCAGAATCAGAATCAAGATAATTTTTGTCAAAAAGATTACAGATGGACTGATTATAAATAGCAAGATTCAATTGCCTTTTAAGTATACAAACCGGCCATTGAAGGTTAATGTTATACTATTTGTCCTTTCAACAATTTAAAGGACAAAATGGCTGGTAATGTCCAACCAAGAATTGGCCCTTCTCCTTATTCACATGGAACAATTTTGCACTCATACATTGGTTCCCTTTTCAACAATTTGAAATAATATAAAATATTTTAAGATCTTTATCATACGTATTTATGTAAATGTAAATATAACTACGTCTTTTATTTTTATTATTTCTTCTAATAAGTTTTCTTTGCCAAAAGAATCTATCAAGGTGAATCTTATCCACCAAGTTGACGAGTTAGTCAATATCGAATCAGTTAATATTGAGGAACTAATCAGTGTTTGGTACCTAAACAAATTTTAACGTACTCTTTTAGCAGCATATGTGTAATAATACTAAAAGATACTATAATTGTAGTGTTCAATAAATTTATAAAAGTTACCAAAGGAATACGTGCCTCAAAAACATGCTCATGTTATTGTCAATCCTACTTAGTTGTAATGAATATACGAGAAAAATAAATACAATAGCTAAATGATGATATTTATTCTTTACTTATTGATGTTTAATTTGCACATTTTGTAATTATATTTTTTTGTTCTATGTGATGTCCATGACGGAGGGCAAGTCAAGAAGGACTGGGAAGCTTCTGAAAAAGTGATGCACGTGTCACCTTAGGCAAATCTCACACCGGCATGTGAGTGAAAGGTGAAAAACTTTATAAGGCATGACACAAGTTCACATAGTACGTGCGCTTTTGGGGTTCGATGTGGCGTAGCCCAAAAAGAGACATCTGTGTGGGACTAGGCTCAAAGTGGACAATACGTGACATGGGCTTGGGTCGTAATAAATATAGTATCAGAGCCGAATCTATCTCAGTATGATGGCGGGGCAACCTCAGCGAGGACACTGAGTCGGGGGTAAATGTGATACCCATGGTGGAGGGCTGGCTGATGAGGGCGGGTCAAACAGGACTGTGAGGCTTCTAGACTGGCAAGCTTCTAAAGAAGTGATGCACATGTCACCTTAGTCGAATTCCATATCGGAATTGAAGAAGAAAGTGAAAAACTTTATAAGGCATGACCGAAGTTCATGTGGTACGCGTGCTCGTGACATTCTATGTGCGCGTGGTACGTATATATAATGATGAATGTATTAGATCCCATTTACCATTATTTGGGCAAAAATACTAAAACAGGTCCAACAATCAAACTTCAAGATTATGCTTTTCTTTTTTTGTTTTAGTGGGCTATTAGATTATAGCGGTTTTACAGAGTCGCTGAAATTAGGTTCATGCTTACGCATACATCTTGTTTAATGGTCTAAGTTATAATTATAATGGACATCAAATCCATAAATGAAAGCGTTTGACTTTACTCCCTATTAGTATAATGTTACATTTCCGCTATACATTTTTAGTTTTGAAAGATTGGAGGTCACGAACATAACTATCAATTAGTCCATTTCCTATTGCCCCTCAAAACATATATAGTACTTAGAGAATTGTTTATCTAACACCCAAAACCCTAAAAGGAAAAAAGAAGATGGTTGTTTCGATTTTGATTAGCCGGGATTTCGTACGACTTCGAGGAGCACAAACATTTTTCGCATTTGATTGGCTAATCAAAATCGAAACAACCATCTTCTTTTGAATGAGTCAACAATAGAATTGCCCACTTTTTAGAATCTAATATCTAGAGCAATTCGTTGGGCCGGAAAATAACAAAGCGTCATGCGTAAGCAAATAAAGTAAATTTTGGTGATAATAAATCAGGGTATAAAAGAAAAGTATACTAAAAGAGGCATAATTCTTTAATATGATTTGGTCAAGCGGCCTATATAATTAATCTAATAATACAAAAAGAAATTGAGCGAATAAATTCTCCCCATAAATAAAACTCTCTTAATAACTACATTATGGATGTTATTGTTATATTTTTCTGTGAACGAGGGATCCTCAGTTAATGGAGGTGTACAACCTTTTCTTACAAGAAAGAAATTTATCAAATATGGAAGAGATCTATAAAGAAAAAGTAAAATAATTATGATTAATATTCAACTCTTCCTTCAAGTAAAAGAATAAATCCAAATAAGGTAAGAAAATTAGGACAAATTTCTAACACACTACTGATGTCACGTCCTTAGTTGTTAACTAAGTACACGTGCGGTACTTGACAACTCGCTCACGACCTTGCACAACTTGCTCACATTCTTGCTATGTCAAGTTAGTCTTACCGCACTCAAAATCGCTAAGAGAATGATAGAAAGAACACAAGAGAATTGTTAAAGGAAGCTTTGTATTAAAGAGAACTTGAATTGTTTGCTTGGTCAATTACAAATGGATGGCCCCCTTTATATACTAGTCTCCTAGGGGCTAGAGTGTAAATATTAATTGTTACACAAGTCCTTAATATTTACAAGATAAGGGCTTTCTCTAGAATTCTCTACAAGTCTAGAAGATTCCAAGGACTTTCCTAGCAAATCCATAGGTATCTAGGGTCTTCCAAAGAAAATGTCCATACTTCTCTAGAATCTTCTCATAAATACTAGCTTTCCTCCTATGTAAGTTTCCACATGGTATTAATATATGTCAAATGGTACCTATGTGGCATGGTGATGTGGCAGGTCATCGCACTCTCCCACACCTAATGTTGCGACGACCGCGGCGCAATGTTGCTGCATAAACTCTCAGATATTATATTTGAATTGCCATAAGTCTTCATATACCTCTTTCGGAGATTCCCCTTTCCAATGGACAAGGAACATTGTGGTGGCTTTCTGCCCTTGTTTTCGCCTGTCCTGGTAATCAATAATAGCCTCAATCTCCTGGTCATGTGAGGCGGTGATAGTAATAGGCGCTTGACTTGATTGGCTCCTACAAGGATCATCCTTGTCTTCATGATATGGCTTAAGCATGCTAGCATGTAAGACAGGATAGATCTTAAGATACAATGGCATGTCAAGCTGGTATAAGAGCTTGCCTACCTTGGAGACGATCTTAAATGTCCCCTCATACTTGCAAATCAGATTCTGATGCATGCCCCATAGTGCCTTGAACTGTCTTGGGTTAAACTTCACCATTACTATGTCCCTAACTCTATAGTCCGTGGGACGCCACTTACGGTCCGCAAACTTCTTCATCTTCTTAGCTGCCTTATCCAAGTAGGACTTAGAAGTGTCAAGCTGCTCATCCCATCCTTTGGCCATATCATAATCCCCTAAACTTTTTCCCTCAAATGCAACTAGTAATGAATGTGGAGTTTGTGGTTGTTGGCCTGTGACTAGCTCAAATGTTGTCCGCCCCGTGGACTCACTCCGCTGCAAGTTATAAGAGAATTGGGTTATGTCCAAGAGCCTTACCCAATGTTTCTGATGCGCTTATATAATGCCTCAAGTAGCAATCCGGTAAGGCATTTACCCATTCCGTCTGTCCGTCCATCTATGGATGGAAACTAGTGGAAAAGTGTAGTTCCGTGCCAAGTATGTCAGAAAACTCTCTCCAAAAGTTCCCAGTAAAGCGGGGGTCTCGATCTCTGATAATATTCCTTGGTAAGCCCCAATACTTCACCACGTTCTTAAAGAATAGCTTGGCGGCTTCCTTGGCAGTGCAACCTGTTGAGGCGGTCATGAAGGTGGCATATTTAGAAAATCTATACACGACCACCATAATAGTACTATAACCATCGGACTTCGATATACAAGTGATAAAGTCCATAGTCACGCTCTCCCATGGACGCTCTGCGACTGTTGCTCAACCTTATCTTGCTGACAGATAAGACAAGCCTGCACATAATATTCTATGTCATCTCGCATGTATGGTCAATAGTAGACTGACTCAACCAAGGCCCTAGTGCAACGTTGGCCTGGATGACCAGCCCACATTGTGTCATGACTCTCCCTTATGATCCTCCGTTTGATGTCTCCAAACTTGGGCACATAGACCCGCCGACCTGTGGTAAGCAATATGCCGTCTTCTACCCAAAAACGTCTCTTCTTCCCTTGTTGGCTAACTCAATAAACTGTTTGGCTGCTGGATCATGTTGCATGCCTTCTTTTATTGCCTCACTAATGTCCCAACTTTCTAAAATAATGGCAGCAAGCACGTCTTTTTGGCTCAAGGCATCGGCTACAACGTTACCTTCCCGGCTTGTACTTCAGTACATAATCAAACTCGGCCAAGAAATCCTGCCACCTAGCTATTTTGGTGTAAGCTTCTTTTGCGTCTCAAAGCAGCTAGTAGCCACATTGTCAGTCTTGACCACGAACCTCGACCCGAATAAATAATGTCGCCATGTATAAAGGCAATGCACAATGGCAGTCATTTCCTTCTCTTGCATCGTGTAATGCCGCTCCGTCTCATTTAACTTACGGCTCTCAAAACTTATCATGCATTAGGACACCCCCAATGGCAAAGTGTGAGGCATATGTGTGCACCTCAAATGTCTTGGCAAAGTCAGATAGCGCCAAGATTGGATCCTCTGTTACAGCTACCTTAAGGCCTTCAAACGCCTTTTGACAATGCTTTGTCCAAACCCATATCTTGTTCTTCTTTAACAACTCAATCAATGGTGCCGGTTTTTCTTAGTAGCCACTGATGACCTGCCGATAGTAGTTAACAAGGCCAAGGAAGGATCTCAACTCAGTTACCTTTATAGGTGCCTCCCACTCCTGGATAGCACGTACCTTAGCCTCGTCCATGCGTATCCCGCCATTGCTAATAACATGGCCTAAGAAGTGCACCTTTGATTGTGCAAACTCGCATTTCTCCCTCTTGATGTATAGCTCGTTCTCCCACAAGACTTGGAAAACCTTCCTTAAGTGCTCCATATGCTCCTCCAAGGTATTGTTGTAGATGACTATGTCGTCTACGTAGACTACACGAATTGATCAAGGTAGGGATGAAAATCTTGTTCATAAGGGTGCAAAATGTGGCTGGTACATTGGTTAAGCCGAAGGGCATTACCAACCACTCAAAGGCCCTATATCTCGTCACACATGTTGTCTTTGGCTCATCCCATTCGGCAATGTGAACCTGGTAGTAGCCCTTGCAAAGATCCACCTTGGTAAAGTATTTGGCTTGCCCAAGTCTATCGAACAAGTCAGCAATGAGCGGGATCAGGTACTTATTCTTCATTGTGACCTTATTAAGTGCTCGGTAGTCTATGCACAAGCGCAACGATCCATTCTTCTTCTTCTAGAACAATACTGGTGCACAGAAATGTGCCTTTGATGGGCGAATATGACCAGCATCTAGCAGCTCTTTCAATTGTTTCTTGAGCTCCTCTAGCTCGGGCGGTGCCATACGATATGGAAAAAATGCGGGTGGCTTAGCCCCTAGCTCCAACTAAATCTTGTGATCCACCTCTCGCCTTGGCGGCAGGTGCTTAGGCAACTCCTCGGGCATACCATCTTTGTTTTCCTCAAGCAACTTCTCTATGCAAGGCAACAATATCTCTTGAAAACTCTTGTCTTCCTTCAGACTTGCGATGGTTGCCATGAACGTCGGCTCCCCCTTCTTGATCCCCTTGACAACATGCATAGCTAAAAGTTATGCTTGGCTCTGTCCGTGTGGCATAATCACTGTAGGTACTATGCAAGATCATTTTCGCTCTATAACCAAGAGGCGTTGGAGGTAGGGGTCGATCAAAGTATGACAATGTCTAAAGAACTCTTGCCCCAATATAATATCAAAGATATCCATAGAGGTTATGGTAAAGTTTGTCATACCATTTCAAGTTCCTAATTTGACACCAACTCCATTAGCTACCCCACGAGTATTCTGTACCTCGGCATTCATGGTCTTAACGCGAGAGTTGGTTAGAGCAAGCTTCAATTCTAGTCTCTTTACGGCAGCCCCAGTCACAAAATTATGAGTTGCTCCAGTATCCACCATTGCACGAGCAGGCTTGTTGTTGATGGTGAGATTCACGTACTAATTGCCTTTCTTGGTAGATTGGATAGATTGATTCGTGATAGCACCGCATAATCTGATCATACCCAACTGTGTGATTCCCGAACTCTCTCCTTGCGGTTGCTCCTTCCGTTCATGAACCATGCACTGAGGCTCTTTTGGTCTGGGCAATTCTTGAAGTTGTGTGTCCCTCCACATATGTAACATCCCTCTTCTCGGCTTGCGCCTTCTTCTCAGCGTAGACCTGACGGCCACTCGTCTTTTTGGAATCTTGAGTCTTGTAGTATTGTTGTTATATCTCCTTGCCTTTGCCACGGTCTCCCCACCTTTGACATTTCTTCTTTTCCTTTGCCTTTGCCTTTGTCGTGCTTTTCATGCCTGGAATCCATCAATGATTCGGCCTCCACTATGGTTTGGTCTATATCTGTGACTTGTCGGCGTTGCAACTCATGCTTGGCCCAATTTTGTAACACGTCCATGAAGTGGAACAACAAGTCATCATTGGTCAGGTTGGGGATTTGAAGCATAAGGTTAGTGAACTCCTTAACATAGACACGTATGCTCCTTGTTTGCTTCAACTCCCTAAGCTTGTGCCTTTCCTCGTACAAGATATTTTTTGGAAAGAATTGTCGCTTGAATTCGGTTTGAACTGATCCCACGTGCTAATAATACATAGACCTTTATCCACGTCGGCCATCTTCCTTCTCCACCATAGTATGGCAGTCTCTGAGAGGTACAGCACTGCAGTGTTGATCATGGCCTCGTCGTACCTCCCTTTGCCGTGCCTAAAGTAGTTCTCCAAGTGCCAAAGGAAGTTTTCCACTTCTTGTGCATCATGAACACCTTTGAATACCGGGGTTTGGGAGCCTCGATCTTGGCCTCCCTCGTTACCACAACATTATTGGCTGCCTCGGTCACGCCAGCACTAACATGCTCCTCTAGTGACTCTATCTTTGCCTTCAAAGCATGGATAGTACTCAAAACCTCCATAAGTCTGAACTCTAAGGCAGTGATGGTTTGCCTTAGTTCCTTCTCGGTCTTTGTATGTCCCTCCAAGTTATTTTGGATACTCTCAATCTCTTCAAGAGTGTGCCCCTCAAGAACGCTAAGGGTGCCTTCCACCTTCCCCAAGCGTTGGTCAAAGATCTCCACGGCGTCCATCCCCACGTTCATCTTCATCACACATTCTTTACCGAGCGAGACGTCCTCGGGCAGGACCTCCACTTCATCCTCGCTTGCCTCAGTGGCAGATGGTTCTTGGGATGTAAGCCCTTTGCTTGACATAACCCGGGGTTGCACCTCCTGGCTCTTTTTGGTGGCATTCCTATTTTTGTTACGGCCACTCTTGTCAGTAGCATCTTGGATGACGTTGGCCAGGGTGTTGGCAGCGTTAATTTCTCCTTCGTTCGCCATTCCCTTAGTCGCAACCTTTGCTATGATACCACGTTGTCACGTCCTTAGTTGTTAACTAAGTACACATGCGACACTTGACAACTCGTTCACGATCTTGCACAACTTGTTCACGTTCTTGCTATACCAAGTCAGCCTTACCACACTCAAGATCGCTAAGAGAATGGTAGAAAGAACACAAAAGAATTGTTAAAGGAAGCTTTGTATTAGAGAGAACTTGACTTGTTTGCTTGGTCAATTACAAATGGATGACCCCTTTTATATACTAGTCTCCTAAGGGTTAGAGTGTAAATATTAATTGTTACATAAGTCCTTAATATTAACAAAATAAGGGCTTTCTCTAGAATTCTCTACAGGCCTAGAAGATTCTAAGGACTTTCCTAGCAAATCCATAGGCATCTAGGGTCTTCCAAAGGAAATGTCCATACTTCTCTAGAATTTTCTCACAAATACTAGCTTTCCTCCTATGTAAGCTTTCACATGGTATTAATATATGCCAAATGGTACCTATCTAGCATGGTAACGTAGCGGGTCATCACACTAAGAACCAAAAAATATTACAAAAGAAAAGGCCACCATTCCCACAATGAAAAGAAAAAAGAAAAAATGTAGTCAAAGGAATTCTTTAAGGTTGAGGGACCATTTTGGCAAAAACCTCTTTATCTCATCGATCAATATTTTAAAAGGTAAAAATGAAACTTATTCAAGAATAATCTCGACGTGAGACAACTTCTAAAATGCCTCGAAGTGATCATGAAAAAATAATTAAATAAACATCTTAATATCTTTCTTAAGCTATATTGTTCAACTATATCAGGAGAAGAAACTTTATGTCCTTGAGTGCTTCTTTCCATAAATCTTTTGCATGTCCGTGACCTTAACTAATTACCATAAAATTTGCATATTGGTTTGCCTCCTTCATGTTTAACAATGATCTGATTAGCTTTCAGTATATATATTTGCGGTCTTCAATAATAGTTCTGAGAGGGTAAGTTTGTATGTCCTCCTTGTTGATAAGCTTCACAATTAACAAGTAGTCAATCTGTTTTCATTTTCAATCTTTTATAATATTAATATATACAATTTAATTTTTTTGTAGTTATGTCTAGATAGTGAATTTAATTTTTCGTACACTTTTTATTTTGAATTTGATAAAGTTTTATTATCTAATTGTTATATTTTAATCTTTTAAAACATTAAAAATAAAATATCATGAAACTTATATGCACCGTCCTCTGTCTTGTAAAACACAGCTACCACTATGGTTATCGATACTATTGGTGGCACCTTCAAAGCTTCAACTTTATATATTATAGTACTAAACATTTTTTATGAATCTTTTGACTATTGTTTTGGCCGAAAGCTTTGTAGAAAAATTCTGCTATCACTTGTCACATTCATAAGATGCTGATTTCTACAAAGAATTTTAGCCTTTAGGCTCGAAATGCCTTTGCAGCATGTGTTTTGAGTTAGACCATAATCTAATCCTAGGTAAAGCTGAAATCAACCAACAAAGTTTTCTTCTGATAAACAACAGTAGAAAAAGAAAACACGCTTTTATTTAGGAATTTATGTTACACGCATGGAGGATATTTATACGATCGGGTTAAGTTGACTTATACTCAATCATAAGGGTGAACGTCGGTCGATTCGGTCGGTTATTATGAGAGTAAAGTTTGATTTATCGGTTTTCGGTTTTGTAATATTAATAACCAAATCAAACCAAAGTATTTACGGTTTGGTACGATTTTTTCAAAGTTCGGTTCGGTTATTTCCGATTTATTTTTTCGGTTATTAATGGTTCAAGATTTTTATATCTTGGATTTACTTCCGGTGGTCATAAACTTCCAGTGGTCATAAAATGCAAGAAACTTTGTTCTAAATCAAGCATTAATGCGGATTGAGTGCTTTCAGCTACTCTAATCTAGAGAATCTTGAAATAAACAAATACAAATCTAGCTGTACTAGAACAAAGTTCTATTGTTAATTATTGGATTCAATTCCTTTTAGAGCAGCCCACTACTACTGTTTCTAGTATCAATATGAACAACATAACAATTAACAAAATAATAATTAATCCACTAGCAGGATTTCACGTCCAAACAGAACACAATAGCTACCAAAAATTGCTCAGAGATCAATGAAACATCAAAATAACTTAGCAGAAAATTACAGAAAGTCAAGTCCATGTTCCTATATAACAAAATAACGTAGCATAGAAAGAGATCAATAGAAGAAAGTTACATGTTAACTTTCACTTAGCGGAATAATCAACACAAGAAATTTCCACCAAAATCGAATGAGCTGAGGAACATAGAAAAGGAACTCAAAACTCAGAAGAAGTCGCAATAATCTGAGGAAGAAGGATGAGCGACGAGCTGAGGAAGAACGCGTCACAGTCGAGCTGAGGAAGAAGGCAGCAGTCGCACAGAGGAACCCTAAATCTAATTTTTGATTTAGGTTTGGGAAATGAGAATGTATCAGTAAGACTAAGTCTTAGGTAATTAGGCTTGGGTAAATTGGGTGGGCTTCAAATGGGTATTGGACTATTGGGCTTCAGCCTTAAGATGGATAATAAGTTTTGGATTCTCAAAAGAACCCATATGTTCAAACGTATTTTTCTCAACTAATACCCGAATTTTCGGTTTTTCGGTTTAACCGAAAACCGAAACACCAAAACCGTAAACCGCACCAAAAAATTGAAATTTAATAATTTAAAAACCGTGCACCGACCGAATAACCGATTAAACCGAAACCGAAAAATCGAAATTCATGGTTCGGCCGATTTTTTTGGTTCGGCCGGTATTATGCCCACCCCTACTCAATCATGGATGCACCTTTTAGGCAACGTGTTCATCTGAATCCAATTATTTCAGCAAAGAGCTTTTTATATATGTGAATCTATTAAAATTTTGACTATTATTAACAATAATTTTAAATGTTCAATTAGTTCAAAGTTAAGAATATTAAAGAATTAACAAATTAGCCTTTGCTTATAACAATAGGTACTACATACAAATCTAAAATGGTAACTTGAAAAATAAAATAAACCTAAAAATATTAAAAAAAGATTTACACTTCCAATATATACAACTGAAACTCTTAACGTAAATACATCATTAATTAATATGAGTAATTCCCGAAAACGTTGATGAAGGACCACTGGCCTGTGGCATAGCCAGGAATCTCGCCAAAGGTGTTCAAACTTTAAGAAAGTCGATAAAAAATATTCGATGGATAGGTATACCAAACAATTTTAAATGAAACTACGCAATATTTGGCTAAACAATAAAAATACATGTAATAGAACCATAATTTTATAAATCAAAACTAACATAAAACAAGACAATAAAATAAATTTTACTAAAAGAAGGTAAGCATAAAACCAAAAGGAAGAGAGAGTCGAGAGGCCGGGTTTGTAGTATGTAGAGAGCTTTTGTTAAAGAAATTTTTGTTGAGCTTGGCTTTTCAATTATAAAATTTGTTTAAAAAATAACTTTTAAGATTAGTTGTTTGTTTTTACATAAATTGTAAATTTTAAGAGTTATTTATTAGGTTTTTTTAGATTGAAAAAGAGTCAAATAGACCACATACGATGGTCTCCGTTTTGTTTTGAAAAACAAAATAAGCAGATAAAAATATTTGGACAGGGATTCAAACCCATGAACACTCACTTTGAACAGCCTAGATCGTTGAATTATCTCGCTCAATTGTGTTAAGCCCATGAATGTCACTTTTCGCATATCGAAATAAAAATAATTTATTTTTCTGCTTTGCCCTTAGCATTAATTACTCATTTCAAATCATTTTCTAAATTCGTTAAGACTATACACCAATTAATATGGGTATCATGGTAAATTATGCATTTTATTTATTATTTTTTAACGTGTGTGCAAAGTCAATAGTAGACAAGTAAAAGTGAACGGAAGGAGTAATTAATGAAAATAAATTTATATATAATACTACAACAACCATCTAAATGCTAAAAAATATTGTTACATTAGCATAATACGTGAATTCAAAATGAAAGGATATCATCAGAACTTACATAAATGATCAATTTTAGTCATGTTAAGTAGATAATTATGTATTATAGTTTAAAGGTATCTAATGTAATGGTATCTTAGGGAACACTTCTTTATAGACTGTATTTTTTTGTATATGTTTCCTTATAATGCTTTGGTTACTCTGCCATAACCAAAACACTTGTTGTCGATATTGATATATCTCTTGAAAGTGCAACATATAGTTATTCGTGTAAGAAAACATATTGTGGTAAATATAGTCTAATATTTAGGATGTTTGTCCTGGTGCTTTATTTATTATAACTACAAAACATAAACATGCTGAAAATTATTTTCACACAAAATTAAAAGGATATTCTTTAGTTTCGGAAGACGAAAGTTGAATTTGGGGATAAGCACATTGACCAGTATCATAAGTTCTGCATGTATGACGTTATTGTCAAAACTTCTATATACCATATATATACTATTACATATGCTATTCAGCGGATCTTAGTTTTCAGCAGCATGACGGGAGCAAGAAGTCACTGAATATTGGATTTGTTCTTACTTTTATATTTCTTGTCATTTGAATATTTTTCATTTGAGGTCATAAGTATAATTTTGGCAAGCTAACTTTTATAGTTTCTGCTTTAGTTAATTTTGGAACTACTTATCGTACTTGACACAAATCACCTCCCAAACTATTACTTTTCCATCAAATGGTTTATCGATATCCAATATATCTCTAAAACTCTAGGCGATCGTTTCGATCGTTTGGCACTTAGCTAATAGTGCTTCATCCCATATTATTACTTTTTTCTTTATAAATTTCGTACTGTTGCTCTGCTGTGACATATTTGTGATGGTTATTTCAGTTATTTGAAGAGGTATATCAAATCTAAAATGAGTTGTACGACCTCATAATAAAATCATTGTTGGTAAACTATTTGTTCTTATTGCTAACAATATCATGCCTCTTGATTTGATATTTTCAAGTAATGCATGACATATGAATATTATTTCGATTCCGCCGGAGGCATCTACAAAGGATAATCCCGTTATACCAGAGTCGACTTTTTATAATATAGTTTTGAAAACTTATTCTTGTTCAGGATTTAGTTTTGATTGTTCTTACTCAAACACGTGTATGGCCTTCTTAATATTATACTAATTCTTTTTTACTTTGTGATCTATTTTTTTTTAATCTCTAACACTCTTTTCATGGAATAAACTTATGTATCCTAAGATTTGTTTTAACTTGAATAATAATATTACTCATATGATGAATTTAAAAAATAAATTAATTGGATTCTCTTGCTAAATAATTAATTGAAAGATTTGATTATTTGGTTTTAACATAAAATATAATTTATTTTCTATTGATTTAGATTCTTAATATTAGTTCATCTCATGTTTGAATATTTAACCGTAATTATACTTTTATCTACCATAAATTTTATTTGCAAAGAGTAAAAAGATCGATCTGACATTTCACTTTTAGATCTTTATGTTTGCAAAATCATTAGTGGTATTGGCTCTTACCAACCTTTTTCTTTCTTTTCTCACACATTTATATTCTTAAAAAATTTCTTATTTGTTCTTTAATAATTGGGTATATTTTTCTATATTACATGAAAAATTAATAATAATAAAAATATTATTTTAGTAGAAAAGCAATTCAAATATAATATAATTATTATCGTGGAATATATTTCTCAATTTCAACGCTTTATGCAGCCTGTTTAGCAATGCTTTTTTTTTATAATGAATATTATAGAGTGGTAATGTATTAACAATATGGAGGATTCTTATGAAATTGATTTTATTAAACCTTCCTACATATTTTTAGTAAGAATTCAAGAGGCAAGATTGTATTAATGTTAAAATCTTAAATATTAAAAATTAACATAGAAGTTATTTTAGTCCAAAAAGTAAGTTATTACAGCGATATTCTTTCCCTGTGAGTTCTTATGTTTAACATTTTAGGGCTATTTTGGTCTATCAATATTATATTTATACTTTTATAATAATATAGACTCTCATATTTCTAATGGATTTGGACAATATAATATATTTTTAAATTAAATTAGTAATAGAAATATTTTAAGAAGTATATGATAAACGACCCAAAATGCATATTTTTCAGTGTACTTTCATCTCATAACTTGTATGGTTACGGTAGGTTACATAAGTTTTTGTAGTAAATTATGTTCATTACGTGCATTCTTATATGTAGGAGCAAGTTGGACAAAAAATGAGCAAAAGAAGTTTATTCGGGACCAAAAGACAAAAGAACGACGTTGCTCGTTCACTCTCGTTGTAATGATCCGATCGGTTGTTTTGAGATCTAGCGCATCGTTCAACAGTTTGAGGCCATGAGCAACTTCACTTCAGGTATTATGACTTGTACGCATAGTCGGAATTGAGATTCAGGGAGCTCAGAATTGATTTGGAAAGAAAAATTTTATTTCGGAAACTTTAAGTTGGAGGAATTGACTAAGATTGAATTTTTGAGTAAACGATCTCGGAATCGGGATTTGAAGGTTTCAACAGGTTCGTTTGATGATTTCGGACTTGGGCGTATGTCCGGATCGGGTTTTGGATGATCCGGGAGCATTTTGGCGCCTAATGAGGAAGTTGGCATTTTGGAAGAATTTTATAAATTTGGGTTGAAGTGCATTTCAATGCTATCAATGTCCGTTTGGGAATCCGAGTCTGGGAATAGATCCGTATGGTGATTCTGGTATTGGGAGCGTGTCCAGAAGTGGATTCGGAGGTCTGTAGGTCATTTTGGAGTCATTTGGCTAAAGCTAGAAATTTGAGGGTTTTTGAGAAATTTGACCGGAAGTGGACATTTTGATATCAGGGTCGGAATCTGATTCTGGAAGTTGGAGTAGGTCCATAATGTCAAATATTACTTGTGTGCAAAATTTGAGGACAATCAGACGTGATTTGATAGGTTTCGGTATCGATTGTAGAAGTTAAAGTTTCAAAGTTCATTAATTTTGAATTGGAGTGCGATTCATGATTTTGATGTTGTTTGATGTGATTTGAGGTCTCGAGCAAGTTTGTGTTATGTTATGGGACTGGTTGGTATGATTGGAAGGGGCCCCGGGGGCCTCGGGTGTGTTTCGGATCATTTGGAGCTGCTTGGGAACTGCTGTTGCTGGTGTCTGGTGTCCTTCTTCACGAATGCGAAGGAAGTTCCGCGTTCGCAAAGAGGAAAATTGTGGGGCTGTTGAGATTGGCCTTCGCGAACGCGAAGGTTGAGACATAAACGTGGTGAAGAACTTGAGGAACCTATGCGAACGCGAGTGGGGAGTCGCGAACGCATAGAAGGAAATGAGGATTGGGCCTGAGGATGTTTGGCCTACGCGAACGCGAGGCTGGGTATGCAAACGCGAAGCAGTGAGGGAGGAAAGCTTCGTGAACGCGTCGTGTGGAATGCGAATGAAGGAGGTTTTCTGGGCCTGGGTTGGCTGAGCTTCGCGAACACAAAGGGGTTGTCGCGTTCGCGAAGAAGGAGTCGGACTGGGCATTGAGATGTTTTAAAACGGGATTTTTGGCCATTTTCACTTTATTTTCTACATGGGAGCCGGGCTTGGGGCGATTTTGGAGCTTTATCTTCATCATCTATGTCAGGTAAGTGATTCTCACCTATTCCAAGTTAAATACTTGGATTATATATGGATTTAGATATGAAAATTTGTAGAAATTTGGGATTGTGAAGAAAAACCTAGAATTTGGTATTTTGGATTTTGACCACGAATTTGGGCATGGAATTGGGAATAAATCATATATTTGAGTTCATAAGGTTATGGGTAAAGATTATCTTCAAATATTTTTGGAATTCGGGCACGTGGGCCCGAGGATGATTTTATCGACTTTTCAATCGGAGTTGGGAATGGTTGTAAATTGAATTTTTATGAGTATTAGAGTATGTTTTGGTTTGCACATTGTCGGGCTAGTTTGGAGCATTGGGCATCGATTTGATTTGATTGAATAGCTTGGGAGCTGGTTATGGAATGTCGGAGCGAGGTAAATCTCCTTTCTAACCTTGTAAGAGGGAATTTACCCCATAGGTGAAATAAATCACTGTGTGCTCCTATTTGTGGGGGCTACGTACGTGTAAGGTGACGAGAGTCCATGCGTAGCTACTATTATGCCTAAGTTCGGGTAGTCTAGGACTCAAAAGCATGCTTTGCTTGTAATATTTGAAATCTTGTTGTCAATTTTAAATGCTTAAATCATATCAAACTCTGTTAATAAATTTCTAAAAGGCTAGACCTCGTTTTCTTGACTTTTAAAAGAGAAATTGCCATTTCCTTCGATAATTACCCCTTGATGAATTCTTGATTGATTATTTGAATGTGTTATCTTTTGTGGAATGGGACGAACGCCTCGGTAGATTAAATAGATGCATCTATGGTTCGCGCCATTTGACCCTCTGGCAGTGCACAGTTTAAATATTGAAGGATCGGGCCGTACGACCTCGACATGATTTGCTCATGCTTGTATTACTTGCCCTGAAATTTATGACAATTGATATGCCCTCACTGGCCGGAGATATAAATTGTTAAAAGATGAAAATAAATTTGGAGATTCCTTAATTATAAAAGAATTGCTTGCTTACTTCAAAATAATGAGCTTACAGCCGTTCTACGAAATCCATACTTAATTATACCATTGGTATTTTATTTATAGCCCATAGTAAGTGTCCGAGTCGACCCCTCGTCACTACTTCTTCGGGGTTAGCGAGATACTTACTGGGTACGCGTTGTTTACGTACTCATACTACACTTGCTGTACATTTTTGTGCAGGTACACATATGTTTAGCGGCCTTGTGGGCGTAGAGGTACGATTATGGCGGGGATTTAGGTGAGCTGCATTCTATACGATGCACCGCAGCCAACAGAGTCTCCTTCAGAGTATTGTATTTTCTTTCCTGTCCAAATTGTATTTCGGACGGCTATTGTATTTTATTTTAAATTTCTAGAAAAGGCTCGTGAACTTGTGACATCGGGTTCTGGGACGATTATGGGTTGCACTGTATTGGAATTTTTAAAGATATTATTATGTATTTTGTATACTCCATCTTCTACTATTTAATTGAGGGGAAAAACTTTGATTTCAAGAATATTAAAATGAGAATTTACTAATTATTGGTGTTGGTTTGCTTAACAGTAGTGTCCGGCGCCATCACGACCTTTCAAGGATTTTGGGTCGTGACAACATGGTATCAGAGCACTAGGTTCACCTAGGTCTCACGAGTCATGAACAAGTCTAGTAGAGTCTTGCGGATCGGTACGGAGATGTCTGTACTTATCTTCGAGAGGCTACAGGGCTGTTAGGAACACTTCCCTTCTTGATTCCTCATCGTGCGATTTATTTCCTTTGAGGCTTATGCCTTCATTTCCTTCCCATTCAATCCTATGCGACGTGAAGTGCTTGCTATCGATCGAGAATTGAGGAATTGTAATGGTACTACAGATGCGATGCGGGATATTTCTCCCTGCATAGTTGATTGGGCTATTGTCGTCACCTTGCAGAAGGATACTCTGTCATTTCAGCTCGGTAGCTGTACTTCTGAGAGCTTTGAGGCTATGCACAGGTTGCTATAATGCTCATAAGTTGTTATCGCACAGTATTGATGTGATGGTAGGATGCTTGTCTATGTGTTGGGGCAGTGAATGACTTGAAAGGAGGTTTACTCAGTGTATTATTCAGAGATTCGGTATTTTATTTCCGACGGAGGAAAGGAAATCGGACTATAAATGTTCAAGCATGGATTGATGGAATAGCGGGACTCAATATTTTTGAGCGTAGTGAAATCTTCGCCTGTGATGTGGCGTCATCGTCCTTGATTGGTTATAATATGTTAAGTTCGCCGGTGTTATGGTTTCCTTCAATTCTCCTTGGGAGCAGGGTATTACAAATGGTACCGAGAAAGTGGCTGTTAGAGGTCACTGTGTGCAGGGGTTCAGGATCGAATCTGCATTCCTGGTATTGATAGCTCGAGAAAGATGATTTCCGGAAAGGTTTAAAGTTGGTAGCAATCTATCGGTTCAAGTGCTACAGAGGTAGATTTTGATTTAAGGCAACAAATGGGCAGCGAAGGATGAGGAAGGGCATGTGGGAGGTGCCTTGCGGTGGATAAACTTATAGAAGGCCAAGCATGAGAAACAGGAGTCGGGTAATTACTTAAAGGAGTGAATTTGACCAAAGTGGGAGAGTGGCAGAGTAGCATGTGGGTTCTGTGATAAGATAGCTACACGCCTTGAGGAAAGTTTAGAGTGATTTGGGAATTATGGTGGACGGTGATTGGGTCTACAGACTTATTTTGAAATATTGGCTATTATATGTCGGGAGATTGGATACAACAGAAAGGAGTTGCTTGATATGAAGAAGGATACAACATGACTTTGGATTGGAATATATTGTCGCACCTTTAGTTGACATCCATGAGGAGTGAACGAATTGGCACAGCTGGTGAATGAGCTCGGACTCGGGATGGTCTACTGATTTCGTAGTAACGATACCCAGTGCAGCGACGTTGGAATATGTCGACATGAAATTTCCACAGGTGGGTTATCTCATGTGAGCAGGTTAGCGGTCGCATGGTGTTGATGAAGCTTCTGCGAATAATTCTACTAGCTACCCGGTAAGAGATTAAATATGTAACTGTGTCTAGTGGTTCGGAGTGTTCATTAAAGGTTAATGGAAGGATTTCGAGGAATTTGGCGGGTTGATTGTGCAAGGTCATGTCAATAGGAGATAAGGAACCTAGCTGGGTTCCAGGGTCATGCGATTGTAGCTTCAGGCTAAGTGGGAGAGCCCCATCATCTATGATTGGATTGTGTAGTTGTCAACTAGTGCGGTTTCTGGTTATCGTTGTACTGGTGGGTTGCCATGACTAAAGAAAAAGAATATCAGCAGTAAATTGAGCAAAGGATTTGAGGAATGTGTGTTATATTTGGCCTTATCGATTCGTGTTCAGGTTTGGGGAAGACTCAGAGTTTATGTTTCGTGCTGATGTGAGGTACAAGGAAAGTGATTCAGCCGGGTGCTTATTGAGAGAGTGTTCATGTGCTAGCCAATCCTTGGAGTTGATTATATTCGGGACCAGGTCAGAATGGGTGACTCTCAATAGTGGTCCTAGTGGATTCAAAAGTTAAGGTGTGATGCCTAAGGATTTCGAGTCCATAGTATGGTTGAATATCGAGCTTTTGCAGCGGATTATGATAAAGGAACTTGGAGTGTTCCATGTTATCTTTGGTCTATGGGGTATCATAAGAGGAATGGGAGCATGTAACTTTGGATTTATAGAAGAATTATCAGAATGAGTGTATCAGTTGAAGACGCGATTATGCACACAATGAGGGTATGAAATGGTTCATGGGTTTTGGGGACAATGTGGTCTCGCAAAATGGGGTCACTCGGGATGAGTGCAAATTGAGTTTGTTATATTGATAAGGAGCTGTTGTTATTTCTAAGAAAGATCCAGAGTAAATTAGAAAGAGTCGGGTCGGTTAGCAATGGTTGAATCGGCATAATGATGGCAATGATCAGCTCCTTCAGTGTGTTGGGTTATTCATGTGATTTGTGACGGTACGTGCGAGGTTTGACGGTCGTTGTAACTAATCTTATTTGGAGGCTTTCGAGTATTGTGGCCTGTTATGTGCAGATGGATCCCGGAAGGGTTATGGTGGTTTAGACCACTACTTGAGGTTGGTATTTTATATGGATATGAGGATTCAGTCGCGTGTTGCGATGGTTCTCTTGGAATGAGTTAAGTAAAAGGTTTCTATGTGATGAAGTGTTTACCCTATTAGTAGTTCGGAAGTTAAGATGAAATTCTTGTACTCTTGCGCATTGGCATGACTAAGTGCAGTGATCGGCATGGGATTTGGAAGTTAAGGATCAAGGTTGCAGTTTGGTATCGACAAGAATGTCAAGAGCTCGAATGAGCGGGAAAGAATTCAGATGGTTAGAGTAAGCTGGTATTGTCTTTAGCGTCACCTGAGATCGGTGTCCTGCGTAAGAGGCTTTGAGTAGCGATTTCGAATTTTTGATTTGTTTTACAGCATTTGTGCGGCCGGTGGTATGGATGTGCATACTTGTTATCTGGTGCGGAAGGTCATGGGAGCACGTCCCACTGGGAGATTGTATAAGTGTGACATGTAGTCACTTGATTGATCGAAGATTGGAACCAAGTATGGAGATTGTGGTACTATTGTTGATGTGAGAATTTATGCCTGGAGGGCGCTCAGTTCATTTGGTTGTGGACTGTGGAAGTTTGTTCCGGTTATGATGGTTGTTCTCATGTGTTATGGGAAAAAGGGTTATTATGGATCCTTGAAAGATTATTAGACTAGTACAGTGCGATCTGAATCGACTTGAGGTCCGTGGATGGATCTAGATATAAATGTGGGCTCTATATCGGGCCGGATGTGTTCATTTCAGCTTAATGCTCCTTGTGGAGGAGTATTCCGACGTTGGATGTTGTTTCATCGTCGGCAACTTCATGTAACACTATATTGTGCTGTGTGAGTTGTGAAACAGCTTGTTAATTTCATATGTGTTGAGGTTCCGCGTAGCGATGATGTTATGTGAGCAGGATGGCTCTCGAGATTCAGACCATATATCGCACCTTAGTTGTGCTTGACTTTTGTAGCGTATGGCACTATCTGTCTCCCCGGGGATGGTATTATGCACTTAGCGTGCTCGTGGCCGATATTCGGGTATTTTGTAGTAATGAGCATTCTAGCTCGGTAAGTATCTCCTTATATAGATTTTATGTGTGGATTGGGTGGCACGCCGCCACAGGCATGTTGTTTGGATCGGGTTGCACGCCGCAACAGTGTGATGTTGAGTACAGTCCCTTATATTCTATTTTGAGTGTTTTGTATCCCATTTTTTTAGGAAGGTTCATGACACCTTTTCGGTAGTCTAACTAGTTACGTGGGTTGAGTAATCCTTTCTAGAGTTCATTTTCCTTGGGCATCATGTTCGGGTTTGTAGCTTATTGGCACATTGTGGCATCGTATGCGACTTTTGGCAGTATCTGAGGTGGCTTATTGCCTAGGCAACCTATACTGGGTGAGACGAGATTTTTGGATCTGGGATCAGTGCGATCAGATTATAAGAAGCATATTAAAGAGCAAATACCATTATTCGGTTCATAATGGGGTGATGATTCTAGTCAAGAGGTGAGGTTCAATGATTTGTTGACTCGACAGTCGGTTATGAATTTCTACACGTCTCTTCTATCGTGGCGGTATTGCAAGAGTTGGAACCAGACTTATGTATGTCATGAGGTGCATGGTGAGCATCAGATTCGGGGAATGTCAGTTATTATGATCAGAGAATGTTATTGGTCATGTAAGTTATGCAGTGCGTAGTGTAGATCCAGCAAAGGTATGCAATCATGTAATGGTGCATCATATAGATATTGATACGATGTTCGTATGATAGAAGCAGGTCTGGCAGAGAAATCCGGATATTGAAATTGGGCTTTAAGGCCTAATGGCTAAGTAAAAAGGGAATATCTTCAGATTTGATCGAGCTAATGTGCTCAACTGAGTTGTGGTAGCGCGGGTAGGTGCACGAGGTGTTAAACAATGATTTCAGACAACTCCAGCGCAATTCTTAGCACGTTCGAGGACGAACGTATATTTAAGTGGGAGAGAATGTAACGACCCGGCGGGTATTATGGCTTGTATTATAAGTGCAGTTCTTAGCACATTTGTGGCCATGAGCAACTTCACTTCAGGTATTATGACTAGTACGAGTAGTCGGCATTGAGATTCAGGGAGCTCAGAGTTGATTTGGAAAGAAAATTCTCATTTCGGAAGCTTTAAGTTGGAGGAATTGACTAAGGTTAGATTTTTGAGTAAATGATCTCAGAATCGGGGTTTGAAGGTTCCAACAGTTCGTATGATGATTTCGGACTTGGGCGTATGTCCCGATCGGGTTTTGGATGATCCGGGAGCGTTTTGGTGCCTATTGTGGAAGTTGGCATTTTGGAAGAATTTCATAAATTTGGGTTGAAGTGCATTTCAATATTATCAATGTCCGTTTGGGAATCTGAGTCTGGGAATAGCTCCGTATGGTGATTCTGGTATTAGGAGCGCGTCCGGAAGTGAATTCGGAGGTCCGTAGGTCATTTTGGAGTCATTTGGCTTAAGTTAGAAATTTGAAGGTTTTTGAGAACTTTGACCGGAAGTGGACTTTTTGATATCGGGGTCGGCATCCAATTTCAGAAGGTCCATAATGTCAAATGTAACTTGTGTGCAAAATTTGAGGACAATCGGACGTGATTTGATTTGTTTCGTCATCGATGGTAGAAGTTGAAGTTTCAAAGTTCATAAAGTTTGAATTGGGGCGTGATTCATGATTTAGATGTTGTTTGATGTGATTTGAGGTCTCGAGCAAGTTTGTGTTATGTTATGCGACTGGTTGGTATTATTGGACGGGGCCTCGGGTGTGTTTCGGGGTGGTTTCGGATCATTTGGAGCTACTTAGGAACTGTTGTTGCTGGTGTCTGGTGTTCTTCTTCGAAAACGCGAAGGAAGTCCCGCGTTCGCGAAGAGGAAAATAGTTGGGCTATTGAGATTGGCCTTCGCGAACGTGAAGGTTGAGACGCGAGCGCGGTGAAGAACTTGAGGAACCTACACGAACGCGTGTGGGGAGTCTCAAACGCGTAGAAGGAAATGAGGACTGGGCCTGAGGATGTTTGGCCTACGCAAACGCGAGGCTGGGTATGCGAACGCGAAGCAGTGAGGACGGAAAGCTTCGTAAACGCATCGTGTGGAACGCAAACACGAAGGAGGTTTTCTGGGCCTGGGTTGGCTGAGCTTCGCGAACGCGAAGGGGTTGCCGCGTTCGCGAAGAAGGAGTCGGACTGGGCAGTGAGTTGTTTTAAAACGGGAATTTTGGCCATTTTCACTTCATTTTCCCCATGGGAGCCGGTCTTGGGGCGATTTTGGAGCTCCAAATTTGGAATTTTGAAGCAAATCCTAGAATTTGGTATTTTGGATTTTGATGACAAATTTGGGCATGGAATTGGGAATAAATCATATATTTGAGTTCATAAGATTATGGGTAATGATTATCTTCAAACATTTTCGGAATTCGGGCACGTGGCCCGAGGGTATTTTATCGATGTTTCGATCGGAGTTGGGAATGGTTGTAAATTGAATTGTTATAAGTATTAGAGTATATTTTTGTTTGGTTTGCACATTGTCTGGCTAGTTTGGAGCGTTGGGCATCAATTTGAGTTGATTGAATAGCTTGGGAGCCGGTTATGGAACTTCGGAGCGAGGTAAGTCTCCTTTCTAACCTCGTAAGAGGGAATTTACCCCATAGGTAAAATAAATCATTGTGTGCTCCTATTTGTGGGGGCTACGTACGCGCGAGGTGATGAGAGTCTGTGCGTAGCTACTATTATGCCTAAGTTCGGGTAGTCTAGGACTCAAAAACATGCTTTACTTACAATATTTGAAATCTTGTTGTCAATTTAAAATGCTTAAATCATATCGAACTCTGTTAATAAATTTCTAAAAGGCTAGACTTCGTTTTCTTGACTTTTAAAAGAGAAATTGCCTTTTCCTTGGATAATTGCCCCTTGATGAATTCTTGATTGATTATTTGAATGTGTTATCTTTTGTGGAACGGGCCGAACGCCTCGGTAGATTAAATAGATGCATCTATGGTTCGTGTCATTCGACCCTCTGGCAGTGCACAATTTAAATATTATGTTGGATCGGGCCGTACGACCTCGACATGATTTGCTCATGCTTGTATTACTTGCCCTGAAATTTATGACAATTGATATGGCCTCACTGGACAGAGATATAAATTGTTAAAAGATGAAAATAAATTTAGAGATTCCTTAATTATAAAAAATTGCTTACTTACTTCAAAATAATGAGCTTACAGCCGTTCTACAAAATCCATACTTAATCATACCATTGTTACTTTATTTATAGCCCATAGTAAGTGTCCGAGTCGACCCCTCGTCACTACTTCTTCTAGGTTAGGTGGGATACTTACTGGGTATGCGTTATTTACGTACTCATACTACACTTGCTGCACATTTTTGTGTAGGTACACATATGTTTAGCGGCCTTGTGGGCGCAGAGGCGCGATTATGGCGGGGACTTAGGTGAGCTGCATTCTATACGACACACCGCAACCAGCAGAGTCTCTTTCAGAGTATTGTATTTTCTTTCCCGTCCAAATTGTATTCCGGACAGTTATTGTATTTTATTTTAAACTTCTAGAAAAGGCACATGCACTTGTGACACCGAGTTCTGGGATAATTATGGGTTGCACTGTATTAGAATTTTTAAAGATATAATTATGTATTTTGTAAACTCCATCTTCTACTATTTAATTGAAGGGAAAAACTATGATTTCAAGAATATTAAAATAAGAAGTTGGACGAAAAATGAGCAAAAGAAGTTGATTCGGGACTAAAAGACAAAAGAAGGACTTTGCTCGTTCACTCTCGCGTGCACACGAGAGAGTGAACGAGCTAGCTGAGGAAAAACTTGAGAAAAAAATAGCGGATTATGGCAAAAAGGAATGGAAGTGCACGAGAGACCTAGAAGGAAAAGAAAAGGAGAAGAACTTCGCTCGTTCACTGTCGCGTGCGCACGAGAGAGTGAACGAGCTATCCTAAAAAGGCTATTTCAAAGTGGGCTTGTATTATTTCGCCCCATGCTAACCCTATCCCATATAAATAGTCTTTAAACTTACTTTAGAAAAATGAAAGAGGTAGAGGGGGACGTTCTTAGAGAGGATTATCGACCAAAGGAGGCAAGAACACACTAGGAGCAAGGCGGAGAATTCTTCTACGAGTTTTTCACTTCCTTCTTCCTATTTTCATTATTGGTTATGAATTCTAGTATTGTAGTTTTGCATACTATTATGAATAACTAATTCGTTATCTAGGGTTTTGATGGAACCTTTTGTAGGATAAAATCTTATTACGTTTTTATATAATTGAGCCGTTGGATTTCTCTACTTGTTCAACTACGTGTTTATTGTTGTTGATTAAATGTCGATCAATTGACTGTGCCTATTTAGTGTGTATATTGCTCTAGAGAGAGTACGCATTTAGATAGTTGTTGAACAACATCACTCCTAACGTATGTGAGAGATCAATACGGAGGGTTTAAAGGCGGAATTAGAGAAAATGAAACCTTGGTGCGATCGTAATGAGCGGTGAATTAGTGCTAGCTAGTGTAGTTATAGAGAATACATCTAGTAAATTGTGGTAGTTGCTCGAGAGAGAGCTACGTCACCCAATGTACCCACGATCGGTAGAGAATACTTATGCAAAATTATAGAATACGTAGCTGGAAGGATTCCGATAATTGGAGAAATCATAACTCTAGACCTCCTTAATCTTTTCTCCAACCCCTCGTATCTCTAATTATTAATTCACTACTTTAATTTGTTAGTTAATTAGTTTAACATAATAATCTTTATATTTATAACTTAGGAATTATTCGAACTTGTCTTCTTAGTGATACTTAACAATTATAGCGATGCCTTAGTTCTCTGGAGGATTCGACTCCGAATTTTTAGACCGGATTATATATTTGCAGCGACCGCTTATCCTTTTTAGGACTAGGTTGAGTGTGATCAAATTTTGGAGCCGTTGCCGGGATCTAACAGGTGTAGTTGTAGGTGTACATGTTGCTAGGTTTCAAGTTTGAACTTTTATTTTTATTTTTTTGTATTTGATTTTTTTTATTTTTGTTTTACTTATTGATTTGAGAGACATGGCATCGTGGAATTATGAGAGTTTTGATGTTGACAATTCTTCTCTTGATCCTCCTTATGCATATTATGGAGAAAATCACCCATTGAAAATTTATCAAAATATTCCCGAGAGTGAGTTATGTGCACCAACTCAATCTTATGTGTGAAATGTGTATGATATATGTGGTGGTCAAGATGGTCATTTTTCTGATTGTGCTTTATGTCTTATCCTCCCCCAACCCCTTATTATGATGGTTCTACTTTTTTTTGTGAAGTTAATAGGAACAAAGAACCCAGACTTTTTGGGTGTTCCTGTGCTATTTTAGTTGTGTTATTGTATGTGTGTTGAGAAAAAAATAAAAAATAATAAATAATTAGGTAGAAATAATCCCTCTTGGTTTTTCTTATGGCCACAGTTCTTTTCCTAGGGATGACTCTTTGAACCGGGTGGTAAATTTTCTTTTAGGTAGAATTTTCATAAAAGTTTTGGACTTTTTTCCGACGATGGACTTCGTTGACAGTTTTCTTGAGGGTGTAAAGTCTAAATAAAAAATACAAAAAAAATTTCCTTTTCTTTTTAGAACCGATAATGGAATGGAAGAACTTGAGTATCAATACTTTTTGACATGTTTTATGTCGGGGCTTAGAGTTGTAGTATTTGAATTAATTATCTTCTTCGTGTTCTATGCATTGAGAATATATGTGACTTTCCTTAACGCTTAAGTTCATTTGTTGACTCCTGTGATTACTTCCCATGTGTTGAGTTAATATGATGACTATGCTTAATTGTTTAACTTGAGTGTCGGGTCTGAACCATCCGGAGTGAATCATGTGCATTGTGTGATGTGAGGCTTGATTACATTCCGTGCTATCATGTGTTAGTCTAGAACTTACCCTGTGTGTTAGTCGAAGCGAAATAAGTAAGCTTTGTGAGTTTAGGAGATGATGTAGGCATTTCTTTGATTGTCCATTGAGCTAGTATGCCACCATGAATAAAACTATCCTTAGATAGCCCATTTGAGCCTATAAACTATTTCTTTGGCACCCACTTTATAGCATGTTCCCTTTTTGTTCTTAATTAGATCTTTTTGAACCTTTATCTCCGTAAGCACTTAAGTCACTAGAAGAGTAAGGTGAGAGCCGAGATAGCTTTCGAGTGAAACCACAGAAAGGCTAAAAGGTGCATGCATGTTTTGAAAGATCATTGACCGAGCAACCCAAGTTTGGAGAGTGTTGAAAAACAAAATGAAAAAAAAAAAGATCAAAGAAAATACAAAAAGAAAAATGAAAAAAAATAGAAAATACACCTCCTATTCCTCTTATCCGAGCTAGTGAATGCATAGTTGTGCTTAAAGAAGAAGGGTTAAATTGTATATGATTTCGTAGCATTGCTTGAATTGGTCATGAAGAGTATGTATTTGAAAGTTAAGTGTAGTGTATTAAAGTGCTTAGGAGGGTTAGTCACTATACCCAAATATATTCTACCCATCCCTTAGCCTACATTACAACCTGGAAAGACCTAATTGATCCTAGACTTTGCAAGCTTAAATTAGTAGAGACATACACTACGGGCAAGCCTATGGTACAACCTCAGGATGCACATGAATTTCTTTGTGAGAGTGAGTAAATTCTTTCGATGTATAAGTTCTTAAATTATACTTAAATGCATATTTGAGTGTGTGGACTAATTTCTCTCTTTAATTGTGGCGAGAGCACATGATTTACAAAGGATTGGTAAAGTCCAAGCATTTTGAGTTGACACAAGAAGTGAGTCATAGTAAGGAATGTATTGGAGTCATCTCTTGAGGTTAGGATGTTAGAAGAAGTTGCACAAATATTTTAAATAGTCTTGGCATGGGTCCACTTTTGAAGAAAGATGTCAATAGTTATTATGTTGAGTTCTAAGTGTTGGTATTAGCCATGGTTATTGGTATGACGCTTGAGTATATTTTGAAAATGGGTTTCTTGCCATTGTGCTTAATTTTGAAAGTTGCTCGAGGACGAGCAAAAGTTTAAGTGTGGGATGTTGATAAACGGCCAAAATGCATATTTTTCGATGTACTTTCATCTCATAACTTGTGTGGTTACGGTAGGTTACATGAGTTTTTGTAGTAAATTATGCTCATTACGTGCATTCTTATGTGTAGGAGCAAGTTGGACGAAAAATGAGCAAAAGAAGTTGATTCGAGACCAAAAGACAAAAGAAAGACATTGCTCGTTCACTCTCGCGTGCACACGAGAGAGTGAACGAGCTAGTTGAGAAAAAGCTTGAGAAAAAAACAGCGGATTATGGCAAAAAGGTATGGAAATAAACGAGAGACCTAGAAGGAAAAGAAAAAGAGAATAACTTCGCTCGCTCGCTCGCTCTCGCGTGCGCACGAGAGAGTGAACGAGCTATCCTAAAAACGCTATTTCAAAGTGGGCTTGTATTATTTCGCCGCATGCTATCCCTATCCCATATAAATAGTCTTTAAACTCACTTTAGATAAAGAAAAGAGGAAGAGGGGGGGACATTCTTAGAGAGGATTATCAACCAAAGGAGGCAAGAACACACTAGGAGCAAGGCGAAGAATTCTTCTACGAGTGTTTTACTTCCTTCTTCCTATTTTCATTATTGGTTACGAATTCTAGTATTGTAGTTTTGCATACTATTACGAATAACTAATTCGTTATCTAGGGTTTTGATGGAACCTTTTGTAGGATGAATTCTTATTACGTTTTTATATAATTGAGCCGTTGGATTTCTCTACTTGTTCAACTACGTGTTTATTGTTGTTGATTGAATGGCCATCAATTGACTGTGCCTATTTAGTGTGTATATTGCTCGAGAGATAGTACGCATTTAGGTAGTTGTTGAACAATATCACTCCTAACGTATATAAGAGATCAATACGGAGGGTTTAAAGGCGGGATTAGAGATAACGAAACCTTGGTGTGATCGTAGTGAACGGTGAATTAGTGCCAACTAGTGTAGTTCGAGAGAATACGTCTAGTAAATTGTGGTAGTTGCTCGAGAGAGAGTTACGACACCAAAAGTACTCACGGTCGATAGAGAATACTTAGGCGAAATTATAGAAGATTTAGCGGGAAGGATTCCAACAATTGGAGAAATCATTACTCTAGACCTCCTTAATCTTTTCTCCAACCCCTCGTATCTCTAGTTGTTAATTCACTACTTTAATTTGTTAGTTAATTAGTTTAACATATGAATTTTTATATTTATAACTTAGGAATTATTCGAACTTGTCTTCTTAGTGATACTTAACAATTATAGCGAAGCCTTAGTTCTTTGTGGGATTCGACTCCGGACTTTTAGACCGGGTTATATTTACAGCGATCGCTTATCCTTTTTAGGACTAGAGTTGGGCGTGATCAGTATATCCTAAAAGTAATAGGATTACATGGCTAAAAATATGTCCATATCCCGAAAGTAATTATACTAATAGAAAATCTAACATGTTCCTAAAGATATTAGGTTTACATGCTAACATGTAGTATTATATATCTATACCCGAAAATAATTATACTAATAGAATTTCTAAAGGTAATCATGTAGGATTCCCAACGTGTAATATCATGTCCTAAAACTAATAGAATGAAAAAGCTAATGTCTAAAATTCCGATTATGTCTTTTTATTGTGAGTTATTATGCTTAATATTAAAAGATTATTTTTGTAATCCAATATTTTATTCATACTTTTATAATAATATAGATATAGATTCTGATTGAAAAAAGTCTGATGATTCTTTTTTTGTCATGATCTATACAAATCTGGTTCACTAACAGCAAAGTAGTAATACTCGAAGTCTACTAATTAGTGAAGAGAAGCTTCGGATTCAGCACAGCGCCTGGCTACCCGTGGTGTATTAAAAGCTCTATGAGTGCACTATTGTCAACTCATCTAAAAAATAATTAGATGTTCAAAAACTTACTATTTATACTTAGTTAATTTTTAACATATATAAATTGTTTAAGCTAAAATTGTTGAATTCAAATAAACCCAATAAATATACTCTACATTAGCCCCTGCTTATATGTAATTTCCAGATAATAAGTGTAATTATTTATTAGCTGAAACAATAAGCAGGCAATTTGCAAAGTCTCTTAATGAACTTAGCGTCTGGTTTTATTTCTACTTTTTTCTGTTTTTTGGTAAAAAGGAAAAGACGAAAACCCAATAGAAAAAAAAAGAATTATGTTAGGAAACTTGTAATAGAATATATATGCTATATCGAAAAAAGTGAGGAATTTTAAAAAGTATTCCCTCCGCGTAAACAAAAAGTCTAAAACATAAAGAAAGATTTTTGATATATAAAGTTATAACTTAAAAACCAAATATATACATTGTACCTCCTTTTAAATGAGTGATGGGTTAGAGTTTTACGTGTATTTTCATATTTTTTTTCTCCTTATAAACAAATGAATTTTGATATCAGTAGATCCCAAACAAGTCATGTAATGGGATACTAAGATGACATGTACACTCCTTCATAATCATGTCAGACTATTGACAGTCCTGCTTGACTTGTCCTCGTTGACCGCCCTCCGTTCCATGAGATTTGTCCCATACTGAGGGAGAGTCGGGCTATGATACCATAATTATCATGATCCAAGTCCATGGTAACATCATCTGCTTTGGGCCAATAGATCTCACGGATTTGTCCCTTAAGCTACGCCATCATCGAGCTCAAAATGTGCGCCCTTGTAAACTTGTGTTGTGCCTTATAAAACTATTTATATTCCTCTCTCATTCAATGTGAAATTCATCTAAAACGATATTTGCATCTTTTTTGAGAAACTTGCAAGCCTTGAAGCTGGCCAATCCTGCTTGACCCGTCCTCGTCGATAGCTAGGGGTGAGCATTCGGTATTTCGGTACGGTATTTAATAATTACGGTTCGGTATTTCGGTATTCGGTATATCAATTATGCATACCAAATACCGTACCAAAGTAGTTCGGTACAGTTCGGTATTTTCTTATTTGGTTCGGTATGGTTTCGGTATGGTTTCGATATTATACCAAAATCTTTCAAATCTCCCAAGATTATGCTATGCCTAATTGCCTATTGCCTAACATATCTTATGGCTTCTGCTGAGAATTCAACCACTCAAAGGAAAACTCAAAGCCATTGTTTCAAGAATAATTAGTTCGGTGACACTGTTTTGATTGCCAAATCAGAGAAGAGAAATGAAATTGATGGTGTATAATGTATATTCCCCAAAAACAGTGATTCTTTAAATTCTCAAACTATTGCCCGTAAGTCTCTAAGCCTAAGGAGGTTGCTAGGCCCGTTAAGGGATTAGGGAATTAGGATTTAGGGGACTTGGGGTGTTGGGCTTAGGCTTATTGGGCTGGAAAATAAAAATATAGGTGGGCTTGGACTTAAATATTTCGGTATACCAAAATATCAAAAACTCAATACCGAATACCGTACCGAAATACCGAAATTTTTGTACTGAAGTATACCGAAATATCGAAAAAATCGAAATCGAAATACCAAATTAATTCAATTCGGTTCGGAATTCAATTTTTCGGATTGTATGCCCACCCGTATCTATAGCCCTCCATCATGAGCATCACAACATACTAAAATGATATATGCCAAATAAAATAAAAAAGGTTGAGTAATATATAATCAACGACGAGTCGACGACCATAAAGTTTTGGGGCATTAACCACTATAGAAAATTAGCAACTGGCAAAATATAATAATGAAGTGGACTTGTCTCCGAGTCAGATGAAAAAAATAAAGAAAAAGAGGAATGATTAAAGAATCATACTCTATTTCGGAGATGTGTGTTTTTATGTCTTTGCTCAACAATCATTTGAATGATCAGCTATAATACTGGCTTAAGGTAGTTATATATGTATCTAATTGATATTTCCACTTGAATATTATTTAAATTAAATGAACGGCAGAATAGGAACAGAGCACAAAATGGGAAACCCTAATTAAAATTGGTAAAATAAATAGCCTACAACTACCTCTTTAAGCTATTAGAAAAACAGCGTGATTGTAAGCTATCTAATAGCTCTGAAAGCTCATTATGTCATTATTAATTAATATTTCTAATGTAACAATAATATTCTTGGTCTTAATTACTTCATAATTATTTGATTTAGCTTGAAGTCTATCCCGAATGTTCAATTCTTTGCCAATTCTCACATAAACATTTTTGTTGATCTCCTTTTGTAAGAAGAGGCAAATCCATGATCTAGAGTTAGTGGGTACAAAATGTATGTGGTATTGATATGTGTATCATTTTAATTGTTTATTTGAACATGTATGTATGGTTCGGCAACGAGTTAAGTTGAACCTACAGAATCTGTCCTAAATCCGTCTTTGTGTTTAAGATCAACTTTGCTTAATGCAACTTGTAATGGAAAATCTACTCCTAGTGTGAGTGTGTGCTGGCTAATAGAATTTCAAATTATCAATCCTCATCCATAATAAGAATAATTAGGTATGATAGCTCAGTGAATATATGCCCCCATAGACTATATTCTCCTTTTATCAGCTTAATGTTAAGAGGAACTTTAAAGAATCATTGTTTGATATGCAATATATTCCTTTCTTTTTTTTTTTTACTGATATTCTGTATCTTTTTCTGTTTTTCAATAAGACAGGTGGAGTTGCTTTAAAACTTAATAATATAAGGGACAAAGTCTAGTTACAGTAAATCTTTCACCTAGGAGACATTTGTTTTGTTCTAATAGTAAATGTATTGGCTTTGGTTTTGTCAAAAGGATTCTTCATCCCTTAACCATATGAAAGAATAAACTTTAAAAAGAAATTTTTTTAAGTTGTTGACATATTCATGTTTTCATAGCTTGTTTATAAGTCTTCTCAGCATATAAAAGGAATTTAGGAGCAGTCCAAACAGTGCTGCATTTCTATTTCTATCTGAATCTTGATCCTCGCTCGACTTTATTTTTTATTTAATTTTTGTCACAGCTCAGAGTCTCGAGGAATTCATCAGTAGAAGAAATTTTCAATTTCAAATACTACTGTTTATTGCTGTAACTTAGTGTGCAAAACTCAACAATACAAGTCCAGTTTTCCTAGAAATAAAGTTGTAGCTTCTCTGAATAGTTTAGGATATGAGTATCCAAAGGGTTGGTACTCAAGAAAGAGTGCCAAAAAACTCAGCATATGCAAGTGATTATACTTTAGAATTCGCCAGAATGCCGGTTCAAGCTTTACATGCACAAAAACTATCTTCATCATACATGGGATTTAGTTTTCCACCAGCAACTTCTGCAGAAGATGTATGCCAACAGCAGCAACAAATTTTTCCTAATGCTAATTCATCATTGAATAGTACTATCATCGGTCGTATTGGTTCACCCTCTTCAGCCTTCTTTGCCACGGAACGTTACCTGGGATTAACACAGTATGATGATCAACAAGATAATTGTTCCCAACTGTCCAAGAATTATGATTTTCAAATACCATCATATGGTTTCTTGCCTGATTCATCGGCAGAAGTTTTGCAAAATTTTCATCCCAAGATTTCCCTGCCACCGTTCATCAGATCACAGTTCTCGAGCAGTCAACCCTTTAGTCCTGATCATTATAGAAGTCCTTTCAGCAGCCTAACAGAGAAAGAGAGAATATTGCATCTTAAGAGAAAATTGCTTGGTGAATTCGACAGTGCTTCAACGCTTTTTGATGGAAATCAAGATTTCAGTGTTAGTACTATAAACATATAGCTTCTGTTTATATCTTCTTGTTTTAGTATTTTTTTGGTAACTTTGCTTCGTTGTGGAAAAGCTACTGCTGCTTTAAACACTTAAAATTGGCACCATTTTGAGTTTTTGTTTTTTTTGGTTATGTTTTTACAGCTCCCTCATAATTTATGTGGTAGTCACTTGGAATATATGAAGCAACAATCAGGATTTCCTTCGGCTAATACTAATAATTCTGCATGTTCTGGAGGATCTGTGTGCAACAAAACAAGAATTAGATGGACTCAAGATCTCCACGATCGATTTGTTGAGTGTGTAAACCGCCTTGGAGGCGCTGACAGTAAGTAATTTCTAACAGGTCTTTCTATTTTCAATTTGGTTACTAAGGATTTGATTCATTCATCTTATCAGAGGCAACACCAAAGGCAATACTAAAGCTGATGGAGTCAGATGGCTTGACCATTTTCCATGTCAAAAGCCATTTGCAGGTATATTTATACATTTGAAAGAACTTCCTTTTGGTTGTCTTTTCAGTACTGTTGTATTGAGTTTTGAGGGAATATTTTCTGTTGCCATATCTATTTTGTTTGCAGAAATATCGAAATGCAAAGTACATCCCTGAACCTACAGATGGTATGTGTATTTGACTTTTAAGTTTTCATGGTTGGGAAGAGATCTTTTCTTGATTTTTAGGCATCTTTGTTTTTTGTAAATATTTTCTTGATTTTAGACATCTTGGTATTTTTTTTAGATATTTTCTTGATTTCAGACATCTTGTTTTTTGTTGTGTTTGCCAAACAACAGTAGCTTTTCAGCGACTTTAATCCGATGAGTATTACATGTTACATCCAGGGGATCAGGTCTTATAATGATTAGAAATCACATTTATGGCTTATGCATATTTAAAAAGAAGAATAGTAAAGGGAAAGTAGAGAATTTTCCATATACTAATCTTACAGTGAGAAGGTATATAATAAGGAAACAACATAAAAGCATTTCCTGCACTAATTTTAAAAGTATTCTTTTTACTTTTCTTTTCTGTAATTGTTGGAATAAGTGGATCTAACATGTAAAAAAGGGATACTAAGATGGACTACTTTATCTTAAAATTCATTTTAGTGTGATCAGAAAATCTATATTGAGGAATGGAAATTTTATCAATGTTAGCTTATAGCTTGAAGTTTGCATCTCTTCTTTGGCATGCTCAATTATATGCTATAACTCAACTTCAGACATTTTCAAATAGACCTTTTAAGAAGTAGACTGATCACATTTTTCTCCTTGTATGTTGCAGGAAAATCTGAAAAGAGAAACTACCCGAATAATGTGTCACAAATTGACAGCAAAACGTATATTTTTCATCTCAGTTAATTTTCCTAATAAACTTAATTAGCAGGAAACTAAATCTGATCCGAACTTGTGTTGCAGAGGAATGCAAATCAAGGAAGCACTGCAAATGCAACTCGAAGTCCAGAGGCGTCTTCACGAGCAACTAGAGGTACTTTAATTTTCTAGAGCCAAAAGAAGTAAATCAAGACATCTTGTTTGATTCCTATTGTCTTCTTTTAAACTAGATTCAGCGAAAGTTACAGTTGAGGATTGAAGAACAAGGAAAACAGTTGAAGATGATATTTGATCAACAACAAAGAACAACAAGAAGTCTATTGGACACTCAAAATTCAAGCATTTCAACTCCTGAAGAGAATCCATCTACCCTGTATGATAATATGGAAGTTTTGGTTGCCCAAGGCTATGATAATATTCACTTCCAATCTAAAATAAGTTAAGTGCTATATATACATTTTTCCACTTAGTGTTAGAGGAAAAAGTCCAGTTTAGCTTTTTCTTGTACAAGGTTTTAGAAGGAGCTTGTTTTTCTCCTGTAAAAATCAACAAGTGACCCTTAAAAACTACCAAAAATGTAAACTATATATAGTACAATGTCCATAAACTTCATGCTGAATGTAGGTGTTTGTTTCTCTTGTGTGCATAAAAGAAAATACGATCAAATGAAAGTTATCGAATAATTAAGGTGTTCATGTGACATATGAGTTTGATATACTTCGCTTTGTTTTTCTGCAATTTCCATTTGTCATAAAATACTGTATTTTTGCCTTTAGCTTCACTCTGTGTGATACTTAGAGTTTGTAAATCTGTACACATAACTCTTTGCCATGAGCATGACATAGTTTGTATTTCCCTTGAAATTTGTTTCCTAGTTTCCTTTTTATTGCTTACTTCCTTTCCTTGGATGTTTTTTTATATTAGTTGAAAACGCAAATACATTTGGCTCTTGCGCTTGTCTTCAATCAACCATTTGGTAGAACACAATGCAGAAAACCAAAGATAGCTTCAGGTTAAAAGTTAAAGGCTAAATGAGTTCCATATCCTACTACTAATAATCTATATGCATAAATTCTTAAGTGTATGACAACTCAGAGGACCAAATAAACTACATATTCAATTAGAGGGTTGTCTTGTTATATTGGAATATTTAGACATTTGACAGGCGGAAAAAGAAAAATGTAACGACCCGACCGGTCGTTTTGAGCTTTAGCGTTTCATTCGATAGTTTGAGACTTTGAGTAGCTTCATATTATGTATTATGACTTGCATGTATGGTTGGTTTTACTTTTCGAGCATTTCGGGATTGATTTGGAAGAATAATTCTCGTTTTAGAAGCTTTAAGTTAGAAGAGTTGACCAAAGTTTGACTTTTGGGTAAACGGACTCGGAAGCGAATTTTGATTATTCAGATAGGTTCGTATGATTATTTTGGATAATACGTTCGTATGATTATTTTGGACTTGTACGCATATTCGGATTTGGTTTCGGAGGTTCCTAGAAGAATTCGACACTATTTATCGAAAGTTGGCAATTTGAAGAACTTAAGAGTTCGTAAGTTTGACCAAGAGTTGACTTTGATGCTATTGAACGCCAATTGGTGTTCCGAGACTTTGGATAGGTTTATATAGTTGAATTAAATTTGTGTGCAAAATTTGAAAGTAATCTGAAGTGTTTAAATGTGATTCGGACGAGCCCGTGTTGACTTTTGTTGACTTTTTGAAAAAAATGTAAAGATCATAACTTTATTTATTGTAATTGGTTTCTCTTGCATTATTTGATTTTATTAAATTATTTTTCGTTACATTTGAGCTGTGTGGAGGCAAATGTTAGGAAAAAAGCTATTTTCAAGGGTTGAATTGGCCTAGTTGAGGTAAGTATCTTGCCTAACTTTGTGGAGGGGAACTACCCCTTAGAATTTGGATTGTTTGTATTAATTGAATTATGTGAAAGATATGTATACGAGGTGAAGAGTATGTACGCGGGCTCATATGTGGTATTTTGACCGGTTTAGACTCTTAGACTTCTTTCATGCATTAATTGAAATTGTCATATCATGCTATATCTTCCATTATTTAGTTTACTCTTACATGTCTTGTTTGACGTTGTTAGTACATGTTCTATCTCTTATTATCAAATTTGCTCTTATATGCCTTAATTGAAGATGTTACCTCTGTTATTGTCATGTTACCTCCTTTATTGTTGAGTTATTCTTATTTGGAGTTGTTATTACATGAAGTCTCTTCGTGTTGAGTTATTCTCATGCATTTAGACGTAGTTAACATTTCGTACTATCTCTTTCATTGTTAAGCTTATGTTATACATTTGAATTAGAAATTGTCATTTCGTGGGAATACTTTCGTTTGAATTATTAAAGTTGAAGTCGTGAAAGCTATTAGCACATTGAGGTTGAGCTTATTGACTATTGTGATATCTTTCCTTGTTGAGTATTTCTCATTCATTTGTTTATTTTGAGATTCTTGTATACATTGTGGTTGAGCCGTGAGCTATGTGTTATGGTAATATTGATATTATTGTTTTTGGCATGTTGTGGTATATGGGCACGTGTAGTGCGAGATGTTATTGTGTTATGATATTGATGTGCATGCAGCGGTATAAGGATAAGGGTTGATATGCATGCAATGACATAAGGTGGGATTTACGTGCGTGTTGCTAGTAAGGGAATTACTTGAAACCACGCAACAATATAAGAGGGCTAAAGCGCGTGTAACTATTTCTGGAAAAATATTTTCAAAATTCTAAATGTAAGGCTCACGCAGCGATATAAGGAAAGATTGTGATTGTGATTTGTGAAATGTGAATATGAGGTGTGGTACCTCGGTGTGTATTTGTTGTACACTCTACATTTGAACAACTTGTTGATTTGAACGATTATGGTTTTTTTCTTAAATCATCTCACTTGTATTTTGATTGTATTTGGTTGTTTGTTGTTATTTTTGTGTGGGAACAATTGTGACTTCTTATGTGAGTCATGCATTCTACGTGATTTGTTGTGTTATTTTAATGTGCCAACATGTGCCTCCGTGTTAGTTGGTGAATTGAGTTTCTAGACGAATTTGTTGTGTGGAGTCATTATCCCATACTCCGTGAGTTGTTGGTAACATAATAATTTTAAATAAAGGAACTATTAACATGCTTTATTTTATGTGACTCTTAAGATATAACTCGTTATCTCACTCGGTGCTTTGCTAATTTAAGTGATTATCACGTTTTACTTTAATTGGGTTCTCTAATTAAACTCATTACCTTATTTGATGTTTTACTTTACGTGAAATTGTTATCACGCCTTACTTTAACAAATTCTATATTTAATTCGTTAATTTATCTGATATTTTTCTTAATTTAAAGACGCTATTTTACTTTACCGTATTGATTTCTAAACTAAACTCATTTGATACTCTATTTTTGTATAAATTGTACTTTATTTTCTAAAATAAACTCATTATCTCATTTGACGCCTTACTTTATTCAAGATTGTTACTATGCCTTATTATATTTAAAAAAAACCTCTCGAACATTTTATTTGGCGTTTGACACATATGCAATGTACATGGTAGCACATGGACTTTGTCATGCGAAGGTGATTGACAATGTGGGTACGAGGTGCCATGCGTGTAAGATCCGGAATCGTGGCTTATGATTTGTGGTTACGGGGTGTGGTGTATCGGGGTAATTCTAGTTGTAAATCATGCGTTGGGAACAATTTGATTACTTGAATTGTCATATGTTTTTCTAATTTCAGTTCATTCATATTTCATTTGTGTTGTGATCATGTTGCTACTTTATTACCTGTTTACTTCTTGTTGCCAATTGTGTTTCTATTACTTTATTGTTGTTTGTAAATCAATAATCTTTTTGTCGTTGGTCTTATATTGATGTACTTTCCATTGCTAGCTTTATGTTAATATCTTGCACAAGTTTTATGTCTAGTGAGTGTCTCGACTTACCTCGTCATTACTCCACTGAGGTTAGTCTTGATACTTACTGGGTACCGTTTTGGTCATGCTATGCTTCTGCACATTTTTTTGCAGATCCAGGCACTTCTGATCGTGTTGGTTCTTAATAGTTGTGTCTGCGAGGCTGGAGACTTCAAGGTATACCTGCTTGACGTTCGCAGGCCTCAGAGTCACATTCGGATATTATCTTTACTGCTGTTTATCTTCATTTCAGAACAATATTGTATTAAGAAATTCTAGTGTATGTCGGTAGAGCTTATGACTCTGTACTACCGGTTCTGGGAATTGTATAGCATTTGTTCAGTTTTAGTTACGTTACTCATTTATCAGTTTAAGTTTTATATAGTTAAGATGGTTATCTCTGTTAGACTCCTCATGTGTTAGGCTTACCTTGTCTTAGAGATTAGGTGCTATCACGATTCCTAAGGTGGGATTTTTGGTCGTGACAAAAATTTAAAAAAAAAAAGGATGATGCCGGTTTTAGGAAACAGTGTGGTTTGGCCTTTACCTTATCCAAACTCGAAATATTAAATAGACTATATTTTTTAATTGTGATGCATGAATCATTCAGAGACAATACCAAAGATATACTGAAGCTGATGACTCAAAGGACTTTATTTTTTAAAGAATATCTGATGGAGAAGGTAAATATTCTTATGAAATAGATTTTTTTTACTTATTAGTCTAAACCTGTTTCGATAGGCTCCTCAAATACTGAATACATTTGCAGTGGCATGCAGATTAAGGAAGCAGAATGCAGCAGGAGTAGCATTTGGATTCCTTTTTCGATTTCTCACAAAGGAAAATCATACTAGTATGTTCTTTTATAAACTTGGAATATAATGGCACAATAATATTAGATTGAAAGTAAAAGGTTGATATAATATGATTCTGGATTTTTTTACTTTCTCAAACAGTACCAAGAGAAAGCAAGGTGCAAGAACTAATTTTACAATTTAATCACCATTTATAAATGAAAAAAAAAGGGAAGCCCGCTGCACTAAGCTCCCGCTATTCACAGGGTTCGGGGAAGAGTCAGACCACAAGAGTTTATTGTACGCAGTCTTACCCTGCATTTCTACAAGAGGCCTTTTCCACGGCTCGAACTCGTGCCCTCCTAGTCACATGGCAACAACATTACCAGTTAAGTCAAGGCTCCCCTTCTTAATCACCATTTTATGATAACAATAATTAATTAATTAATCTAATAGTGTGTTGAGTTACCTGTTTTAAAAATGACCAGATGAACCTCAAACTCAATTTAAAGCACATTTGAAAGAAAAGGAATAATACTTAGACAAATAGTAAATGTTCTAAAGGATCTTGTCGATTCTATGGCGGCTGTTGATGAATCAGAACACAACCCTGATGAGAAATCAAGGTAATATATTGTTGTCATCGGTTTTGTTATTATCTTTGAACCGGCAAAAAACTGAAACTCCAATGATACATTTGCATGGCATTTGTAAATTCTAAAGCAAATACTAACAGCTAATGAGTACCATTGGTAACTGAAAAGATTGGTTTTGTCGGATGTGCGAACAAAGTCTCATATTGATAACTGAAAAGATTGGGAGCCTACATATAAGGTGTAGAGATCTCTAAATGGTGTGAGGCCTTTTGAAGAAAACCGTGCAGACTTCGCCCAAAGCGGACGATATCACACCATGTTAAGAGTGTATTTAGGCTGATTTAGCCCAAGAGGTTTGTAGTTTCAACATATTACTCTGTTGTGACAGTCTAGTTTCTCTTTTGTTGTTTCTTGAGTTGTTATATTCTTCTATCTGGCATCTTTAAACATTTGAAAAGGAAGTTTAAATACAAAAAACAGCTGGTATCTGTCTTGGGAAACAGTTTATATTCATGATGTCTTTTAATTAATCATCCTAGTAATATTATATCCTATGCAGGATCCAGGATGAAATAATTTCGGGATATTCTTCATCAATTTGTTAATTATCCGAATGTTTAAAAGTTAAAGAGTCCATTTCTTTTTAATTGTGATTCATTGATCATTCAGAGACAACACCAAATCTGAACTGAAGCTGATGGACTTGAATAAGAAGTGCAACTCAGATCCAGCACAAGGTAAATATTTCTGTCAAAACAGTTGTTTGTTTCAAGACAAAATATTGCTGAAGTCCTAAAGAATTTGGCTTTTCCTAAACCACCATTGATCTGATGTTCTGTAACAGTAATCTGAAAAGAGAAATATTATTGCTGATCAGAGTTTTTTTCTTCTTCTTGCAGGAGAATCTGAAAAAATAAATAGTCCTAGTAATGTGACACAAATTGATAACAAAACGTGTGTTTTCTATCGCAACTTCCTCAGTAAATCGTCTTGATAACCTTAGCTGGAAACTAAATCTGATCCAAACTTGTGTTGCAGAGGAATGCAAATCAAGGAAGCACTGCAAATGCAACTCCAAGTCCAGAGGCATCTTCACCAGCAATTTGAGGTATTTTTAGTATGATCCCAGCATATTTATAACCCAATTTTTTTTAACCAGTATGTATCACTTAAATGCCTAATTCCTATTGTCTTGCTTTTTACTAGATTCAGCAAAAGTTGCAGTTGAGGATTGAAGAACAAGGAAAACAGTGGAAGATGATATTTGATCAACAACAAAGAACAACAAGAAGTCTATTAAACACTCAAAATTCAAGCATTTCATCTCCTGGAGATGATCCATCCCACCCATATGATGATACAGAAGTTTTGGATGCTGAACACTGCGATAACACTCACTTCCCTTTTCAGAGTTTTCTTCTTGCAGGCGCATCTAAAACAAGAAATAGTCCTAATAATGTTGTACAGATCGACAGCAAAACGTATATTTTCCTTTGCAACTTTCTCATTTAATTTTCCTGATAAACTTTAGCTGAAACTAAATCTGATCCGAACTTGTGTTGCAGAGGAATGCAAATCAAGGAAGCACTGCAAATGCAGCTCGAAGTCCAGAGGCATCTTCACGAGCAACTAGAGGTACTTTATTTTTAGCACACCTTTAGCAAACTAGGACCAAATTTGTTTTGCTAGCATATGTCACTCTCATTCATGATACTTTTTCATGAATCAAGACATCTTATTTGATTCGTATTGTCTTCTTTGTAATTAGATTCGGCAAAAGTTACAGTTGAGGATTGAAGAACAAGGAAAACAGTTGAAAATGATGTTTGATCAACAATAGAAAACAACCAGGAGTGTATTGGACACTCAAAATTAAAGCATTTCAACTCTTGGAGATGATCCATCCACCCTGTATGATGATATAGAAGTTTTGGTTGCTGAAGGCTCGGATAATACCACCATTAAAGTGCCACGGAGACTACATTAATTTGAAGATTTTCATTTGGTGTAGAGGGAGAAGTTGAGTTTAGCTTTCTCATAGAAGAATATGGATCAGAAATCATGTATCGGGTTTTTGAAGGAGCTTGTTTCCTGCAGCCAAATCAAGAATTGAGCCTATAGTACAAAATCCAAAAACTTCAAGTTGAATGTATTCCATTCTTTGTGTGCATAAAGGAAAATGTGATCAAATTAATGATATTGAATAAGGGTGTCCTTGTGACGTGTGAGTTTGATACGTTTATATACGACAACAACAACATACCCAGTATTATCCCACACGGTGGGGTTTGGGGAAGGTAGTGTATACGCAGACCTTACCCCTACCTTGTGAGGATAGAGAGATTGTTTCCAATAGACCCCCGGCTCAGGAAAGCATAAACACCACATTAATGAAAATATAGACAAGAAGGGACAGTACCAAAAAGCCATATAAAAGCAAAATAAAAACAACAAGATAGTAAGGTGATCAACAATGAAAGGAAACAAAGGTTAGTCATAAAAATATACTGCCAACAGAAAGTGAGACTGTATGCCAATACTACTATTATAAACACTCTAGACTACCTACTCTACTACCCTAATCATCGACCTCCATATCTTCCTATCAAGGGTCATGTCCTCGGTCAGCTGAAGTTGCGTCATGTCTTGCCTAATCAGCTCTCCCCGACTCTTCTTTGGCCTACCTCTACTTCTCCGTAGGCCCTCCAATGTCAACCTCTCACACCTCCTCACCGGGGCATCTGTGCTCCTCCTCCTCACATGATCAAACCACCTAAGCCGCGCTTCCCGCATCTTGTCCTCAATAGGGGTTACACTCACCTTGTCGTGAATAACCTCATTTCTGATCCAATCTAACCTGGTGTGCCTGCACATCCATTTCAACATCCTTATCTCAGCTACCTTCATCTTCTGGACATGAGCGATATTGATTGGCCAACACTCAGCCCCATACAACATCGTTGGCTTGACCACCACTCTGTAGATCTTACCTTTAAGTTTCGGTGGCATCTTCTTATCACACAAAACACCGGAAGCGAGTCTCTATTTCATCCATCCCGTCCCAATACGATGTGTGACATCTTCATCAATCTCCCTATCCCCCTGAATAATAGACCCAAGGTACTTAAAACTTCCTCTCCTAGGGATGACCTGCGAGTCCAGCCTCACCTCACATTCCCCTCGTTGAGTCTCGCAACTGAACTTACACTCCAAGTATTCTATCTTGATCATGCTTAACTTGAAACCTTTAGACTCCAGGGTCTACCTCCATACCTCTAATTGCGCGTTCACACCGTCTCACGTCTCGTTAATCAATACAATATCATCTGCAAATAGCATGCACCACGACACCTCCCCTTGAATGTGGCGCGTCAGTACGTCCATCGCCAGAGCAAAAAAAAAAGGGCTGAGTGCCGATCCCTGATGCAACCCTATCATAACCGGAAAATGGTCTGAGTCCCCACCCACTGTCCTCACTCGGGTCTTTGCTCCATCATACATGTCATTAATCAACCTAACATAGGTAACCGGTACACCTTTAGCCTCCAAACATCTTCACAAAACCTCTCTCGGAACTTTATCGTATGCATTTTCTAGTTGATGAATACCATATGCAAGTCCTTCTTTCTCTCCCTATATTGCTCCATCAATCTCCTAACAAAGTGGATGGCTTTTGTAGTCGAATGTCCCGACATAAACCCGAACTGATTCTCGAAAATAGACATATTCCTCTTCACCCTTAGCTTTACCACTCTCTCCAAGACTTTCATAGTATGGCTAAGCAGCTTGATACCCCAATAGTTATTGCAATTTTGGATATCACCCTTGTTCTTGTATATAGGAACCATCGTGCTCCATCTCCACTTTTCGTGAATCTCCTTCGTTCTAAAAATGATATTAAACAACCTAGTGAGCCACTCCAAGCCTACCTTGCTCGCACTCTTCCAAAACTCCACCGGAATTTTATCCGGCCCAGTCGTTTTGCCCCTACTCATCTTATGCATAGCCCCCTCAACTTCATCAACTCTAATCCGCCTATAATACCCGAAGTCACAACGACTCCTAGAGAGTTCCAAATCACCCAATATAATGGTCCTGTCTCATCCTCGTTCAAGAGACTATGGAAATAGGTCTGCCATCTCCGACGGATAAGCCCATTATCCAACAAAACTCTACCTTCTTCGTCCTTGATGTACTTTACTTGGTCCAAGTTACGCGCTTTCTTTTATCGCGCCTTGGCTAACCTAAACAACCTCTTATCCTTACCTCGGCCCTCGAGTTCCTCATACAAATGACTAAAAACTGCAATCTTGGCCACCGTAACTGCTAGCTTTGCCTCTTTCTTAGCCAACTTATAATGCTCCTTATTCACCCTCTTCTCCTCCTTGTATACACTTTTCACTAGCTTCAGATACATTGCTTTCTTGGTTTTCACTTTTCCTTGCACCTCTCCATTCTACCACCAGTCTCCCTTGTGACCACCAGAGTAACCCTTTGAGACCCCTAATATCTCTCGTGGCTTCCCTAATACACTGCGCAGGCGTGGTCCACATAGCGCTTGCGTCCCCACTACTCCTCCAAGCCCCCATAGTCAACAGCTTGACCCCCAATTCCTGTGCTTTAGCTTCAGTGAAGGCTCCCACTTGATCCTATGTTGGCTATACATCGCCCTCTTCCTCCTCTTCCTCGTGATCTCAAAGTCCATGACGAAAAGCCGATGAAGGGTCGAGAGGTTCTCACTCAGGATGACCTTGCAATCCGTGCAAAGACCTCTATAGGACTTCCTGCAGAGTAAATAATCAATTTGAGTCTCGGCCACCGAACTCCGAAAGGTGACCAAGTGCTCCCTCTTCTTCGGGAAACTCGAGTTTGCTATCACCAAATCAAATGCTCTAGCAAAGTCCAGCAGAGACGTTCCTCCTCAGTTTCTATCTCCAAAACTAAAGTCATCATGCACATCATCATACCCCCCTCCCCCCAGACGTTGCTCCAGTGTGGCCGTTGAAATCTCCTCCTATGAAAAGCTTCTCAGTATACCGGATATCACGCACCATCTCATCTAAATCCTCCCAGAAACGCCTCTTGACTTCCTCATCCAAGCCTACTTGGGGTGCGTACGCACTGATTATGTTCAAAGTAAAACCTCCAACAAGTAGCTTAATAGTCATCAGCCTATCATTCACCATCCTAACCTCCACCACTAGTTCCCGGAGGTCCTTACAACCAAGATACCTACCCCGTTCCTGCCCCCCACCCTCCCAGAATACCATAGTTTGAACTTGTCCACATCTCGCGCCTTATCTCCTACCCACATAGTTTCTTGTACACAAGATATATTAATCTTCCTTTTCTCGAGAATCTTCGCTAACTCTACAGAATTTTCAGTCAAAGTTCCTATGTTTCAAGACCCCACTCTCAGCTTAGTAGCACCCTCTCTCCCGCGCTGACACCCCCGAGGACAAGACATTACCCTACCATCGTTCACCAAAGTCACTATAATCTAGGAGTCAATACAAGCACTATCCCGAAAATAAGAGACAAAAATAAAATGAATTACCGAAATATAATCTACAACTAATGGTCGCAAAATAGGTGAAGAAATAAAATAAAGGAACTAACGGAAACTATTATCTACAACTAAAGGCCAGAAAAACAGGTGAAGAAATAAACTAAAGGAACTAAAGAAAAATATAATCTACAACTAAAGGACAGAAAAATAGGTGAAAAAATACAATAAAAGAGTTAAAGGGGACTATAATCTACATCTAAAGGTCAAAAAGAAAATGTACAAAACTAGAGCAGAACTACTAGGGATATATGAAATAAAGATTCAAAATAAAGATGTAAAAAGGTAGATAACAATATAAACAAGTAGGCAAAGCTATCACTAATACAATTAATTTGACAATCCTAGTGCAATACTAACTAAAGATTCAAGACAAGTGAGGAACAATAGAACCTGAATTCCAAGTTAACGAAAATTTGGCCGGCGGTGATGCATTGCGACGAGCTGGCTGAAGGGCTAAAGTTTCCATCTTTGTAACAAAAGCTAGGTTACAGAGGAAGAGGAAAGAGTAGAGACCAAGAACAGAATGTTCTTGAAGAAGCAGGGGAAGGGAACAAGAAGGGCAAGTGCGGAGGGAGGAATCTGTAGGGGCGAAAATGGTAAGTGGGAAATTAATGGTGGAGATGTTGGCGTTGAGAGATGCGTTGGCCAGGTCTTAGAAACCGAGATCGTAGAGGATGACGGCTAACGGAGATGGTGATTGAGATGGTGATGGAGTTAGTACAAGGTGACGGCGAGATTCTGATGTTGAACGGAACAAAGGGTTTGCGGCGGCGGTGGTGTGTTGACCCCAAATTAGACTTTTGACGTGCAAATTCAACTAAATCCCAAAACGTCTCCGTTTCAAATGATCAAATCGAAATTTCTTCAGAACCTGTTATGGACGTTCCTAGAACTCGGAATTGGCAGATCGCAATGTTGGGAGAAAGTTGACTGGTCTTCTCAAATGGTTATCTACACATCACAAATGGTGAAGTGTTTGATTAATGATCATAAGATATTGTATTTTTGCATTTAGCTTCATTGTTGTGTGATACTTCAAGTTACTAAATCTGTGCACGTAATCTTTTTATGATGAATATGGCATGGATTCATTTCCCTTGAAATTTGTTCTTCTTTTCCTTCTTATTTGAGAAATCAAGGTGTTAGATTAATGTTATCGGTTTTGCAACCGGCAGAAAACAGAATCTCCAAATAAACTACTCTTCCCGTTCCAATTTATGTAAACTTGTTTGATTGGGCACGACTTTTAAGAAAAAAAGAAAACTTTTAGAATGTATGGTCCTAAACAATTCAAAAATGGATCCAGAATATTTGTGTGATTATAAAAACTTCTCATTAATGATAGAATTGTAAGTTTAAGCAAAATTATTTCCAAATTTAGAAAGGAATTATTTGTTTAAAACGGACCAAAAAAAATAGGTTCAAATAAATTGAAACGGAATTAGTATTTATTCGAAACAATAATGCTGTCATTTGTTGAATCAGTTGGTTTTTTGCTTCCTGATTCCCTGCGGGCCCTTGAAAACTAATGGTTAGTGGTATAGAATATCAGACAAGTGACAACAAACTGCAGAGGATTTATAAAATATCTTGGTCTGTTGCACCAGTAATACTCTATAAATTCTGACAATCTAGTTCAATTTTTGTTCCTTCCTGAGTTATCTTGTTCTCTATATAGCATCTTTATACATTTGACAAAGGAAAAAGCGAACAGTGCAACTTGATGTCTTTTAGTTAATTATCCTTGGTGTTACGACCCAATTTCCACTATAGATCGTGGCTGCGCCCAACGTCGTCGCTAGGCAAGCCAACGGTGAACTATCCATTTAATTGTTCATTTTAATATTATCAAAGTCATTGATTTTATTTAATAAAGAATCAAATAGTAGGTGACCGTAGTAACAAAAAGCATAAATAAAGTACATATAAGAGTGAAGTAGTAAAATTAATAAACAAAAAACCATGAATATCTACTAGAATTTTCCAAAACCCGGTGTTATAAGTGCACGAGCAAACTAGTAGAATATACAAAACCTCATATACTATTGTCTGAAGTAAGATAGGCAGAAAAGTAAATACAACAAGGAGGAGACTCTGGGTGCTACAGACGGAGCATAGGAAGCAGCTCACCACTAAGTCTCCGGGTAGTGGGGGTATGCGCCTGACTGGACACCAGATGCACATGCCTCAGATCCGGCACGATTAGTGCAGAAGTGTAGCGTGAGTACATAAACAACATGTACCCAGTAAGTATCTAGTCTAACCTCGAAGAAGTAGTGACGAGGGGTCGACATCGACACTTACTAGAGGTTAATAAATAAAGTGTAAGAATCATAAATAGGCAGAAAATACAACAATAACACTAAAATAAGAAACAATAATTAATTATTGTTAAACATAATATCAATTCAAAGTCTCCAACTATCACAGGGCAGGTCTTTAACACATAAGAGCCACCAAGTAATTTTTAAGTCTCATATCAAGAAAACAATATCAAGTATAATCGGACTCCGAGCAATATCACGTACGATTTATGCCGGGGTCGTACGACCCGATCCAGAATAGTATGTACACTGCCGAGGTTCGACCGGCGCGAACCATAGATGCATCTAACATACTGTCGAGGCGTTCAGCCCAATCCACAGGAATAGAGAAACTCTACAAACTCTGATCAACCACTACTACATAGGAATAGTATTCAAAGAAGGCATAATTTTCGCTAACCATCAAGTATCCCGCCAAAACTCAAAGTAATGAAGCTCGGTCTCATAAAATCCTTTATCCAATTTCAACTATAAATTCAAGTAATTAAACTAACAAGTTGGTTGCAAATAATACATGTAATACATGGTAAAATCCTAAGTCTACTCGGACATAAGCATGATTTTAGCTACGTACGGACTCTCGTCATATCGTGCATACATAACACCCACAATTATTAGCAAATAACTATTTAAAATACCTACGGGGATAATTCTATCTTACAAAGTTAGGCAAGAGACTTACCTCATTTTCAAATCCTCTTACCGGTCCACAATTCAATCTAAAAGCCTCAAATGAGTGTCAAGCTGTAACGACCCGATCAGCCGTTTTGAGCTTTAGCGTTCCATTCGGTGGTTTGAGACTTTGAGTAATTTCATATTATGTATCATGACTTGTGTGTATATTTGGTTTCGGTTTTCGAGCGGTTCGGGATTGATTTGGAAGAATGATTTTCATTTTAGAAGCTTTAAGTTGGAAGAGTTGACCAAGGTTTGGCTTTTGGGTAAACGGAACCGAAATCGCATTTTAATTATTCCAATAAGTTTGTATGATGATTTTAGATATGTCCACAAATTTTGATTAAATTCCGATGAGTTTTGGATAAATTTGGGTTGTATGGTGATTGTTTTCGGTTTCAACATCGATTTGAGCATAAAGGTTACCATATTGAGCAAACAGCTATTGATTCGTATTTCGACTAAACTATTATATCCGTATTGTAATTTTAAAACTAGAGCAACTTAAATCATCAAGTTTTAAAATCGTATGAGGAATTTATGGTCATTTTACTAGGAATTGGGTTGCTACGTTTTTCAGATTAATTACTAAATTGCCACTGAATTTGTATTTAAAAATCTGTACTATTTTCAAATATTGAAATCAACATATCGCCTTAATTATAAGGTCAAATGGAGTGATTTAAAAGCTTAACTTGACTGAAATTTTATGAGGAATCCATTAGAGGCATCAAAAGCATGTTTTGGGATCGTTTGGCATAAGAAACGAGGCAGAACAGCCGGGCATTTTTGGCTATTAATGTTGTTGGAGTTTTTCTCATCTTGAAAGTTTGAGATTGGGAGAATTCAAAGATGTTCTTCAAGTTTCTTCCATAGGGTAAGGTCTAAACTATAACCTAAGTATTTTCCTCTGATTCATTCCCTTGGTATAAGTTTTAATCCATGATTTTAATTGAAAACTCATTTAATTCTTTAAATGACCTAGGGTTATGTCCTAAATTTTAAAAATTAAAATTGAGTAAGAGGCGTTTATTTCCCGATTCCTTTTGGGGTTTTGTTCTCATATATTAGGAGAACAACATACTCGAATTTGGCGAGTTTTGGAGGAGTATTTCAAGAGATATGGGACCCAACTAGTATAGGTTGGACTCTTGGGTTATGAATACCCAAGAGCGATATTTGGCGAATTGGTTGAGCTATCAGACTCTGATTGAGTCAGTTTTCATTCGTGTGAGCTTGTATTGGTTCGGGCTTTGCTCGGGTAAGCTTGGATTCGGAATCCAAGGAGGGCCCTATGTTGACTTTTGTTGACTTTTTGGAAAAAATATAAAGATCATAGCTTTATTTATTGTAATTGGGATCTCTTGCATTGTTTGATGTTATTAAGTTATTTTTTGTTAGATTTGAGCCGTGTGGAGGCGAATTTTAGGGGAAACATTATTTCGGAGGAATGAGTTGGCCTAGTTGAGGTAAGTAACTTGCCTAACTTTATGGGGGGAAACTACCCCTTAGGATTTGGGTTGATTATGCTATTTGTGTTGTGTGAAAGATGTGTAAGCAAGGAGACGAGTGGGTACACGAGCTATATGTGGTATTTGGCCGGTTTAAATTATCTAGACTGTTTCCATGCCTTTAATTGAATTGTCATAATATGTCATATCTCTCATTATCAATCTACTCTTACATGCTCTATTTGATGTTGTTAGCACTTGTTCTACCTCTTACTTATTATTTTGTTCTTATATACTTTAGTTGAAGTTATTTCCTTCCTTATTGTCTTGTTACCTCTTAATTATTGAATCATTTTTAATTGAAGTTGTTATTTTGTGGAATATCATCCTGTTGTGTTATTAGTGTTGAAGTTGTAATGGCCGTTATCACATTGAGGAGAATTTGTTAATTGTTGATATACCTTTCCTTGTTGAGCATTCTCATTTATTTTGTTATTATTGAAATTCTTATACACATTGCGGTTGAGCCGTGTGTTATTTGTTATGGAAATATTGGTGTTGTTGACTTTGTGGCAAGTTGTGGCATATGGGCACTTGTGGTGCGAGTTGTGATTGTATTATGATATTGATATACATGCGATGGTATAAGGCTAGGGGTTGATACGCATGCGATAAGATAAGGTGGGCTTGATATGTGTGTTGCTAGTAGGGGAACTACTTGAAGCCACGCGGTGAGATAAGGTGAGTTAAAACGCGTGTAGCTATTTCGGGGAAAAAAATAATTTACAAAACTAAATGTAAGGTTCGCGCGGTGATATAAGGAAAGATTGTGATTTAAATTGTAAAATATGAATACGAGGTTGTACCTCAGTTGTGATTTTCATTGTACATTCTATGTTGGAATAACTTGTTGATTTGAACGGTCATTGTTTTTTCCTCCAATAATTCATCCGCATTTTGGTTGTGTTTGGTTATTCATTGTTATCTTGATGTTGGAATGATTGTGGTTTCTTGTGTGAGTCAAGTATTCTACGTGATTTGTTGTGTTGCTTTAACATGCTAATATGTGCCTCCGTTATAACTTGGTGAATTGATTGTCAATTGTGCTCTCGGTATCAGCTATGCTCCGACGGTTTGTAATGCTGCGAATGGGCTACGAGGGGGCCATGGATGCTCGATCATTGTCTCGAGGTATTGTCCAGACTAAGGACGTATTGGTAGATCTTAAGTTGTTTGAGTGTGGGATGCAACTGGTTCGTGTATCTGATTGGTGTTGTACGAGCTTATGAAGGTTAGTAACATGGATCATCGGATGTTGTGCCCTATGACTCTGCGCTAAGTGGGGGAGTCTAATATCGACGATTATATTGCATGGGCAAATATCATATCAGTCTTGGGGCTGAGGTATATATGCAGTGTTGAGGGGTTCCCCGGAATTGTACATGACTAAGATCTTATATTTTCATGGGATGGTGCTGGAACTTGCAGTATACCTGTATCATTGATAAATCTACATTCCAGTATCATAGAGGTTAGAGAAATATCTTCAGATTCATAGAAAGTCTCTTTAGAGGGGGTATCTCGGTTGCAGCATTGTTAGGTGCTCCAGAGGAAATATAACGATTTATGGGTTTTCGGACGACGTGGTTCGTGCTAGGGTCTTACGCAGCGAGCTTTGACTTAGGATCATTGTGTACCGATATGGGAAAGTGTTGACCTGAAGACAAGTCAAGGAGGATTAGAAGAAATGGGTCAGCTCGGTAGTGTTGGGTCAGCATAGCAACAAAGGTAACTGATCTTTTGGTGTGGTAATGCTTCAACAACGTTTTATGGCAATACTATTGGGTTTGATGGCTTGTGTGACTTGGTTGAGTTGGGAAAGTTCAGTTATGATGGCTTGGTGATGTGGGGATTGGCCTCGAAGAATTCTTGATAGTGTCAACCACAGCTTGAGCTAGATGTTTGCTACAGGCATAAGGAACTTATTGCATGTTATTTATTTTTTCCAGGATGGGGTCACGAGTTCTGGACAGCATGGATGATTTCAGATGTTTAGAAGAATGCTCGCATTATTTGATACCACCTAAGAAGGGTGTGCACTCCAGAAGGCGCACTGTGTTTCGACTTGCGGATGCTCTACTGGTATTACCGTAATCGCCTGATTGATCGACTGTTAATTTTCAGATTTTGCTTTGTGGAACAAAAGAATTGTAGAAGTACTTCTCGTGGGTTGGCCTTATGTGAGGAATGTGTCAATTATTTGAGTAGTGTAGTTGTGAGTGGATATGGAGATTCTAGTATTCTAGGAATTTGAAGACTAAGAGGGTTCTCGAGGCAGATTGTTCCATGGTTATGAACGTTGAAGGTATGTTAAGAGGTTGGCAACTGATGGTATGTACGATAGATATGTTATTGTGGGCTTTTCGGAGGCTATCTACCTACTTCAGAAGGATCGAAATTGATTTGGAGGCTACTAGTAGATTTAATAAGGATGTGTGTTCAAAATCGAGTCAGATTTATCTACTCAGCATAGTTATTGTAGAGGGGTATATTATCGGTCAGGGTGGATCACATTCGTGTTCTGATATGTCTCATGTGTTACTCTCCTATGCTACGATAGGTTGTGATCTATTGGTTATGTACACACCGATGCGGTTGTGTTTGGCCTTTGTAGCGAAATTCGAGCGAGATTGCTCTTGGAGTGTTGAATGGTTGATTGTGCCTTGGTTATGGTCTTCCTATTTTTGGTATATAGTGATATTCATATCTCCACAGTTGTGGTCATGCGCTTCGTGTGTTTGATGTTGATATGCTTTTGGTTATTGATTGTAAGTATCATGGCTCGACGTATTCCAAGTGGATCGGTGTCCGATTGGGTCATGCATCGCAACGGCGTTATGCAAGGATATGATCCTTTGTGCTTATTTCGTGTGTTATGTTTCCCCTTGTGTGGTGGATTGATAGCATTGTGCTTCGTGGTGGTATTTGTTGAGCTGACCGGATGGTTTCTTTATTTCCATTCTCTTTCCACCATTGGGTATATTTGAGTTATTGTTCGTTGTTGCACGAACTGCATGGTATGTGTTAAGTAGGATTTGTGTGATAGGTCGGTCGAGTAGCTTGTACTGGATGAGGTGAGGTTATTGGGCCTGAAATGAGTGCCATCAGATTTGATTAAGGTATGTTTGCAAGAATTGTGTCGCTAGTCGGCTTAGGTTTTGGCTATGATTCTTATCGGGTAAGAGAGCTCCACGACTTGTTAATCTGATAGGTGGTTATGAGTTTCTGTATGTTTCTTTCATCATTGGCAGTGTACGAAGGTTCAGAACAAGGTTTTAGTTGATCTGAGGTTTGTTACCAGTGCCGGGTTGGTTATCGAGTAGCTTTTGCGATTGAAAGTTGTTGCTATGAGTATTTGAGTTATGTGGTATATCATGTGATTATGTCTTGAGATATAGTTATAGATTGATACAACTTGTTCAGAGTTATAAGGTGCATAGATGCAAGAATCGGGTCATATAATGAGTTCCAAATGTTGGGGATTTGGGTTTTAATTTTTATGGACTAAGATTGAAGGAAGGATCCTCTGTTAGGTGGTATTTTCGGGCTTATATGGATTGGGGTGACATTGAATCACCCATAGTTATGTGTATGGTGAGGGTATATGGCAATTTGATAGCTTTGGAACAACACTTGGCACGTTTGAGGACGAACGTATGTTTAAGTAGGGGAGAATGTAATGACCCGACTGGTTGTTATGAGCTTTATCGTTCCATTCGGTGGTTTGAGATTTTGAGTAGCTTTATATTATATATTATGACTTGCGTGTATGGTTGATTTTATTTTTCAAGCGGTTCGGGAGTGATTTGGAAGAATGATTCTTGTTTTAAAAACTTTAAGTTGGAAGAGTTAACCAAGGTTTGACTTTTAGGTAAACAGACTCGGAATCGGGTTTTAATTATTCCAATGAGTTTGTATGATAATTTTGGACATGTTCATAAAGTTTGGTTAAATTCTGATGAGTTTTGGATAAGTTTGGGTTGTATGGTGAGTTTTCGGTTTCGACGTCAATTTGAGCATAAAGGTTACCATATTGAGCAAACGGCCTTTGATTTGTGTTTTGACTAAACCATTATATCTGTATCATAATTTTGGAACCATAGCAACTGAAATAATCAAATTTCAACATTGTATGAGGAATTTATGGTCATTTTACTAAGAATTGGGTTGCCACATTTTTTTTCAGATTAATTACTAAATTGCTACTGAATTCGTATTTAAAAATCTGCATTGTTTTCAAATATTGAAATCAATATATCTTCTTCATTATAAGGTCAAATGGAGTGATTCAAAAGCCTAAATTAACTGAAACTTTACGAGGAATCCATTAGAGGTATCAAACGCAAGTTTTGGGATCGTTTGGTACAAGAAGCGAGGTAGAACAGTCGGGCATTTTTGGCTATTAATGTTATTTGAGGTATTCTCATCTTAAAAGTTTGGGATTGAGAGAATTCAAGGGTGCTCTTCAAGTTTCTTCCATGGGGTATGGTCTAAACTATAACCTAAGTATTTTTCTTTGATTCATTCCCTTAGTTTAAGCTTTAATCCATGATTTTAATTGAAAACCCATTTAATTATTTAAAACAAGACCTAGGGTTATGTCGTAAATTTTAAAAATTAAAAATGAGTTAGAGGAGTTTATTTCCCGATTTTTTTGGGGTTTTGTTCTCCTTTATTAGTAGAACAACATACTCGAATTTGACGAGTTTTGGAGGAGTATTCCGGGAGATATGGGACCCAACTAGTATGGGTTGGACTCTTGGGTTATGAACACCCAAGAGCGATATTTTGGCGAATTAGTTGAGTTATCGGACTCCGATTGAGTTGATTTTTATTCGTGTGAGCTTGTATTGGTTTGGGCTATGATCGGGTAAGCTTGGATTCGGAATCCAAAGCAAGCCCGACGTTAACTTTTGTTGGCTTTTTGGGGAAAAAGTATAAAGTTCATAGCTTTATTTATTTTAATTAGTTTTCTTGCATTGTTTGATGTTATTAAGTCATTTTTTGTTAGATTTGAGACGTGTGGAGTCGAATTTTAGGGAAAAAGCTATTTTAGAGGGTTGAGTTGGCATATTTGAGGTATGTATCTTGCCTAACTTTGTGTGGGAGAAACTACCCCTAAGGATTTGGGCTGATTGTGCTATTTGTGTTATGTGAAAGCCGTGTACGCAAAGTGACGAGTGGGTATACGAGCTATATGTGATATTTTACCGGTTTAGATTATCTAGACTCTTTCCATGCCTTTAATTGAATTGTCATAATATGTTATATCTCTCATTGTTAATTTACTCTTACATGCTCTATTTGAGGTTGCTAGCACTTGTTCTATCTCTTACTTGTTATTTTGCTCTTATATGCTTTAGTTGAGGTTATTGCATTTCTTATTGTCTTGTTACCTCTTAATTATTGAATCACTTTTAATTGACGTTGTTATTTCGTGGAATATTATCTTGTTGAGTTATTGGTATTGAAGCTGTAATAGCCGTTATCACATTGAGGCGAAGTTGTGAATTGTTGAGATATATTTCCTTGTTGAGCATTCTTATTCATTTTGTTATTGTTAAAATTCTTGTACACATTACGGTTGAGCCATGGGCTATTTATTGTGAAAATATTGGTGTTGTTGTCTTTGTGTCAAGTTGTGGCATATGGGCACTTGTAGTGTGAGTTGTGATTGTGTTGTGTTATTGATACGCATGCGGTGGTATAAAGCTAGGGGTTGATACACATGCAGTTAGATAAAGTGGGCTTGATAGGTGTGTTGCTAGTATGGGAACTACTTGAAGCCACGCAGTGAGATAAGGTGGGCTAAAACGCGTGTAGATATTTCGGGAAAAAAATTCAAAACTAAATGTAAGGCTCACACGGTGATATAAATAAAGATTGTGATTGAAATTATGAAATGCGAATACGATGCGGTACCTCGGTTGTGATTTTTCTTGTACATTCCATGTTGGAACAACTTGTTAATTTGAACGGTCATTCTTCTTCCTTCAATCACTCATCCGTATTTTGATTGCGTTTGGTTATTCGTTGTCATCTTGGTGTTGGAACGATTGTGGTTTCTTGTGTGAGTCATGCATTCTATGTGATTTGTTGTGTTGCTTTAACATGCCAATATGTGCCTCTGTTATAACTTGATGAATTGATTGTCAATGTGATTTAATCTCGTGGAATCACTATATCATATTCTGTTGAGTGGTTGGTAACATAATAATTTAAGTAAAAGAATTATTAACATGCTTTATTCTATGTGCCTCTTAAGACAGAACTCGTTATCTCACTCGGTGTCTTATTAGTCTAAATGATTATTGCACTTTCACTATAATTGGGTTCTCAAATTATACTCATCACTCTATTAGGTGTTTACCTTACTTAAAATTGTTTTTACTCAATTTTATTGATTTCTAAACTAAACCCATCTTATACTCTGTTTTGTACAGATTGTATATTATTTTACTTTACTTGATTTCTAAAATAAACTCATTATTTCATTTGACATCTTACCTTATTCAAGATTGTTATTATGTTTTATGTTGTCTAAATATATCTTTTGTTCATCTAAATTAAATATATATCACGGTTGCAAAGTACATGGTAATACGTGGGCTTGCCATGCAAAGGTCATTGTTATTGTGGGCACGCGGTGCCGTATGTGTAAGATTTGAAAATTGTGGTTCATGGCTTGTGGTTTATGAGATGTGGTGTCTCGGGGTAATTCTTGTTGTAAGTCCATGCGTTGGGAGCGATTTGATTATTTGGGTTGTCATCCATTTTTTTTCTTATTTGAGTTCATTTATATCTCATCGGCGTTCTAATTATGTTGTTTCTTTATTACTCGTTTACTACTTGCTGTCATTTATATTTCTATTACTTCATTGTTGATTGTAAATCAATAATTTTTCTGTCGTTAGTCTTACATTGATATTCTTTCCATTGTTAGCTTATGTATATCTTGAATAGATTTCTATTTCTAGTAGGTGTCTTGACCTGGCCTCGTCACTACCCTACCAAGGTTAGGCTTGATACTTACTGGGTACCGTTGTGGTGTACTCATGCTACATTTCTGCATATTTTTGTGTAGATCCAAATATTCTGATTGTGGTTTTGAGAGTTGCATTTGCGTGGCATGAGACTTCAAGGTATACCTGCTTGACATTCGCAGGCCTCGGAGTCACCATCTTACTTCATTATGCTACTGTTAAATTGTAATTCAAAATAGTATTGTGTTTAGAAATTCTAGTATGTTTTAGTAGTGTCTATAACTCCGTACTACCGGTTTTGAAAAATGTATAACTATTGGCCGCTTGCGGCTATGTATATCATTTAATGGTTGTGATTAATGATTAAATAGTTTAGTTTTGTTATTAAATCAGCATGTGTTAAGTTTACCTAGTCTTAGAGATTATGTGCTATCACGACATCCTAAGGAGAAAAATCGGGGTCGTGACACAAGCAATCCGAAACTAGCCAAAGGTTATACAAACTCATCAATATATGCTCAAAAGTTTATAATTTAACTATTAGAGTAATTACCCAACCCAATTTGGAAGATTCCTAAAATTTGCCCCCGGGCTCACGTGCCCGAATTCTGGAAATATTTGTAAATAAATATTACCCATAACCTCACAAACACAAATATATAATTTCTACTCAATTTCATAATTATTTTTGTGATCTAATCCCATTTTTATCAAAAAACTAAATTTTTCAAAAAAATCTTAAAATTTCCACAATTTACATGGTAAAATCTATCCATAATCTATGTATTAAACTCACACTGGGTAGAAATTACTTACCTTATGATGTTAGATGAAAAACCCCCCTCCAAGAGCTCCAAAATTGGCCAAGGGAAATGAAAATGAGAGAAAATGGCCTAAGTCCCCTTTATAATAAAGACACTGCCTAGCAAATCTTTCTTCGTGATCGCGAAGGCAAAACGGCCAAGGCGCTGAAAAATTGAACATCGCGAATGTGATGCATGCCTCGCGAACGCGAAGGCTTGCCTGGCCTACCCTACACGAACGCGAAGGGCTCTTCGCGAACGCGAGGACCAACAACTTGCCCCTCCCCCAGTTCGCCTTACACTACACAAATGCGAACCTCTCACGTGAACGCGAAGACCAGTGGCCCAAAGCTTCGCGATCGCGAGCTCCTTTACGCGAATGCGAAGAACAAATTTCCCTAGCCCAATTTCCTTCATCGCGAATGTGAGGCCTTCTTAACGTTCACGAAGAAGGAAACCAGAACAACAGATAGCAGAAATTTGAACTTAACTCCGGGTGGTCCGAAACTCACCCGAGCCACCCGGGCACCCGTCCAACTGCACCAATAAGTACATAAACATAATACAAACCTGCTCAAACTCTCGGAACACGTAAAACAACATCGGAACTAAGAATCGCACCCAAAAACCAAATTGATCAACTTATGAACTTCAAACTTCTTCAATTAGCTCCAAACACGTTGAATCATACTTAGACAACTCGGAATGACGCCAAATTTTGCGTACAAGTTATAAATCACCATATGAACCTATTACCATGCTCGGAATCTTAAATGGACCTCGATTATACCAAAGTCTACTTCAAACCAAATTTAAAAAATTTGAAAACCTTCAATGTGCCAACTTCTAACATTAATCGCTGAAACGCTCCAGGATCACCCGAAACTCGATCTGAACACACGCCTAGGTCTAAAATCATCGTACTAACCTATTAGAACTATCAAATTCCGGTTCCGACGTCGTTTACTCAAAATGTTGATTCAAGTCAAACTTGGCCATCTTAGGCCACTATTAAGGAACTAAGTGTTCCGATTTCAATCTGAACTCTTCCAAACCCAAACCAACCATCCCCTGCAAGTCATAAAACAGTAAAAGTACATATGGGTAGGGAGTCTTAATTACAAGAATAGGGATTTAGAAAGTAAAACAATTGGTCGGATCGGCATCTTCTGGATAATCCAGGATGAAATGAACTCAGAAACTTCATTGTCAATTTGTTAATAATCGTAGCTTTTAGTGGCACTTGATTTTGGCCTTTACCTTTTCCATATTTTAAATATTAAATAGACTATTTTTTTAATTGTGATGCATGAATCATTCAAAGACAGTACCAACGCTACACTGAAGACAATAACTCAAAATGTATTTTAACAAAAAAAAAAGATGCAAATTTCTGATTCTACAGTAGGTAAATATTCTTACTGAAACAGTTGTATGTTTCAAGAAGAAATGTTGCTCAAGTCCTGAGGGCTTGGCTTTTTCATGAATAAACATTGAAGTTCAGATAATTGATCTAACAAATAGACTAGTTCAAAGACATTTTGATCGATGGATTTTCATTAAATTGTTTACTAGGACTGATCAAAGACTTGCTGGTTCCTATGACATAGGAAATTTGGAAAGGGAAACAGGCTGACCACTATGGCACAGTTTGACAATAAATATTATGTTCTTAGTGGCCATCTTCTTAGTTAGTCTAAACCTCTTTTAGGTAGTTTCCTTAAATAGTGAATACATTTGCAGTGGCATGATGGAAAATCGAACACAGATAAATGACGGGAAAAAATCAGAAATAAGCTGATTTATAATTGGTAATTGAAAAACACTTTTAATAATCAAGAAAGCCACCCTTATTCTGCCACATGTGAGAATACCACCCGTATTTCGCCACATGTGCATAATCAAGAAAGCTACCCTTATTTTGTCATATTTGCATAACAATAATTACAATCGCACGGCAAAGATCTCGTACCACAATATCATCACAATCGCATGGCAAAACCTTGTGCCAACACCAAATTACTCCGCCCAACATGTCCACATATGCCATAATCATAACAATGTAATATTTCAAATTACCATCTAAAGATTTCTACTAGAAATATTCTTGTTATTGCTTTGACTCATATTTCTCAAAAAGCGGATCCTGCTCTAATAGCTCTGAATAAATTAAATGCGTGCATTAAGATACGAAGGATTCTTTTTCCACAACAACGAAAGCATTTTTTCAGTCTTTAATATACTAGAAGCTTCTGATAAAAAACGGACAGTTCTAGTAAGATTTGTAATAGGAATACCCTTACACTTTGCAGAGATACAAGGCGCCATTTTAGGATTCCATTTCCTAGTACCATGACCAAAATGAACTCCTGCCTCCATCATCTCTTCCAAATTTATATTCCAATATCTTCATATTGGCTAACATGATGGAGCCCCTGATTAGAGACTTGGCGAGGTTCTGATTGGATAGAATCGTCTTTCCTTTTGCTATAACCCTCAGTCTGTGGAAGCCTTAGCGACTTGTTCGCTTGATGGGAGATATATGCTCATAATTTATCAACAACGTGTACAAGGATATGATAGTAATAAAATACGGATAAGTGTTCAACATATAAAAATGACTATAACTAAATCAATTTAGCAATGATTCCACAATGCTCATATTGGCTAATTAGGAAATAATAATCCTAAAACATGTTCTCTAGCATGAAAGGATAAGCTTGCATAGTCATACAAAGAATTACACATATATTATAGAGAGCACACAATCAAATCAAGGTATAGTAGAAGCCCAAAGTCTAATCCAGTTGTTTTTCATATATAGCATCTGCATATGCGCTCGTCACCTCGCATATACATTGAATCACATACATTACAATTAGACAAATAAGATCCAAGCCTAAGGGTTATTCCTTCACACAAGATTATGCAAGATACTTACCTCAAACCGGCCAAACCAACCCTCCAAAATCGCCTTCCTTTAGAAACCACCTCCGACCGGCTCGAATCTAGCTAAAAATAACTCAATAACACCAAACAAATCCATAAGAAACAATCACAAATAATAAAGCTTCGATCTTTAATCAAATTCTCAAAGGTCAACAAAAGTCAACTTGGGTCCGCACAGTCAAAATCCAAGTCAAGGGGTAGATCCTAACTACTCATAACCCCACGAGTCCCAATATATGATTAGATTTTAAAATCAAATCCAAATCGACTCTTAAATCCATAATTTTTACTCTCTTAAGTTGTAGATAAACCCCCCAAAATTTTCTTTAAAATGTGTAGAAATCCATAGAGATTCAAGATATTATAACGACCCGGCCAGTCGTTTTGAGTATTATAACCCCGTTTCCCCTATTTACTGCTCAAGTTAAACTTTACAGTTATTTTATGACTTACCGAATTAGTTGGTTCGGGTCCGAGAGGATTTCGGAGTGAAATGAGACACTTAGTATCATAATTGAAAACTTAAGTTGGAAATATTGATAGTATATTGACTTATGTGTAAACGACCTCGCAATTTAATTATGATGATTCCAATAGCTCTGCATGATCATTTTGGACTTAAGAGCGTGTCCGAAAACTTATTTGGAGGTCCGTAGTGGAATTAGGCTAGAAATGACGAAAGTCAAATTTTTGGAAAGTTTGATCGGGGGGTTGACTTTTTGGTATCGGAGTCGAAATATGATTCTAAAAATTTTAATAGGTCCGTTATATCATTTATGACTTGTGTGCAAAATTTGAGGTCAATCGGACTTGATTTGATAGGTTCCGGCGTCGTTTGTGAAAACTTGAAATTTCAAAGTTCATTAGGCTTGAATTGGGGTATGATTCGTGGTTTTAGCATTGTTTGAGATAATTTGAGGGTTCGACTAAGTTCGTATGATATTATGGGACTTGACGGTATATTTGGTTGAGGTCCCAGGGGCCTCGGGTGAGTTTCGGTAGGTTAACAGATCATTTTTAGACTTGGCATGTTAGCTAAAGACTGTTGGTGTGTTTTGCTAGTTTCCTTCTTCGCGTTCGCAAGTGGGCCCTCGCATTCTCGAAGAGGAATTTTAGGCAGGCAAGATTTTCCCTTCACGTTCGCGAGGGGATCTCGCGTTCGCGAAGAGGAGCTGGGTTGTTCATTGCGTTTGCGATTGGGTATCGCGTTCACGAAGGGGAAAACAATAGTGGGCATGGGTTTTTGCCTTCGTGTTCGCGAATAGGAGCTCGCGTTCGCGAAGAAGAGCTCGTTAAAGTATCGCGTTCGCGAGCAGTGTCTCGCGTTCGCGAAGAGCAATGTTGGGCAGCACAATTTTGTGCTTCGCGAACGCGAGGGACCTGTCGCGTTCGCGAAGAAGAGAGGTCTGGACAGAAAGTTTAAGTTCTAAATATGGGACTTCGTCCCATTTTCCATTTTTGACGGATTGGAGCTCGGGAAGAGGCGATATTTGGGAGATTTTCAAGAAAAATAATGGGGTAAGTGTTCTTAACTCATTATTGGTCAAATTAACCGAATCCATGGTTGTTTTTAACATTTAATGGGTGAATTAAGTTGGAAAGATTATAAAATCCTCTTGGTTTAATTTGAAGATTTGAGGGTCGAGTTGATGTCGGAATTAAGTAAAATTGGTATGGTTAGACTCGTGGTTGAATGGGCTTTCGGATTTAGTAACGTTTATCGGGTTTCGAGACGTGGGCCCCACGGGCGATTTTTAAGTTAAATTTTGGATTTTTATCCAAGAGACAAGGATACTGGTCGCATATCTGGGCCGAAAGTTTAGGCCCCTAAGGGCCATTTCTGTGGTTACTTTGCGGACCGCATAACCATTATGCGGTCGCATATGCGACCGCAGAACTGTGTCGGGGCACCCTTTTTCTTAATTTAAAACCCGACCCCCAATCCGTTAAAACACCCCTTAGGTCTATTTTGAGCTCATTTTTCTAATATTTCTAGAGTGAGAGAGAGAGGGTTCAAGAGGGAGGGCCTGAGTTTTCATCAAATTGATCTTCAATCATCACTTAAATCTTTGGAAATATTCAAGTAGAGCACCAAACTCTTCATCCAAAAGGGGTAAGACTTCATCACCCCAGCTCTTAATTTCAAACATAGCTATAATAGGGTACTAGTGTGATACTTCATGGGTATGAGGGTGGTTTATCTTGCATGCATGCATGTATGATAAAGAGTGTGGGGAAAAAGTGATCTAGAACCATGAATGTTTTCCTAATTCTGGGTTCCATTTGTATATTGCTAAAATAGATTGAGGTTGCTAAGGGTTCCGAATAATTCTAGAGTCTAAAGAAGCGCAATTGAGGTATATATGGCTAACTCTCTTCTTCTTAGAATCGAACTCCTGGTGTCCGAATAATTGGTGTAAGTTCTGACTTGATCATACTAGAACTGTTTGCCTTAGTGTGTTGGGTTGAAAGATTCATGTTCCCTAATTGTTTTAGATGTTTACCATGTCATCATGCTACTTGAGAACGTTATTATGATTTTCTAAGTTCCTTCCCTTATATGTGCAATGCCTTATGTAATGGTACTTATCGACATGAATGATGATGTTATTTGAACGGATAAAAAGGGAAAAATTTGAATTGTAAAATATGCCCAAGTGCCAAGGACTACTTAATAAATGAGATTGTTATGCCATGTAATGAAAGATGGGAAAGAAATGTGAATTGGGTGAACAATTGAAAGAGGTTATGTCTCAAGTGAGATGGCTTAGCCGATCGGGCCGAGATCGGACGCCATGTTGTACACATGGTGGCATTTGTGTTGGAATTATTGATTTACATTATGGATATGGATATGTCTCACTTGAGATGGCTTAGCCGGTCGGGCCGAGACCGGACTCCGTGTAAAACCACGGTGGCATTGTGAGTTGTGGCATTTGGCACTAATGATTATTAACCTAAGATTGAATTGGAAACTATGTGATCCTTACTTGGTGTTTCTTTGTATTTCTGTGAAGCACTTATTGATTATTATGACTGCCTTCTCTTTGTTTCACTGTTCATTCTACTAATATTGGTGTTTGCCTTACATACTAGTACTATTTGACAGTACTAACGTCCTTTTTGCCGGGGGCGCTATATTTTTGAATGGATGTAGGTGGTTCCATCGCAGATAGCACTGATCGCAGATAGTGGTGCTCTCCCTCACACTCATCACGGCGGTCTTGGTGAGCCCCATTTCTTCCTGGGGTCATGTTATAAGTTACCATATTTTGAGGTATAGCCGGGGCCTTGTAGCCGGCATTGTCATGATTGTCTTTTGTATCACAGGCTCCGTAGACGTTTATTTGGGTCGTGTATGGGTATCGGAGTGGTCACTGGACTAAGTTGTATTTTGAAAACTTAACTATGGCATAACATATATAATGATAAATGGACTAACAACATTTGTGTATGTATATCTGATCTCTCCCCTATTTAGCAGATGGTAACGCATTCTCTTTTCGGATCATGAATGAGTCGGGTAGGGAAGGTCTAATAGGCTTGCTTGACCGGGTTCACTCGGTTGAGCGCCGGTCGTGCTCCCCGAGGTTTGGGAGTGACAAGCCCGTACTCCAGATCATGTAGTACATGGACTTCATATACCGGGGGCACTACCAGCCCTGCCGGCTGCAGCTGTTCAGGCCCCGGGAGTCCCCGTTATTTGCAGATGATGAGCAGAGGAGACTTGAGAGATTTGGGAGGCTTCGACCTCCATCATTTAGCGGTGCTGAGTCAGAGGATGCTCAGGATTTTCTGGATAAGTTCCAGCGGATGCTTCGGACAGCAGGTATTCTGGAGACCAGTGGGGTCTCGTTCACTACTTTTCAGTTTTTTGGGGCTGCCTTTAGATGGTGGGAGGCTTATGAGAGGCGCAGGCCGGTCGGTGCAGCACCACTTACATGGCAGGAATTCTCTGTTCTCTTTTTGGAGAAGTTTGCGTCGCAGTCTCGTAGAGAGGAGCTGCGTAGACAGTTTGAGCAGTTGTGTCAGGATGGTATATATGTGAAGCAGTACGAGATGAAATTTTCTGAGTTAGCTCGTCAAGCAGTTTGGTTGGTTCCCACTGATAGGGAGAGGATTAGGAAGTTCATTGATGGCCTCACATATCAGCTACGGTTACTTATGACTCAGGAGAGAGTATCTGGTACTACTTTTGATGAGATAGTTGACATTGCTCAGCAGATAGAGAAGGTTCATAGCCAGGAGCGTGGAGAGAGGGAGGCCAAGAGGCCTCGTGGTCCAGGTGATTTCAGTGGTGTTCCTTCAGGGGGTCAGTTTTACCGCGGTAGGGGTCGTCCTTACAGACATGCCCAGACGGGTCGTCCAGTTAACCGTGGTGCATCATCCAGCCAGGGCTCATATAGTTCTTATCAGGGTCAGTCATCTCTCAGTGCCCTGCCAGCCCAGAGTTCATCCCGTGCTCCTTCAGTTCAGGGTTCATTTGCACCGGGTGCTTCTAGCAGTTATTTTGGTTCTCGAGGCCTGATTTAGTCAGCACCACCACCAGTACCGGGAAGTTGCTTTGAGTGCTGGGAATTTGGGCATATGTGGAGATAATGTTCTCGTCGCTCGGGAGGTCCACTACAGTAGAGAAGTCAAACTACGACTTTAGCACCAGTTACTTCACCACCCGCCCAGCCAGCTCGGGGTGGGGTCAGTCAGTTATGAGTCACCCAAGAGGAGGAGGCCGATCAGGTGGCGGTCAGGCCCGATTCTATGCTTTTCTTTCCAGGCCATACGTCGTTGCCTCAGATGCAGTGATCACAGGTATTGTCTCAGTGTGCCACAGGGAAGCTTCTATATTATTTGACCCTGGTTCTACTTATTTGTATGTATCATCGTACTTTACTCATTATCTGGATATGCCCCGTGAGTCCTTAGTTTCACTTGTTCGTGTATCTACGCCGGTGGGCGATACTATTATTGTGGACCGTGTATATCGGTCTTGTGTGGTAACCATTGGGGGACTGGAGATTAGAGTTGATCTCTTACTGCTCAGATGATTTCGATGTAATCCTAGGTATGGATTGGCTGTCTACACATCCTGCTATTCTGGATTGTAATGCAAAAATTATGACGTTGGCGATACCGGGGTTGCCGAAGGTCGAATGGAGAGGTTCTCTAGATTATGTTCCCAGCATGGTAATTTCTTATTTGAAAGCCCAACGAATGGTTGGGAAGGGGTGTTTGTCATATTTGGCCTTTGTGAGAGATGTTGATCCTGATACTCCTACTATTGATTTAGTACCTATCGTGTGAGACTTTTCGAATGTATTTCCTGCAAACCTGCTAGGTATACCACCCGACAGGGATATCGATTTCGGTATTGACTTGGTGCAGGGCATTCAGCCCATTTCTATCCCTCCGTATTGTATGGCACCGGCTGAGTTAAAAAAATTGAAAGAGCAACTTCAAGAACTTCTTGATAAGGGGTCTATTAGGCTTAGTGTATCACCTTGGGGAGCACCAGTTCTGTTTGTGGAAAAAAAAGATGGAACTATGCATATATGCATTGATTACACGCAATTGAACAAAGTTACAATCAAGAATAAATATCCTTTGCCGTGTATTAATGACTTATTTGACCAGCTTCAGGGAGCGAGGTTATTCTCCAAAATTGATTTGAGATTCGGGTATCACCAGTTAAAAATTTGATATTCGGATATTCTAAAGACGACGTTCAAGACTTGTTATGGTCACTATAAATTTCTTGTGATGTCATTTGGGCTAACCAATGCCCCAGTAGCATTTATGCACCTGATGAATAGCGTATTTCAACCGTATCTTGACTCATTTGTCGTGGTATTTATTGATGATATCCTGGTGTACTCACGTAGCCAGGAGGAGCATGCACAACACTTGGGTATTATATTGCAGAGGCTGAGATAAGAGAAACTATATGCCAAATTCTCTAAATGTGAATTCTGGCTTAGTTCAGTGGCATTCATGGGACACATAGTGTCCAGTTAAGGGATTAAGGTGGATCCGAAGAAAATAGAGGCAGTTCAGAGTTAGCCCAGGCCATCTTCAGTTACTGAGATTCGGAGTTTTCTCGTCTTGGCTGGTTATTATCGTCGCTTCGTGGAGGGTTTCTCGTCTATTGCGGCGCCTATGACTAAATTGACCCAAAAAGGTGCCACGTTCAGGTGGTCGGATGAGTGTGAAGAGAGCTTTTAGAAGCTCAATACAGCTTTAACTACAGCTTTAGTATTGGTGTTGCCTACAGGTTCAGGCTCTTATACTGTGTATTGTGACGCATCGCGTATTGGTCTCGGCGCAGTGCTTATGCAAGACGGTAGGGTGATTGCCTATGCGTCCAGACAGTTAAAGGTACATGAGAAGTATTATCCGGTCCACGACCTTGAGTTAGCAACTATTTTTAATGCCTTGAAAAATTGGCGGCATTATTTGTACGGGGTCTATTGTGAGATTTACACTGATCATCGAAGTCTACAGCATTTGTTTAAATAGAAGGATCTTAATTTGCGGCAGCGAAAGTGGTTAGAGTTACTTAAGAATTATGATATCATAATTTTCTATCATCCCGGAAAGGCCAATGTGGTGGCCGATGCCTTTAGTCGTAAAGCGGAGAGTTTGGGCAGCTTAGCATATTTACCGATAGCAGAGAGGCCTTTAGCCTTGGATGTTCAGGCCTTGGCTAACCAGTTTGTTAGATTGGATGTTTCGAAGCTGAGTCGAGTTTTGGCTTGTGTGGTTTCTCGGTCTTCTTTATATGATCGCATTAGAGAGCGCCAGTATGATGATCCCCACCTGCTTGTCCTTAAGGACACGGTTCAGCACGGTGATGCCAAGGAGGTCACTATTGGGGATGAATGTGTATTACAGATGTAGGGCAGGCTATGTGTGCCTAATGTAAATGATTTGCGTGAGTTTATTCTCCAGGAAGCTCACAGTTCGCGGTACTCCATTCATCCAGGTGTCGCGAAGATGTATCAGGATTTGAGGCAGCACTATTGGTGAAGACGAATGAAGAAAGATATAGTTGGGTTTGTAGCTCGGTTTTTAAATTGTCAACAGGTAAAGTACGAGCATCAGAGACTGGGAGGATTGCTTCAGAGACTTGAAATTCCGGAGTGGAAATGGGAATGTATTGCCATGAATTTCATAGTTAGGCTCCCACGGACCTTGAGAAAGTTTGATGCTGTTTGGGTGATTGTGGATCAATTGACCAAGTTCGCACATTTTATTCCAGTTGGTACTACTTATTCTTCGGAACGATTGGCTAAAATTTATATCTGCAAGATTGTTCGCCTACACGGTGTGCCAGTGTCCATCATTTCAGATCGAGGCACGCAGTTTACATCACAGTTTTGGAGAGAAGTGCAATGAGAATTGGGCACACAGGTTCAATTGAGTACAACATTTCACCCTCAGACGGACGGACAGTCCGAGCGCACTATTGAGATATTGGAAGATATGCTACGCGCTTGTGTCATTGATTTTGGAGGTTCTTGGGATCAATTTTTGCCAATGGCAGAGTTTGCTTACAATAACAACTACCAATCGAACATTCAGATGACTCCGTATGAGGCTTTATATGGGAGACGGTGTCGGTCTCCGGTAGGTTGGTTTGAGCCGGGTGAGACTAGACTATTGGGTACTGATTTGGTTCAAGATGCTTTGGAGAAAGTTAAATTGATTCAGGAGCGGCTTCGCACGGCGCAGTCTAGACAGAAGAGTTATGTTGACCGGAAGGTCCGTGATGTTTCTTACATGGTTGGGGAGAAGGTTCTGCTCAAGATTTTGCCTATGAAAGGTGTGTTGAGGTTTGGGAAGAAGGGCAAGTTGAGCTCTCGATATATTGGTCCTTTTGAGATACTTAAGAAGATTGGAGAGGTGGCTTATGAACTTGCCTTGACACCGAGTCTATCAGGTGTTCATCCAGTGTTCCATGTATCCATGCTCTAAAAGTATGTCGGGGATCCGTCTCATATTCTGTATTTCAGTACAGTGCAGCTGGACAGAAATTTGACTTATGACGTGGAGCCGATGGCTATTTTAGACCGGTAGGTTCGAAAGTTGAGGTCAAAGAACATAGCATCAGTGAAGGTACAGTGGAGAGGCCAACCAGTCGGAGAAGCTACTTGGGAGATTGAGCAGGAAATACGGAGCAGATATCCACACCTATTTGAGACTCCATGTATGATTCTAAACCCGTTCGAGGACGAGCGTTTCTTTAAGAGGGGGAGAATGTAACGATCCGGCCAGCCGTTTTGAGTATTATAACCCCGTTCCCCCCATTTACTGCTCAAGTTATGCTTTACAGTTATTTTATCACTTACCGGGTTAGTTGATTCGGGTCCGGGAGGATTTCGGAGTAAAATGAGACACTTAGTCTCAAAATTAAAACTTAAGTTGAAAAAGTTGACCGGTTATTGACTTATGTGTAAATGACCTCGAAATTTAATTATGATGATTTCAATAGCTCTGTATGGTGATTTTAGACTTAGGAGCGTGTCCGGAAAATTATTTGGAGGTCCGTAATAGAATTAGGCTTGAAATGGCGAAAGTAGAATTTTTGGGAAGTTTGACTGGGGTTGACTTTTTGATATCGGGGTCAAAATCCGATTTTGAAAATGTTAATAGGTCTGTTATGTTATTTATGACTTGTGTGCAAAATTTGAGGTCAATCGAACTTGATTTGATAGGTTCCGGCGTTGTTTGTGGAAACTTGAAATTTCAAAGTTCATTAGGCTTGAATTGGGGTATGATTCGTGGTTTTAGCGTTGTTTGAGGTAATTTGAGGGTTCGACTAAGTTTGTATGATGTTATGGGACTTGACGGTATGTTTGGTTGAGGTCCTGGGGGGCTCAAGTGAGTTTCGGGAGGTTAACTGATCATTTTTGGACTTGGCATGTTGGCCGAAGACTGCTGGTGTATTTTTCTGGCTTCCTTCTTCGCGTTCGCGAGTGGGCCCTCACATTCGCGAAGGGGAATTTGAGGCAGGCAAGATTTGCCCTTCGCGTTCGCGAGGGGGTCTCGCGATCGCTAAGAGGAGCTGGTTTGTTCATCGCATTCGCGATTGGGTATCGCGTTCAGGAAGGGGAAAAAACTAGTGGTCATGGATTTTTGCCTTCGCGTTCGCGAAGAGGAGCTCGCATTCGCAAAGAAGAGCTCGGTAAAGCATCGCGTTCGCGAGCAGTGTCTCGCGTTAGCTAAGAGCAATGTTGGGCAGCACGATTTTGTGCTTCGCGAACGCGAGGGACCTGTCGCGTTCTCGAAGAAGAGAGGTCTGGACAGAAAGTTTAAGTTCTCCATTTTCCATTTTTGACGGATTGGAGCTCGGGAAAAGGCGATTTTTGGGAGATTTTCAAGAAAAATAACGGGGTAAGTGTTGTTAACTCATTATTGGTCAAATTATCCGAATCCATGGTTGTTTTTAACATTTATTGGGTGAATTAAGTTGGAAAGATTAGAAAACCCTCTTGGTTTAATTTGAAGATTTGAGGGTCGAGTTGATATCAGAATTAAGTAGAATTAGTATGGTTAGACTCGTGCTTGAATGGGCTTTCGGATTTTGTAACTTTTGTCGGGTTCCGAGACGTGGGCCCCACGGGCGATTTTTGAGTTAAATTTCGGATTTTTATGAAAAACTTGTATTTTCATATGGAATTAATTCCAATAAATGTCATTGAATGAATCGAATTATTTGTGGCTAGATTCGAGACGTTTGGAGGCTAATTCACGAGGCAAAAACCTAGCAGAATAAAAAATTTCACGGTTTGAGGTAAGTAACAGTTCTAAATTTGGTCCTGAGGGTATGAAACCCCGAAATATGTATTATGTGATTGATTTTGAGGTGACGCGCATGCTAGGTGAGGGGCGTGTGGGCGTGCACCGTAGAAATTATGACTTGGTCAATTCCATGGAGCTGTGTAGTTGAAAAATATGTTGATATCTGTACATTTTTCCCCGTATTAAAGAAATTGATCTATGAATCATGTTTAAATCATATGTTTACACTGTTGGGACCCACAAAGGTCATGTACTTATGAAATTATTTGCTAAATAGTTGTTTTGCACTCAGTCACAGTTCTATTTGCACATTTTTACCTCAGTCTCTCTTATTTATTATTGATGCATCATATCATTATTATTTGGCTTCTTATCATGATTTCTGAGAGCACGAGAGACTAGAGAGGTTGATGACTGAGTGAGGCCGAGGGCCTAATTGTGAGGATATTTATGGATCGAGCTGTGCGCTGCAGCATGTTTTATTGAGTTATGCCATGATTGGATTGATATAGCGCTTGGGCTGAAGGAGCCCCTCCGGAGTCTGTATACACCCCCAGTAAGCACAGGAACCTACTGTCACGACCCGAAATTTCCTCCTTCAGACCGTGATGGCGCCTAACATTTCACTTGCTAGGCAAGCCAACGTTAGAATAATATTAACTAATTTTTAAACAATCTTTAAATTATTAATAATCAAGGAAACAAAAGCGGAAGCAAAGTTTGAAATATAGTGAAATAATCCATAAAAACAACGGTGTCTAAATACCATCCCAGAATTAGTGTCACAAGTGCACGAGCTTCTAGAATAAATACAAATAAAGGTCTGAATAAAATAAAGTTGTCTGAAATAAACACACAGCTAAAGTAAAATAGACGGGGACTTCAGAACTACGGACGTCATGCAGTTAAACCTCAAGTCTCCTCCGGTAGCTGGAATCCGAGCAAGTCTATGGTACGCCGTTGGGACCAACTCTAAAATCTGCACAAGAAGTGTAGAGTGTAGTATCAGTACAACCGACCACAAGTACTTGTAAGTGCTGATCCTAACCTCGACGAAGTAGTGACGAGACTAAGGCGGTTCACTTACATTAACTTGTACGCAATATTAATAACAACAACAAATAATAGAAATAAATCAGGTAACTCATTTATAATAATTGAAGCCAACTCAGCAGTCATAATCCATTATTATTTCAACCAATTCTGTTGCAGCGTGCAACCCGCTCTCAACAATATATTCACATTCAATTCTGTTGCAGCGTGCAACCCGCTCTCCCAATATATTCCTTTTAATCAAGTCTGTCATATATTTATTTCAATCAAGTATATATATAGACTTTTAAATAAGTCTGTTGCGGCGTGCAATCCGATCCCCCAATATTGACTTTTAAATAAGTCTATTGCGGCGTACAATCCGATCCTCCAATTATGACTTTTAAATAAGTCTATTGCAGCATGCAATCTGATCCCCCCAATATTGACTTTTAAATAAGTCTATTGCGGCGTGCAATCCGATCCCCCAATATATCCATTTTAATCAATTCTTATAGAAGAAATTTCCTCAATAAATGCAACAATTAATATAAAATTATAAGACAACAAGCATTCAATAATTATGATTTAATTATGAAACAAACAATGACAAATAGCAAATTATTATGGAAATCAGGGAGAAAATAGGCAGTTAATATTTAATATGCTAAATGTCAAATAATAATTAAAACACATAATTCAAATAGCATGTAACAATTAATGCAGGAATTCAAAAATTAATATATGACAAAGAAAAGGAGAGAAACAATTATTATAATAATTAATTTATGATTTAAAATAATTTATGATTTTTCAAGTAAGCAGGCAAACAATTAATTTCATGACGTATAGACACTCGTCACCTCGCCTATACGTCGTTCACATGCTTTTCACATAACAAATAATTTAAGGGTTCTATTCCCTCAAGTCAAGGTTAACCACGACACTTACCTCGCTTTGCAAATTTCAATCAATTACTCTACCATAACTTTTCCTTTTAAATTTGTCTCCAAACGCTTCAAATCTATTCACAAACAATTCGATATACTCAATACGAATCATAGGAATTAATTCCATATGAATTTATAAATAAAATCCGAAATACATTAAAATATTCGGCAGTGGGACCCGCATCTCAAATTCCGGAAAAACTTACGAAATCCGAGCACCCATTCCGAGACGAGTTCAAACTATACAAAAATTATCCAATTCCGATGTCAAATGGACCTTCAAATCTTAAATTTTCGTTTTTGGAAGATTTTATAAAAATCTGATTTTTCTTCCATAAATTCACGAATTCATGATATAAATGAGTATGAAATCATGAAACATAATCAATATAGGATAATGAACACTTACCACAATATTTTCCCGTGAAAATCGCCCAAAAATTGCCTTACCCGAGCTCAAAACTAGAAAAGGGTTGAAAATGGGACGAATCCCATTTTCCAGAACTTAACTTCTATTTCTGGGACTTTTACCCTTCGCGAACGCGGTCAGTGCCTCGCGTTCGCGAAGCACAAATTTGTGATATCCCATTTTACACTTTGCGAACGCGAGGGCTACTTCGCTAACGCGAAGCTTGCCTAGCTTGGCCTTCGCGAACGCGAGATGCCCTTCGCGAACGCGAAGGCAATTATCCTGGCCAGCCTCTTTCCTTTTTGAACCTCAAGCCTTCGCGAACGCGGTCACTCTGTCGCGAACGCGAAGCAAAAAACGTGTCAGCCCCAATTTTCTCTTCGCGTTCACGAGAGTACCTTCGCGAACGCGAAGAAGAACACACCAGAAGCCTGAAGTCTGCAGAAAACTAGATTTCCTAAGTCTGAAATCATCCCGTAGCCCGTCCGAAACTCATCCAAGCCCTCGGGGCTCCAAACCAAACATGCACCCAAATCCTAAAACATCATACAAACTTGATCGCGCGATCAAATCGCCAAACTAACACCTAGAACTACGAATCGGACACCAAATCAAAGAAAATTTTCAAGAAAATTTTAAAACCTTTATTTTTACAACCGGACATCTCAATCACGTCAAATCAACTCTATTTCTCACCAAATTTAGCAGACAAGTCATAAATATTATAGTGGACCTATGCCGGGCTCCGGAACCAAAATACGGACCTGAGGTTAATAAATCCAACATCAGTAATTTCTTAGAAATCATTAAGCTTTCAAGCTTTTAATTTTTCATCAAAATTCCATATCTCGGGCTAGGGACCTCGAAATTCGATTCCGAGAATACGCCTAGGTCCCAAATCACGATACGGACCTTCCAAAATTGTCAAAATACTGATTCGGTTCTGTTTGCTCAAAATGTTGACCAAAGTCAACTTAGTTGAGTTTTAAAGCTCTATTTTCTATTTTAATCTATTTTTTCACATAAAAACTTTTAGGAAAATTGTACGGACTGCGCACGCAAGTCGAGGAATGATAAATGGTATTTTTCGAATTCTTAGAACACATAATTACTTATTAAATTTAAAGATGACATTTTGGGTCATCACATTCTCCACCTCTAAAACAAACGTTCGTCCTCGAACGGAGTTAGAAAAAAGTACCTGAGCTGGAGAAAAGGTGTGGATATTTACTCCGCATGTCCGACTCGGACTCCCAGGTAGATGCCTCTACCGGCTGACCTCTCTATTGTACCCGAACTGAAGGATAACTCTTAGACCTCAACTGACGGACATGCCGGGCTAGAATAGCCACCAGCTCCTCCTCGTAAGTCAAATCTTTGTCCAATTGGACTGAGCTGAAATCTAACACATGGGACGGATCACCATGATATTTCCGGAGCATAGACATATGAACCACCGGATGAACCGCTGATAAATTAGGTGGTAATGCAAGCTTGTAGGCTACTTCACCCACCCTTTCAAGAATTTTAAAAGGTCCGATATACCTAGGGCTCAACTTGCCCTTCTTTTCGAACCTCATTACACCTTTCATAGGTGAAACCTGGAGCAATATTCTTTCTCCAACCATAAATGCAATATCACGAACTTTACGGTCGGTATAACGCTTTTGCCTAGACTGAGCTGTGCGAAGTCGATCCTGAATAATCTTGACCTTATCCAAGGCATCCTGTACCAAATTGGTACCCAACAACCGAGCCTCTCCCGGTTCAAACCAACCAACTGGCGATCGGCATCGCCTTCCGTATAATGCCTCATATGGAGCCATTTGTATGCTCGAATGGTAGCTATTATTATAAGCAAACTCTGCAAGTGGCAAGAAATGATCCCAAGAACCTCCAAAGTCTATAACACAAGCGCGGAGCATATCTTCCAATATCTGAATAGTGCGCTCTGACTGTCCGTCTGTCTGTGGATGAAATGTTATACTCAACTCCACCCGCGTGCCTAACTCACGTTGTACAGCCCTCCAGAAATGTGAGGTAAACTGCATACCTCGATCTGAAATAATAGACACGGGCACACCGTGAAGGCGGACAATCTCACGAATGTAAATTTCAGCTAACCTCTCTGAAAAATACGTAACTGCCACTGGAATGAAATGTGCTGACTTGGTCAACTTGTCCACAATGACCCAAACTGCGTCAAATTTTCTCTGAGTCCGTGGGATCCCAACAACAAAATCCGTAGTGATACACTCCCATTTCCACTCAGGAATTTCTAACTTCTGAAATAAACCACCAGGTCTTTGATGCTCGTACTTAACTTGCTGACAATTCAGACACTGAGCTACATATACAACTATATCCTTTTTCATTCTCCTCCACCAATAATGTTGCCGCAAATCTTGATACATTTTGGCGGTACCTGGATGAATAGAATACCCGGAACTGTGTGCTTCTTCAAGAATTAATTCACAAAGCCCATCCACATTAGGCACACAAATATGACCCTGCATTCGCAGAACCCCATCTTCCCCCACAGCAACCTGTTTGGCATCACCGTGCCGCACCGTGTCCTTAAGGACAAGTAAATGAGGATCATCATACTGCCTTTCTCTGATGCGCTCATATAAAGAAGACAGAGCGACTGTGCAAGCTAGAACCCGACTGGGTTCTGAAACATCTAACCTCACGAACTGATTAGCCAAAGTCTGAACATCTGCAGCTAATGGCCTCTCACTAACTGGAATATACGCAAGACTGCCCATACTTACATCCTTTCTACTCAAAGCATCGGCCACCACATTGGCCTTTCCGGGGTGATACAAAATGGTGATATCATAGTCTTTCAAAAACTCCAACCATCTTCTCTGCCTCAAATTAAGATCTTTTTGTTTGAACAGATACTGAAGGCTGTGATGATTAGTAAATACCTCACACGAGACACCGTAGAGGTAATGCCTCCAAATCTTCAGCGCATGAACAATGGCTGCCAATTCTAAGTCATGAACAGGATAATTCAGATGCGTCACAATATGCCGTATACGATCCTGAACCTGTGGGTAATACCAACACTGGCGCCATAGTCAAAGTGGTCTTGAGCTTCTGAAAGCTCAACTCACACTCGTCTGACCCTCTGAATAGGACACCCTTCTGGGTTAGTCTGGCCAATGTGCTTGTTATAGATAAAAACCCTTCCACGAACCGATGATAATAACCTGCCAAACCCAGGAAACTCCAGATCTCTATAACTGAAGTAGGTCTAGGCCAATTCTGAACAGCCTCTATCTTCTTAGGATCCACCTTTATGCCTTCTGCCGATACCACATCCCCCAAAAAGGCAACTAAGTCTAACCAAAACTCACATTTTGAAAACTTGGCATATAACTGATTATTCTTCAAAGTGTGAAGCACACTTCGAAGATGCTGCTCATGCTCCTCTCGACTGCTGGAGTAAATTAAGATATCATCAATAAATACAACCACAAAAGAGTCCAAATAAGGCTTGAACACCCGATTCATCAAATCCATAAATGCTACTGGGGCATTTGTCAACCCAAATGACATCACTAGGAATTCGTAATGCCCATACCGAGTTCGAAAAGCTGTTTTAGGGACATCAGAGGCCCTAATCTTCAACTGATGGTAACCAGACCTCAAATCAATCTTCGAAAATACCTTGGCACTCTGAAGCTGATCAAATAAGTCATCAATTCTTGCCAGCGAATATTTGTTTTTGATAGTGGCCTTGTTCAACTGCCGATAGTCTATACACATCCGCATAGAGCCATCTTTCTTTTTTACAAATAATACTGGTGCACCCCAGGGCGAGACACTAGGTCTAATGAATTCCTGATCAAGCAAGTCTTGTAACTGCTCTTTCAATTCTTTCAACTCTGGCGGGGCCATACGGTATGGTGGTATAGAAATGAGCTGAGTGCCCGGAGCCAAATTAATACAGAAGTCAATATCTCTGTCGGGTGGCATCCCCGGCAAATCTGCAGGAAATACTTCTGGAAATTCACGAACAACTAGTACTGAGTCCATAGAAGGGACATCCGCACTGGGATCGCGAATATAAGCCAAATAGGCTAGACACCCTTTCTCTACCATACGCCGAGCTTTCATATAAGTAATAACCCTACTGGCAGAATGACCAGGAATTCCTTTCCACTCTAACCGAGGAAACCCCGGCATAACTAGGGTCACTGTCTTGGCATGACAATCCAATATAGCATGATAAGGGGACAGCCAATCCATACCCAAGATGACATCAAAATCTACCATATCAAGAAGTAGAAGATCCACACTAGTCTCAAGATTACCAATAGTAACCACACACGAACGATAGACATGATCTACTACAATAGAGTCTCCCACCGGTGTAGATACACACACATAAGCACTTAGAGAATCACAAGGCACAACCAAATATGAAGCAAAGTAGGAGGACACATAGGAATAAGTAGATCCTGGATCAAATAGAACTGAAGCATCTCTATGGCAAACTGGAATAATACCTGTGATCAGAGCATCAGATGACTCGGCCTCAGGCCTAGCTGGAAAAGCATAAAATCGGGACTGGGCCCCACCACTCTGAACAGCGTCTCTGGGACGGCCTCTAACTGGCTGGCCTCCACCTCTAACGGTCTGACCTCCACCTCTAATAGCCTGACCTCCACCTCTAATAGCCTGACATCCACATCTAGCTTTCTGACCCCTACCTCTAGCTGGCTGAGCAAGCGGTGAAGCAACCGGTGCCGGTATGATGACATGAGAATCTTGCCGAGATCTGTTACTCACCAATCTAGGGCAATACCTGCTGATGTGACCAATGTTCCCACACTCATAACACCCATCATGATATCGTTGCTGCTGAAGCTGAAGCTGACCCAGATGGGCCGGATTACCACTGCAGTAACTTTGGAGTGGTGGTGCACTGATAGGAGCTGAATGTGCATTGGATACTGGCTGCCCAGAGTAAGGCATAATAGGACCGTGACTCCCTGAAGCACCGGGAGATGCATGAAGTGCTGAATGAAACGGTCTGGGAGGATGACCCCTACCAAAATTACCCCTGCCTCTAGACGAGGCACCACTGAAACCACCGAACTGACGAGGCCTCTTATCGGACCTCTGCCCTCTCTCCTGTGCAAGAACCATCTCGATCCTCCTTGCGACATTAGCAGCCGCCTGAAAAGAAATCTCACTTCTGGTCTCCTTGGCCATCTGAAGTCTGATAGGGTGAGTGAGTCCCTCAATAAACCTCCTCACTCTCTCTCCCTCCATAGGTAGTAAAAGGAGAGCATGACGGGCCAAATCCACAAAACGGGACTCATACTGAGTAACAGTCATACTGCCCTACTGTAGACGCTCAAATTGCTTGCGGAATTTCTCTCTCAGTGTGATAGGGAGGAACTTTTCCAGAAATAGCTGAGAGAAGTGCTCCCATGTAAGTGCAGGCGATCCAACTGGTATGGTCAATGTATAATCTCTCCACCATCTCTTGGCAGAGCCCGTCATCTAAAATACAGCAAAATCAACCCCATTGGTCTCAACTATACCCATGTTCCGCAGCACCTCATGGAAGCGTTCAAGATAATCATGTGGGTCCTCAGAAGGTGTACCACTGAAGTGAACTGGAAAGAGCTTGGTAAACTCATCCAGTCTCAATAAGGCCTCAAAAGACATGGCAGGCCTATCACCGATCGGTGCCGCAACAACTGACTGAACTACCCCAATTGGCGGGGCTGCTGGAGCCTGATTCTGGGGAGCCATCTGCTCCGGAGCGGGAGTAGTAGGAGTTTGTGCTCCTCCCCCAGCCTGTGAGACGGCTGGTGCCACTGAAAATGTACCATTCTGGGCCACGCCCTACATAAGACTTACCAAATGAACTAAAGCGTCCTGAAGTACTGGAGTGGTTATGAATACCAACTGTCATGACCCGAAATTCCCTCCTTCGGACCGTGATGGCGCCTAATATTTCACTTTCTAGGCAAGCCAATGTTAGAATAATATTAACCAATCTTTAAACAATCTTTAAATTATTAATAATCAAGAAAACAAAAGCGGAAGCAAAGTTTGAAATATAGTGAAATAATCCATAAAAATAACGGTGTCTAAATACCATCCCAGAATTGGTGTTACAAGTGCACAAGCTTCTAAAATAAATACAAATAAAGGTCTGAATAAAATAAAGTTGTCTGTAAAATAAACACACAGCTAAAGTAAAATAAACGGGGACTTCAAAACTGCGGACGCCATGCAGTTATACCTCAAGTCTTCTCTGATAGCTGGAATCCGAGCAAGTCTATGGTACGCCGTTGGGACCAACTCCAAAATCTGCACAAGAAGTGCAGAGTGTAGTATCAGTACAACTGATCTCATGTACTGGTAAGTGCTGAGCCTAACCTCGACGAAGTAGTGACGAGGCTAAGGCGGTTCACTTACATTAACCTGTACGCAATATTAATAACAACAACAAATAATATAAATAAATCACGTAACTCATTTATAATAATTGAAGCCAACTCAGCAGTCATAATCCATTATTATTTTAATTAATTCTGTTGCAGCGTGCAACCCGCTTTCACAATATATTCACATTCAATTCTGTTGCAGCGTGCAACCCGCTCTCCAAATATATTCCTTTTAATCAAGTCTGTCATATATTTATTTCAATCAAGTATATATATAGACTTTTAAATAAGTCTGTTGCGGCGTGCAATCCGGTCCCCCAATATTGACTTTTAAATAAGTCTATTGCGGCGTGCAATCTGATCCCCCAATATTGACTTTTAAATAAGTCTATTGCGGCGTGCAATCCGATCCCCCCAATATATCCATTTCAATCAATTCTTATAGAAGAAATTTTCCCAATAAATACAACAATTAATATAAAATTATAAGACAACAAACATTTAATAATTATGATTTAATTATAAAACGAACAATGACAAATAGCAAATTACTATGGAAATCAGGGAGAAAATAGGCAGTTAATATTTAATATGCTAAATGTCAAATAACAATTAAAACACATAATTCAAATAGCATGTAACAATTAATGCAGGAATTCAAGAATTAATATATGACAAAGAATAGGAGAGAAATAATTATTATAATAATTAATTTATGATTTAAAATAATTTATGATTTTTCAAGTAAGCAGGCAAATAATTAATTTCACGACGTATAGACACTCGTCACCTCGCCTATACATCGTTCACATGCTTTTCACATAACAAATAATTTAAGGGTTCTATTCCCTCAAATCAAGGTTAACCACGACACTTACCTCGCTTTGCAAATTCCAATCAATTACTCGACCACAGCTTTTCCTTTTAAATTTATCTCCAAAAGCTTCAAATCTATTCACAAACAATTCAATATACTCAATACGAATCATAGGAATTAATTCCATATGAATTTACAAATTTTTCGGATAAAAATCCGAAATTTATTAAAATATTCGGCAGTGGGACCCGCATCTCAAATCCCGAAAAAAACTTACGAAATCCGAGCACCCATTCCGAGACGAGTTCAACCATACAAAAATTATCCAATTCCGATGTCAAATGGACCTTCAAATCTTAAATTTTCGTTTTTGGAAGATTTTATAAAAATCTGGTTTTTCTTCCGTAAATTCACGGATTCATGATATAAATGAGTATGAAATCATGAAATATAATCAATATAGGATAAGGAACACTTACCCCAATATTTTTCCGTGAAAATCGCCCAAAAATCGCCTTACCCGAGCTCAAAAATGGAAAAGGGTTGAAAATGGGACGAATCCCATTTTCTAGAACTTAAGTTCTGTTTCTAGGACTTTTACCCTTCGCGAATGAGGTCAGTGCCTCGCGTTCGCGAAGCACAAATTTGTGATGTCCCATTTTACACTTCGCGAACGCGAAGCTTGCCTAGCTTGGCCTTCGCGAACGCGAAGGCAATTATCCTGGCCAGCCTCTTTCCCTTCGCGAACGCGAGGCTTCTATCGCGAACGCGAAGCTTTGAACCTCAAGCCTTCGCGAACGCGAAGCACAAAACGTGTCAGCCCCAATTTTCTCTTTGCGTTTGCGAGAGTACCTTCGCGAACGCGAAGAAGAATACACCAGAAGCCTCAAGTCTGCAGGAAACCAGATTTCCTAAGTCCGAAATCATCCCGTAGCCCATCTGAAACTCACCCGAGCCCTCGGGGTTCCAAACCAAACATGCACCCAAGTCCTAAAACATCATACGAACTTGCTCGCACGATCAAATCACCAAACTAACACCTAGAACTACGAATCGGACACCAAATCAAAGAAAATTTTCAAGAAAATATTTAAAACCTTTATTTTTACAACCGGACGTCCGAATCACGTCAAATCAACTCTGTTTCTCACCAAATTCGGCAGACATGTCATAAATATTATAGTGGACCTATGCCGGGCTCCGGAATCAGAATACGGACCCGAGGTCAATAAATCCAACATCAGTAATTTCTTAGAAATCATTAAGCTTTCAAGCTTTTAATTTTTCATCAAAATTCCATATTTCGGGCTAGGGACCTCGGAATTTGATTCCGGGTATACGCCCAGGTCCCAAATCACGATACGGACCTACCGGAATTGTCAAAATACTGATCCGGGTCCGTTTGCTCAAAATGTTGACCAAAGTTAACTTAGTTGAGTTTTAAAGCTCTATTTCCCATTTTAATCCATTATTTCACATAAAAACTTTCCGAAAAATTGTACGGACTGCGCACGCGAGTCGACGAATGATAAATGGTGCTTTTCGAGATCTTAGAATACAGAATTACTTATTAAATTTAAAGATGACATTTTGGGTCATCACACCTACTGAGTGCGAGTGCCGAGTGTCGAGTGATGAGCGACTTTGAGGAAAGAGTGACTGTGAGGAAAGAGTGATTGCGAGGTTGGAGTGAATGGGAGGACTGGGTGACTGTTACTCTGAGAGGATGCATTGATATCATTATTTGCTGCATTGATATCATTATTTGCTGCATTTCAGCTGTCATATATCACTATTTTTAGAAATTTCGGAAAAATATTATTTTCTATTTCGGTCAAACTTGATATGAATTTTCAGTGAAATCTTAAATGTTGAACTTGAGAGCATGCCTACTCTTTTTTTATATATTGAAAAGTACTGTATTTGGACTTAGGTGAGAAGCTCGTTACTACTTTCAGTTCTTTATTTATTATTGTTACTTACTGAGTTGGTTGTACTCATACTACACCCTGCACTTCGTGTGCAGATCTAGGTGATCCCGGATACATTGGGTGTTGATTCTTTCACACAGTCAATTTTTTAGAGATTCAGAGGTAGCTGCCATGTTTCGCAGACCTTGTCTCTCCTTCCCTATCCTCTTGTTTATTGTATTTGGTCTCAGATTATTATAGATCACGTTTTCCAGACTTGTAATGTATAGATACTCATGTACTCGGTGACACCGGATTTTGGGAGTGTTTGTATCGGTAATTGCGAGATTTTTGGATTGTGTTTAAATATTATATTTTCAAACTTAAAAGAAATTGTGGTTTATCGAGGTTGTCGGCTTGCCTAGTATCGAGATAGGCGTCATTACGACAGATTGGAATTTTGGGTCGTGACAAATATATAGCCAAATCCAAGTGAAAATCGGTTACCTTCAATGTTGTAGTGTATTTTTCTCCAAAATATCTACCTCTCAAAGTCTGGGGTTCAAAATATGAGAGAATGAGTAAAATCCTGAAATTATATCACTTATAGGTCTGCCCAGTGATGGACTTCGCGAACGCATCCATTGCCTCGCATTCGCGAAGCAAAAAATGCACTGCCTCAAATGAAACCTCACGAACGCGACCTGCAACCCGCACTCGCGATGCACAAACTCCACTAGCTTACACGAATGCGGGCCCTCACATGGCGCTAAGGCCAAGCCCCTAGTTGCCTCATCACTATGCGAGCGCGACCCCATTGTCGCAAACACGAAGACTACTCAGCCACAACCAATCGTGAATGCCACACCAATCACGAACGCAAAGAACAAAATCTGCCCAGCACCAAAATGCACTCCGCGATAGCCAAGAAGGAACTCACACCACCAAAATCTGCAACTTCTAACAATGTTTCGGACAATCCGAAACTTACCTGAACCACCCGGGACCCCGTCCAATCACACCAACAAGTTCATAAACGCTATCCCAACCTACCCAAAGTCTCCAAACACATACGATAACATCACAATAACATCACAATAACGAATCAAAGGCCAAAACGTAAATTGAACTTCTATTAAGTTCAATAACCTTCAAACTTCAAACCAAGCATCTAATTCAAGCCTAACCAATCCGTAATGAACCCAAACTTTGCAGACAAGTCCCAAATGTCAAAATAATATATTCCAACTTCTGGAACTAAAATCCGAATCTGATATCACTAAAGTCAACCTCCAGTCAAACTTAGGAACTCTCCAAGTCTTCAAATTGTCAACTTTAGGCAAATAGCGCTAAAATATCCTAGGAACCTCCAAATCCAAATCCGAACATACGCCTAAATCCAAAATCACTATATGAACCTATTGGAATTATCAAATCACTAATCAGAGATCATTTACATAAAAGTCAAACATTGGTCAAGTCCTCTAACTTAAACTTCTAACAAAGGAACTAAGCATTCTAATTCAATCCAAATTCTTCCTGGAACCAAATCAACTATCCCCGCAAGTCACAAAGCAATAACCAAACATACAAGAAGCATCAAATGGAAAAATAGGGCTCAAATATATAAAACGACCGGTCGGGTCGCTACACTTGGCCAAATCGAAATTGTGCTCAAAATATTTTTCAAATTGATTAGCCAAATATAAATAATTTTTCTCCAAAAGTACTTTTTCGAAAAGTATTTTTAAGAAAAAAAAACTTTTTCAAAATAAAGGATATTTTATAAGATTGGCCAAACAGACTATTGGAAAATAAATAAAGCGACTTATTTTCACTTGGACATCTAATTTATGTACTTCACTTTGTGCCCTATATTGTAGCTAAGTAGCATTGTTATTTGGAAACTAGTGAACTTATCGCGCTTCGCGCAAACTTTAAAAACATTAGTAACATTAGTAAATCCATAAAATAAATATTTTATCAACTTATTACTCTTATATATGCGAAGTTAAATAAATTCTTTAACAACTGTACGTTTTGAAACATTCCTAAAAAAAGTACAAAAATTGACATTTATTTTCTCCAACAGTTAGTTTTTATTTTTTTTCCTCATTTTTTCTTTCATTTCTTTTTTTTATTTTTCACCATGTATGCATTAATGTCGTGACTCAAAATCTTCTGCCAGTTTCTAGAAATTTTTCATATGCTAACAACTAATTTTCATATATTCCTTTATTTCTATTTTTTGTATTATGACTATTTCATTCATATTAACATCCAACCTTGTTGCACTTATGGTCTCTACACGGTCAAGTGGGTGAGTTTAGAAGGCACCAACGTTTTATTATTATACTCTACAAAGTATGCAATATGCATACAATTATACCAGTTTTCTAGCATAAAAGAGTGGAGTATAATTTTTCAAATGATAATCAACGTAATACCAAAAGAATTTCTTAATGGTAGATTAGCATAGAAGAAAGAAAGTTCCTAAATCTTCTTGTTATTAGCTATAGTACTAACACAAAAGAAGAAAAAAATAATTAAAGGCAAAGCCGAGAAACGACAAAGACATAACAAAGAGCCAATGGGATATCCAAAAGATCACATTCAACTCCATTAATATCTTCCTCACACTTTGAATGTTACAAGTATGGTATAAGCAATAGGGAGCAGAGATCGATCTCACCATCGCACATTCTAATTAAAAAGAAATTCAAATTCAGGGGGAAAAAATAATGAACCAATAGAAAAATACTAAAGATGGACGGGAGAAAACCTTTAGAGCGAAAACTTTCCGAAAAATTCCCAAAGAGTTAACTATCTGCAATGGAATTTCATTTTCAATTGTATATTTAGGAATGCAAGTACAAAGAGTAGAAAAAAGAATTAAAGTAAAAGAATATGTCATTTAATTATAAATAAAGTATAAACGGTTATATACCCATATTTTTTACACTAATTAATTAGAGTAAATTGTCCTTGTTTGCTTCTTTGTTGAACTATTGGCCTTTTTATACTGTCACAGTAGAATGCTCCTCTGCTGTAAGGAACTCTTTTTAGTCAGTAAAATATATTGGGTAGAAAAGTTTGAGTCTTAAGAAAATGATCATTATAAATGTTTTGACACCACCATACCCTTTTTATGCAATTTGTGATGTGCCCACATGTCTTTTTTTTCCTTCTAACATTGATTAAGTTGAACCTTCTCATTGCACTTGAATACGACCAAGAAAAGACTAAAACGACAAATGGTGGCAATCCAACCAAAGAATTGTGGACTTCCGATAACAAAGACAGTCACAGTACACATTTAGTGATAAGTCAAAGTCGAATTACGCTAATAATTCATAGAGTTGCACAAGAAATACGCACACCCAATTTTTAAACCTTTCTTCTTGGATTTTTAAGGATTAAAAAGTAAAAACCTTGGCCACTGCTATGACTTCAGTACAAACCAAGATTAAGCAACAAATCTGTAGTTGGTAAGCCAAGAAACTGCAGGAAGAAAAAGAAAAATGAGCTACCTGACCATTTTGCTCGAACTGTTGCCACTTGAAGAACCAAAATCAAGAAGAGATATAAATTGCAACCAAGTCCATTCCCTTCGCCTATCATCAGAAATCTTCTTACGTTTTTCTCTTTATTTTCTCCCCTATTCAACACATAATTTTTAATAGCTTCAGCAATATTTTCAGCAAATACAAAAGGAAAAAAATAGAAGATTACTCTCCTTTTCAAATTACACTCTTCTTCATACTATTCATATCTCCATTCTTACTCCTCTAATTTTTTCTGCACATTATCATACTTGTCCTCTAAAAATTTAACATTCCCAGGAAATGCATTTTCCTTGATTAGCTCCTCTTCCCATTTTAGTACATCAATCAGCAAAGAGAAAAAGAAAACAGTGGAGCGCCACCATACAGGCACACCAGAGGAAATAAAAAAAGTACAAAATCATATCCAAAGATGGAATTTCGAGTATCGTTCATTGCATTAGAACCATAACGGTACTCATAAAACACATTCATATTGTAGTAAAGGGCAAAATATAAACGAACCTAATTTGTTGACATTGTTTGAACCATTGTGAGAACCGAAAGTCACTCGTCAACACGCTCGCTTGAAATGGTATCACTGACAGGTTATTGATAGTATGCTTGTATGCTTTGGAGGGTCAGAGGATGAATGGAGAATTATTAGGAGAAGAAAGGTTGGGAATTTTACATTGGGAGGAAGCTCTGAGCCTCTGACCTTTGAGAGAAGACTCGCTCAGAACGTGGGGTGTGTAATGTGTTAAAGAAAACAAAACGGCTATGTGGAGTTTTATTGTCAAAGGGCAAAACTAAACGGCTATTGGGCTTAATGTTTTGGGCCATTAAGTAGTATTTATTATTTTGAGTAGTGGGCTAATAAAAATAAATGAATTGGAGTGAAATAACAGAAACAATTCAAAAAAACCAGAAAAAAAGATAAATAGGGATGCCACATCAGCTGGCCAATTTCCAACTTTATATATATATATATATATATATATATATATATATATATATATATATATATATATATATAGATAGATTTTTTTCTTATATATTTGGACCAAAAGGCATAAAAGAACTTTTAGGGGTAAAGAGAAGATTGAAGAAACTTGTAGGGCGAAAAACTCAATAAACTACTAATCTTTTTAGAGATGCGATGGGGAGGAAAACCAATAGGGTTCATTACTTGGTTCTAGTTCTTAGGGCACGCACACACTGTTTGTAATTCCACCTCTCCGACACCACCAATTCAATTTTAACTCCAAAAAGAGAAGATGGAGGAGTTGAAGAAGAGGAAGCTTGATGAAATGGCCAATAATGGTCAAATTGATTCTAACTCAACATCATCATTATCAGTAGAAGAATTGCGGTCTTTGCTTGATCCTCTTGCTAAACCCCATCTTGTTGATCTTCTCGCTAAAATGTATGTATTATTAATTTTCTTGGTGATTTTTCTACATTTGTTTCTTCTTCTTTTTTTTGTCTTTTTTGAAATTTTACAAGGTAAGTGTTGGGAATGTTTATTGGGATTAAGGGTTCCGTAGTAAATTGTAAAGTTGGTTCCTTTTTCCAATTTTGAAAAACCCTGTAGTTGCTTTAGTTGTTTTCGTCAGATACTGCATCCCAATTTAGGGGCGGTATTTGATTAGGCACGAAAGTTTAAAACTAAAGACTCTTGAAATTTGTACCCTAAAATAGGTCATATACATTTGTATGATTATGAATCATCTAATTGTGTGACTATAAATGATTCTTTTTGTGACAAACTAAAAGAGAGAAAGTGTGCCTGATAAAATGGGCCGCAGGGAGTATAATTTAGCTGTAACACTTTGGCTGTCTGAGAAGAACTTCTTTTTGTTAGATGAGAAGAAGTTGGAGCTGAAAATAAGCTTTTGATTCTTATAGGGAAGTTAAACATGTCCTCAGTTACTGGTCGGAATTAAATTATTGAAGGAAACTTGGTGGACCAATGATGGAGAATATGGTTTTATAATTTCTCAAGTTAGATAAGAAGGCAACTGTTATTGGTTTCTTCAAGGTTTAAGTTACTGGTTGAATGCGTCGAATGAGGAAACATGTGTTATCAGGAATCAAAGACTTTAGTGCTAATAGTAACACGTCGGTGACCTGTCATTGAAAATTTCATCACATGCCTAAGTATATGTCCTGTACGCATCTCATGATTATTATTTGGCCTTTTTATTAAGTTTATATCTGATTTTTTTTTAAAAGTTTTGGTTTTAGCACTCAATCTTGACTAGCAGAAATTCTTCACATCGAACATTGAATCACTTATTTGCCTATGGCTGGAAGTGGAACAATATTAAAAACATAATTACAATCTTATTTTTCCTATGCTGAGCGTATTTTAACGTAGGGTTTAGTGCAATTTGGTCTTTCATGTTAGCACTAGTCTTACGGTTCAGTTTGAGTATATCCTAATCTCTGTTGGTGGTGTGCGTAAGCTTATGTGCTCGTGCTAAGGGGACATTTTTATGTTCCTCGTAATTGTGTGTGGTGTGAATTGACGTTGTGCATGTGTGCTTGTTTGCATGTTATGGCGTGAAGAGGGTCACAATACCCTTCTATTGCAGAAGAAATTAAAAGTGTTGCAAGCGCAGAACAATCAAATAATAAAGATAGTGCTGCAAGCGCAGATCCAGCTCTTCGAAAGCTTTTTGTTCGTGGTTTAGCCTGGAATACTACGTCAGAAACTTTGTGTGCTGTGAGTGCATTACTGTTTGGTGCTTGTGACTTTGTGTTTTCTTGGTGATTGTGCAAATGATGATATGAGTCCTTAAAAGGATTGTGGTCGTGAAGTTTCGTGTCACCTTCTTTTATCTTCTATTGAATCTATTTGATGTGACCTCTCTCAAACCTTCAGCAAATGCATGCATGTTTCAAATTACATCATTAAGGATGATTGTGTCCGCAGGCGTTTACAGAGCATGGTGAAATTGAAGAGGGTGCTGTGATTACTGACAAAGTAACTGGAATATCACGTGGATATGGTTTCATTACTTATAAAGACGTGGAATCTGCTCAGATGGCCCTTAAAGCACCAAGCAAAATGATAGATGTAAACACTAGATTCTTTAATTATGTTGTCTTGACATTTGAACTTTGTTAGAAATTTGTATGTAGTTTTATTCTGTCGATTGCTTGATGCTAATAATAATCAAAAGCATTGCTTTATCTAATATTTCTATCTCTTTTTAAGAAGTATTTGTAGGCCTACTGTGGCTAGATACTCTGCAATTTGGATTAAGTGAAACAATCTCTGAAGCATGCATTGAACTTAAGTTCTTGTAGTAAAACTTACCTATCAAAACACAGGATATCTCGATATCTCACTTACCGTCTGGCCTTCTTCACTCGTGATAAATGAGATGGTAAAGTTTTCTTTGCTAAAATACCTGTGCAGGGTCGCATGGCTGTTTGTAACCTCGCTTGTGAAGGTTTAAGCAGTACCACTGTTACCGCTGACCAAGCCCAGAGGAAGCTCTATATTGGAGGTTTGTCATCAGACACAACAAGTGAGATGTTACTCAGCTTTTTTAGTAGGCATGGTGAGATAGAAGAAGGTTCAGTTGCATATAACAAGGACACGAAGACATCACGGTTAGAGATACATCTCTGTTTGCATTATAAATAATAAAACTGTTCCGTCTGTTAGCATATCTCTAACAAGTTTGTAATTTTGTATGAAGTGGTTTTGGTTTTGTCACATACAAGACGGTTGAGGGTGCAAAGAAAGCTCTAAACGATCCACAAAGGATTCTTGGGGTAAGGAGACGGTCAGCTATCTTTCTACAGATGATGCTCATAAGTGTTGTGCTATTCTGCATACAGTATATAATGAGACATTTTCAATGCTATGAATATTGTGGTCTCCTTGCTAAGAGTAGTAATGGTGCTCGGTGAAGTATTGAACTAGGAAAGCTTTGTTATTATAGAATGAAATCAATAATGATTGTTACGTGTTGCTGGTACGATGAAGATATCCAATTTATTTGTCGTCTAAAGATTTTATGTTTATTTATTATGATTGCAGGGCAGGAATCTTACTGTCAAGCTTGCTGATAATCACAAGGGTAAAATTACACAGTCCCAGGTACGAGCAACTATGGTGCCGATGTCCATGCCATTGGCACCTGGTTATCCACAAGCTCAGAAGACGCATCCCGGCCCGGCAGCACCTGTTGGTTACGGTTATCCACAAGCAATGGCTGCTTACACAAATTCAACATACTCAAGTCAACCAGCTGCTTACACAAATTCAACATACTCAAGTCAACCAGCTGCAGCTCCTCCATACTCGGGCCAGCCTCAGTTTCCTTACCCCCAGTATCCTGTTAAACAAGAGCCTCAAACAACACCAGCATCTTTTGGAGGTTACCCATACTACATGGGAAAGCAATGAGTACCGGCACCTGAATCCTAGTAGTATTGGCCTCAGTTTGTTGTCTAATTATATAGCTATTTTGTGCTAGTTGCTTCAAAGTACCAGTGCCATGTGTTTGATGTTGTGTATTCTTTCTTACTGTTAGAATACATACATTTTTTTTTAATCTTAGAAGAGACTATGTAGTAAACGACCTGAATGTAAGATTAGATTTTTCTCATGGAAGTTAGTTAAAAGACGAGAGGTTTTTGACAATGTAGATGGGCAGGTCTCTGGTGTGAGCTATGAGCTAACATCCCATACATAGGAGAACACGAATACAAAAGACAAAACGCATTCAAGGGTGTGGCCTAGTGGTTAATGAAGTAGGTTGAGAACCATGAGGTTCAAATCCCAGCAGAGGAAACAAAAATACTAAGTGATTTTTTCTCTTCTGTTTAACTTTTGGTGGATAGAGTTACCCGATATCTGTGCCAGTGAGATGTAACATATATCCCATGAAATTAGTCGAGGTGCGTACAAGCAAAATTTGCATAAGTTGGACATTTAATCAATTACTACTTAATCAATTTTTAGTAAACATTCTTATAAACGTTGGCATTTCGTTAATAAGTAAATCTTTTCATAAAATAATTGTAAATAAGTTCAGGTGCATAAGTTAGAAATACTCTATAAAGTTGTGATATCACTCAATGGAGTTATAATGTGCACGTTCTTTACTCTTCTCCACTTAAATGCTCGTGATGAACGCTTTATTCATACGAGCTGCACTTTTACTACTGAACCATGCGAGCTGCGGTTTTACTACTGGACCAAAACCCTGGTGCAAAGGCACACAATCTCTATCAGTTAGATTTTTAATTATTGACTCATCAAAATCGATAAGGTTGCATTCCAAATGAAGGTGGGGACTTTAGTTACTTATCCATGTTGTTAGAGGTACAAAAGCTCCAAATTCCTAAAATTTAATTAATCTATGGTCAATTGATTTTAGGTAATGTTAAGGAATCTCTTGTCCCATATATTGCTTAGGTACACTTTTGACAGTACGCTTAGAAGTCATTTATTTATTAATAATTGGTTTTGGGTATACATTTAGTGGTACACGTTCTAAAGAGTCTAGATATTGAACTAGTTGTTAATTGGCCGGTATCAATAGGTGTATGTTTTATGTACGTTAGTAGGCATGGCAAAACTAACCTAAATCTATTTGACCCGCTCAAATCCTCCCCCCTCCCCTCCCCCCCCCAAACTTTTAATGGTTTCGACTAGAACAATTTTGAAAATGGATTGTTTTGGGGTAGCCCAAATTAACCCATAAAAAATTATAAGTGACATTTATTCCAAAATATAAGATAATTTTGTATTTACTTATTAAAAGTTGAGAATATTGTAAAGATTTGAGTCAATTTGGACGGGTTGGGTTATAACCTATTGTTTAGCCCATCTTGACCCAGTCATCTTAACCTAAGTGAACTTTAGACATGGTTGGGCAATGGCCCATTTAGTGAGTCAGCATATCTTGACTAGCTCAAATACAACTCAAACAACCCATTTGCCACATCTACTTAGTATTTCTTAGAGTTGTATGTTTTATGTACGTTAGTTATTAGTATCTCACTCAGAAGCGGGCCTAGTTAGAGGATCACCGGCACACATTAAGCTCGAAAACAATTCTGTATATGCATGTATATATAGGCTACATACCTTGAGAAAGGGATATATAGTTAATAGGGCACCCTAATACTCGAAGCTTGGTTGGGACACTAGTTGTATTTGCACCTTAGTTTTGCTCTTTTGTGGATGACCAGGGTTCAAATCCAAGATCCATCAATGCCTTATGTTAATTTTGCTTTTACTTGAACGACTTATTTGTCACGCCCAGAACCTAGGAGCGAGACAAGCACCCGGTGCCTCACCTAACATGGCGTACCAAATTGCGACTAAGGGACTCTGAACACATAATGTCATACTTTGGCCATGGGGCCACCTTGCAAGATAATTTGCGAAGCAAAATATAAAACTGAATGGAAACTAGCGCTAACTAAACATCAATATAAAGCTAGGCTGAAAAGGCCGTCATAGCTACTATAGCTGACAAACCACCAAATTATACATACCAGGCCTACAAACCCAACATACTGCACTAACCAACAGGATATGTCTACAAGCCTCTACTGATAGATATATTGTGATCGGAACAGGGCCCCGACCTACCCATATTATATATATAAATACATACATAAGATGCACACAAAAACTTAGACCCAATAACTCCGAAGGATGTGGAGCTTACCGATCAGGCTAAACTCTGGAAACACCTACTGAGGAGGTCTACTCGTCTGTCTATCTGAACCTGCATGCATGAAATGCAGCGTCCCCGAAAAAGGGACGTCAGTACGAAATAATGTACCGAGTATATAAGGCAATAACATAACTGAAAATCGAAACTGAACTGATAATATAATAACTGGAAGTAACTGGGAGTCAAAGAAGATCTGGAGATATACTTACCTGCTGATAGTGACTAAACTCCTTCAATATAGTAAGTAAAATAAATGTCCGGACCTATAAGGCTCGGTACGTGTAAATGCTCGGCCGTAGTAGGCTCGCTCATAGGCGCTCGGCCATACTGGGCTCTGTATCTCGGCCATCCTGGGCTCGCTCATAGGCGCTCGGCCACAGTAGGCTCGGTATATGTAACTTACCATCTGATCAGAGGTTGTCCAATAGGGGCCTGCCCACCGATTATAGCTCGATGGTGGTGAAAATAGTGTAATACTGTATATATATATATATATATATATATATATATATATATATATATATAGACCCTCTGCTCTCTTGACTGAATAAAGACAAAACTAAACTGAATATGAAGTCCCGTTATGGAATAATATTGTAACTTATGAGACTAGAATAATGTGAATAAATTCATGAATACGAACTTCTCTTTATGTCTCATTATTAACACATGTAGCTACGAGATCATGCCAAAATGAAGGAAGGGCTTAGCCTTAACATACCTTATCAGAATCTTTCTAATCACCAAGTTGAACTCACCTCTTCGCACCTTAATCTACAAGAATGATAATAATACTATCGTTAAGTTACGAAAGGTACAACTATCGCACAACGAACGACAAACTTATTTTGTATTAAAACGGGCAGCATCTCCCCTATAATCCTTACTTCCTCCAAATTCAAGATAACACCAAAAATACAAGAACAGAACAATAACAACATATATACATCATTTTTCAGCCCTATATACACCATCAAATACTACAAAATAGCCCAACACACCCCAATCTCTTCGTACACAAAACGACCACCGTAGTAGTGTCAAACGACCCGAAAATGTTATGACGAACGACCAGCCAACCACCCTACATTTATATGGTGTTTATAAACCCCCTTCCTCCTCCAAAACTCCACAAAACAGTAGTAAAACACACAGCCCAACATCAACACAAAACAGTCCACAAAACAGTCCGCTACAAGTGAATAACTCAAACTCACGGCTTCCGATCACCGTCCCGTGAGTTCTTACAAGTATAGAACGACTTACCATGAATTTACAGAAGAAAAATTGGATGAAAGAGAGCAGTAAACTCACCTTATTTGTTGGATAACTCAGCTCTTATCTTGGTTCTTCAAACTCTAGGTTTTACCTCCAATTAGAACTTGAAAGGGAGAGAAAATCAATTAGGGTTTGTGGGAAATTTTTGGGAGAATTCTTTGCAGAGCTTATGTCTGGTTATTATGCTATATTTTAAGTCTAATATATGAAGAAAATAGGCCCTTAAAAGGCCTCTTTGGACGACCTGAAATGGCCCATTTTTTGGGCTTTCATTTAAGCAAGTAGGTGACACACCTACTTGTCACCTAGCAGCTTGCGCAGTATCGTAAAAATGCCCATATCTCTCTACTCCGATGTCGTATTGACAAACGGTTTAATGCATTGGAAAATAGACTCATAGATATTTAATTTGATGGGTGGAACACCCCATAACTCTAAGTATATTGGGAGAAAATTGCAGTTATATTTGACCCAAAGTTTCAGTAAAACTTATGAGTGTAACTTGTGATGACTTTCATCGACTTTTGTTCCACAACTCGCTTGACATTAAAACATAACACACGGATGTCATACGACTATTATAAATCATAACATAATCTCCTTATCATGTTAATCACCCTAGTCTCACCCCAAAGGTACATGTTATAACATTTCCAACTTGTCGACTTTCGACGAAACATTGTTTTATTCAATTGCTTTAGCTTCTGAACTGTCCAACCCTCTTTGTACTTGTTGTTCATGATCTTCAATATTTGTAACCTCAGAGGTAACATGATTAACTTAATTTATATACTTTTAAATATTATCTCATTTTTGGTCCTACATTAGTTTTCTTACGACGTATTTTTACGTACGAAAATATAGGGTGTAACATTATTATCCCAAATTTCTTCACTTTTTTCCCTTATAGTTTCCGCCCTAATCATATTTTTTCTTTTGATTAAACCCCTCAAAAAGTCATTAGACCAGATTTCCTTCTTCTTTCTTTAGTTTCCGTCTCATATCACCAAATTTTTTATTCATCAAACCACTCTCTAAAAAGTGCCAAATTTACTTCTCTCCAAGCCAAGAAGTGAAACTTAGCATAATCATCAAGTTTTAAAAAGAGTTGCCCGTCAAACTTTATAGCTAGTAATTGGCATGAGTCATGACTATGTTAAGATAGTGGTGCCTCCGACGCCTCCAAATTTTGGGTCCGCCTTTGATCTCACTAGCTAGTTAGTTGTAACTTGTAAGTACACATTCTCGATGAAATTATCATTCATCAATGTCTTCTAAATGAATATACCATTAGGTAAAGTGTCAAGAGGCTAATTTTATTAATAATAAAAATAAATTTATATCTTACAATGTGAAAAAATATGAATTTGCAAGAATAATAAAAAGTAATATCAATTTAGAGCTTATGTGCCCTAAATTGATATTAACACATTTTATAAGTTGGACATTTGTTACATAATAATGTTGTTTAAAAGTTTACACACTACACAGGACGATCATTTGAAAAATTTGAATTCTATACAAGTTGAAAAGCCGCATGACATCCAAAAGAAGTGAACTTGAGAAAATCAATAAGCGAGGCAAGAAAAATGCATAATAAATATGTTGATTTCTAAGAAAGAGAGGAGGGGGAAGTAAAGGCTAAAAAACAAAAAACAAAAACAAATAAAGGTTGGACAAGATGAAAAACCAGATATAAGCACTAAGGTGTAAGGGGAATGCAGAAACAACATTAGTTCCACGTGAAGGCCCTTATATGAAATGTCATAAAGATTGATAAGTAGCAGAGAGAAGCTAAAGATTATATAAAAATACTAGAAAATATTATTAATACTTTTTGTTTACCCGTAAAATGGTACAATTGAATTTATACATAATTTTTAGACAAATGAATTAATTTGATCATGAAATAATAAAATAATTGAAGAATTATACAATACTTAGCCTTAGGATGTAGACGAAACAGCAGAAGCAATAGTTCCAGAACAGGGTTTCAGGGCATAACAACGAAATCAAAAAGTAAGAAGATAAGATGGTATTAAGCTTTGTATAGAATGTAGTATAAGTTTGCTAGAAAATTCTTGTCCTTTACAGTGATAACTAAGCTCACTATTTATAGCTATGTCTAGGGAAGGAGGTCCGAGGATCGTGCCCTTCTTTAATGTCAATTATGAGGGACATTGATGAAGATGTAACGGTGAACATAAATGCCAAATTCCCTGTAACGGGTAATTGCTCTTAATGCCATGGAATATTCTCTATTAAATGCTACCGGATAATTGCTCTTAATGCCAGTGATAACTGAGCTCACATTTTCATACGAAGTCTTTGGCGTCTTTTTCCATGCGGGGCCAATAATATCCTGTACCCGAGTGGTTGCCGCATATCCCTTTGTGAACCTCTCTCATGACATAGTTAGATTCGGATGCCCCTACACATCGGGTCAGCGGGCCTTGAAACGATTTTTTATATAATTAGCCTCTCTTGAAGAAATATCGGATTGCTTTGGCGTGCAGCGCTTGGGATGTTTTGGGGTCTTCAGGTAGCTTCCCATGTTAGAGATAAGCGATGATTTCATTTCTCCAGTTCTAGACCAAATTAGTCGAGTTTACCTCATAGTAACCATCTGTATCCAGGACTGAGTTCATGAGTTGTACTATCGTCCCGAACTCTGATTCCTTTATTTTCGTTGATGATCCTAGGTTTGCCAATGCATATGCTTCTGTGTTATCTTCCCTTGGGATATGAGTAATTTACCACTCCCGGAATCGCGCCAACAGAGCCTGAACCTTTACCACGTATTGTTGCATGCGCTCATCTTTGGTCTCGAAGATCCTGTAGATTTGATTTACCACCAGCTGCGAGTCACATTTGATTTTGATGACCTCGTAGTCAAGTTCCCGGGCCAATTCGAGCCTTGCAATCAAAGCTTCATACTCTACTTCATTATTAGTTAAAGGGACCATTCTGATGGCTTGCCTTAGGGTTTCCTCCGAAGGCGTGATTAAGACTATACCGAGCTCGGACCCTTTTACGTTGGAAGGCCCGTCTGTAAATAAGGTTCAAACTCTTGATGTCGATTCTGACACCATTACTGCCTCCCTGGTTGCCAGAGGCAAAAATCCCGGACTGAAATCGGCCACAAAGTAAGCCAAGACTTACGACTTAATTGCAGTCCTTGGTTTATATTCTATGTCGAATTCACTCATTTTGACGGCCCATTTGGCCAATTTATCAAAGAGCTCGGGTTTATGGAGGATGTTCCGCAAAGGAAAAGTAGTCACCACGGCTATCGGGTGGCATTGGAAGTAGGGCCTCAGATTCCGAGCGGCGACTACGAGAGCTAAGGTAGTTTCTCCAAATATGGGTAGCGAGTCTCTGCTCCCGTTAAAATTTTACTAATAAATAAATTGGAGATTGTGTACCTTTGTTCTCTCTGACTAAAACCGCATTTACCGCAACTTCTGAGACCGCGAGATATACTAGCAACATTTCACCTTTTTTTGGTTTTAAAAGCAATGGAAGGCTTGACAAGTACTTTTTTAAATCCCTTAAAGCCTGTTGGCATTCCAGGGTCCATTCGAAATTATTTTTCTTTTTGAGCAATGCGAAGAAACGATGACACTTTTCTGATGACCGGGAAATGAACCTGCTCAAAGCTGCCAATCTCCTCGTAAGCCTTTGGACTTCCTTCGCGTTTGATAGTTGATCCGGGATGTCTTCTATGGCCTTGATTTTATCGGTGTTTACCTTAATTCCACTTTGTGATACCAGAAAATCCTAGAAACTTACCAGAGCTGACCCCGAACGCGCATTTCTCGGGATTAAGTTTCATATTATACTTCCTAAGGATGTCGAAAGTTTCTTGCAGATGTTTAAGATGATCACCTGCATTTAAAGACATAACAAACATATCGTCTATATAAACTTCCATAGTTTTTCCAATTTGATTTTCAAACATCTTATTCACGAGCCATTGATAAGTGGCTACATCGTTTTTCAACCCGAAGGACATCATATTGTAGTAACATATACCGAAATTCGTTATAAAAGAAGTCTTTTCCCGATCCTCCTGGTTCATCTTAATTTGGTTGTACCCGAAATAAGCATCGAGGAAACTCATTAACTCATGCCCGGCCATCGCATCAATCATTTGATCGATGTTTGGTAGTGGGAACGAGTCTTTTGGGCATGTCTTGTTAAGATCTTTATAATCTACACACATGCGAAACTTATTGTTCTTCTTAGGAACTACTACTATATTGGCTAGCCAGTCTGGATATCCTACCTCTCGGATTGAACTGATACTAAGTAAGCGGGTTACCTCTTTTTTGACAAATTTATTCCTGGCTTCGGCAATCAGGTGTTTCTTTTGTCTTATTGGAGGTATGTTGGGATCCAAGCTTAACTTGTGTATGACTACCTCTGTCGGGATGCATGTCATATCCTCATGCGACTATGTAAAACAATCGGCGTTAGATTTAAGGAATTTAATAAAGTCGGACCTGAGTTCTGGGTGCAGTCCTGTTCCCAAGAGGAATTTCCTTTCTAGGAATTCTTCGACCAATGCCACTTGCTCTAGCTCTTCCGCTGTGAACTTCGTTGCATCAGTCTCTTCTGGAACTTGGAAATATCTCGGCACCTGATAATATTCCGACGCCTCTGCCCCTGGGCTAACTTCATCTTGTTCGGGAGTAGGTTCCGGTCCCTGTAATTGTTATGCCATGTGTTCCTTTCCTTTGCTACTGGAGACCGAAATTACATTCATCTCTCTTGCCCCGGTTGATCACCCCTTATCTGCTTAATTTCTTCGGGCGTTGGAAACTTCAGCAATTGATGATATGTTGATGGTACAACTTTCATCTCGTGCAACCATGGCCTTCCCAGAATGATGTTGTATCCCATATTACCATTTACCACTTCGAAAAGAGTTGTTTTATTACTCCTTCAGCGTTCGTGAGTAATAAAATTTCTCCCCGGGTTATCACAATTGCGAGGTTGAATCCGGCGAGGAGCTTTGTGGCCGGAATAATGCTTCCGGTGAGTTTAGCCTGCTCTAATACTCTCCATTGTATGATATTAGCCGAACTTCCTGGATCCACTAAAACACGTTTAATCTTAAAATCTAGCACATTTACAGAAATTACATGTGTGTCGTTGTGTGGTAGCAGCAATCCGTCTGTGTCCTCCTCAGTAAAAGTGATATTGTCTTTTCGAAGCCTTTTGATATGCGTTATTGATACTTTAATCTTCTTTGTTGCTGAAAAGGTGACCCGTTTAATCTCGTTCCCTCCGAAGATCATGTTGATTGTTTGATGCAGGGGATCTTTTCCTACTTTCGAGGGTTCCGCGTTGTCCCGGTTATGACCATAATTGTTCTTAGCTCGGTCACTCAAGAATTCTCTAAGGTGACCATTCTTCAATAATGTTGCCACTTCTTCCCGGAGATGTCGACAGTACCCTATCCAGTGGCCATTTGTCCCGTGGTATTCACACCATAAGTTGGGATCCCTCTAGCTGGGATCAGATATCATCTGTTTCTGGAACCGTGCTTCTTTGATATTTCTCATGGCCGACACTAACTCCACTATACTGACGTTGAAGTTTTATTCCAATAACTTGGGGTAAGAAGGATCTCGTGACCCTGATGCTTCTTTATCCTACAGTGATCGATTATTCTGACCATGATCAGTCCTCCTGTCAACGGAGAACCTGTCCGCTGTCCGAAAACCTCTATTGCGGCCTTCGGTCCGTTCGTAAGGCAAAAATCGCCCCCTCGAAGTTCGTATGTCCGCGTCATAATCATCCTTTAATTTTTCTCTATTCTTTTCTCATCCTTTGGTCGACGATGGAAAACCAACCTGATCATCTTTGATCCTTATTTTGATTTGTACCTGTTATGGACATCCGCCCTGGCCATTGCTTGAGACTCGAGTAGGCTTTCCTTCAATTTTCCGGGAAGCGTCTGAACTCCTCAGATTCAATCCCTTGGTGAATGCTTCAGCCGCCCATTCATCCGGGACAGCCGGGGGCAACATTCTCTCCTTCTAGAATGGTAACGAACTCTCGTAGTAGCTCGGACTCTCCTTGCGCAATCCTGAATATGTCGGCCTTATGGGCCTGTACTTTTCAGCCCCGACATGAGCCTTGATGAAAGAATCTACGAGCATTTCAAAGTAGTCTATGGAATGCTCGGGTAACAACGAATACCATGTCAAGGCTCCCCTTGTGAGGGTTTCTCCAAATTTCTTTAGCAACACAAATTCAATTTCGTGAGGAGCTAAATCATTTCCCTTTACCGTCGTTGTGTAGGTGGTAATATGCTCATGGGGGTCTGAAATTCAATTATACTTTGGCAGTTCAGACATTTTGAACCGCTTAGGGATTAACTCTGGGCCTCACTTTGCTTGTATGGCAATTGAGTATACTTTTTCGAGTCCAGACCTTTCAGCACTGGTGCTGTGCCCGGGATCTGGTCTATGCGGGCGTTCACTTTCCTCACAAACCGTAAAAGTTCATTCTTGAAAGGATCATTCTCGTTATTGAGGCCGGATTCGCTCCCCCTGCCCCATCGGAGCCAATTTCACCCCTGGGAGTGTTGTTGTCGACCCTCTACGTTGTTTGATTCGCGGGAGCCCCGGAAGGAATCAGATCTCGTCTGTTTACATTATTTGAAGCTTCCGACAACGCCTGCTTCAACTCCGTCATAACCTTATCCTGTCGCGTGAGGTGACCTAGAATGATTGCATGTTGCTCTTGCAAGACCCTTACCGCATCAACAACATGTTCCTCATCAACATCATGGGGAGTTGTCTCCCGAACATGTCGAGGATATTGCCTGTCATGCACCGGTGTGGCGTTATTCCCCTCATTGTGGGTGTCACCGATTGAGTCCTCGAAATGAAGCTAATCCCCTCGAATCTCGAGGCTGTGCATGTTGTTATTAGTGTTATCTGTCATTTCTTATGATTTTTTCTAAGACAAAATAATCAAAACACGTTAGTAAAAAAGGTAAGGATCAATTTAATTACACGGCTGTCTAAGCCCCACGGTGGGCGCTAAACTGTTTACCCGTAAAACGGTACAGTTGAATTTATACGTGGTTTCTAGACAAATAAATTAATTTGATCCGAAATAATAAAATAATTGAAGAATTATGCAATACTTAGCCTTAGGATATAGACGAAACAACAGAAGCAACAGTTCCGGGAGCAGGGTTTTCGGACACAACAACAACGAAATCAAAAAGTAAGAAGATAAGATGGTATTAAGCTTTGTATAGAATGTAGCGTAAGTTTTCCAGAAAATTGTTTTTCTTTACAATGATAACTGAGCTCGCTATTTATAGTTATGTCTAATGAAAGAGGTCCTAGGATCGTACCCTACTTCAATGTCAATTATGAGGTACATTGATGAAGATATAACGGTGAACATAAATGCCAAATTCTCTGTAACGGGTAATTGCTCTTAATGCCATGGAATATTCTCTATTAAATGCTACCGAGCGAAGAACATTTATCACATCTTTATTATTTCTGGTGACAAACGAAACAATTAACTTCGGTCTTTGGACATCCCCGTCTTGGGTTCCATGTGTCCCTTTTTTGGATGACCACGTGTCATACCATATTTTACCCTATATAACTTTACTAGTAGTTGATTTATTAATTGTATGTAATGTCAATTATCAACGATTTTGATGAATTATTTGCGAGAAAAAAAAGTGTTTTTGGCGCTTGGCCAAACAGGCTATAAACCACCCTTCAAGAGATTTAGCTAGCGTTTGGCCATAAATTTCCAAATTTGTTTTGGGTGAGGTTTGGCTTGAAGATGAAAATGTGTTTGGACATACGTTTTCAAAACATATTTTCCAAATTTATTTTGGAAAAACATGTGTATTATTAGGGATTTGGCCCAAAACCAGCTATTTATAAATAGCTGGTTTTGGGATTTGGGATTTTGCCAAAATATAGGCAAAATCTATGGCCAAACATGTATTTGCCAAATAAAACCCAAGTTTATTTTGGCAAAATCTATGGCCAAATGGGTCCTTAGTTTTTGCAAGTTGACGAAAATGATCCGAATTTCTTTTAAAACTACCACATTACCTACCGGTCCTAAAACCCTTTTCGATTTTGGCAGAGAAAAAACCACTTCCTGAAGTTCTGCTTTGACAACTCTCAAGTTTTCAACCTTGAGCTCCTGGAATGGCTTTCACCTTGCTATAGAATCAGCATACGTCATTGTTGTCAAAGCTCAAAACCCCTTTTCCCCTCAGAGTCCAAAGCCAACATCCCACAAGTCTCAAGGTAAGGCATTTCTTGAATAAGCATATTTCTTGTTCTGTGTCCATTGCTTTACTGCATAAAGCCCAGATACCATTAGCCATGAACCAACTACAGAAACTGAGAACTCCATTAATTCTCAAATGGGTTTCTTTTAATTTTGTTTTTAACCATTCTAAATCTTCAAAATCGATTCTTTGGGCAAGTGGGTCGTTCCACATTGCTGAAAAGGTTAGGTTTTATGCAACAAAAAAGTCTGCTAAATCTAAATTAGAAGAAGAATGTCATATACCTCGTGCAGTGAGGAAAGAAGCACAAGCTGCTTTGTTAGAGTACTTGCATTCTACTAGAAGTTTGCAGTTTATGGATGCTGAACACATGAGTAAAAACTCACCCTTTTTCCTTTCCAAGTTGTTAAAAAGAGTGGATAGTGATACTGATATTCGTCATTCTTTAACTCGATTCTTGCGATACCATCCAATCAATGAATTTGAACCATTCTTTGAGAGCATTGGTCTGAGACCTTCGCAGTACTTGGCATTCCTTCCCAGAGATTTGATGTTCTTGAATGATGACCAGAGGTTGCTGGATAGCTATCACGTCTTGTGTAATTATGGTATTTCGCGAAATAAGATAGGAAGGATTTTTGCTGAAGCTCCAGAAGTTTTTAGATATGATCCTCGAGCTCTGGACTCGAAACTTCGTTCTTTTCATGGGGTTGGGCTAGATCAGTCTGCTGTAGTTAAGCTTGTTAGTGCAAGTCCTCATCTTTTGATTGGGAGTGTACACAATGAATTTTTTGAAGTTGTTGAGAAATTGAAGGGAGCGGGAGTTGAATACAGTTGGATTGAGGAGCAGTTGAATGGAAATTTTTTCAATTGGAGCCAGTTAATCGAGCTCATGTGTTTCTTGAACAGGTTGGGGTTAGATGATGAAGAATTAGGAAAACTAATTATTCAAATTCCTGATCTCCTGTTTGATTGTTCCGGACGTACTACATTTTCGCTAATTGGATTCTTGTTGAAATTTGGTTTTCAGAAGCCTGAATTACTTGATGTATTTCTACACTTCCCACAAATTCCAGTAACGAAATTTGTATTCAATATGCGGCAATGCTACCAGTTCTTGATTGAAATCGAGATGCCTGTGCTAGAGATAGGAAGTATTGTTCATTCTCACCCTACATTGCTAGGGTCGTGTGTTTTGAAGAAAGCTACCAGCCTGTTGACATTCCTGAATACCGGGAAGAAGCGGCTTTGTAGTGTAATCAAGGAGAATCCAGAATTTTTGAGGAGTTTGGTTCGTGGAGCCAAAGTTGAACGATTACCAATAGTTGATGAGGAACTAAGATCCAAAATGATGAAAACTAAGTTCCTTTTGGATTTGGGTTTTGCTGAGAACTCGAGCGAGATGGAGAAAGCTCTCAAAGTATTTCGAGGAAAAGGGGTGGAGCTCCAAGAGAGGTTTGATTGTTTGGTAAATGCTGGTTTGGATACAAAGCATGTTGCGGCAGTGCTGAAAATATATCCGCAAATACTCAACCAAAGGAAAGAGGTACTTGAGGCAAAGATTGATTTCCTTGTGAATAAATTGGGTTATCCGCTGTCTACTTTAGTTTCGTTTCCATCTTACCTCAACTACACAATTCCAAGAATCAGACTTAGGCTTTCAATGTATAATTGGCTCAGAGATGAAGGAATAGTGGATGCAAAGTTGGCTTTGAGCACGATCATAGCTTCCTCAGAGAAATTATTCATGAAGGCATATGTAAACCCTCATCCTAAAGGCCTTCAAGTTTGGCAAGATCTGAAAAAAGAGATATATCGTGATTAAGTGATAATATCTTGAGTCGTTCTATCTGGCTACATTGGCAAGGGAAAGGTTGAAGCTTGAAGTCTATTTAAAGTAGCAGTCTACTGCTTAAGTTAAGATGAGTACCATTTCTAAATGTGTTTAAACGAAAAGGAGCAGGCAGCCAGGTAATCGCTATTCTCATTGTATCGTACTTGGAAGGGGAGCCTTGGCGTAACTGATAAAGTTACTGCCATGTGACCAGGAGGTCACGGGTTCGAGCCGTGGAAATAGCCTTTTGCAGAAATGTAGGGTAAGGTTGCGTACAATAAACCCTTGTGGTCCGGCCCTTCCCCGGACCCCGCGTATAGCGGGAGCTTAGTGCACCGAGCTGCCTTTTTTTATTGTATCATACTTGGATGTTCCTGTTACTGATCCACCATTCGACTAGATTAAGGCTTGTAAAGAATGTCCTTGTTTGCGTGTGATGTTCACTATTCTTGATTTCACCTTTTCTGTCTTTTGACAATATCTTCTAACTGCTTTTACTTGCTATTGCCGATTGGTGTACTAGTAATGTTTTAAAATACTTAGTTTTGTTATGGATTGTCTTCTTTGTGAACTGTTTTACTCCTTAGCATTGACATCTCACTGTAAAGTAAACAAAGGACCATCGTACTTGTACTAGGACTAAATAGTAAGTACAGATTGTAGGAGAATAATGTTTTTCTTTTGCCAAGTGGAAGACTAAATTCCAGGATTTTAGGCTCATTTTGGCGCTTAGCATTCCCGGAAAACTCCCTACTTGCGATGAATATCATGTTCAAGGTCCTCTATTGTGCATTTTTGGAGTTTGACTTTTCAGAAAATATTAAGTCATCATAGATGATAAAGAATGTAATTTGCCACTTTATAAATGTAAATAAGTTTGTAAGTCTTCTTTCTTTCTGTTTTTTAAGTCAACCCCATAATTGATGAATCTGCTAACTAGATAACTGTACAATTGACCAGAACTCGAGAGAATCGTTATCATTTTGAGTACAACCAAACACTGGGCTGGAAAGATACATCTACCAAAACTTTAGAATGCTTGGATATTTATGAAGATAGTATATAGCAAAAGATCAAAACACAGTAAAAAGTCAGAATGATAAGAACAATTTAGGAAACCATAAAGGAGATCTACATAGTATTTATCCAAAAAAAAGGGGGAGACATTGTAGATAGCAATAGAATTTAGATCAGGGTGGCTGGAGTATGCTGCGGACATGAATGTACCGCTTCTCCTTGTTCTCTCTGAATGTACCTCTTCTTCTCCCTGTTCTCTCTCTCTCTCTCTCTCTCTCTCTCTCTCTCTCTCTCTCTCTCTCTCTCTCTCTCTCTCTTGTTATGCCTTTTCTTCTTCATTGAGTTTCCGTTCTGTTTCTGTATATGGTGAAGCTACCAATATGCTCTTTAATCTCTTGCCACTGTTTTATTCTCTTTTCTGCCCATAAATGGTTCCCTTGTTGTATCATTCTTGTACCTGTCCATTCCATTTTTGTATTTTGACAGTAAATATCATGCAGGTACATTTTAGATCAAGGTATTAAGCTATATGACATGCAATGCAAAGCCCCGCAGCCTACTTTGCATTCATGCTGTGCACATTGATCAATTCAGGAAGAGGTGAGGATAAATACAAATAAAGAAAACGAACAGATCCCCAGCTTAGACTACTTTAATCTATAAAAGGCTTTCTTTTTCATTTATATATTCTTTTGTTTTCAAAGATAAAACCAAAACCTTCATCCATGACATGCCAATCCAATCTATAGCTGATCCCCGGCAACAGGAACATTACCTGCTATATTTTCATGGATTAGATATTTTCATGTCTGAATGCTGCTTTCAATCAGCAAGCAAAAATTGCATTCAGAAACATAAAAAATGCATTCTGTTTTTGCTAGCTTCTTTTTACAGTCACATTGATGGTGTTTTATTCTTCTGCATAATTCATATACGTGTACTAATTAAAGGCAAAAAAGGAAAAAAAGACTTTGTGCCATCACTCATATCTGCTGGGCGAAGTGTGAACAAAAAGTTTCATTCAGTCAGTGTAACTCTATCATTAGAGTCAACCTCATCAATTAGTTCTATTGAAGCATATAGGAGAGCAACTTCAATGACTTCTAGGTTGCATTAGTTTATCACAATTTCTTTTATAAACGAGAAAGTTCCATGTTTTTATCATTACACATTTTCTTCTGGGGCCTCCAGTTAGTTGCATGGAATTTGCATTGTTCTGTTGTTTGGTCATTGTTTATACAGGGATAATCAGCTGTACTCTTTACTTAATATCATATAGTGTTAGTATGTTTATATTCATGAAAGAGTGGAAAACACAAGCCTGTCTATTCATGTTAAAATACAAGTCTTCCATCAATTTCCTAAAATTTAAATTCTATGGTTACCTTAATTTTTCCTTGGTTTCTTTTAATTAGTAATGGATCAATTAGACTGATGACATTGATTCATTGCATGCAGCTGTTAAGAAATTCGCAATCTTTGTGGTTTGATTGCAATAATGGAAAGAAGGAAGAAAAGAAAAGAAAACGGAACCAGGAGGTGAAGTTACGTTGTTCTGATATAGTTTAAATTTTTTATGGATAGATAGATTCAGTATTCGTGCTAGCCTTACTGATTTGCCTTTGTACATTCCTGCAATGTCTTAACAGTTCTAAAAGCAGCGCAGAATCACTTTAACAAGTAAACAGCACGACAAGAAATCTTTAAGGTCTTATGGAATCACAAGATTCTGCACAATTGTCTATTGAACTTCAAGAAAACGAGCAAGCTCAGTAAGGCTGAATGAGCTTTCCTATGCATTCCAGCTATGAATTTGTTAGGGTCAATGCTCTCAAGTATCTCAGCAAAAACTCAGTTTTGTTCTGCTATATGTAAACTAGGTTTTTCTGGTTTCTTTTGCCAACTTATACAACCATAGAAAATCTACTTTTAAAATTTATTTATAGAGTAGTGATTCTCGTGTATGAGAACCACCATTCACGCAATATTCTCCTCACTAAAAAGAGCGATTGAGAATTCTTATTCCTCATTCACTTTCAGTGCTCAACATTCCTGGTATGAATGTGCCAATGTGAAATACACTGACAAGTACAAGGAGGGATTGTTTCCTCAAAATGCAGGTTTCAGCTTCCCCTGCATTAATGATAGTTTCAATTTTATTGATGCAAACCTTTTTGAATGTATTTGGTACGATAGAAGTCATTTTTCTAAAATGTTTTCCGGTGTTTAGTTGGAGAGTGAAAAATATTTTCAAATCCGGATAGTGTTTGAGTACTAAAGGTTGATAATAATGTCCTAAGAACCAGCGTATTTGCTGAGATGCTTGAGAGCATTGACCCTAACAAATGAGGGATAAGTGATTGCTCTGTTCTTACTGTGGTAACTGGTAATCAATGTATGAGGTGATAGAAATTTGGTAAAATTGGACAAACTATTAAAAAACGGCAGTGTTCTTTCGATCACGTGTGCCTTATATCCTTATCTTCATATTGACCTCTGAGATATTAGTAGCCTCTACTTTTCTGCACAGCAATACAATGTTCTTTAAAGAGATACAGACTTTTAATTCATTGGCATTTAGGGAGTCCGGAACAAAGTATTATTTTTTTGGACTCAAAGCGCAAAAATAGTTGAAAAACAAATTTGTAATCATTTTATGTATAACACATGATTTACATGCGCTATACCTGATTTTCAAAAGGCGGTCAAAGTAAATGTATAGCACATATATTAGATGCGCTATACCTAAAGTTGAAAAGACAGATAGGTATAGCGCAACAAATATATGCGCTATACTTGTATTAAAAAATGGCCAGCCTTCTTCTTCGGGACAAAAGCTCAAAAACGCCCCCTCCCCCCCCCCCCCCCCACACACACACACACACCATTTTTAAAGCATAAAGCTCCATTGGATCCCACCCATCCCCCAAAAATAGTGTCCCGTCATTAATTTAGCGAGCTAACATCCGATCCAAGGCGTTATCGTGTAGTGCAGCTCTTTTATTGCCTGTTTCGGTGGTCAAATCTTTATTCTTTCTCAATTCAAAAACCTCTAAAAAGAGGTATTCCGAATCACTTTTATAGTATAACTCATGTATATAATTGACTAATTAATTATTTTTACCGTGTTGTATGCTTTTTGTGATCGCTTTTTGATATATTTTTTTTTTTGTTTTTTATCCGGATTTGTTTATTTATGTGCAAAAAATTATGAAAAATTGTATATTTGTTTTTGTTGAATACTTAGTGTTATATGTGACTTTAGTATTGTACATATAATAATATGTGACTTTATTGTTGTTTAGTACCCTTTTGTGTTATGTTGTGCCTTTTATTGTTATGTAGTGTCGTTTAGGCTAGTAGAACTGATAATAAATTTTAATTTATGTTAGTTGATATTGTTTAAGGCCATTTAGAGTAGTGTGACTTTAGTGCTCGTTAGGATTCTTTAGTGTACAATAAAGACTATGCGCCCTCATTAACTAACCCGGTTAGAGTACTCAATTATTGATCAAATGTTAATCAATTATTAAGTATTTATTAAATGTATTATTAGATATCAATCAAATATTAGATATGAATCATAAAATAATTAGTTGATAGTACAAAAGAGACGCTGCCGGATTTATATGTAAAATATAAAAGTTAACAAACAAATCGTTACCAATGAAATAAATTAAATATTATTTAGTATTTTTTATATGAATAATTATTAAAAATATCGTCATTAGTTAAGAAACCAAAAATATCTGGAAAAAAAAAAGATGATTGTTCAAACATAACCCTGCCGAATTTTAGTCAAAAAATCGAAGAAACTAACATATAAATATTTATTTTATTTATCACCCCAAGTAATAATATAGAAAATTTATCGATTAAATATTAATATAAAAAAATATCGCAATATATTTAAAGATGTTAAACGATTAAAGAGAAAAATACTTTAATCAATATTATTCAATTTATAGTCATCGTCATGGATCCTCCCCCTGTGCATCCTGGACCTACTGTTCGACATCTACTGTTTGCTCCAGGGTGGTCATAGGTCTTCACACATATTGGATGGACAATTGTTGTCCCAGACCTTCCACCCCAGACGTATAGACGATCTTTGGGAGTTTCTACCTATTAGCGAGGCTACCATCACGCTAGAGGACGTGTCGGTTCTATTTGGGTTGCCCGTTGAGGGTATGGTTGTCAGCTACCCGCAGGTTCTTAGGGATTTATACAAGAGGGGACTATCTACATATGTTGTATAGGACTATCTACATATGTTGCAGAGGCTCACCGATTTTCAACGTATGGAGCTGGCTGCTATGAGTGGTGCCAGTCGATTGTAGCTGTCGCCCGTTAGGCAGCATCTGGTGGCGCTGCATGCGGAGATTATTGATGACTCACCGGCATAGGCTATCGAGCAACAACCGGGGCTGTTGCTGATGATGATGTTTAGTGGTATTCTGTTCCCGAACACTTCGGGAAACCTCGTTAGCTTGCGATTTGTGCATCATCTGGAGCGGCTAGATGAATTACCTACTTACAGCTGGGGTGGAGCTGTTCTAGCCTACCTTTATAGGCAGCTGTGTCGGTCGTCTATGGGCAATGTGAGAGACGTCGTCGATTTTATTCCGCTGCTGCAGGTGATAACATTATCAATTCTTTTCATGATTATAATAGAGATAATACAAAATAACTTAAATTTTACGTCCACAATCAATATTAGGTTTGGGCCTAGGAGCGGTTCATTTAGATGCACCACCTCCACCATTTCTACCACTCGATAGGAGGTGGGTAGATAGGCGAGGTCGCCCGTGAGGTCGAGGCTCGACATCATGTCCCTTATTACAGGGATCTGTTGGATTTACTTGAAGAAGCTAAGGTAAATATATGACTAAGTTTGTTTGATAATACTTGATCTGTCTTGCGTTTACTCATGATTCTTGTGTTTAATAAATAGTTCATATTGAGGCCATACAACGACGAGCTCATCCCTGGATTGCCATATTATTGCTCCCACCGTCGAGCTATGTGGATGTCTTCAGTCCCACTTATATGTCTCGATATAGTCAAGTAGCATGCCACCGAGCGAGTCCTTCGACAGTTTGGTCGACGCCACCTTATACCTATTCCGTCCAGTTGACGTTCCACACATTACGAGCAGGATGATCGCACCATGGTCTACTAGACATACTTGGCCTAGCTAGAGGCCCAGATATGGATTGGCATCAAAGATATGGCTTAATTCCGCCATACCCTCCACATAAGCGTGTTGACGGGGAGCATGAGTACATGGTTTGGTATCGCCGTGTTACTTGCTTTCTGATCGGGAATCTTGTTCATCGCAATGGTGGTCTGTACGTTCCATACGTCGGGAGGCATGAGGCACTGGTATGTTATTTGATATAGTTACTTATCATGTTACATTACTTTACCATCCTTCCTTAATTAATATGTTATATCCTATGCAGGTTATTGGCTTACACCGTTTCTACCAGTTGGTACTGGAGATGCTACAACATATAGGTGACGGAGCAACAGTTGTGCACGGGCTTGGTCGTCGGGTTGTTGATCTTGCTGCTTACACATTGAGAGCTGCCCGAGAGGATACACGGTTAGGTTACGAGGCTGCGTATGTGCCACATGAGGAGTACCATCATGGGCCACATGTGGCCCTAGCACGTGATAGGCGTGGCCTGAGAGGAAGGGGTAGCCCACGTGGTCGTGGTGGTCAGTGAGGACGGGGTCCCCAGCAAAAAGGAATTGATGCACCCATGGAGGATATTGGAGATAATCAGTCGGGTGACTACCCTGAGCCACACGATGCTCGTCATGATATGCCATCATTCAGCCTTTAGTTATCACTAGGGACTTCACAATTGACCCCGTCAACTCCAGTTTTGATCGCGGGCACCGTCATTACGGAGTATGATTGGGATCAGTATTTTCCTGGTCGTCCAGAGCCATCAAGGGTTGCAGAGTTATGGCTCTTCATCGAGGGCTACTGAGGATCTTTCAGGAACATATAGGGAGACATCACATCAGGTCGAGACGTCACATCCTTCATCTACTACAGTGCACCTCGGAGTTCCCACAAAGCATTGTGTACCTACTCAGGCGTAAGTTTGTTTTTATTACTATTACTTCAATTTGTTTTTGCCTTATAGATTAGTCAGTAATATCTAAATTGTTTATATTTTATTAATGATTTAGTCATCACCCATCACAAAGGCCACATTGTGCGATACTCGCTTGCCGGAGACGGATAATCTTATTCAGGAGCCCGCTGACACTGTGGTTTGACCATTAAATTGTTTTGCTAACACGTACGTTAGTATTCTATATTTCATATACTAAAATATATTATTATTTTGTAGGTTACTGATGGCCCAACGACCGCTTCTACTGAGCCTGCTAGCCTTCCTGATGATCATGCTGCATCGCATCATCAGAAAAAGAGGCGATACGATGAGGATGATCCCGATAGCGTAGTCGGGTGGGATGGTATGCGCCTCAGGCCAGCCAATTCTTTAAAGCATATAGGCTATGAGATACATTGATATGTATTTTGAGTTGCATATATGACATTAAATATCTAATAGTAAAAGTATTGATGTTTTACATAATAAGCGCATGTGTTTTTATTTTTTGGGTTATTTATTAGTTTAAAACTAGAACACAAACAATAAAATTGATTAACGTAGATTTAAATTCGTTAAAAAATACACATAATACATGACATGTACAACATAAAAAATAAAAAAATTACACTTAACACATCCATGTGTTTGTTTAGTCACTATCGCCCATTATTCTCTGCTTCAACCCTGAAATTTTTCTTCCAACCGATTATTTTCTTCTTTTGCCTCTTTCAGTTTCTCCTTCACCGCCGCAAGTTATTCTTGGTGTTTCAAGATCTGAAGTTCGTACTCACCGGTCGGATTCCAAATGTTTAGGAAACATGATTTATAGTATTCTTATTTAATGGGTTCATCATACCATTCTTCAAAATTACATTGATTTTTGTCCTACAAATAGGGATGACAACAAAAGACTACTAATTAACATGTTATAAATAATCTCTTAACCAACATAACTTTCAATAATAATAACTTACAACTTGTTTACACATCCAATGTCTGCGACCTAGATTGCAATTTGACCAACATGGAGTCAAAATCGCACATTTGCCACAGTAACACCTTGGTACGTCATTGCGTCCAGACATGTCATAATGCTCGAGCATGAAAAATTTATGGAAAGTTGTTTTCTTCGTTTGATTAAGCCGCAAATAATAATGCAAAATACGCGGGTTTTTTATAGGAAGCTATGAGTGATTTTAGGTTACATAACGCATATTGTTGATGCATTATTTTCGCGTGCTAACGATTCTTTACGGTACAAGTCCGTGCAACTTTTTTAGGTCGACATGACATACACATAACGCATATTTTTTATGCGTTATGTTTCGCGTGCTAATGATTCTTTACGGTACAAGTCTGTGCAGCTTTTTCAGGTCAACAACTTTTTTAGGTCTATATGAAAATACACATAACACATATTATTGATGAGCTATGTTTAACGTACAAGTTCGTGCAGTTTTGTCCTTTTTAAGTTGAACCAACATTCCAGTATTCAAAAACCATTTCAACATTTCAAAAATGCTACTAACATTTAATAAGTGGTTTAAGAAGAGGCAAAAGGTGAAGGTAGTTCAACAAATCCACATGGAACATGTCATAACAATAGTGATCCCTACCTTGAAAAACATATGCTAGGTTGATATACTGATTTGGTGGATGACAAGTGGTATAATGTTCTACGTCCCTTGGAAAATAAGTCTGTCAATATACATACTGATCTCAAAGTTGTACGACACATTATTAAAGGGGAAGCGCATTCTACAAAGCCTTAAGGTATGCAAATTTGGGGTGAAAAACTACAATGGGTTCCCCTTTACTCAAAAAGGTGTGATGAATTACTATGCCATTGCCATGGGCTAGTTGTACCACAAGTACTGTCTGCAACATTCCAAACAAACACACATAAAGATGAACCAGAAGTTATTCGGCATTTGATGAAGGAGATTTTAGAGATTGAAAAGGCACTAGATGTTCATCATACACTGGATGATCTTAACTACCTGCAAGGAACGGAGGATCAATATTGGGATTTATTAAAAAATAAAAATTTGCATATAGACATTGATTATCCTGTATTTCCAACAGTTGTCGAGTGGGAGGGACTACCTAAGTTTCTACCGCAGACGTTGGATGTAGGAGACCCATATTGTTGTAGAAATCACGCAAGTGGTCATATTGATGATAGCAATGAAATACAAGAAATATGTGTCAACTGGGGCCTAGATTATGATGCCCTCGGTACGGACGGATGCGTACAAGATGTTGACAAAGAAGATGAAGACAATGGCAATGAAATAGTGCCAGAAAGTGACGATAATGACGAATGAAAATCGTTATTTATTTCTTGAAGTTATTTTTAATTGTTGTATTGAATCTTCAATGCTTAATGTCAATTAGATTTAAGACTATTGGAAACTTAATTTTATTTCATAAATATTGCAAACAACACCATTACAGATATTTAGTACAACAAAATCACTGCAACAAATCACTAAGTTTATCCTTGAAAATTGGGCACATTGGAGGAACTTCTACCGGGAGCTGAATTACCACCGCTTCCCAAACCAACTGAAGGACATCTATGGCGATTGTATCCTGTTTGGGAACATATACCATATTTACGCACATAAACGGTATCACCAACATCCATTTGGTTCGTATACGCGTCCTTTTTTGCACTTGTCGGCGACACACATTATCCTTATTACATACCATTTTAAATGGTTCCGGCGACCAATAATGCTCATCACCCACTGGTTGGAAGTGGCCACTATAGGTGTTTACACATTTAGCAACACCATATTCTCTATCAACGTACCTCATCGCTGCAAAACCAGCATGTTGAAAGCACTTCATGGCATGTGAGCATGGCAAGTGATAGATCGACCATTTCCCACACGAAAATAATCTTCTAGATTCATTGATGGTGTGGGTATTATTATCGCGTTTTTTATGCAGACCAGTGCAAACTTTAAAAATATTTTGCTCGTTGCAATACTGTAAATATATATATATATATGCCAATGTGCTTGCTTCCTATATTTCTCAAATCGTTCCATCGGCTGTGGCATAAATTGAACATCCCTTTCCAACAAGGACGATGCACTTTGGGATCTTTCGACAAACCTCTTCGCCATATGCTTGAATGACATACGCACCATGGCAGTGACAGGCAATCCACGAGCAGACTTCAACAACCCATTGAAAGACTCTGACACGTTTGTAGTCAAAATTCCCCATCTTATACCACCATCCTTATGCAAAGTCCACTTATCAAGCTCATGTTGTATCAACCAACGATAATATTATGGGTCTTCCTGCCTAATTAATTCTATTCGCCTCCTGAATTTACACTCTTGATGATCTGTTGCAGCCATCCATATTAAATCATGTAAGCTCTTGTTCGGATAAGCCAGCTGGAAGTTGGTCTTCAAGTGCCTAACACAGTAACAGTGGTAGGCATACGGTTCCTTCCATACATCCAAAGTCTCTACAAATCATAAAATCCCACCATGCCGATCAAATATTAGACAAATACATGAACACTATCTGACAACGTGTTCCTTCAAGAGGTTCAAAAACCATGTCCAAGTCTCTTGACTTTCATTGTCACAAATAGCAAATACTAGGGGAAATATGCTTCAATTAGCTTCTACTGCAATGACAATCAACATCTTAATATCATACTTTCCATATAGATGAGTGTCGTTTATGGAGATTACCAGCCAACAATGCACAAAACCATCAATGGATGGTTTAAATGCCCATAACACATATCTGGTTATGCATTCTGGTATTACCGGACTCTGCTCAAGCTTTCATTAAATAATAGTACTGGGGTTAAAGTATTTCAAAGCAGCCATGTACTTGGGTAGAGCGGCAAATGACTTATCCCAATTACCATAAACAATCTCAAACGCATGTTTATGCTCAAGAAATGCCTTTCTTTTAGTAATAGTACAACCATATACCTAGTGGACAGATGTTATACACTCTTTAATCTTGTACCTTATGGGCGATTCAATGTGTGGAATCAAGATAAGAGAAATCAAGTCAATATTCAAGTTAAAATAATTCCCATTGAATGCGTCCATATCACAAGTGTGGGTGCCAATGTATTTCCCCACCATCCACATATTTGTTTTCAACTTTCTCGCATGCAGCATCCATCTACAACCTTGAAATCATCTATGACAAATAACCTTATATACTTGCGGAGATGACTCATGAACCTCAGCTTACGTCACTTTTTTATGCTGTAAATTTTGCACCGCCCTGCTAAGGTGCACTTTATCAACAAAAAACATATTCTTTGATAGCACCCTTGGAATATCCCTTGAATAAAATGACACATGGTACTCGTACAGTCTGGGTCTAACGGGAGGTGGAGTCTGTATATATGGAATATGCTCATTGGTGACATCATGCTCCCTCGTCAAATCAGGTTACTCATTCTCATCAGCAAAGCGTGTTTCCTCAACATCGTTGCCCTTATCAGGGAAGGGTGTATCATCTCCAGACTCATCAGCATTGTTGTCATAATCACTATCATCTTCCTGACTCTGTGCATCTGCCAGATCCTGATTAAATATATCATCTTCGGCTAACTGAGTAAGGACATGACCTTCATATTGCTCGTTTTCACTGAACAACAAATAAAATAATGATTTTCTCAAAGTCATCCCAATATTATATATTAACTTTATCTCTTAACTTACAATTCATATTCTGCTGATAGCCCATGATGCACATTATCGAGTTATTGATGACTCCTTGGATGGACCAGCATGATCCAAACCACCAAAATTGGGCATATTCCAACTGTTGGTTGGTTCATAACTTGTAAAATTCAAATTTGGCCGGTCCCCCCTTTGGAATATATGAGTGTTAGTACGAATATAATACATAAAAAAAATCATACTAAGAAAAGGAAAATTGAAATTTACCACTCGGCGTGTGAATTATGTAAACTTAGGGAGAAATTATGTCCTCGCTCCTCATTCGCCCGTGGTGATAAGTTTAGATCTGGCCAAACTCTTTCTTCCATAACTTGTTACAAAACTGCTCCAAAAACACCACCAGATAATTGAAGGTTATCCCTATTTTGCGGGACCTCAATATTGTGTACGTCTTCAGACTTGATGTATATTTCAAGCATTTTTATCATAAGAAGTTTCCAATGTTCATCCGGAGTCCTCAAAAGACCTTTCAGAGTTTCATCGTCTTCGATGTTAAACTCAACATAACAAGCAATCTCTTGCGGAGAAAAAGAATATGGATATCTTCCGGTTACATTAATATTAACCGAACGTTTGCTCATACTCATTATTTTACATATCATTGATACCAATCTATCATACTCTAATGTAAGTGGAAACTTAAAAATACACTGTGGAGAACAACTATAGTGTACTGAGTTATTCTCCATATAACGACCCGACCGGTCGTTTTGAGTGTTGTAGCCCTGCTCTCCTATTTATTTCTTATTCTATACTCAATTTTTGTTATGTGACTTTCCGGGGTGGTTGGTTAGTTCCGGGGGTGTTTCGAAATTAATTGGGACATTTAGTCTCAATGTTGGAAGCTTAAGTTGAAAAGGTTGACTGGATATTGACTTATGTGTAAATGACTCCGGAATGGAGTTTTGATGGTTATGATAGCTCTGTATGGTGATTTTGAACTTAGGAGTGTGCCCGGATATTGATTTGGAGGTCCGTAGGCGATTATAGCTTGAAATGGCGAAAGTTGGAAAATTAGAAGTTTGGAGAATTGAGAAGATTTACCGAGAGTTGACTTCGTAGTTACCGGGCTCAAATTTTGGTTCCGAAAAATGGAATAGGTTTGTTGTGTCATTTATGACTGGTGTGCAAAATTTGAGGTTAATCGGAGTTGATTTGATAAGTTTCAGCATCGATTGTAGAAATTAGAATCATTAGTTTCATTAGACTTAAATTGGGGTGTGATTCATGTTTTTGATGTTGTTTGATGTTATTAAGGCCTCGACTAAGTTCGTATGATGCTTTAGGACTTGTTGGTATATTTGGTTGAGGTCCCGGGGCCTCGGGTGAATTTCGGATGGTTAACGGATTGAAATTTGGACTTAGAAGATTGTTGATGTTGGAGGTCTGGTTTCCTTATACGAGATCGCATGGGAAGGTTCGCAATCGCATAGGAAGGTCCGCGATTGCATAGGCTTATTTTGGGAATCTAGGATTCTTTGCGATGCAATCGTGAAATGAGGACTGCGATCGCAAAGCTTTGGCCATTAGTGCATCGCGAATGCGTGGGTTAAGTCTTATCCGCGTAGAGGAAAGGAAGAAGCTAGGTTTCCACGCGTTGTTCTTTGCGATCGCGTGAGGCTGTCCGCTATCGCGTAGGTCAGGGATGTTTTGTCATCGCGCTCGTATGTGTTTGTTCGCATAGAGATAATTTTGGCAGCTTATGGTTTGTGCTTTGCGATTGCGATGTTTTTTTTGCGATCGCGATGAAGGGAATCTGGGCAGAATATAAGTTTTCAAAAACGAGGGTTTCAGTTATATTTCATACTTTGGTTTTGGGAGCTCGGATTGAGAAGATTCTTGGAGGGATTTTCAAGGGATTGATTAGGGTAAGTGATTCTAACCCGGATTTGGTTTATATACATGAATATGTCATTGATTTCATCATTTAATAATGTTTTGGGTTGGAAACATTTAGGAAAATTGTACAAACTTCAAAGGCTTTAATTTGAGGATTTGAAGGTCAAGTTGTAATCAGATTTGAGTAATTTTGGTATGGTTGGACTCGTGGTTGAATAGGTGTTCGGATTTTGTTAATTTTGTCAGTTTCCGAGACGTGGACCCGGGGTTGACCTTTTGACCTTAGTTAAAGAACGTAGCTTTATTAATTGGAATCGATTCCTATAGCTTTTGTTGATGGTATTACATTTTTTTGGCTAGATTCGAGCCTTTCGGAGGTCGATACGCGTGGAAAGGGCTTGCTAGCGGAGTGATTTGATTTGCTTGAGGTAAGTATCTTATTTAAACTCGGTTGAGGCACTAGTTGCTTGAATTGTTGTGATAGCTACGTGCTAATGGATGCGCACATGCGTGGGGATGAACTCATGTGTGGGAACCATGGTCATTTATTCATGTTCGGGTTGTGTTCGGGCTTTTATAAGCCTATAATTGACTGTTAAGCTTTAAGCTATGATATCTCTTATGTTTGTAACAGTTTGTGTGATCTATTTGAGCCATGCTGAGGCTACATAGAAGTTTAATCCCTGAACGAACTAGATATATTCTTTTTAGTGATGAAATTTTTGATTGGAGCTATGATAGCACACTTTGCACATGCCTACACGTTAGCTTGTCATTTATACCAGTCTAGGAGCATGAGAATTGTTATTCATTCATCACATACATGTATGATATGTTTGGACTGGAGGCATGTGACCATACCAGGTGGATTATGTTATTGGCACGTGAGTTGTCCGTGCATCTTGCGAGTTGCCTGTGCGGATCCATATATTGATGTTATTGGCATGTGAGTTGTCCGTGCAGGTTCTGTTTGTAGCACGTGAGTTGTTCGTGCAGCGTCTAGATACAGATCCATTCCTCTAGGGTCACCATCTCATGTTTCTCTCTTGATGGTGTACATACAATTAATTAGAATACTGATCAATGGTTCAGAACGGATATGGAAAGTTGAGAGAATCCGGCCAGTGTTGTGTGGAATTTGCATTTCCTTGATCATTTATCTAATTTAACTGCTTTCCACCTCTACATGCCATGATATTGTTTCAGTAGAGTATTTGAAAAACTATACACATGCACACACAGATGTTCTTCTCACGAAACTTGATGAGTTACTTTTCAAAATTGTTATGTGCCTGTTTAAAAGACGGAACTACACAAGTGATAGCTAGTATCATTAATAATTTAAGCTTCTCTTACCTTGCCGTGTTTATTTATGATACTTATTGAGTTGGTTGTACTAATACTACACTCTGCACTTCTTGTGCAGATCCAGGTACTTCCGGGCATAGAGGTTGCTAGTGTTGGAGCTTATTCAGTTCGGAGACTATCGAGGTAGTTGCCTTGGCGTCAACAGAAGTTGACTCTCCTCATTTTTTCTTTTAGTTTTATTCATATTATTCTACTTTACAAGACAGTGTTTCAGCAGTCAGACCATATTATTGTATAGATGCTTACGTACTCAGTGACAACTGAATTTTGGGGAATTCTGTATTGAGTTGTGGTAATTTTCTCCCAGTTGTTATGAAATTTTATTTACTTAAGCCTATTTCGGTATGTTTAAATTAAAGAGGCATCTTATTTGTGAGTTGTCGGCTTGCCTAGTATTGCGATAAGCGCCATCACAGCACATGTGATTTTGGGTCGTGACAAGTTGGTCACGACTCATGAGCAAGTTTAGTAGAGTCTTGCGTATCGGTACAGAGACGTCTATACTTATCTTCGAGAGGCTGTCGAACCATTAGGAAAACTTCACTTTCTTGTATTCTTGTCGTGCAAATTTGTTGATTCCGGAAACTAAACTTCTGTTATTCTATTCTCTCACAGATGGTAAGGACACGTGCTATCGGGCCGGGCGGACGGCCACCAGTACCACCAGCTAGGGCCACGAGAGGCCGGGGTCGCAGTAGAAGCCAACGTGCAACTCGTACAGCAGCTAGAGCAGCACCTGTAGACCCACCAGTTTCTCCAGCTCAGGAGCAGATTCCAGATGTGGTTGAGATGGTGGGAGCAACTCAGGCACTAGCTGTGCCCATTGTGATTCCAGGCCTTCAGGAGGCTTTGGCCCATATTTTGACTGTTTATACTAGCCTTGCTCAGGCCGTTTCAGTTCAGGCCGTGCCAGCCATTTCTCAAGTCGGGGGAGGTGCTCAGACTCCCGCTGCCCGTACTCCAGAGTAGGTGGTGCAAGCACTTCAGACACCGAGGGTACTACCAGCCCAGCCGGTTGTAGTTGCTTAGGCCTAGGTAGGTCCCATTATGAGTGATAAGAAGCAGAAGAGACTAGAGAGGTTCGGGAGGTTCAAGCCTCCAACATTCAGTGGGGCTGAGTCAGAGGATACTCACAACTTCTTGGATAGGTGCCAGCGGATTCTTCACATGGCGGGTATTTTGGAGACTAGTGGGGTCTCATTTGCTACTTTTCAACTGACCGGGGAAGCCTTCGGATGGTGGGAGAATTATGAGCGGAGCAGGCTAGCCGGTGCTGCACCACTTTCATGGCACGAGTTCTCCATTCTCTTTTTAGAGAAGTTTTGTGCCACTGGCCCATAAGGAGGAGTTGTGTAGGCAGTTTGAGAAGCTACGCTAGGAGGGTATGTCTGTGACCTAGTACGAGATGAGATTTTTAGAGTTGGCTCATCACGCTGTCTGGTTGGTTCCCACTGAGAGGGAGATAATTAGGAGGTTCCTTGATGGCCTTAACTATGGACTGCACTTTGTTATGACTCGAGAGAATGTATCAGGTGCTATGTTCGATGAGGTTTTTGATATTGTAGATGGCTAGAGCTAGTCTATAGTTAGGAGCGTGAGGAGAGGGAGGCCAAGAGGCCTCGTGGTTCGGGTGGTTTCAACGGTGTTTCTTCTGGGGATCAGTCCCACCATAATAGGGGGTTGTCCTTACAGACCCGCTTAGATGGCTCGTCTGGTTCATCATGATGCATCCGTTAGCCATGGTTATTACAGTGCTCGTTCGAGTCAGTTATCATTCAGTGCATTACCAGCGCAGAGTTCTTACCATGCTTCATCTTCCCAGGCTTCTACAGGCAATTCCTCGGGTTATCAGGAGCATCAATGCCATGAGAGAAGGGGTTGTTTCGAGTGCAGGGACTTGAGTCATCTCAATAGGGATTGCCCTAGACTATTGAGTGGGTTTACACAACAGAGTTCTCGGATAGTGATACCGGCACCAGCAGCTACACCACCCGCTCAACCAGCTCGGGGTGGGGCTCAGGCAGCTAGAGGTCATCCTAGAGGGGGAGGTCGATCAGGTGGTGGTCAGGCTCGATTATATTCTATTCTTGCCAGGCCAGAGGCCGTTGCTTCAGATGCAGTGATCACATATATTGTTTCAGTGTGATACAAAGATGATTCCTCTTTATCTGACCCCGGTTCTACTTATTCCTATGTATCATCCTATTTTACTCGTTATTTGGATATGCCTTGTGAGTCCTTAGTTTCACATGTTCATGTATCTACGTCGGTGGCCGATACTATTATTGTGGATCGTGTGTATCAGTCTTGTGTGGTGACCATTGGAGGATTGGATACTAGAGTTGATCTCTTTATACTTAGTATGGTTGATTTCGATGTGATTTTGGGTATGGATTGGTTGTCTCCAAGTCATTCGATTCTGGATTGTCATTCTAAGATCGTGGCGTTGGTGATGCCAAGGTTGCCAAGAATTAAGTGGAGAGGTTATCTATATTATGTTCCCACCAGGGTGAATTCTTATTTGAAGGCCCAACAGATTGTTGGGAAGGGGTGTTTGTCATATTTTGCTTTTGTGAGGAATGTTGGTGCTGATACTCCTACTATTGATTATGTTCCGATAGTGCGAGACTTTCCGGATGTGTTTCTTGCAGACCTGCTGGGTATGCCACCCGATAGGGATATTGATTTTGGTATTGACTTGGTGCCGGGCACTCAGCCCATTTCCATTCCTCTGTATCGTATGGCACTGGAAGAGTTGAAGGAATTGAAAGAGCAGCTTTAAGAGCTTATTGATAAGAGGTTTATTAGACTTAGTGTGTTGACTTGGGGGTGTATCGGTTCTGTTTGTGAATAAGAATGATAGTATTATGTAGATGTGCATCGACTATAGGTAATTGAGAAAAGTTACAATCAAGAACAAGTATTATTTGCCGTGCATTGATGATTGATTTGACTAGCTTCAGGGAGCGAGAGTGTTCTCTAAGATTGATTTGAGGTATGGGTATCACCATTTGAAGATTCGGGACTCGGATATTCTGAAGACGTCATTCAAGACCCGTTACAGTCACTATGAGTCCCTTGTGATGTCTTTTGGGTTGACCAAAGGCATCATAGCATGCACAACATTTGAGGATTGTACTACACAGGTTGAGGGAGGATAAGCTTATGCCAAGTTCTCCAAGTGTGAGTTTTGGCTTAGTTCGGTTATGTTCTTGGGGCACGTGGTGTCCAGTAAGGGGATTAAGGTGGATCCAAAGTAGATAAAGGCAGTTCAAATTTGGCCCAGACCGTCTTCAGCTACTGAGATTCAGAGTTTTCTTGACTTGGTCGGATATTATCGTCACTTCTTAGAGGGTTTCTCATCCATTACAGCGCCTTTGACCAGGTTGACCCATAAGGGTGCTCCATTCAAGTGGTCGGATGAGTGTGAGGAAAGCTTTCAAAAGGCTCAAGATTGCCTTGACCACAACTCTAGTTTTAGTTTTGCCTTCAGCGTCGGGTTCTTATACAGCGTATTGTGATACTTCTCGGATTGGTATTGGGTGTGTCTTGATGCAGAAGGGTAGAGTGATTGCTTGTGTTTTGCGATAGTTGAAGCCCCATGAGAAGAACTACCTTGTTCATGATTTGGAATTGGCAGCCAACGTTCATGCATTAAAAATTTGGAGGTATTAACTCTACGGTGTGTATTATGAGGTATTTATGGATCATCGAAGTCTCCAACACTTGTTCAAGCAAAAGGATCTAAATTTGAGGCAGCGAAGATGGTTGGAACTGCTAAAGGACTATGATATTACCATTATGTATCATCCCAGGAAGGCCAATGTGGTGGCTGATGCCTTGAGTAGAAAGGAGGTGAGTATGGTAAGCCTTGCATTTATTCTGGTAAGTAAGAGATCGCTTGCATCATATGTTCAGGCCTTGGCCAATCAGTTTGTGAGATTAGATATTTCGGAGCCTAGTCGGGTTCTAGCTTGTGTGGTTTCTCGGTCTTCCTTATATGATCGTATCATAGAGCGTCAGTATGGCGACCCCCATTTTCTTGTCCTTAAGTACACAGTTCAGCACGGTAATGCCAAGAAGGTTACTATTGGGGATGATGGGGTGTTGTGGATACAGGGTCAGATTGCGTGCCCAATGTAGATGGGCTACGTGAGTCGATTCTTGAGGAGGCCTACAGTTTGCGGTATCCCATTCATCCAGGTTCCGCAAAGATGTATCAGGACTTGATGCAGCACTACTGGTGGAGGAGGATGAAGAAATACATAGTGGGTTTTGTATCTCGGTGCCTAAATTGTCAGCAGGTAAAGTACGAGCATCAGAGACCGGGCGGATTACTTTAAAGGCTTGAGATTCCGGTGTGTAAATGGGAGCATATCACCAAGGATTTTGTCGTTGGGCTCCCATAGACATCGAGGAAGTTTGATGCTATTTGGGTGATTATGGATCAGTTGACCAAGTCCCTGTATTTCATTCTGGTTGGGACTACCTATTCTTTGGAGCATTTGGTTGAGATCTACATCTGCAAGATTGTTAGCCTTCATGGTGTGCCGGTGTCCATCATTTCAGATCGGGGCACACAGTTTACATTGCAGTTTTGTAGAGCAGTGCAGTGAGAGTTAGGCACACGGGTTCAGTTGAGGACAACATTCCACCCTTAGAGGGATGGTCAGTCCGAGAGCACTATTGAGATATTGGAGGATATGCTACGTGCTTATGTCATGAATTTTGGGGATTCTTGAGAACAGTTTCTGCTGCTTATAGAGTTTACCTACAACAACAACTATCAATCGAGCATTCAGATGGCTCCATATGAGGCTCTATGGGATGCGGTGTCGGTCTCCAGTTGGTTGGTTTGAGCCGGGTGAGGCTAGGCTATTGGGTACTGACTTGGTTCAGGATGCTTTGGACAAGGTTAAGTTGATTCAGGATCAGCTTCGTACGGCGCAGTCTAGACAAAAGAGTTATGCCGATCGGAAAGTTTGTGATGTTGCTTACATGGTGGGGGAGAAGGTACTACTCAGAGTTTTTCCCATGAAGGGTGTTATAAGATTCGGTGAGAAAGGGCAAGTTGAGCCCTCGGTATATTGGGCCTTTTGAGGTGCTTGAGAGGATTGTAGAAGTGGCTTACAAACTTGCATTGCCACCTAGTCTATTGAGTGTTCATCTAATGTTTCATGTTTCCATGCTCCGGAAGTATGTTGGCGATCCGTCTCATGTTTTGGACTTCGGCACGGTTCAGTTAGATGGTGATTTGACTTATGATGTGGAGCCGATGGCCATTTTGGATCGGCAGGTTCGAAAGTTGAGGTCAAAGAACATAGCTTCAGTGAAGGTGCAGTGGAGAGGTCATACAGTCTAGGAGGCTACTTGGGAGACCGAGCAGGAGATGCGGAGCATATATCCACGCCTATTTGAGACTCTGTGCATAGTTTTATACCCTTTCGACGACGAACGCTTGTTTAAGAGGGGGGATGTAATGACCCGACCGATTATTTTGAGTGTTGTAGCCCGGTTCCCCCATTTACTGCTTATTCTGTGCTCAATTATTGTTATGTGACTTGCGGGGATAGTTGGTTCGGTTCCTGGGATGTTTCAGAATGAATTGGGACACTTAGTCTTAAGGTTGGAAGCTTAAGTTAAAAGAGTTGACCGGATATTGACTTATGTGTAAACGACTCCAGAATAGAGTTTTTATGGTTCCGATAGCTCCTTATGGTAATTTTGAACTTAGGAGTGTGTCCGGATATTGATTTGGAGGTCCATAGGTGATTTTGGCTTGAAATGGCGAAAGTTTAAAAGTTTGAAGAGTTGAGATATTTGACCGAGAGTTGACTTTGTGGTTACCGGGCTCGAATTTTAGTTCCAGAAGTTGGAATAGGTCCGTTGTATCATTTATGACTGGTGTGAAAAATTTAAGGTCAATCGGAGTTGATTTGATAGGTTTCGGCATCGATTGTAGAAGTTGGAAGTTCATTAGTTTAAATAGGCTTAAATTGTGGTGTGATTCATGTTTTTGGTGTTGTTTGATGTGATTTGAGGCCTCGACTAAGTTCATATGATGTTTTAGGACTTATTGATATGTTTGGTTGAGGTCCCGGGGCCTCGGGTGGATTTCGGATGGTTAACGGATTGGAATTTGGACTTAGAAGATTGCTGATGTTGCAGGTCTGGTTTCCTTATACGCGATCGAGTGGGAAGGTCAGCGATCGCGTAGGCTTATTTTGGACAGCTGTGATTTTGTGCTATGCGATGGCTAAATGGGGACTATGATCGCGAAGCTTTGGCCATCAGTGCATCGCGAACACGTGGGTTAAGTCGCGTTCGCATAGAGGAAAGGAAGAAACTGGGGTTCCACGCGTTGTTCTTTGCGATCACATTAGGCTGTCCACGATAGTGTAGGTCAGGGATGTTTGGTCATCGCGTTCGCGTAGAGTTAATTTTGGCATCTTATGGTTTGTGCTTCGCGATCGCGAAGCTTTTTCCACGATCGCGATTAAGGGCATTTGGGCAAGATATAAGTTTTCAAAAATGAGGGTTTGAGTTATATTTCATAACTTAATTTTGGGAGCTCGGATTGAGGCAATTCTTGGATGGATTTTCAATGGATTGATTGGGTTAAGTGATTCGAACTCGGATCTGATTTACATACATAAATATATCATTGATTTCATCATTGAATTAGTGTTTTGGGTTGGAAAAATTGGGAAACATTGTAAAAACTTCATAGGCTTTAATTTGAGGATTTGAAAGTTGAGTTGTGATAGGATTTTGGTATGGTTGGGCTTGTGGTTGAATGGGTGTTGGAATTTTGTTAATTTTGTCAAATTCTGAGATGTGAGCCCGGGGTTGACTTTTTGACCTTAGTTAAAGATCATAGCTTTATTAATTGGAATCAATTCCTCTAGCTGTTGGTGGTGGTATTACGTTATTTTTCGCTAGATTCGAGCCTTCTGGAGGTCGATACGCGTGGGAAGGGCTTGCTAGTGGAGTGATTTGATTTTCTTGAGGTAAGTATCTTATTAAACTTGGTTAAAGCACTGGTTTCCTGAATTTTTGTGATAGTTACGCGCTATTGGGCGCGCATATGCGTGGGGATGAACCCATGTTTGGGCACCGGGGTCATTTATTCATGTTCGGGTTATGCTCGGGCTCTTATAAGCCTAGAATTGACTATTAAGCTTTAAGCTATAATATCTCTCATGTTTGTAACAGTTTGTGTGATATATTTTAATCATGCTGAGGCTACATAGAGGTTTAATCTCTGAACGAACTTGATAAATATTTTTCAGTTATGAAATTTCTAACTTGAGCTATGATAGCACAATTTGTACATGCCTACACTGTTAGCATGTTATTTATACCAGTCTAGGAGCATGCGAATTGTTATTCATTCATCATATACATGTATGATATGTTTGGACTGGAGGCATGTGACCATACCCGGTGGATTGTGTTATTGCCACGTGAGTTATTCGTGCATCATGTGAGTCGCCCGTGCAGATCCATATATTGTTGTTATTGGCACGTGAGTTGTCCGTGCAACACGTGAGTTGTCCGTGCAGGTTCTGTTAGTAGCACGTGAGTTATCCATGCAGGACGTGAGTTAACCGTGCAGCGTGTGGATACAGATCCATCCCCCTAGGGTCACCCTCTCATGTTTCTCTCTTAATGGTGTACACGCAGTTATTGAGAATATTGATCAATGGTTCAGAACGGATATGAAAAGTTGAGAGAATCCGGCCAGCGTTGTGTGGAATTTGCATTTCCTCGATCATTGATCTGATTTAACTGCTTTCCATCTCTACATGCCATGATATTGTTTGAGTAGAGTATTTGAGAAACTGTACACATGCACACACATATGTTCTTCTCACGAAACTTGATGAGTTACTTTTCAATATTGTTCTGTGCCGGTTTAAAAGACGGAACTACACAAGTGATATCTAGTATCATTAATAATTTAAGCTTATCTTACCTTGCCATATTTATTTACGATACTTATTGAGTTGGTTGTACTCATACTATACTCTGCACTTCGTGTACAGATCCAGGTACTTCCGGGCACAGATGTTGCTAGTGTTGGAGCTTATTCAGTTTGGAGACTATCGATGTAGTTGCCTTGGCGTCAACGGAACTTGACTCTCCTTCTTTTTTATTTTAGTTTTATTCATATTGTTCTACTTTCCTAGATAGTGTTTCAGCAGTCAGACCATGTTATTGTATAGATGCTTACGTACTCATTGACAGTCGAATTTTAGGGAATTCTGTATTGAGTTGCAGTATTTTTCTCCCAGTTGTTATGAGATTTTATTTACTTAAGCCTATTTCGGTATGTTTAAATTAAAGATGCATGTTATTTGTGAGTTGTCGGCTTTCCTAGTATTACGATAGGAGCCACCATGTCACATATAATTTTGGGCCGTGACACTCCACGATAACCCTCCCCCTCCCCTCCCCCCCAATATAATGCAACCCTAATATTTTCCTATTCAGATATTACGGAAAAATGCAAAAAATATTAATTAAACAATATTTCGGAATGAGTAAGGAAAATAAAAAGGATGCAGAAGATTGAGTTCTTTGGAATGGAATTTTGAAGAAAGAATGAAGCTTCTTAAATAAGCAAAAAATATGTGCGAGGGGTACAATAATTGAAGGGTATAGTGCATATATTTTATGCGCTATATATATAGCACAGTTATTTTATGCTCTATACCCACCAATTATTGTGGGTCAGTCAATTAACAGGTATATCGCATGTAAATCATGCGCTATACATAAAATGGTCACAGTTTTTTTTCACATATTTTTGTGCTTTGAGTCAAAAAAATAATACTTTAGTTCCGGCTCCATTTTTGTTTTGCTTTCTTACAGATAATTCAAATGTGAATATCAGATGATAGATTAACAGAATCAGGTGCAAATCTTTTTTTTTTTCCTTTTAGGTGTATAGATTGGAGTTACTGTATAGTCTACTTGTTGCAACTTTATAATGCACCGGTTAAGTGAAGGATCTTACAGAATATTTTTCATTTATACTATTCCATGCCAACACTTCAAAAATAATTTTAAAAATAAAACAAAAAGAACTAAAAAGGCTAAGAAGCCGAAAGGAAACAACTTCTGGAACCTATCCATCATTTTTAGCTCATCAGCTGACATCGGGGGCCTAACCTCAGGCTGCACTGCAACAACAGGCTGAACCATACCAATTGGTAACACTCCTGGGGTCTGATACCCATGCACCATTTTGCTCTGGAGTGTGAGTGGTGGGAGTTTGAGCTTCTTCTCCGGCTTGTGAAGTAGCTGGTGCTATAGGAAGCACACTTGCCTGAACCATGCTCTATAAGGCCAACCATACGGACCAAAGTGTCATGAAGCACTGGAATAGCCATAAACCCCTCTAGAACCTCCCTAACGGCTAAACCTAAACTGGAATCCTGCCAACTGGAGCTATCTGGGGCTCGATTGACGCTGCTCTAGCATGAGCGTGAGTAACTGTAGGTGTCGCTGCACGTGCTCTAGGTTGTTCTCTATCTCTATCCCTGCCCTGGCCTCTACCCTTGGTAACATCTACAACCTGAGGCTCTGGCTCCTACTCTGTTGAGGCTGAAGTGCGTGTCTTCACCATTTATGAGAGAATAGAGAGTAAAGGTTCAAACTTTAGGATAGAACAAAGTCTCATGATGGAGAAAGAAAGAAAGAAAAGTTTCTTAAAAGCCTTATAGCCTCTCGAAGATAAGTACACATGTCTTCGCACTAATCCTCAAGACTCTACCAAGTTTGCTCGTAACTCGTGAGACCTATGCAACCTTGGGCATTGATACCAACTTTTCACAACCCAAAATTCCAATCAAGGGGTCGTGATAGTGTCTAACCTACTTGCTAGGCAAGCCAACACATTTACAATAAGCAATGAAATAACAACTAAACGATTAACAACATAATATTATAAATAAGGGTAAAAGCTCTGAAACTATATAATAAGTCTAAACCAATACATTGTCTGAACAAATCCCAAAGATTGGTGTCACTGAATACATGAGCTCTAAGAAATAATACATACAAAGTCTGAAATAAAATACAATATTGTCTGATATAATAAACAATAATAGAAATAATGAAAAGGTGACTTCAAGGTCTGCGGACAAGAATGTAGTACTACCTCGAGTCTCTCGACTGGTAATAGCTAAGCACCTTCCGGGACTCCGCTTGTACTAATGCTTGAATCTGCACAAGAAGTACAGAAGTATAGTATGAGTATAACCGATCCAATGTACTCAATATGTATCGAGCCTAACCTCGATGAGGTAGTGGCAAGACTTTGAGAAGCCGCTTACCATATAAACCTGTACAGTTAATAAGCAATAGAAATAGCAATAATAATAATAATAACACGATTAAAGGCGAATAATACTATTAGGATTCAATCAAATAAGTAATAACCATGTTTCTCGAATAAAATAACCAAAACATTTCTCAACAGCTCAAATCAACGGTGATAAAATGATATCCGGGAACAACATAGCCAAACCCACAAAGGAGAAAAATATCACAAGCCAAATACCAAAATTCATAACATATATGTTGTGGTGTACAACCCGATCTGACACAAAAATTGTTGCGGCGGCAATCCAATCCCATGTCATATTGTTGCGGTGAGAAATCTGCTCCTATCATAACAATGTTGCAGCGGCAACCCGATCCAACATACCAATTTACATAGGAATATCTAAGAACCAACCAAATATGAGAAAGCTCAAAATATAATATCAAAGAGAATAGATAAGAATATTATAAAGGAAAAGATGAGCATGAACGAGGTATAGTGGCGATCTAATATCCAAGAGCTAATCTCACTCATATATTTCAACAAGAACTCAAACAATGTCATTAATACGTGAATAATCAAGTACTCACACAATCTAACATGGCATGGGAGAATACGGCATGAAACAAATAAAGACATGAAATAAGTAAAAGTATAAAATAAACTAGTTATACCCGCATGCTTTAACCCATGACAACGCATATACACTCTTCACCTTGCATACACACCGCTCCCAATACGTTTAGCACATAGATAATAAGCATGTACAACCTAATTACCTCAAGTCAAGGTTAACCACGATACTTACCTCTTTCCGAAATAAATCAACAATCCAAAATTGCTTTTCCTTTAGCATAGGACTCCAAACAACTCGAATCTAGTCATTTCATACTAAAATAAAACAAAACAAGCTTTAAAAACTATCCTAGTATAAAAAGGTTCAATCTTTATCATATTTGGGAAGGTCAACTCATGCTTACTTGGTCGAAATCCCAAATAATGATCAAATCCCAATTATTCATTCTCCCCTTAGCCCAAATATATAGTTTTTATCAAAATTGGACCTCAAATCTTGGTCTAAATCCCCAAAATTAGCTCTCTTAAGTTTTACCCCAAATTTTTAATTTCTACACTATGAAATCTTAGATTTAAGAGTGAAAATTTATGAAAATAATCACGGAATTAAATTAAAACTAAGTTAAAATTACGAACCTTAGAAGTTAGGATGAAAATCTCTTCAAAAGTTGTCTCTACACATAGTCCATATCTCACTAATGGAGCAAGATGAGCTAAGGATCGAACCTCTACCCCTTTCCAGCTGCAGATATCGCAGGTGCGAGAAAAGCTCACAAAAGCGACTCCGCAAGTGTGACCAAATGGATCGCAGGTCCGAGCCTGCATTGGTTCAGATATCACAGAAGTGACAAGCCCTTCGCAGGTCCAGACCCTGCATCCGCAACAAAAGTCGTGCAAATGAGACCAACCCCCGCCTAAGCCCCTCCTTGTAGATGCGGGCCAGCCTTCCGTAGAAGTGCCCTCACACTTAAACACCTCCTCATCGCAGGTGCGACCTCCCCCCCCCCCCCCAGATGTGACACAACACACGCAAGCCCGACATCGCACCTGCGCACCATATCACCGCAGGTTCGATCCGTGCAAGTTTAGCAATAGCAAACACTTTTAAAAAGTCCGAAACTAATTCTAAACTCATTCTAGCCCTAGTCTAAACAACCTAACGAGTATATTAACCTTACACGAACTAGCTCATAAACATCAAATATCAAGAATCAAACATCAAAACTCAAGAATTTCAAATATTCATAAGTTCAAATTTTCAACTCTTAACTAGAAGCGTCGAAATAGCCTTGGGTTACCGAGGGTCCCAACCAAACATACGTACAAGTCCAAAATCATCATATAAATCTACTAGAATCGTCAAAACACTGATCCGAGGTTGTTTACCAAAAATGTTGGTCGTGGTCAACTCCAACAACATATAAACTCTAAAATCAAGATTTCTCTTCCAAAATGCATCTAAACTTTTAGAAAATCGAAACAAACCATATACACAAGTCATATATCATCAAATGAAACTATCTAAGGTCTCAAATCACGGAACAAAAAGCTAGAACTCAAAACAACATATCGGATCGTTACCGCCAGCATCAACCTTGCTCTTTTTCTTTGATTTGACGATTAATACTTCTTCCTCGAAGTCATCATTAATAGAAACTTCTTTGCCCTTACTTTTTGTGGTTTAGCGACAGATGAACCTTCAATTAAATTAGTATTTTGCCTGTCATGCTCTATCTTTGTCCTTGCCTCTACCCTTATTTCGTAAGGAATAGCAGGCGATATTTGGTCCGATTTTACATGGCGAGATTTCCATTTCATATTCTGCTCTTCTTGTGTAAATGCATTCAAGTCGAAACTGGATGTACCATCATAACTCGAGTGTTTCTGTGGACTTCTCCTTGTTGTTGCTTTCTTTGTCATTGTAAGACGAAATATGAGCTTGAGAGGAGATGAACAACACCTGAAATTGTCTATCAAGTGCACTGAATTTAGAGAGAGAAAGAGTAAATTCTTAGAAAGAAAAAGGAAACGGTTTTGAAATTATTTGAAAAGGGGAAGAAACTGATTACAAGGGTGATATTTTGCGTGATAATAGGGGTGATTGGCTGAGAGATGTGGGGGAGAGTGGGAGGCGTGGTTTGAGCAAATCTTACCAAATTAAATGGTTATAATTAAGAGTACTCATTTGCTACGAACTTGTATATAATAGACAAATTTATATAGTCACTGAATAACTTTACTCCTCTTATGGCATGTTTCCGTGATATATATATATATATATATATATATATATATATATATATATATATATATATTCCTTTTAAGAAATGAGCTTAAGGGTGTGTTTGGTATAACTGAAAATATATTTCTTGGAAAACAAGTACTCCATCCGTTTCAATTTATGTGAACATATTTGATTGGGCACGGAGTTTAAGACAAAAATGAAGACTTTTGAAAATTGTGGTCCTAAACAAGTCAAAAAGGGGTCAGAGTATTTGTGTGATTATAAAAGTTTCTCATTAATGGTAGAATTATAAGTTTAAACTAAATTGTTTCCAAATTTAGAAAGGGGTCATTCTTTTTGGAACGGACCAAAAAGGAAATAGGTTCACATAAAATGGAACGGAGGAAGTAGTAATCTTACTCATTTTCCGGTGTTTGGTATGCAAATTAAGGAAAATAATTTCTCAAGAGTATTCATAAATAATTTAGATATAATAAACATAAAACCATAAACTTTCGAACCAACAACCTTCCGAATCCACAAATTTGAACCGCTAAACTTTCGAACCCGTAAACTCTATAATTTTTAAACCCGCAAACTTCCAAACACATAAACCTCCGAACTCATAACTTTGGAACTCGTAAAATTTTGAACCTGTAAACTAAAAAAAAAAACAGAACTGACAATACAAAAAAGAAAAGTAAAAAAAATTACCGAGGGGGGAGGGGGGGGTTGTGGTGCAAATAAATGAAACAATAACAACAACAACCCAGTATAATCCAACTAGTGGGGTCTAGGAAGGGTAGTGTGTACGCAGACCTTACCCCTACCCTGAGGTAGAGAGACTGTTTCCGATAGACCCTCGGCTCCCTCCCTCCAAGAACTCCCCACCTTGCTCTTGGAGTGACTCGAACTCACAACCTCTTGATTGGGAGTGGAGGATGCTCACCACTAGAGCAACCCACTGCAAATAAATGAAAAAAAAACAGAAAATTGAAGTTGGAGGGGTGTTGGGGTTAGATGTAAGAGTAGGTGGAGTTTTTGAAAAATATTTTCCTAACTTTTTCTAAAGAAGTCATTTTCCTCCAATTTCAGGAAAATATGATATCTAGAAAAATATTTTTCAAACTATTTTGTGCAGCCAAACATTGAAAATTGGAAAAATATTTTGCGAAAAATAATTTCCGTAATACCAAACACACCCTAAGTCTTAACGGTGAGTGCTTGTGAAATAAGTAGACAAAAATCAAAATAATAATTAAAAGGTATAAAATATTTATAATTATTTATACAAAACGATTATCTTATATATAAAAAATTATAAAATTTATGCATATAATTTATCTGTTTGGTTCGGTTATTTTTGTTTTGTTTTTTGTACTAGAATAAAAATCAAATCAAATATTATCGATTTTAAAATAAAACGAAATAAAATAAAAATAAAATAAAATCAAGAAAAATATTAATTTTTTAATCTATTTGGTTCAATTTCTCGTTTGGATTGATTTTCCGTCGGATGTGGAATACCCCTAATTACCCCTACAAAAGCAAGAAATCCAATCATGCCAGTTTCATGATGGAATAATCGTTTATCCAATCGCTTAAACTAAAAATAGCTAGCTAATATATATATGAACCTATTTCCTTTTTGGTCCGTTCCAAAAAGAATGACCAATTTTTTAATTTGAAAATAATTTAGCTTAAACTTCCAATTCTACCTTTAATGAGACGCTTTTATAACCACACAAATACTCTGAACCTCTTTTTGACTTAGGATCACACATTCTAAAAGTTTTTATTTTTTTTTAAACTCCGTGCTCAATCAAACAGGTTCACGTAAATTGGAACGGAGGGAGGAATTAATATATGTCGGCTTGGAAAAAATAAATACATTCGACACAACTAGTGTAAAGATCCTTTTATGTTAACCAACTAAACACATGGCGCCCATGCCAGGTGTAAGGCAGATAGCCCACAACACAAGAGGGCCTTTTTGTCATTTCCTGTTTGACTTACTAATAATTAGCCCTACTACAAGCCAATTGGACTCTTGGGATTCAAATACGGAAGGAATATTTACTGCTAATCATAGTGAAATAAAAAGGGCGTTGCAACTGGCTCGTCTTCCCAAGGATAAAATTAACCTTCATTTTTTTTGATATTTTTAAAAATTAATTTTCCTGCTTTTTGTTTCTTTGGTTAGGATTTGTCAAACCTTAAATGGGGACCAACAGATTGCATTCCATCTCAACACAAAAATTCACGCGCTTTTGGGAAAAGCATGGTGAATTATTAAAATTCTAATCTAATAGATAAGACAGAATAGCTTAATAAATATTTTTACTTGTCTCGTTTTATTATCCCGATCTACATACTCTACGAAATTTAATCCAGACACCTATAATTTTTAAAACACATTATTTTAAATCCCTCTTGTCTCGCGTGTTCTTCAAACACACGATGTGGATGACACATCATAGTCCATATCAGATTTTTAATGACACGTCATTTTTTTTATTTTAATTTCAAAAATTTGATTTTTTTCTTTTTCCACTCCACTACTCCCCCACCCTTACCTATCTCTATTTTACATAGCAGAGACAAACACCACGATTTTACCGCCTTTACCGGCGGCAGCACTACAGTGGATAACTAAAACCCACCATTTTCCAATTTTCCATCGTCCATCTCCCTTTCAGAGGATTTTCTCAAACATCATTGCCCTCTACTTCAAATCCACCATGTAAATCACCTTGAACTCCTTTTACCACTAAAATTCCTCAATATTCCCATATGCCCACATAATTTTACATTGTACACCTCACCTAATTTCACAAAGACCTCCGTCAACCACTCTTCACCCTCCAAAATCACTCTTCGCTAGTGACTATCGCGCACAATGCACACCTCAAAACAAGGTATGAAATAGTCGATTGCAATTATAGTAACCCAACGAAGAGTCGGGATCGAATCCACAGGGAGCTAGATGAGAGTTAGGAGTATATATTCTAATGCGTGAATTTGAACTATCTTAATTTGCACTTTCACAAAATAGTTTTGTTGCTATTTCTATTTTAAAACTAAAGATGGCAAAGTAAAGAAATTAAACAAGGATAATTATTTTTGTTGTTTTTCAAGTTTGTAAATAGCCTAGGGCTATGACCATCACCTAGGTGTTCGCCTAATAGGATAAAAATCTTAATGTTTGTTTTGCTGATCGGGGTGTATTATAGCTATCAACTCTCAAATACTCTCAATCAGAGAGTAATTTTTCTCAATTTGGCTTTCTCAAATCCAAATGGGCATCACACAAAATGGTTGATAAAAGCTCAAGTTGGGTTATTATTATCTCTAGGTTGAACCCTTTAATTGGGTTAATCAATCTCTCGATTGACCCAATTTCTTTTTAGCCAAGTTTTCCTAGACTAGGTCTCTCTTTTCTCAAGTAGAGACCAAGTCAAATAAGTATGAACTAATGTTTGCAACCATTAATTCCACAAATTAAATCATAAACAAGGCTAAATAACAAACACTCAACCATAAACAAGGCTAAATAACAAACACTCAACCATAAACAAGCACTAAATTGGATACCCATAAGGTTTACACACTAGGGTTGGGTCACAACCCTAATAAGAATCTAGCTACTCATACTTGAAATTGAAGAAATAGAAGAAGAAATACTAATTAATCTCATATTGTAAAGTTAATCTATAGTAAAATACTCTAAATATAGAAAACTTCCAAAAGAGGCAAAGAAAACGGCTACAGGACTTGCTGATGTCAAAAGTTGACCTAATTCGTCTATTTATACAAGGCTGAAAAATTCAGACAAAAATACCCTTCGGGAGGTTCTGCGGCCGCACAATTCCATGCGCGGTCCGTAGAATTCCTCCTCTTACAGGAGCTGCGATTCTGCGGCCGCACAATTCTGAACTGCGGCCGCGAGACAACATTTCTACGATCCGCAAATTTAGAACTGTGGTCCGCACTTTTATGTCTGCGGCCGCACAATTCTTGTGCGGTCCGCAATTTTGAAGGACTTGAAACTTGAAAATTTGCACACCCTCTGAAGTTGATCTAAAGCTCTTCTTTTGCGGCTGCAAATTTCCTGTGCAGTCTGCAACTTGCTAGAAAGTTTGTTGGGATTTCCTTCGTTGTTTGCGGCCGCAGATGGAATTCTGCGGATCGCACTTTGTATGCTTATGTACCCTTTTATTGCATTGAGCTCGGACTACTACTTTTTTAGTCGGATTTCATCTCGGGAGTCCAACTTCCAACATTTCTGTAATTTTGCACTTTTTATTAATTTTGAAAACACAATTTAATACTTTTAGACTAAAATAAAAGCAAAAGGACGCTAATAAGTAGTCAAAATCCCCACTTATCAGCCAACACCTCACCATAAACTACCCAAAAAATTAAATTTGTAGCTTCTCTTATCAAATAAAATTCCACCATTAAATATCTGCTCCACCACCTAAGAATCTATTAGTCCTGAAATGATTGTTACCCAAATCATATTCAACACTGATAATAGACATAGATCTAATTCATCTCAAAATATTTAATGGTGGTTGCTCTTCAAAAAAAATTATTACTTTTTTCTCAAATATTGACTGAAGGTTTGTGAAAATGGGGAGGCCGGGAATAACAGAAGAAAGAGAAAAGGAGAAATGGAGGAGGGGAATAACAGGAAATGAACAAGGGGAGAAAGAGAAAAGAGAAACGGAGGAGGGGTGGGGAAAGAACGGGAAAAGGGTAATGGTAGAAGAGAAAAAGAAATGGGGTGGGGGTGGGGGTTGAGAAAGAAGAAAGAACAAAGATATATTATTTTTTCTTATATATATATTTTTGTCTTTTACTTTTACTTTTTTTTTCTTATTTTAAGCATTTTTAGTCTAACTTTTTTATGTTTACTTTCGTTATACGCGTGAAATTCATGTATTTTGTCCAACTCGGTCATGAAGTTGCCACATATGCTTGGTCAACGGTCAGAATGGTTTAAAGTAATGTATTTTGAAAACTACGAGTGTATGGATGAAACTTCATAGAGTATCGGGACCGAAATGACAAAGTGGGACAAGTAGAAATGTTTATTAGGTTATTCTGCCAAAAGATAATGATATTCATAGCAATAATATTAGTGATCATACCATAGTACATCAATAAGTGACTTTTTGGCCTTTATCACACACCTTAAAAAAATACTAACTCGTAGAAAAATATAAATATCTTGACTAAATTACCCTTAATTAAAAATGTGCGTATTATTAACTTGACATATTAAGATATGTAAATATGGACAAATTTTAAAACTAAACTTAATTCATTCTTAATTATGTAAAAATGACACATTTTGAACTAAAATAAAAAGATCAAAAAATCACTAATTATGAACAGAGATAGTAACAAAATGCACCATGTAATGAGTATTAAAAAATGGGGAAAAAAGAAAACGTAAATCTTTTCAATATCATGGCAACAACCGACATAAGGAAGAATAGGTACATTGTAAAAAGAATCGTCTAATTCTTTTGGGTATTACCAGGGGAAAACCTAGCGATAAATTCATCATTTCCTGTAATATCAAATTAAAGTTTATATACATATCTATAACCTAGCTATTTATAGAGACTTATTTGCATTTCATCACTAAATTAAAATATGATATTACTACTCCCAGGTCATATTTTGATAATAATCACAAGATACGGTATGATTGGATAAGACTTGTTACAAATAATTTTACATGGATTACAAAATATTTCATCATGTGTAAAGTATGGAGAGGTAGCTTTCCTATAGAAGATACATGTGCGACAAATTATTATTGTTTTATCCTAACATGTAAAATTAGATATGACTTTAAGTGATGGAATAACTTTCTTTCCTAATATACAATATCAATGAAAATTATTTTCATCAAACTCTTATCTGAATTAAATGTTTGCCTTACCTTAACCTTATTATTAATCAATAAAATCTTAAAGGTTCGCTGAGTTCATTAATTGTCCACTATTTATTTTATCTTGCATATATTATCTAATATATTCCCAATATTCAAGTCCACTAAATTATCCAAAACACTCTTTTTTTCGTTCGTAAAAAACGTCATTAAGTAACATTAATTAAAGCCATGATATGTTCATAAATATTTTCCCTAACTTAATTCCCCCCCCCCCCCCCCCGCACACACACACACAAAAAAAAAAAAGAAGAAGAAAACGCCCAACCATGATTATCCCTAATAATTTAATAATTTCCTATTTTTAATATTATTTTTTTCATTTCATTCTTTTACACTTTACCCTAATTTACCAAACAACTTTCAGATAATTAAAATATCTTTTCAACATTTTCTTCTACTTCTACTTCTGCTCCTCTACACTGTCCCCATTTTCCCTTTCCCTTCACTTCTGCTTCTCTCTGCATTTTGTTCTTTGGCTGTTGCCTCTCTCAGCTCATTGCTTCACATGTTAATCTTTTCACTACTTTTCTGATCTCTGGTTCCAATATTTTTCCCTCAGATCAACTAAAATCTAATCTTTAGCTTCCTGCTTCTATAACTATTCAACTTTTGTTACAAAGAAAATTAAAAAACAGTCTGATTAGTGGGGTTTATTTTTGTTAGTTTAATTTGATCAGATTTTAAGGCATGGGTTTCTGGTTAAAGATGCAAATGGTGGCTGTTTCTTGAAAAGTCAGCTTCATTTGGTATGTTTTTTTTTCCTCTCTTGGTTTTCAATTCTAAAGGCATCTTAAGCTGTAGCTTTATATTGGTTTCTTTATGGGTTAATCTAAAGATTCAATCTTTTTTGTGTTTATTGATATATAGCTTCAAGCTTCAGGTTTTGTGTTTTGGACCCTTTTCTATAATGTTTTTAATTTTATCTTTTTTCTTAGGTATTTGGTCCAAAGTGTTTTCTTTGTCACTGGTTGTACTATGTTTGAGCTCTACTCTTGACTCTTGTGTAGTCTTTCATGAATTCTTGTTTTCATTTAAATGATTCTCTGTTTTACTTGTCCAGTTTTTCAATATGGGTTAGTGGAAGACATAGTTTTGTTTGTTTCTGAAAGAAAATTAATTTTTTCTCTCATTTTGTTTGTATTTGTTTCGGTTTCAGATTGAGTTTTCAGGATATATATTCTAGTGAGGATAACGTTTTCCAACTGGGATTTTCCTCTCTCAAGAGGTTTTTTCATATCCTTCCCAATATATTTGGTCCTGTAAAAATTGTATGGTTGTTTCTAAATTCTAATCTATTTTATGCTATTTTCATTTAATTCATAGGATTTATCAGTTTTGTTGAGGTTCTTAATCCTAGTTTAAGGCCTCAGATTTGTTGCAGGAATCAAAGTTTTCAAATTTGGAGAATGGGTAGAGGAAGAGGGAAGGGGAAGAAGCAATCTGTTTGCGAGGATATTGGAAGTGGCGAAGAAGAAAAGATACCTGTGAGGAGAAGGGGTAGACCACAGAAGCCATTGAAGGATGAAATAGAGGAGGAAGAAGAAGCCGAGAAGGTAGTAGTGGAGGATGAAGACGACAGCGAGAATATAAAGAGTGAAGCTGCTGAGAATGGAAAAAAGAGGAAGAGATCTCCACAAGTCAAGGAAAATGCTGATTCAGTGAAAGAGGAAAATGGTGTTGGTACCAAAGCTAACTCGAATGATTTGATAAAATCAGTCGGATTCAGACAAAACGGGAGCAGAAGGAAAAACAAGCCTAGACGTGCTGCTGAAGTTGGTGTTGAGTGCAGATGAACAATGGCTCGTCACTTTGAATAACTGATTCAGTGATGATATGCTAGTTGGCCCTCATTATAGTTTCTTTGTTTTTGATTATTGCAATTTCATCTGAGGAATTCAATTTTGAGAAGATTTCTGCAGCAAATTTTCGTCTTATTGAATGTCTTGCTGCTAGATCTCTCAGCTAGTTCTCTCATTTTGCACGTGTTAGTAAAACCAGAAGCTTATTTTATATGTGATGCCCTTGTTTGAAATGGTAGTTATTATGTTTTTTCATGAGTATGTATTATACTATTAATTGACGTGTGAAAACTAGAGAAGCATGAATTAGCCTCTTGGTCGGTAACTGAAGTTGTCTGAGAAAGAACTCTTGGTACCAAACAGAGGTGGTAGTAAAAGCCAGAAGAAAGCGCAATGTTAGTGTGCTGAATTCAGGGTACAAGCTTATTGCAGGTCAGAGCAGACATGATATTTCCTTCTGTTGTATTGGCTGATATTTACTTGCATTGATATTTTCATTTTGTGGAAACTGAAGCCAAATTTTCCCTGATGCAATTTTGTTTGCCTGCTTGGTGGTGATATCTCTGAGTTTATTGTTCTTCCCATAGTTTTGTTGCAGTTTTCCGGTTTTTAGCCTACTAAATGTGATGTTTATAAGGAGTTAACGGTATGGTTGAAAGTTGTCTGAACTCTAGTCGTCTTGCTTCTATTGCTAAGATCTAATGCTTGAGGATCTGTTTTTCTGCTTTTATACTTTCATAATAGCTTGGTCAGATGTTCTCAACCTGTGCCTACTAAAATCTGTTTGAGGTATGAACATTCTTTGGAAGATTGATGTGAAGTAATTGCGAACTTTACATGTGATGATTATTGCTGTAATTTGAGAATGGAATTTCCAGAGAATGCTTTCATGATTTGCATGTGAATGAAATGGAAACTACATGGTCAATGCCACAAGAATTTTAGTTGTGTTGGTGTTATCCCCATATAACTGTTTTGTTCGAAGGACTGGCAAGATGTATAAGGTGTTCTTAGTGCAGATAGCTGCTTCGCTTCTAATATTATGCGTTGGCAACAGAAATGAGTTGCATGATCAAGCTGAACTTGTAGTTTATAGAGTTGTAAGATAACAAACTGGTATTGACTTTCACTATGTTTATGCTTTACCATCACTTTTGTGCAGTTAGATTTGTATTGAATTGGAAAAGCAATTCATTTTAATCTGATCACATATGTTTACTTCTTCAGAACCATATTTAGGTCATTCTTTTTGGTCATGCATATCTGAAATAGCAAGTCCTGTTCATATCAGATGATTGTTTCAGTTAGCTCTTCCTGTTAGATGTCTAGAACTTATTTAGCAAGGGTATCAGGAGCAGCTATGACTAATGTGGCTTGATTGAAAGATGATTAAGTAGTATGGTGGTGTATGCATGCCCTACAAAGGATGTAAGGATGCAAAAGGTTATATTGAAAAGGAGAGGCAAATGCATACAAACTTTATTATTGTTAATTCTTATTGGCCTTATTAATGTTTCTGTTGCATTTCTTTGATGATGTTTTGATTACTTGAATAATTTATTTGGATAATTGCGGTGAGAATAAGGAACTTTTTAGGTAATTTAACATGAATACTTCATTTGAATGTTCATTTTTATAAGAAAAAATATCAAAACCAAAAATTCGAAATATTCAAATTGATTATTCCAAAACCAAACTTAAGAAATCTGATACAATCGGAGCTTATTTGGATTGTCATTTCTTCAATCTGAAAACTAAAAATTCAAACCGAAAATTTCATATCTAATCCAAATTGTCCAAAAGGCCACCCTTTTGTGACAAGCACTCATAGTTATGCGAATACGAACCAACTATAGTTTACTCTGAAAAACTATTGAGTTGGAAAGGAAGAAACAACAAAGGAAGCACGATTAAAACTATTCTGTTATCAGTCAACTCTCAGGGCGGATTATAATTTTTCGATGTGATGGCTTTTAGGCTTTTATCTTTACTAGCAGTGTATGCACTTTACACGTGTAATTTTGTATTTATCAATAATGTATTTAGAATATTCATGTAATTATAAATAATATTAACTTGTTAATAGAAAAGACCTATTAAAATTGATGAAATACTATAGAATAACGTTATAATTTATTATTTTTATAAAAGACTTGTACAAATATTTGCAATAATTAATATGGGATATATCTGCAATGCACCTATAATGAGACTATATAAAGCAGACACTAATACTTAACTTTTTAGAAAGATAAAATCAAACAAAAGAATAAAAAAAAAGTGTAGTTGTCAGAGATTTTATCGTGAGTTTAACTTTTCTTAAAAATAAAAATCAAACAAAAGAATAAACAAAAAAGATATATCTATGTGGGATTTTTTCCGTGCATTTAGGTCATCGTGAAATGCAAAGGAATAGATTATAGGTTAAAAGTATTCTAAATCACAAAAACGTAGGAGAAAAAGAACGAAAAACAACCTTGATGAGTCCTTGAAGGTGCACGGAAGGGAGGTTCTTTTCTAAATTAAAAACGATAGCGATTTTTGTAAAAAAGAAAAGATGGACTTATATTTTAGAATTTTGTAAAAGACAACTATCCAAATAAAGAAAGAATTTATATTTATATAAATAAATATTAAATTCATAAATATTATGAGCTTTTACCTAGTTCAACAACAACAACAACAACAACCCAGTAAAATCCCACTAATGGGGTCTGGGGAGGGTAGTGTGTACGCAGACCTTACCCCTACCCCGAAGGAGTAGAGAGGCTGTTTCCAAAAGACCCTCGGCTCAATAATAATAATAATAATAATAATAATAATAATAATAATAATAATAATAATAATAATAATAATAATAATAATAATAATAATAATAATAATAAATAAAAAAAATAAAAAGACAAAATGACAAAAACGAAATAATATTAGTATCACAACAACAATCATAGGATAAATAAAAACACCATGAAATCCAGAAGAAAGATGCAAAGCAAAGGGAGACAATATTAGTAAATATTAGTATCACCATAACAATCATAAGAAAAATAGGAACACCATGAAATCTAGAAGAAAGATGCAAAGCAAAAGCGATAGCTAGTAAATAGGACATGCACTGAAAAGCGAAATAGTAAGCCACAACATTGGCATTTTACCTAGTTCAAATTTAAGAAAATCTTTAATAGTCGAAATTTTAGTTATTAATGTGAAAGTGAAAAAATTACTAAATGGCACTTTTGTCCAATGTTAAATTCATTTATAAAGGGCAAAAAAAAGTGAACAATATTTCGCATGTATCCTATTTTAATGATATAAAGATTTAAAAAATCATATAAATATAATAAAGAGTTCTGATTAATAGTTCAAATAACATATAATTTATATAAGATAAAATTTTAATTGATTTTAAAGTTTTAAGTATTAGTGCTTTCTATATACTTCAAATCAAGATAGAGTTAACAAGCAAAATTTTATATGTATTGGTGTTTTGTTCTTTTATAATACTCCCCCCGGTCCACTTTAATTGATTTTTTGGCATGTGGTTCATAATATTTGATTTTTTTATATATCAAGTAGGCATTAATTTCTTTTTTCCAAAGTTTCTCTTAGAGTAAAGAATCTTGAAGTATCTATTATATTTTCAATGAATAAATTAAGGTTAATATGATCAATTTTATTGTTAATTAATGTTAAAAGATGAATTCTTTAATATGTGTGAAAACAGTCATATAAGCATTTACTAAAAATAAACTAATATATAATTTGAAACTTTTTTGAATGAGTGAAAATAATTCGGAATTAGAATGTGATTCTTGAGCTAAAATATGCGCGTGACTGCATGAGTATTGAGTCTATACTCGCGTGTTTAAGTCTAGATTGAAAACTTTTCAAGGTGTATAATATAAGTTTGAAAAGTTATGTAGACATCTATAAGGGAGTAGGGGTAATTTGGAATAAATAAAATTTTTGAGTCTAGACTGACATTAAATTGAAAAATAATTGAATAATTATTTTGTTTAGTGTAAAATTTGACTTAATGAATATAAAAGTCGACCAAATACTTTTAATTGGTAAGAACAACTCTTCGATACTCAAAAACTTAGTTGCTGACTATATGCAACGTTGTTATGATTTATTTTCACAAAATAAAAATTTAAACAAAATAGAAAAACATAGAATGTTCAAGTTAAGTGATTTCCTAGTAGAAAGGAAATCTGTAAACGTTAATCTAAGGTCTATCGGCTTTCCCCCTAAATATTAGAATAAGTATACTGTAGTTGTATCATAATTAAAGTGAATCGTGTATTTAAGGTAAACTCTTTATTGATTTTTAAATTTGTTTTTTCAAGGGTTTAAATAAAGAAATATATAATAAATAGAATTTTAGTTGATGTAAAAGTCCTAAATATTAGGAAGATAAGTAAAATGATAATTTTATTCAATATAAAACCTATTTTTAAAGGGTAAAAAAGGCCAACGACATTTCGTTAAGGGCTTTCGCGCTTTTAATAAGGTTTAAGAATTTCTAAATTTGGTCATAATTGGGTTTTTGTTGATACTGGGTCCCGATTTAGATTTCGAGAGTTCGATCAGCTTGTAACAATATTTATGGCTTATGTACAAAATTTGAAGTTATTCCGAGGTACGTAGGTACGCTTTCCGTTAGTTTTTGAAAAAAATAAAAGGTTTGATTTTATAAAGCTTGAATTTTTAAAGTTTGACCGGAGATTTGACTTTTGAGCAAACGACCCCGGAATGAAATTTTGATGATTCCAATAGTTTCGTATGGTGATTTCGGATTTAGGCGCATGTTCGGATTTGGAAGTCCGTAGGACAATTCGGCGCATTTTGGCGAAAGTTGAAAAATAGAAGATATTTGGAAAATTTGACCGGGAGTTGACTTTATTGATATCGGGGTCGAAATTCGATTCTGGAAATTGGAACAACTCCATTATATCATTTATGATTTGATTGCAAAATTTGAGTTCATTCCGGATTGTTTTGGCATGTTTCGGCGCGAGTTATAGAAATGAAAATTTCATAAACTCATAAGTCTGAATCGACACGCGATTTGTAGTTTCGCCGTTGTTATGTATGATTTGAGACCTCGAGTAGGTTCATAATATGTTTTGAGACTTGTTGGTGTGTTCGGACAGGGTCCCGAGGGGCTCGAGTGAGTTTCAGACCATTTTTAGGTCATTTTTAACTAGTGTTAGGGTACGCGCTTTGCGCGTGTAACTAACTCTCAATACTATAATGTAATTAATATTGCTCTAATTTTTTATTTATTTCATATTTAATACTCTTCTTATGAAAATAAATTTATGTACACTACAAATTTTGCAATTGCTTATATGATGAATTTGTAAAAGAATTGAATTTGATTCTCTAACAAATTAGTTGATTCAAAGAGTTATTTTGTTAAATCAGTTAAAACATTAATTACGTTTTCTCAAAATTAGAGGAAATGATTTTTCTTGATTAAAATTCTTAATATTTAGCTCATACAAAGCTTTTAACGTTTAACTATAACAATATTTCTATAAAATAAAACTTATATGTTCAAACGATAACAAAAAATTGATTTGACATTTCACTTAAAAAAATTTAGTTAATTTTTAAGTCTTAAATATTAAAAAGATAATTAATTACAAAAAAAATTTCGATATCAAATTTATTTTTAACGGATAAAAGATTGACCAACATGTCATTGTAATAAATTCTAAAATTTAATTATTTTTAACCATTGTATTAGAGTGTAAAACTTCAAATCCTTGATATATTTAAGAAAAAATATCAAACATAAAATTATTAGTACTCTGTAATATTTAGGATTCATATTGGATGTCTACAAAGATTTATATCATTCTATTAAAATTAATAAATCTTAAAAAATTATATAAATATTTTCTCATCCATACCAATTTATTTTTCGACTTGGACTTTGAATAATTTTGATTTAGAGTTTTAACTTTGTGAGTTGGACAATTATCCTTTATAATAATGACATGCTTAATGGTCTAAATCACGAAGTAAAAAAAAGGAGATAATTCTTTTTTCTGCTTCTCCCTTTTATGTCAAATAAAATTTAGTGCCTTCAAATATTAGAAAAAATAATTTTACCAACCAAATTTAGACGACTGAAATCAAATTATTTTGCTAATAAACTTTGTGAGTTTGTTGATTAGTGCAATTTCAATACTAGTAAATTCGTAGTTGTAGTCATCCATTATTATTTACCAATGATGTAATTTTTGATATTGAGCAATTATTTGTTTGGTTGGAGTTTTTGTTGTTAAAATAAAGATTTCATATCACTAATGAATTCACATTCTTACTACCAATTAGAAGGCTCTTGATTATTAATAAATAGAAATTAATTCTCTTATATTTATCATATATTGGCTTATTTTAACTCTTATTCCTCGTCTAGCTTTAATTTTAGAATAATCAATAGCACTGGATCAAAGTAAAAAAATAAAATAAGAATAAATAGTAGTAGTTCTTTTCGTTCAAAAAGCAATAGTAGTAGTACTTCAATTTTTAGGGTTCATAATAAAATAACTATTTTATTCAATGTAAACTCTAATTTAAACGGGTAATAGCACGTGTATCCCATATTTACACAACTTTAAAAAATTATGTAAATATTATTAAATTATATATTTGAGTTAAAAATAATTTTAAAAAAACATAAATTCATAAAAATTAGGAATGTTAATCTAATTAGCTAGCATAATAACACAGTTATCAGATGCCTTATTATGATTTCATGCCTTGCCTCCAATTACTAAATTTATTCAATTCTCTTCTTTTATGCGGGATCAATTAACAGAATATACTTGATATAAAGAAATTAATGATAAAATTATTATAATAATTTATTTATCGTCTCTACAATTATATTTTGAACTTGACATGAAATTGTTATGTGTCCTTTCGTATGCATTTCTATAAGTTTTTTAAAAAGAAAAAAGAAATTAATTCCGGTAATCATATCAAGTTGGCATATGATATGTACGAATTCAATGGTTGAATTTTTTTTTTTATTGAGCTATATTTACTTTAACCTGTTTTTTTTGTGCAAACATATAATAAAAATATTAACCGTAAAAGAACAGAAATAGTACGCGTGGAGCAATAGAATTCAAACAGCATATACTTTTTACAATAATTCTAGTAAGGCAAACTTCATAATTAAAAATCTTATCATCTTCACAAGAAAAAAAAAATTCTTCATAATTCAATCATGTTGTAATAGTATCTTGTGGCTTCTATCTCGTTAAAGAAAGCTTCAAAAACAAAGTCTAGGAAGGAAAATGTTTGTTTTACCTAAAAAGGAAAAATATTCTATATGGTTTTAAAGTCTTAAATATTAAGATTTTCTATATAATTGAAATAAGGAAAGATTTAATAAGTAACATTTTAGTTGGTTTTAAATTAAAGTCCTAAATATTAAAAAACTAATTAATTTACAATTGTATCCAATGTTAAATCTATTTTTAGAGGGCAAAAAAGGCGAACGACATTTCCCCAAGGGCCTTCCTGCTTTTAATATAACTAGCTTTACCGTACGCGCGTTGCGCGTGTACCTATACTTATGAGTACACAATTTAAGAAAATTACGTAATTATTATCAAACTATGTATTTGACTAATATAAATTATATAATAAAGGTAAAAGAAATATTCTTGAAAATGCTGAATGTTGTTCTTATTTAGTGAGCTCAATAAATGAAGAAATCATATTCGACATAAATTTTTAGATGCGTTATTGTGATTTATGAGGAAGTATGTGGTCTTATAACAATTATTGTTATTTTAGTGACCTAATACTGAAAACAAAACACAAAAGAGAATAAATAGGTTGGTCTTATAGCTCCCAAAAAATTAATATTGGCAATGTAAAGTCTAAAAAATGACTACGGTTGAATTAATATCTTACAATAAATAATTTAATATAAAAAAATATAGTGAGGCATCATCATATGTTGGACTAAATGCAAGAAAAGAAAAAAAATGACAACTTATTTACAATACATTTTTTCTACTATTTCATCCTTAAATTTCTTGTAAAAATATATACGATTTATTTGTATAATTTCGATATATGATTTTCACTATCTTATCTATGCTTCACTTATCTGATTGGAATTGTGCTTTAACATATATAAGTTCGACAAAAAATTTAAAGTACGGTTATAGTTGTTATTACTATAGTAATATTATTTTCAAATGTAGTCTTATCATTTGTAAATTTAGTTATAGATAATATTTTTACTCGTCCTAATACGTTTATAGGTTTGGTTTATGTCACGATCCGAAATTCCCACCTTCGGAACGTGATGGCGCTTAACATTTCACTTGCTAGGCAAGCCAACGTTAGAATAATATTATCCATTTTTAAAACAATTTTTAAATTTATTAATAACAAAGAACAAATGCGGAAGTAAAGTCTGAAATGTAGTGAATAATCCTTAAAAATAACGGTGTCTAAATACCATTCCAGAATTGGTGTCACAAGTGCACGAGCTTCTAGAATAATACAAATAGAGGTCTGAATAAAATAAAGCTGTCTGGAAACAAACACACAGCTAAAGTAAAGTAGACGGGGACTTCAGAACTGCGAACGCCGTGCAGTTATACATCAAGTTTCCTCTGAGTAGCTGAAATCCGAGCAAGTCTATGGTACGCCGTTGGGACCAACTCCGAAATCTGCACAAGAAGTGCAGAGTGTAGTATCAGTACAACCGATCCCATGTACTAGTAAGTGCTGAGCCTAACCTCGACGAAGTAGTGACGAGGTTAAGGCGGTTCACTTACATTAACCTGTACGCAATATTAGTAACAACAACAAATAATAGAAATAAATCAGGTAACTCATTTATAATAATTGAAGTCAATTCAGCAGTCATAACCAATTATTATTTCCATCAATTCTGTTGCAGCGTGCAACCCTCTCTCACAATATATCCACATTCAATTCTGTTGCAGCGTGCAACCCGCTCTCCCAATATATTCCTTTTAATCAAGTCTGTCATATATTTATTTCAATCAAGTATATATAGACTTTTAAATAAGTCTGTTGCGGCGTGCAATCCGATCCCCCAATATTAACTTTTAAATAAGTCTATTGCGGCGTGCAATCCGATCCCCCAATATTGACTTTTTCAGCGTGCAACCCGATCCCCCAATATATATATATGTATGTCGACTTTTAAATAAGTCTGTTGTGGCGTGCAGCCTGATCCTCCAATATAGACTTTTAATAAGTCTGTTGCGGCGTGCAACCCGATCCTCCAATATGGACTTTTTAATAAGTCTGTTGCGGCGTGCAACCCGATCCTCCAATATATTCATTTCGATCAATGTTGTTGCGGCGTGCAACCCGCTCCTCCAATATATTCATTTACCAATTCTTATAGAAGAAATTTTCCAAATAAATGCAACAATTAATATGAAATTATAAGACAACAAGCATACAATAATTATGATTAATTATGAAACAAACAATGACAAAAAGCAAGTTATTATGGAAATCAAATAATTATTATAACAATTAATTCATGATTTAAAATAATTTATGATTTTTCAAGTAAGTAGGCAAATAATTAATTTGACGACGTATAGACACTCGTCACCTCGCCTATACATCGTTCACATGCGTTTCACATAACAAAAAATTTAAGGGTTCTATTCCCTCAAGTCAAGGTTAACCACGACACTTAACTCGCTTTGCAAATTCCAATCAATTACTCGACCGCAACTTTTTCTTTCAAAATTGTCTCAAAAAGCTTCAAATCTATTCACAAATAATTCGATATACTCAATACGAATTATAGGAATTAATTCCATATGAATTTACTAATTTTTCGGATAAAAATTCAAACTTTATTTAAATATTCGACAGTGAGACCCACATCTCAAATCCTGAAAAAACTCACAAAATTCGAACACCCGTTCCGCTACGAGTTCAACCATATAAAAATTATCTAATTCCGATATCAAATGGATCTTCAAATCTTAAATTCTAGTTTTTGGAAGATTTTATAAAAATCTGATTTTTCTTCCCCAAATTCACGGATTCATGATGTAAATGAGTATGGAATCATGAAATATAATCAATATAGGATGAGGAACACTTACCCCAAGAATCATACTCTTAATCACCCATCATTACCCAAACTCGAAATTGAAGATTATGGGTTAGAACCTTACCTCTTTGATGAAGAACTTGAGGGATTTCTTGTTGGATTTTAAGGCTTGAACAAGAATTTGATGAACAAAATACTTCATCTACTTCCTCTCTCTAGAACACTCTCGCTTCTCTCTAAAAAACCTCAGATAATTGCTCCAAAATAAACCCCAAAGCCTATTTATCAAAATGGGGTCGGGTTATGAAAATAGGAAAATTAACCCTCTGAACTCAGTTATGCGGTCGCACAATGGACCGCACATTTGGTGTGCGGGTCGCACAATGATCGCACAAATTGGTGCCCAGAACTGGGCTGTTCTGGACCATTTTGCGACCAGTTTGCAGTCGCACAACCATTTTGCGATCGCATAATGGTCTCATAGTGGTCGTATAATTGGCCGCAGAATCGCATTCTAACAACCTTTGGTAATTTGGTCATAACTTATTGTAGGAATGTCCAAATGATGAACGGTTTGAAGCGTTGGAAATTAGACACATAGACCTTTCTTTTGATAGGTAATACATCATATAAATCTTCATATCAAGAGAGGTATGCTCGTTTGAAGTTAGGTCTTGTGCGAACTCACTTGAAACCTTAGTCTATTATGAAATTTCCAACTTCTACATTCGATGCCGAAACCTATCGAATCAAGTCCGATTGACCTCAAATTTAACACACAAGTCATAAATGATATAACGGAGCTATAAAAAATTTCGGAACTAGATTCCGACTCCGATATCAAAAAGTCAACCCCGTGGTCAAACTTAAAAATCTTTAGCCTTTAAATTACTAGTTTCCGTTAAATGGTCATAACTTGAGCTAGGGACCTCCAAATTAAATTTTGGACATTCGCCCAAGTTCCAAATCACGATACAGACCTACCAAAACTGTCAAAATACTGATCCGGGTCCGTTTGCTTAAAATATTGACCAAAGTCAACTCAGTTGAGTTTTAAGACTCTAGTTCACATTTTAATCCATTTTTCACATAAAAACAATCCAGAAAATTTTACGAACTTCGCACGCAAGTCAAGGAGTGATAAATAGTACTTTTTGAGGTCTTAGAACACATAATTAATTATTAGATTTAAAGATGACATTTTGGGTCATTACAGTTTACGATATATAGGAAAATTTAGTAGTTGTGAACTTGGAATTTACAAATTCTAGAAAATAATTACGGGTCAGTTAATATTTACGATAAATAGTTAAAAAATATAGTGAGGCTATCATTTATAGGATCTTGCCAGAAAACGAAAACATTAAAAAATGATGACTTATTATATACTCTATTTTCTACTATTTCATTCTTAAATTTCTTATAAAGAAATATGTACAATTTATTACTATTAATTTAGATATATAAATTTTGGTATCTTATTTATGCTTCAATTATCTAATTTATTACAAAAAGTTACATTATTACTATAATATAACTATAATTATTTTAAAAATTGTATTCCTATTTTTGTAAACTTATTTATAGATTTTTTTTAATTGTGATGTTAGGTTTATGGTTTGATTTATGATATATAGGAAACTTCAATAGTTTTGGGTTTATAATTAAATCTATTCTTTTATTGGTAAATTTTAATGCACGTGTACCCGTTAACTATTTTAAGTTATTTGTTGTAAAGTGGATAGTGAATAACCTTTGAAATATTCACACCAAAAGAGTAATATTCTATATTTAAGATTTAAAAAAATAGGAGTTCTAACTACACGAGACTTTATTTACTTCCTACTTATTCTCTTCCAATTATTTTTCTTTTATTTTTTACTAAAATAGTAAAATTCTAAAGAATTAACCAGCAATCATTCTATAACAAAGACAAACACTCCTAAATCTTAAAGGAGTTCTAGGTACTCGCTAGTTTCCTACTTTCATTTTGCCGGTGTTTCTTTTACAAATGTAGTATACTATATAGTTTAAATAATTAAGGAAAAAGATAATATAGAAAATTTAGGTGATTATGAAGTCTTAAATATTCGAAAAACAGTTAAATGACTATTTTGTTTAGTGTGTACTCTATTTTTAAAGGGTAAAAAAGGCGAACGACATTTCGCTAAGGGCCTTCGTGCTTTTAATATAGTATAGATATAGACTAGTTTTAGTATACGTGTGTTGCACGTGTGTATAGTGTGTATCAATTAAAAATATGTACATTGACGTTAAAATAAAATACAATATTTGTTTAAAGGATAAAAATTATTTTTTTCATAGTAATTGTATTAAATATTTTCTGAATATGCATAGATGATGAATTTAGTTAAATTTTAGTTGTGCATTATTTTGTAATTATACATATTTTATAATATAATTTACAAATATGTTAAATTGTATCTCACATGAAATCTCTTTATGAATATATTTTGGCTTCTACTAATTTCATCCTTATTTCTCTAAGTTTGTAGTTAAATAATTTAATTCTTAATACTATAATTAACTTTTATTTTATATTATGATTTCTTTTATCGCCGATGGTCCTTTTCAAAAAAATAATTTATGTACTCTAAGATTTTTGTAAACTTGAAAAATAATTTTACCTAAATGATGAATTTGGAAAGGAATAAAATTGAATTATTTTTCTAGTTAGTTAATTCAAATCCGGGGAAAAAAGGTCAATTCAAATACTTGATTATATTTTGTAATCACTAATGAAAATAATTTATTGTTTGAGGATTTAAATTATTAACATCATCTCATATAATAAAATAAATGTTTAATTATAACTATAGTTTTATCCACAAAGTTCTTGTGTCACATGATAAAAAATCAAACTTTTGCAGTTTATGTTTGTCATAGCGCTAGTAAATGACTTTTGTCAATCACTTATCTCTCTCTTTCTCTTGTTATTATAAAATATTTTCGTAATTTTTTTCTATTAATGTTTTAAAATCTATATTAATATTTATATCTAAGCAAATTATTGATCAAAGAATAAAATTAATAGCCAACAGACCAATCTCACATAGAATACTCATCACATTTATAGGTTAAATACTTATTTGAATAAATGACAAAGCAAACAACTTCCTCTTTCTTTAATTTTTTTATATCATAATTGTTCACCTAAAATTTAGCATGATTATACAATTCTTTGAGATAAAAAACGTTCAATTGTGTAAAATTCATATAAGGTAAAACATATTAGGTGTTATTTAATTATACTTTAATTTTAAATTCATATAAGATAAAACTTTAATAATTTTAAAGTCCTAAATATAAGGACCTCTTACTTAATTCAAATAAGGAAAGGTATAATAAGTAATAAAAACAACTACACAAAACCCCAAAAAGGGATAATAAGTAATAAATCTTATTTAATTTCAAACTCCTAAATATTAACGTTAAAATAAAATGTAATATATATTTGTTTAAATGATAACAATAAATTTTCTCATAGTAATTGTATTAAATATCTTCTGAATATGCATAGATGATGAATTTAGTAAAATTAGTTGTATATTATTTTGTAATTATACATATCTTATAATATAATTTACAAATATGTTAAATGTATCTCACCTGACTTCTCTTTATGAATACATTTTGGCTTCTACTAATTTCATTCTTATTTACTTAAGTTTTCGTTTAACCAATTTAATTCTTAATAGTATAATTAAATTTTATTTTGTATTTTGATTTCTTTTATTGCCGATGGTCTTTTTCTTAAAAATAATTTATGAACTCTAACATTTGTATAAACTTGAAAAACAATTTTACCTATATGATGAATTTGGAAAGGAATAGAATTGGATTGTTTTTCTAGTCAATTAATTCAAATCCGGGGAAAAAAGGTCAATTCAAATACTTAATAATATTTTTTAATCACTAATAAAAATAATTTATTTTTTGAGGATTTAAATTATTAATATTATCTCATAGCATAAAATAAATGTTTAATTATAACTATAATTTTATCCACAAAATTCTTGTGTCAAATGATAAAAATTCAAACTTTTTGCGCTTTATGTTTGTCATAGCGTTAGTAAATGACTTTTGTCAATCACTTTTCTCTCTCTCTTTCTCTTGCTATTATAAAATATTTTTATAATTATTTTTTCTAATAATGTTTTAAAATCTATATTAATATTTATATCTAAGTAAATTATTGATCGGATAATAAAATTAATAGCCAATGGATCAATCTCACATAGAATACTCATAGCATTTATAAGTTAAATACTGATTTGAATAAAGAACAAAGCAAACTACTTCCTCTTTCCTTATTTTATTTTTTATATCATAATTGTTCACCTAAAATTTAGCATGATTATACAATTTTTTGAGATAAAAAATATATTGTATAAATTAAATTCGTATATAAGGAAAAACATATAAATATTTGGTATTATTTAATTATACTTTAATCTAAATTCATATAAGATAAAACTTTAACAATTTTAAAGTCCTAAATATAAGGACCTCTTACTCAATCCAGCTCCTAAATATTCATAATAAAGGAAAGGTATTGGCCTAAATAAGGAAAGGTATTGGCCTAAATAAGGAAAGGTATAATAAGTAATAAATCTTATTTAATTTCAAACTCCTAAATATTAGCTAGAAGAATAATCAAATCACTATTTCATCTAGTGTGAACTCTATTTTAAAAGGGTAAAAAAGGAGAATGACATTTCGTTATTGGCCTTCGTGCTTTTAATATAGTCAAGTGAGAAAAAATTTAATAAATAAATTTTTATTAATTTAAAAGTTCTTAATATTAAGAAAATAAGTAATGGCCCCAATTATTCTTATATTTTAATTAGGAAAATAAGTAATGACCCCAGTTGTTTCTCATAAATTGTATTTCTTAATTTTAATTTAATATGAAAGTAAGAAAGTAATTTAAAATATATTATTATTCACTGCTTTTCAACTATGATAATATCTTATTTTAACTTTTTATAATCATGAAAAAATTAAGAATAATATATTGTCAGTTTGTATTTAATAAATAAGATATTGTATTACTTAATATAATCAAAATATAATAGAAAAATATTATGTTAAGAAAAATCGTTCCTTTCCATTCTAAAATATTGTCCACCCTTCTTTTACTTGTCATTAAATAAATTCCTTAAATTGAATTTATTTTTAGTTTATTTTCGTTCTTAGATTTTAAATTAATACGACATCTAGGGTCAAACTTCCTAATATTTGGTAAGAGAATATTTAAGCCAAATCGTTTTTAATACTTAGCTTAGAGTTATTGCTTAAATCTTTGGTGTTAGAAGTAATGAATTTTAAAAGGAAAGAATTTATATAGCTAAAATCTTTCTTTATTTTAAATTCTTCGATAGAGAAGTTTGTATATAGTTTGAATAAGGAGTGATTTAATATTTAAAATTTTAATTAATTTTGAAGCTCCAAATATTAGGAAAATAATTAAATGATTATTTCTAAATATAAGGGAAACAATTAAATGTCTATTCCTAAATATTAGGGAGATAATTAAATAAATATTCTTAAATATTAGGATAATAATTAAAAAACTATTTTGTCTAGTCTGAACTCTAGTTTTAGAAGGTAAAAAAGGCGAATGACATTTCGCTAAGGGCCTTCGTGCTTTTAATATAATACTAGTATTAGGGTACGCGTTTCACACGTGTACCCCATACTAATAAATATATAATTTAAAAGAATTATATAAATAATAATTAAATCATATATTTGAGTTTATAAAAGAAAAAATAAAAAAGTATAAGTTTTTGAAAGTAGTGAATGTTAATCTTACTTAGCTGACTTAATAAAGAAATAAATTCTTCTCCACATAAATTCTAAGATGCCTTATTGCAATTTCTAAAGACTTCTGTGTGAACATCTTATGAAATTTTATTGTTAGTTTTTGTGACCTAATACTAAAAATAAATATTTATGCATAAATACTTTTATCAAAATTCTATCGTTGTATCTTTAGAGATTTGAGAATGAATAGATTGCCCTATAGTTTAAGAACTTTTTGACGATAGTGTCTAGTATAAGGATGGCTAATGTTGAGTTGATATTTTACAACAAATAACTTAGTAATATATAAAAAGATATAGATTTGTTGGAATGAATGGAAAATAAAGAAAAAAATTAATAAACTCTCATTTAGAATACCGCAAAAAATTATACGCATGTTATAATACAGTGATTAAATATTACCAAAATTATTTATTGGATATAAATTATTTTGGTAGACTTATTTATTTAGTGAATGTTAATCTCACTTAGCTGACTTAATAAAAAAAAAAATCCTTCTCCACGTAAATTCTAAGATGCCTTATTACAATTTCTAAAGACTTCTGTGTGAACATCTTATGAAATTTTATTGTTAGTTTTTGTGACCTAATACTAAAAATAAATATTTATGCATAAATACTTTTATCAAAATTCTATCGTTATATCATTAGAGATTTGGGAATGAATAGATTGCCCTATAGTTTAAGAACTTTTTGACGATAGTGTATAGTATAAGGATGGCTAATGTTGAGTTGATATTTTACAACAAATAACTTAGTAATATATAAAAAGACATATATTTATTGGAATGAATGGAAAATAAAGAAAAAAATTAATAAACTCTCATTTAGAATACCACAAAAAATTATACGTATGTTATAATGTAGTGATTAAATATTATCAAAATTATTTATTGAATATAAATTATTTTGGTAAATTATTTTGGTAGATGTTTGAGTCATTGGATTAAAATAGAATATACGAAGTATAATAAAAATATTTGTTTGATTTTATCATATATAAACTTGAATAAAATTTTATTTTTAATTTTAACCTTAGACTTTTTGAATAATTTAGGCGAAAAGTTTTGAAGGAGGATATTTTGGGCATTTGTTTATATTTTTTCTTGTGATACATAGCTAATCTCTATATTATTATCCCACATTGAATATAAAATCAAAATAGTACCAAATTATGGTATAACTAATTTTGTAATTTCTTATGTCGAAAATGTAAATTCAATCACACATGAAATTGAATAATCTCACATTCTATCTCAAAATTATTCTTCTTCAATATTGTTCACGGAAAATTGTTTTTACATTCTTTAATTTTCTTATTTATTTTTAAATTGTTGAGAGTAGTTTCAAGTACTACACATATAATCGATGAAGAGAAAGTACTTAGTGATTTGTTCATTTAGAATAGTTCCAAATATTATGAAAGAAACGATAAAGAGAAAATATATCATGAAAGGAGGTCAAATATTAAATATATATGTTGATAATGTCTTCAAATTTATTTATTGTCAAAAATTTAAAAAGTTATTTTCCAATACAATTTTGAAGATGTTATGTAATAGGATTGGTTTACTTTGTTGGAGAATTTTTTATACGTTTATTATTTTTTTGCATAAATAATAGGGCTTCCTTCCTATATAGTTCAAATATGGAACAATTTAATAAGTAAAATTTTAATAGATTTCAAAGTCTTAAATATTAGGAATGTAAATTAAATTACATCTTTATCCAATGTAATATCAGTTTTGAAAGGGTAAAAAAAGCGAACGACATTTCGCTAAAGGCCTTCGTGCTTTTAATATAGTATAAATATAGATAAGAGATTATTATTATTCGTTTATTTATTCACGTATAGGATGGCACCATCTTTTCTTATTACACAGAATTTAACGCCTTGCTTTTATTCGTGTGGAAAGCTAGTCCAGATCAACAATATTTTCGGGCTGGAATGCACTTAAGAAACCTACTGGTTATGTTGATATCTTATGCGTTTACCAGAACTTGTATATAAAAAGAGGAGCCCGTTTCTCTTGGGCTTAGAGCTTACATTCAGATAAATTGGGATTTTTTTCCTATAAATAGGAACTTATTTACCTCTTTTTTTTTTTTTTTTTACTCGTTTTCAACAAGTAGCTATGTTTTTTTATTATAACATAGCTACTTGTACGGAAGATCCTCCTCAAAATATTTCATGTTTCGTGCCATAGCAAATCTGATATTGACGGTCACCTTCTTCACCAAAAATATTCCTTGTTTCTCTCACTAACAAAATCAGCCATTCATCATCTTTCAACTTTCATACAATTTTCACATAACATCGTATAACTTTTGTACAACTCATCAAACACCTATCATGCTGATAGGACCGAAAACATGCTACTAAACAAATCTTGAATGACGATAAATCAGATAACAAAAGAGAAATATATCTAAAGAGATACAAACTTTTCTTAGCCAAACACGCAATCCCCCTCTCGCTCATATGACTCAATCTTCTGTGCCACAATTATGATAAAGTATCACTTTCCACCGGATTTATGGAGTTATTAAGAATAGAGCCATGTGTCACATATAATTGAGAAGACTCGACTCCTCGAGCCACTACTAATGAACCCTTGGTGAGCTTCCATTGGCCATTAAAGAAGACATTATGGTAACCTTCATCGTCTAATCTTCTTGCGAAGATCAAATTGAAAGAAAAGTCTGGAGCATGCTTGACATCTTGAAGAACTAACGTCGAACCATTATTAGTTTTCAAACAAACTATGCCAACACCAAACACCTTAACTTCAATGGCATTGCCCATCTTTAACACTCCAGAATCAATAGGAGTATAAGATGAGAGAAGATCTTTCCTTGGTGTGACATGTTAATCTACTATCCAGCTCGTCTCATGGGATATCAAATTGATGACATTTTCATCATAAGCAAAAAGAAGGCCATCTCGAACAGTAGCAACACCATTGTTCTCGTTATTTTTAACTTTCTTTCCTTATCTAATGTCTTGCTTTAACTTGTGGCAAAACCTTTTGATATGTCATTTCTTGCCACATTGGTTGCATGCAATATTATAGTATTTGGACCTTGATTTACTTCTACTTTTATCTCTATTCCTTGAACCTCTTGAGTACCTTCTCAATGTATTGCTTTTGAGACAAAAATAACTCCTTTCTATCTCTGTGTCGGTGGATTTGAATGCCCAAGATTTTCTTTGCTGGCCCCAAGTCCTTCATCGCAAATGATTTGCTCAACTGCTTCTTAAGGACTGCAATTCTGGATTTATTCTTGCCAATAATAAGCATATCATCCGCATAAAGCAATAAGATAATAAAATCATCATTAGAAAACAGGCAAAGCTGAAAAGGTTTATCCATTGTTTAGCTGGCAAACAGAAAAAGGTTTCATTTCATAGCCATCCTCCTTCAAGAAAGGCCAAATTATTGGAGTTAGTACACTCTGATTTATGTGGTCCTTTTAAAGTAAAGTCAAAAGATGGTGCACTTTACATTGTGACCTTCATTGATGACCATTCTCGCAAGCTCTAGGTGTATCCTTTAAAATCCAAAGATCAAACACTCGGCGTGTTTAAGGAATTTCAGGCCTTAGCTGAGAGACAGACGGGGAAGAAATTAAAATGCATTCGCACTGACAATAGTGGTGAATATTGTGATCCCTTTGATAACTATTGCAAGGAACAAGAAATTCCTCATCAGAAAACTCCGCCCAAGACGCCTCAATTGAATGGTTTGGCAGAGAGGATGAATAGAACTCAAGTTGAGAGAGTTAGATGCTTGCTTTCAGAGGCTAAACTTTCAAATACATTTTGGACAGAAGCACTTAACACTGTTGCCTATATTATCAATTTGTCTTCTGCTGTTACTCTTGTTAGGACCGAAAAAATCAGGTGCCATGCGGAAGCTAGTAAAGCAAATCTTGAACGATGATAAATCAGATAATAAAAGAGAAATATACCAAAAGCGATACAAACATTTAAAGTGGTTCAGCCAATTGCCCTACGTCCACGAGCGGAGATGAGCAATCCAGTATAATAAAAGAGAGTACAAAATATCGAGAGAATAACTTCACGAAGAGGCAAACACAAGTGACACACAAATACTTATCCCGTAAAGTTGTCCCCTAAACATGACTCTCAAACCCCATGTGGCTACATTGTGGATGCTACTCAATGAAAAGGAAGGATCCTCAATTTATAGAAGTCCAAACCTTTTCCTATGAGAAAAAGGACTAGCCAAATATAGGAGATTTATAATTTTCTTCTACAAGAAGAAAAATTCAATTATAGTAAATATATTGTCCTTTCCTTCAAGGGATAAGAAAACCAAATATCGTAAGAAAATTAGGACAAACACCTAACACAAAAAACTTCCATAGAATTTTGATATATCTTCAAATGTATGATCATTACAGTTTGCTTATTATGCTTCATATAACGTCATACAAATTTCATATAACTTGCATACAACTTTCATACAACTATGTCGTTGTATATATTTTGTATGTCATTTGTATGTATTTTATATATCGTATATTCTTCTTCCTCTTTGACTTTCAGTCTGAAATTTCACCCAAAAGTGAGAAAACCTACAAACAATAACAAAAATTAAAGCAATGTTACAAATTGAAGTGTAATTCGTAAAATTACCAAAGGAATAGAACTTCACGATGATGAATTTGTGTTGACAGACAAAATTAAAAAAATTAGAGTTATCAAGATTTAAGACTGATGGCAACTCGAACTCCAATATAGTATAATGGAGTTTCATTTTAAAAGTTTGAAACTCCAGTACACTTTGCTAGAGTTTCACCTTTAAAAGTGCCAAACTCCAGCATATTACCTGAAGAGAATTTTAAAACTTCAGGAACAAATTATTTGATTTGAATTGATAAATGTTCAAATGCAATAGTCTCTCCTGGATTTATTCCATGTGTTAATTAGGGATTAAAATGTCAATTTAGTCGGATAGCTAGCTACTTTAATAATACACTTAAAAAATTGTCTAAACTCTAATAGACGACCCATAAAGTAGCTAGCTCATGCAATTTTTTCTAAAAAAATTAAAGTGGCTTAGTTTGCTTCATTCTCTTCTTCGTGCTTCTCTGACCCTGGCCCACCCCGATAGTTGTAGAAATTTTTTGAATGAACTTAAGTTTCAGATTGGAGATTACTTGGATGTGGCTATCACATTCCAGTGACCCGTAATGGAGTTACACATTAGTTCGTTACATGCAGTCTAATTGTCATGAGCAGCCACATCATCATGCCACATGGGTACCATTTGGCATATATTAATGCCATATGGAAGCTTACATAGGAAGAAGACTAGAATTTGTGAGAATATTCTAGAGAAGTATGGACATTTCCTTTGGAAGACCTAGATCCCTATGGATTTGCTAGGAAAGTCCATGGAATCTTCTAGGCTTGTAGAGAACTCTAGAGAAAGCCCTTATCTTATAAATATTAAGGACTTGTATAACAATTAATATTTACACACTATACCCTAGGAGACTAGTATATAAAGGGGCCCATTCATTTATAATTCACCAAGCAAAATAATTAAATTCTCTCTAATACAAAAGCTTCTTTTGGCAATTCTCTTATGTTCTAACATTCCCTTAGCGATCTTGAGTGTGGTAAGGCTGACTTGGCATAGCAAGAACGTGAGCAAGTTGTGCAAGATCGTGAGCGAGTTGTCAAATACCGCACGTGTACTTAGTTAAAAACTAAGAACGTGACAACATGGTATCAGAGCAAAGGTTGCAACTAAAGGAATGGCAAATGATGGAAATTAACACTGCCAACACCCAAGCCAATGTCATCCAGGATGCTGCTGGCAAGAACGACTATAACAAAAAGAGGAATGCTGCCAACATGAGCTAGGAGGTGCCACCCGAGGTTGTGCCAAACGAGGGGCTTACATCCCAAGTACCATCTTCCATTGAGGCGAGCGAGGATGAAGTGGAGGTCCTACCGGAGGACGTCTCACTCGGTAAAGAGTGGATGATGAAGGTGAACATGGGGATGAACGCCATCGAGATATTTGGCCAACACTTGGGGAAGGTGGAAGACACCCTTAGCATTCTTGAGGGACACACTATTGAGAAGATTGAGAGTATCCGAAATGACTTGGAGGGACGTGACACCGTGGTACTAGAGCAAAGGTTATGACTAGAGGAATGTTAGAAAGAATAAAAGAGATTGCTAGAAGGAAGTTTTGTAGGGAACCATGGTCGGGATTACTAAGGGCATGGTATTTGCAAAAGAGACAAATATGAAGGTCCTTAAGTAAAAGGAGTATGGCGGTGCACGGGACGCATGCGAGGTGGACGACTTACTTTGGAAGATGGACAAGTACTTTGAGGTAGTCAAGGAGAATGACAAAGTTGTTAATGTATGCAACGCCTCAATGTACTTGACCGAGGTTGCCGCGCTGGGGTGGCGTCTGAAGTGTACCAATATGGAAAAAAGGGCTATGTAAGATTGAGACGTGGGAGAAGTTCAAGAATGAGTTGAAGAAGCAATTCTACCTGGTGAATGTGGTGTATGAAACTAGGCAAAAGCTAAGGGAGCTCCGACAGACGGCCATAATTTGGGATTATGTGCGCGAGTTCACTTTCTTAATGCTGTAACTCTCATCGTTGTCCGAGGAAGATTCCCTCTTCTACTTCATGGATGGGTTGAAAAATTGGGGAAAGAAGGAGTTAAGAAGACATCAAGTAGCCAATGTGGATGAGGCAATAGTGGTAGCCAAGTCGCTCATTGACTTCAAGATGGAGCCTGCCAAGTTCAAAGAAGGCAGCTCCAAGAGGGGTGGGGGAAATTATGACAAGGACAACGGAAAAGGCATAGCTGAGGTATATAAGGGCAATGGAAATGGGCCATCCCATAACGGACTGGGGTCCAAGAGAAACGACAAGGAGCTGGAAAATGGCAGTGAGTACGTGCTTAAGGGAGGGTGCTACTTCTGTAAAGGATCACATCGCGCAAGTGAATGCCTAGAGTTGGGGAAACTTGCAGCAATGATCGAAAACTTTTCTCAGGCACACAAGTGTGACAGAGGAGGGACCACCTGCATTGGGGGGATGCACTTGGAATCTAGCCGAAAGTAGAGGATTCCAAAGCCTATCTTGGATCCATGCAAATGGAGCATGGTGGCAGCAAGAAAAGTTGAGCGGACATAGTTAAAGAGGATGGCGAGTTACAAAGTGATGGAACGCTATCAGACTTAGACGACGCACCAAACAGAGGGGTCAAGTTTGCAAGCAAGGCTGGGACCATGGAGGGCAGCCAAATAGGGAGTGGAAGCATGGACCCAATGCTTGATAAGTTGTTAGACTTGGTTGAGTCATTGGGAGATTCAGGCCAAGAGCAAGGAAAGGCATCCGATGGGCGATGACAAGGGCGACACAAAATTAGGTGGGGAGAGTGTCATGACCCGCTACATCATCATGCCACGTAGGTTCCATTTGACATATATTAATGCCATGTGGAATCTTACATAGGAGGAAAGCTAGCATTTGTGAGAATATTTTAGAGAAGTATGGGCATTTCCTTTGGAAGACCCTAGATCCTATGGATTTGCTAGGAAAGTCCTTGGAATCTTCTAGGCTTGTAAAGAATTTTAGAGAAAGCCCTTATCTTGTAAATATTAAGGACTTGTGTAATAATTAATATTTACACACTAGCCCCTAGGAGACTAGTATATAAAGGGGGCCATTCATTTATAATTCACCAAGCAAAACAATCAAATTCTCTCTAATACAAAAGCTTCCTTTGGCAATTCTCTTGTGTTCTAATATTCCCTTAGCGATCTTGAGTGTGGTAAGACTAACTTGGCATAGCAAGAACGTGAGAGAGTTGTGCAAGATCATAAGCGAGTTATCAAGTATCACACGTGTACTTAGTTAATAACTAAGGATGTGACATAATGCTACTATTTTCTGTAACATTAACACCAATTCCACAAGAGATTTTATTTTTCAACAAAAAAATAAATGAGAAATATATAACTGAGGTATATAGAAGATGATAAATAATTTCTTATAGTAGGTGTAATTACAATATATAAATTGAAAACTATTGAAGCTCGCTTAAGCTTGAGTTTGAAAAATCGGATTTTTGAAATTAGAATTTATTTTGAGTGGATATTATTGGAAAAATTGGGCACATCTTAAGGAGTATGAATCTTAATTTTGGGATAATTTATTAGAGATTTGAGGTGGTTCGAATTGAAAATTTGAAGTAGATGGTAAACATGAAAGATGAGATATATATCCTATTTTCATGATCCAAAATCCCACTAATGGTCGTGATGGCACCTAGCCTCCAAGATTAGGCAAGACAACATGCAATAAGTATTTCAAAGCAAAAAAATGAGATATAACATGTTTGAAAAACATAAATAGCAGAATAAAGCTCCAACCACAGCTAATATAATGATACATAATGTCAAACTCCCAAAACTAGGTAGTACATAGTCATGAGCTCTAAAACTAATTACAATAAGATGTCTCAATAGTGCAATATTGTGTGAAAGTATAACCATATCGTGAAATAGGGGAAGGGGACTCCAAGGGTTTGCTTCCTCTCGATCAACAAACGTGCTCACTCCAAGGCCCACTACTCCCAATACCCGGATCTACAAAAAATATAGTATGAGTACGGGATAATATGTATTCAGTAAATATTAAGACTAACTTCGGTGAAGTAGTGACGAGGTTCAAGTCATGTGATACTCACTAATCAAAGAGCCTGTGAGATATACACAATAACTTACAACAAAAATATAACGAGATACAATATCATCAACTCAACAAATCAAGAGATATCAACTCAACACATGTATATTAATCTTGACAATCGAATCATCAACAACTAACAGAGGCATAGAGTATCATGTTAGAATTCAACATAGAAGCATTAAAAAGTACATAACAAGGCATAAAGGATTCACTTGCATGGCAAAGCTTCCACCCTTACACACTCATCATCATTTGCCTCCACATGAAAATCAATCAATATTAGTCAAATTATCACAATCAGCGTATACGCCATCAAGAGAGAAACATGAGAGGGCGACCCTAGGGGGGATGGATCTATATTCATACGGTGTACAACAAAAACCTTGTACTATAATAGTAACAATATCATCATAACCACACGACAAAGATCTTGTGCTACAACAATAACAATATCATTATAACTGCACGACAAAGACCTCGTGCCACAACAACAATATCATCACAACCATACGATAAATACCTCGTGCCACAAGAACAATATCATCACAACCGCACAACAAAGACCTCGTGCCAAAATAATAATAATAATAATATCATCATAACTGCATGGCAAAGACACCGTTCCACAACATCATCACACCACAATATCCTCATGGAAGAGACCTCATGCCAACCCCAAATTAATCTGCTCAACATATCTATATGTTCCAAAATCATAACAATCCAAGATAATATTTTATCATCAAAGAGACATAATAATAAAGTATGGATGCATGCCCAAGATGTAAAACATGACTACGGCTAAATCTGTAATGACACGACTGGTTGTTTTGGGTTCTAGCATTTCCTTCTGTGATTCAAGACTTCTAATAGCTTCATTTGATATATTATGACTTACATGTATAGTTGGTTTCAATGTTCAATAGGTACGAGATTGATTTGGAAGAGAAAACTCACAATTTGGAAGATTTAAGTAAAGAGTTGACCAAGGTTTCACTTTTGAGCAAACAACCTCGAATTTGTGTATTGATGGTTCTAATAGGTTCGTATGGTGATTTTAGACTTAAATATATTTTCGAATTTAGAGGTTCATAGGTTGATTTGGCTCTTTTTAGTGAAAGTTGACAATTTGAAGGTTAAGAAATTTCCTAAGTTTGACCAAGAGTTGACTTTATGGTTATCTGTAATGACCGGCCGGCCGTTTTGTGTATTATAGCCTCGTTCCCCTATTTATTGCCTCTTATATGTTCATTTGTGGTTATGTGACTTGCACAGATGGTTGGATTTATTTCGGGAAAGTTTTAGAGTTAATTGGGATACTTAGTCCCAAGGTTGGAAGCTTAAGTTGGTATAATTGATCGGAGTTTGACTTTTATGTAGATGACTCCAGAATAGTATTTTGATAATTTTAATAGATTTGTAAGGTTAATTTAGACTCAGGCATATGCCCGGATGTTGATTTAGAGGTCTGTAGGTTGATTTGGTGCTTTATGGTGAAAGTTGAAAAGTTGAAGGTTTGGAAGGTTGAGAGATTTGACCGGGAGTTGACTTTGTTGATGTTGGGTTTAAATTTTGGTTTCGAGAGCTAGAATAGGTCCGTTATATTATTTGAGACTTTCATGCAAAATTTAAGGTCATTTGGAGTTGATTTGATATGGTTCGGGATGAGTTTTAGAAGTTGAAAGTTCATTAGTTTCATTACGCTTAATTGATGTGCGATTTGTAGTTTGGTGTTGTTTGATCTTATTTGAGGCTTCAAGTAAGTTCATATTGTGTTTTAGGACTTATTGGTTTGTTTGGATGGGGTCCCAAAAGCCTCGAGTGTATTTCAGATGAGTTTTAGACCATTTTCATCATGTTTGTAGTGGTGATCTGATATCTGGTGTGCTCTTCATGGCGGTCGCGACACAATGGTCGCGTTCACAGAGACTTCTTGGTTGGCAGGCTAAGTGTTCTTCACGTTCGTAAGTTTGGGATTGGGCTAGGCTTTGGAGGGAAGTGGCCTTTGTGAATGCGAGATGGAGGACGCGTTTGCGTAGAAGGGAGGCCGGCTGGGGCATGATCAGGCCTTAAGCATTCATGTTCGCGGGCGAGCTTACGCGTTCACGTAGGGTTTTGTCATTGCGTTCGCGACTATGGTGGCGCCTTCGCGGAAGAGGATTGGGTAGCTGGAAGATTTTGTGCTTCGCAATCGCGGATGATTTTCCGCAATCACGAAGGGTAATGCATGGGCAGATTATATAGTACTCTATTTCGATGGTTTGGTCATTATCTCACATTTTGAGTTAGAGAGCTCGGTTTTGGGTGCTTTTTGAGGGAATTTTCATGATTTGGATCGGGGTAAGTGTTTTTGACTTGGATTTGTTCATTATTCATGATTTCATCTTTATCTTTAACATTTAATTGGTGAATTAAAGTAAAGAAATGGGGAATTTTGGTAAAAAACTTCCTAAAGCAAAAATTGAGGCTTTGAAGGTCGATTTGAAGTCGGAATTAGATGAAATTGGTATGGTTGAACTTGTAATTGAATGGGTGTTTGGAATTTGTGATTTTGACTGGGTTCCGGGGTGTGGTCATGTGGTTAACTTTTTGGATTGACTTTTTGATTGTGATAGAGATTGAAACTTTATTGTTTGAAGTTATTTCCTATAGTATTATTTGTTGATATTAAGTTATTTGTGACTAGATTCGAGTCGTTCAGAGGCTGATATGCGTGGGAAGGGCTTCTTGAAATATTGATTTGCGTGTTTTGAGGTAAACATCAATTCTAAACTTGGATTTGATGGTATTTAACCCTAGGAACTATGTTATATGAGAGGTATTGGGGTGGTGTACGCACTAGGTGATGGGAGTGTGTGCGTGCACCAAAGTGTTCATAATTAGAGGTGGCTTTTAGGCTATTATGGGATTGTTTTGCTATCATGCCTTGTCATATACGTATTTTCTGAACCTGTGTGATTGATTGAGTTCTAATTCATGTTAGAAATCATGTCTAGGCTATGTGCTACTTGTTTAATACTTGATAGGGCTATTCTTGCCGTTTCTGAGCTATTTGCCTTAATTGTACACATACTCCCAGTCATGATACTATATCCGTGTATAATATATCTGTCTCAGTACTTTCTTATTTGATTCCTCACATGTTGTTGATGCCTCATATGTATAACACTGTTGAACTGAGTATTGTGAGATGCGGTTATCTGAGACTTGAGCAGCTAATGACTGGGCTTGGGCCATCGAGCCGATTTGTTATTGAATTTGAGGTGACGCATATGTTAGGCTCATAATGGGCTAAATGCTATTGTTTTGGGGCGACGCCTGCACCATGCCTTATTATTTGGACTATGTGATTATAATTAACACTTGGGCAGGATCCGCCCCTCTAGAGTCTGACATGCTAGCAGTAGGCGCAAGCACAATGTTTTATATACGTGCTTGATGATGGGCAGTTATGCCAGGCACCCGTACAATGCTAAGTGTGATTATTCTTGATGGATCCACTGTGATATTGTTTATTTGACATGCGTATTTGGCATGTAGGCATAGAGATGTACTTCCCTAATGCTAGCTGATAAATAGAATATTTTATCCGTGTTGAGCTTTAACTATTATAAATGTAAAGCATGTCTATATTCCTGATATGTGAACGAGTTGAACATGATATTATTGAGCTACATGCTTACACTGTTTTCCATTACATCCTGAGCTATTATTAGTTGTTAACATTAGTCATTGACTGTTTTCTCTTGAGCTTGTTACTGCTTTCAGCCCAAGGTTAATTTTGTTACTTATTGAGTACATATGGTCGGTTATACTCATACTACACTCTACACTTCATGTATAAATCCAGGTACTTCTGGACGAGGTGATCTCTAGAGTTCTGTTGCTACCAACTTTTGGGAGACTATGCGGTAGCTACTATACTGCTCGCAGACCTTGAAGTTCTCTTTCGTTATTTCTATTATTTCTATTATTACTATTCTACTATTTAGATAGTTGTATCGAGAACTTGGCCTTGTATTTTGATACTCAGTAGTACTCATTTACTCGTTGACACCAGATCGTTGGGATACTTGTAGTATTATTCTAGTTGTGTTCATAAGATATTTCATGATATTTTTAGCTGTTGAGTTTATTAAGTGATGTTCATTCAAACTCGTTGTTATTGTGTGATTATTGGCTTGCCTAGCAAATAGTGTTAGGCGCCATTGCGGCTCCGGCAGGAGTTGGATCATGACACTATCGGGTATGGATTTTGATTTTAGGACTTGGAATAGGTCCATTTTGTTATTTAGATCTTGTGTGCAAAGTTTGATGTTATTCTGAGTTAGTTTGGTAGGAATCAGACGCTTGGTTGTAAATTTGGAAGTTCTTGAGTTCCATTATGATTTTGATGCGTCTTGGTGTTCGATTCGTGTTTTTATATGTAATTTTGATGATCCGAGCATGCGAGCGAGTTCGTATGAGATTTATGTACTTGTTGGTATGACTGGACCAGATCCCGGGGGGATCAGGAAAGTTTCAGATTGGTTTCAGATTATTTTTGCAAAGATTGAGTGTGCTGGTTCTAGTTTCCTTGCATTTGTGATGAGGAGGTCGTAAATGCGTCCATCGCATTTGCGAATGAATGGTCGCAATTGTGACTCTTGGATGCTGGGAAGGGACCTCGTATTTGTGAGGATTGGGTCGCATTTGCGACTATCTGGATCTTTGCTTTTGCGAGTTTTGCGTTGCTTTTGCGACTAGTTGCTTGGCGAGGGGTTTAACATTTGCGAAGCATTTATCATAAATGCGATATCTGCTAGGTCTATCAGGGGTCGCTTTTGCGAGCCTTTGTTCGCTTTTGCGGAAGTTGCATTTGCGAATCCCTGGTCGTAAATGCGATATCTGCAACTGGTTATATGTCATGTATTTCAGAACTTAGTCTCATGTTATCACATTTTGAGCCATAGACTCAGCGGCAGGCAATTCTTGGACGCGAGTTTCACACATAATTATTGGGTAAGTAGTTTTGACTCAATTCTAATATTATAACTTGATTACTTATGGATTTTAACATCAAAATCATGAAATTTGAAGAGAATGTTTTTGGGAATTTTTGACTATGTTTTAAAAAATAAAAATTTGAGTTTTTGAGAGTCGAATTGGACTCAATTTTGAAAACTAATCGTATATTTAGACTAGTGGGGTTATGGGTAGTCGAGATCTAACCTTCGACTCGGGTTTTGACCAGGCGGGCATGGGGTTAACTTTTGTTGACTTTTGGCAAATTAGGTAAAGATTGCAACTTTATTAATTGAAATTGATTCCTTTTGCATTGGTTGATGTTATTGAGTCATTTTTACTAGATTTGGACCGGGCGGAGGTGATTCCTAAGGGAAAGGCTATTGTTGAGTATTGATTTGGCTTGTTTGAGGTAAGTATCTTTTCTAGTTTTGGTCGAGGAAATTTTTCCTACTAATTGATATTATTTGACACATGCAGGGGTGATGTATGTTTGAGTTGACAAGAGTATATATATGTGGCACGGGTATTCATGCCCGGGGGAGATTCTAGCTTACTCTATGTCTTATTTGGTTGTGTGTTTTACTTGATTCAATGGGCTATTAAATTAATCGACTTCGTGAGTACTATAAAGCATGCTAGAGGGATGTTGAGGCTATTGGTACCTTATGTTGAACAAATATTGAGACTTATGCTATATTTGCCTTGGGGATAGATGCACGTAGGCTATGAATACACATCCAGAGTTGATCTTGTAATGTGCCTTGATTGGGACGTGTACACTGATATATATGTGATATGTTGTAAGACTACTTAGACTTGGTTGCTACACTTGATTTAACCATAGTCATACTTTATCCGTATTCTTGTTGTTATCATGTCCTTGTGCATTTTATTGATGAGTTATATGCATGTGTCTCATGATGATGAACTGTTATGTTGCATTGTTGAGAAAATTGTGGCACATGTGGACATGGTGTATGGATTGTTTCTAGATGCGCATGCGGCAACATAAGGGAGGCATCTTATTTGTGATGTACATACGGCGAGATAATGGTGGGTAGATATACATGCGGCGGTATAAGGGTGGTGTTTATTGATGCGCACGCAGAGAGATAAGGGTGGCTTATGCGTGTATAGCAATATACGGGAAAATATTCATTGTGATGCGCACGCGGCAAAATGAGGGTGGCATTGTGAAAATGTTATGTGATGTCCTAGGGGCGATTTGTATTGATTACGCGTGTGTGGTGGTAAAAGAGGGGCTTTTTGTCGTGCTTATGACTTTTTTGTATGTGTCATGCATTGTTACATGATTTGTTGCGTTGTTTCTAGCATGCTAATTTATGCCTCCCTTATTACTTGATGACTTAGTTGCTAAGATGGAGTTTTACCTATTTGGAGTTGTTATCTCATATTCTTTGAGTTGTTACTAGCATATCAGATTCATGAAATAAGGATATTGTCATCATGTATTACTATAATTGATTCTTGAAAAGTTCTCTTGAATGTGTTATTTGGAAATTGATACGAAATTGGATATTAATGTGGCACGAGGTCTTTGCCGTGCGGGTGTGACATTGTGTTGTGGCATGAGATCTTTGTCGTGCAAGTGTAAATGATAATGTGGGCCCGAAGTGTCATACGTGTGCGACTTTAATTGATGACTTGTTGTTGAAACTGAGCCCTTTACTTGTATTCAATTGTTATCACTTGTTCTATTGAGATTTTAGTTATTGTATTTCTGCTATACATCTTGTAGCCAGTTTTATATAAACTGCACATGTTATTTGTCAAGTGAGTATCCTTTGACTTAAAAACCTCTTCACTACTTCTTTGAGGTTAGTCAAGATACTTACTGAGTATATGGGGTCGGTTGTACTCATATTACAGTTCTGCACCTTGCGTGCAGATTTTAGAGCTGAGAAGCTGTGAAGACAGGTGAAGACAGAGCTTGCATTGGAGATGTACTAGCGTATCAGATTCATGCTACCCGTTGTTCATGGTAGCTTAGGATTTCATTTCTGTTTATATAACTTTCAAATATATATGGTTTTTATTCATTTCACCAGCTTTGCAAAAATTTAAATCATAGTAGCTCATGACTTGTACTACTAGTCGTTGAAGTAGTTGTATATTGAGTTATGTTACAATTCTATTAATATATTGATGATTTCTCATTTTAGTAGTAACGTAACTGTTTATCTTACCTAGTGGTCGGGTTAGGTGCCATCATAATATTGGTGGGATTTTTGGGTCGTGACAAAATTAGTATAATAATAATTTCACAAATGCCCATCTTGGCTAATTAATAGATCATAATCCTAAACATGATCTCTAGCATGAAAGGATAAGCTCACGTAATCATACAAAGGATTACACATGTATCATATAGAGCACACAATCAAATCATGACATAAAAGAAGCCTAAAGTCTAATCCGATCATATTTCATACATAGCATCTGCCTATACGCTCGTCACTTCACATAAACATTACTCTACACACATTACAATTAGAGGAAAGGAAAATCTAATTCTAAGGGTTATTCTCTCGCACAATATTAGGCAAGATACTTACCTTAACAAGCCTAATCAACCGTCAAAAATCTCCTTTCCCTTAGAAATCACCTCTGACCGACTCGAATCTTACCAAAAAAAACTCAATAACGTCAAACAGTGCTATAGGGATCAATTTTAAACAATAAAGCTTCAATTATTATTCAATTTCCAAAAATTCAATAAAAGTCAATATGAGCCCTCATGGTCAAAACCCGAATCAAGGGGTAGATCCCAACTACCCATAACTCCACGAGTCCAAATATGTGTTTAGATTCAAAAACCAAGCCCGAATCATAGCTTAAAATCCAATATTTTCACTCTATTAAGTTGTAGAAAAAATCCCAAATTTCCCTCAAAATTCCATGTTTGGGTGTTAGAAATCCATGTAGATTCTTGAAATAATACCAAAAATGTGTAGAAACGAGTTACCCCAAAGTCTTGAGTGAAAATTTCCAATCCAAAATCGCTCCTCTTCAGGTCTACGGTTCAAAATATGAGAGAATGAGCTAAAAATTCCGAAATGCCTCTTAATAGCCAGCTGCAGGTATCGTCTTTGCGACCCTCAGAAAAGATACACTGGACTCGCAAATGCGAACTGAGCCCCTGAGCAGCAGACATTGCAAATGCGACCAGGACCCTCGCAAATGTGACCTACCCTCGCAAATGCGGAAATTCCATCGAAAGAGTGATAGTCGCAAATGCAAAGCTGGTCTTTCCAGACCCATATCACAAATGTGAGCTAAATTCCGCAAATGTGGACCTCGCATTTTCGAGCAGAACATCGCAAATGCGATAACTACAACACCAACAATCTCACAACCTACAAAATCAACCCAAAACCAATTTGAAACTCACCTGAGCCCCTCGGGCCCCAATCCAAACATCCATACAATCATATAAACCTCATACAAACTATATCTTAAGCTAAAACACTAAAATAAAATCCACAATCGAGAATCAAGCATCAAAACTCATGTTGCATACCTTCGAGTTCAAGAACTTCAATAATTCACAACAAGCATCTGATTCATGCCTAACCAATTCGAATTACTTCCAAACTTTGCACACATGTTCCACGTAATAAAACGAATCTATTCCAAGTTTTGAAAAAATAATCTGAACTCAATATCATCAAAGTCAACTCCTGATCAAACTTGTAAACTCTTCAAACCTTCAAATTACCAACTTTTGGCAAATAAAGCCAAAATATCCTAGGGACCTTCAAATCCAAAATCAAACATATGCTTAAGTGCAAAATCGCCATAAGAACTTACCGGAACCATAAAATCACCAATCCGAGATTATTTATACAAAAGTCAAATCTTGATTAATTCTTACAACTTGGGCTTCCAATAATGAAAGTAAGTGTTCCAATTCACTCCAGAACCTTCCAGGAACCAAACCAAACATCTCTCCAAGTAACAAAACAACAATCAAGCATACAGGTACCATTAAATAGGAAAACAGGGCTCAAATACACAAGAGGACCGATTGGGTCGTCATAGTATATCACTTATGTATCCCATATGTATCACTTATGTATCCCATATGTATCCCCTATGTATTCCTTGTATATCCTTTATGTAATCCCAGTATATCCATGTATATGTGTGTGTGAGATACAAATGAGATGCATGTGTGATATAGATACATGTGTATAAATTTTAACTCCAAATCAATTCAAATTACCTCTAATCTTCCTCAAATTTTATATATTGCCTTGTTTATATTTTTTCAATGGATTTCAACCACACTTATTGAGAATTGTTTTTCAAGGTACTATGAATATTTTATATCATTGATAATTTTTGGTCGCCAAAATGATTAAATGGTAAAAATAGCTAAGTGGTAGTAATTTTGTTTTATTTTCTATTATATTAGTTGTGGTGTTTGCTTTCGATAAGTTTTAGGTCTTATTTATTAGGATCAAAGGCAATTGTTTATACTGACCATGCATCACTCAAGTACTTGATACATCGAGTGATGTTACTACAAGAGTTTGACCTCGAGATTCATGATAGAAAAGGGAATAAGAATACAATGGTTGATCACCTAGCAAGATTGGAAGGAGAGAAAATAAGGTGGAACTAGAGGAAATTTTGGAGATATTCTCGGATGAAAAATTACTGATAGTATCTTTTAAAGAGACGCCATGAAATGTAGACTTTGAATACTACCTGGCGAGCGGTATTATACCCTCCTCTTCTATTGAAAAGAAAAAGTTTTTTTGTGATTGTCAATATTATTATTGGGATGACCGTATCCTATTTAAAAGTTGTGTGGATAATATGATCCCAAGGTGTATCCCTGAGAAAGATCAAAATTTTATTTTGTAGGCTTGTAACGTATCTCCTTGTAGTGGTCACTTTGGAGGTGTTAGGAGAGCTGCAAATGTGCTAGAATCAGGCTTTTATTAGCCGTATCTATTTAAGGATGCATATGCATAGGTCAAGAGTTGTAAGGAGTACAACGGATTGACAATATCTTTGGTCATTTATGAGATATTGATAACTACAATTCAAGAGGTTTAAGTGTTTGCCTTGTGGGAGACTAACTTTATGGGGCCATTTTCCAGCTTATACGGTAATAAATACATATTGGTAGTAGTGGATTATGTCTCTTAAAGGGTTGAAGCCGTTGCACAACCGATGTACTATGCAAAGCGAGTCATTGGATTTCTATGGAATAGTATTATCACTTGCTTTGGGAGTCCAAGAGCTATAATTAGTGATGGTGGCACTCATATCTACTATAGAGCCTTTACAGAATTTCTAGAAAAGTATGGTGTTGTCTATAAGGTCGGAACGCTTTACCACCCACAAATAAGAGAGCAAGTGAAAGTGTCCAATAGAGAGATCAAGAGTGTGTGTGTCGACCACGACTATGAATGCCACTCAGACTGATTGGGCAAGGAAGCTAGATAATGCATTATAGTCTTGCGTAAAACTTTCAAAACTCCAATTGGTATGTCCTTGTACAATTTTGTGTTTGGAAAAACGTGCCATCTACTAGTGGACCTTGAGCATAGGGCTCTTTGGGAGTTGAGGCAATTGAACTTAGAAATGGAAGTTGTGGATACAAATAGAGGTATAGAGCTGTATGAGCTTGAGGAGTTCTGCTACCATGTTTTCTAGAGTACATGAATGTACATTGAAAGAATAAATGGGATGCACGATAGTCATATTCATGATAGGCACTTCATGCTCGGAGATAAAGTGTTGCTATACAACTCCTCATTGAGGTTGTTCCCAGGTAAGTTGAAATAAAGATGGTCAGGTCCATTTAGAGTTGTGCAAGTATTTTTGAGTAGAGCTATGGAAATTGAGTCCAAAGAGGGACTAAAATGTTTCACATAAATCGACAAAGGACGAAGCACTATCTTGGCATGAATGAAGAGGAAGGTGTCACGACCCAAAATCTGACTAGTCGTGATGGCACCTAACCCAACTCGCTAGGTACGCCAGTTTAACAATAATCCAACTTCAAATGAGATTTACTGAGATAATAATAATAAAATAATTGAACTCTTATACAACTTTTCAAGGACTGGTTGTACAAATTATGAGCTTCTACATTTTAGAGTTTACCAAACTGGTATAAAATAAATACATCATCTGTTCGAAAATTCATAAACAGATTCATAAATTTAAAGTTACCAAGAAAAAGAGGTAGCTATAACCAGAAAACAGGTACATCTTCAATGCTAACTCCCACCACACACAACATCAACTCCAAAATTTGCACGCAAGGTGTAAAAGTGTAGTATGAGTACAACCGACCCCATGTACTCAATAAGTAACAACCCTAACCTTAGGTTGAAAGTAGTGACGAGCTTGGACTACGGTCAAAGTCCGACACCAACAGCCAAGGACAAATCGTAACATTATAATGAAAACAGTACAAGTAATATTGAAAGATATGATACTCAGCTCGTTCATAGATACAGAAAATAGACATGCTTTTCAGGTATAACAGTAAAACCCAAATATTTCGCCGAAATCACCAAAATGTGAGTATGTCAGAAAAATTGAGATTCTTCCCAAAACTTTCAACAACAGATAAGATGTTTTATTATCAAATGGCATGAGGAAAGTATAGTTCTATGCCTACATGTCAATGTGCATGTGAAGTCATGAATGTCATAATACCGTACAACATGAGGAAATACATTTCTATGTCTACATGCCAAGTATGCATGTCAAGTGTAATGCACCACAGTGATAAATTCATGTGCTCATGCTCTCGGAGCAGTCAACCTCACTCAGCACGCTCAATCACTTAGTCCTCCCAGTCACTCAGTGCTCCTAATCACTCAGTCCTCCCAATCACTCGGCATTCGCACTTGGCACTCGCACTTAGTAGGTACCTGCGGTCACTTCTGGTATGTTAGACTCCGAAGGTGCGGATCTTGCCCAAGCACTAATATATGCCAATCATGGCATGAATCAATAAAGCCTGTTACGGCGCGCAGCTCGATGCCATTAATAACACTCACAATCAGGCCCTTCGCCTCACTCAGTCATCAATCTCTCCAGTCTCTCGGCTCACAAATCTCATGTCAATCAACCCATACAATGATAACATGATGTGACAACAAATAATAACAGAGACTGAGATATGATATACAAATAAATAAATATGACTGAGTGTGTAATTTCAATTTAAGCAAATAACTCGACAGCAGAAATGACCTCAGTGGGTCCCAACAGGATGAGCATATAACCTAAACATGGTTTCTAACATGGATCACAGTTTAATTACTCTGGCACGTAGAAATTTCATGGATAGAAACAAGATTAAATAACTACACAATACAACAGAATTAACCGAGTCATAATTCTTACAGTGCACACCCACACGCCCGTCACCTAGCATGTACGTCACCTCAACACCAAACACATAACGCGTATATTCAGGGATTCATACCCTCAGCACCAAGTTTAGAAGTGTTATTTACCTCGAACAAGCCAAATCAAATACCGAGCAAGCCACACAATACTCTAAAAATGAATCATGTACGTATCGACCTCTGAACGGCTCAAAACTAGCCAAAAGCAACTCAAAAATATCAAATAATGCCAAGGAAACAAACTCAATCGATAAATGCGGAATCTTTAATTAAAAGCCTAGAGTCAACCAAAAAGTCAAACCCAGGCTCGCACCTCGGAACCCGACGAAACTCACAAAATTCGACAAACCATTCAATTACGAGCCTAACCATACTAGTTTCACTCAAATTCGACTCCGAATCAATGTTCAAAACTCAAACATTCGCTTTATGAAATTTTAGACAAAACTCCCCAAATTTTACTTTGAAATCATCAATCAAATGCCAAAAACAAAGATGGATTCATGCAATATAACCAAAACTAAGTATAGAACACTTACCCCAATCCATGTGGTGAAAATCACCTCCAAAATTGTCCAAATCCGAGCTCCCCAACTCAAAATATGACCAAATGAACAAACTCTCGATATTAAATGTTTCTGCCCAGTTGTTCTGCCTCATTTCTTGTGGCAAATGATCTCGAAACTTGCTTTTGATTTTCTAATGGATTCCTTATGAATTTCCAGTCAAGTTAGGTATTTGAATCACTCCATTTGACATGATAATGAAGGAGATATGTTAGATTCAATATTTAGAAATAGTGCAGACTTTTAAATACGAATTCAGTGGCAATTTCGTAATTAATTTGAAAAAAATCTGGCAACCCAATTTTTCGTAAATTGATCATATATTCCTCATACGATGTCGCAACTTGATGATTCCAGTTGATATGGTTCCAAAATTATGACACGGATCTAATGCTTCAATAAAATAGAAATTGGAGCTCATTTGCTTAATGTGGTACCATTTATGCTTGAAAAAACGACGCCGAAATAGAAAAAAAACGAGCGCAACACAACCTAAACCTATCCGAAACTCACCCGAGCCCATTGGGACCCCGTTCGAACATACCAAAAGGCCCCATAGCATAACACGGTCTTACTCGAGGCCTCAAATCATGTATAACAATATCAAAATCATGAATTGCACCTCAAATCGAACTTAATGAACTTTGAATCTTCCAACTTCCAAAACTCGTGTCGAACCTTATCAAATCAACTCGGAATGTACTCAAATTTTGCACACAAGTCCCAAATGACATAAAGAAGCTATTCCAATTCCCGTAACCACAACCCAAATCCGATATCATCAAAGTCAACTCCTGATCAAATTTATGAACATTCCGAACCTTCAAATTTTCAACTTTCGCCAAATAGTGCAGATACCTTTTAGAAATATCAAAATGCAAATCCGAGCATACACCCAAGTTCAAAATCACCATTCGGGCCTAAAGAAACCATCAAAACTCCGATCTGAGGTCAAGTACTAAAAAGTCAAACTTGGTCAACTCTTCCAACTTAAAGCTTCCTAGTTGAGAATTATTATTCCAAATCGATTTTGAATAACCTGAAAACCAAAACCGATGATTCATACGATGCTGGTCAAGACTTCAAATAGCGGAACAGAATACAAATGCTCAAAATAACGGGCGGAGACGTTACAGGAGGATAGTCTCTGTGATGTACTTGGGCAAACCTCGATCATTGAGCGAACCTTCATCAAAATGGGTTGTGTCGTGCCACAACATTAAATAGGGTACTACATAGGAGGCAACCCATGGTATTGTTGTAGTTCATCGTGCCACGACATTAAATCAAGCACTTGTTGGGAGGTAACTCAATATTCTTTATTTTTGTATTTTATTATTTTTATTTTGTTTTGCGTCACTTGACATGTTTGCTGAGTTATGCAGGTGTTGAACGAAGTGAGGAGAAAAGGACGGAAGCAAAAGTAAATCAAAGAAATAGACCACAAGGGCAAATCTACTAAAAAAAACAATTCTAGGCTCGTCTCAAGTCCTCGCACTGCGAGGAACCTGGATGTCCCGAGGGGCCTCAAGTCTTCGAAGGCAGTAAAGTAGGGATCACGAGCCCTTATTGCATCCATTTCTTCTCTCTCGTCTGAGGGCCTCACATTGTGAGCATCCTTAGTGAGCCCAGGTAATATGACTGTCACGAAAAAGCCAGTGAAGAACCATGGAGGTGACAACGGAAAACCTCTACCGAAGAAGCCATCAATCGATAAGGATACACATGGCAAGGCAAATAAAGGGAGGAGAACAAAACATGCTCATAATAAAGATAGTATCAATACTCCTATCGGAAGGGGAGCCTTAGGACAACGGTAAAGTTATTTCCATATGACTTATAGGTCACGGGTTCGAGTCATGGAAGAAACCACTAATGCTTGAATTAGGATAGGCTATCTACATCACACCCCTAGAGGTGCGACCCTTCTCCGGACCCTGCGTACATGCGAGATGCTTTGTGCACCGGGTTGCTCTTTGTAGTACTCCTACGAAGGTGGATACTGAGACCACCAAGCAGATGATTGAGTTGCCCCGACAGGTATAAAGCGGGGCAACAATTCCACGACCGACTAGGAAGAGAAAGGTATCATTCAAGATTCAAGAAGGAGATTCAAAGCCACCTCCGGTGAAGAAGCAGAAGAGAGCAGAGCCTCAAGGGAAGGCAAAAGGTAAGTGCTGTGGAGTTGATATCTGAGTCCGACTCGTCTAGTGATGATATGATGGTTCCACCACCTGAGGGGGAGGGGAATCGATGAAAGGAAAGAATGGGAAGATAATTTCGTGATCAACGCTACATGGAAGCTATGGGATAGGATCAAGCAAAATCAGGTCAACCCGCAATTACGGTAAAAGTTGCATAACTTCCAAGTGACTAAAAAGGCTTGTCTTGAGATAGTAAAGAAAATCAAGACATGGGATTAGGTGCGATTTTCCCAAGGACCTAAGGGCAAGGCCAACCTTACTCTCATCAGAGAGTTGTACTCAAAGTAGGACCTCGACCAAGGCGATATTGTCAAGCTGCAAGGCACAAAGGTTGACCTTTCAGCCCAAGCAATAAACAGGTACTACTACACCAACCAATAGGCCATGAGTGATTACTTGAGAAAGGAGCAACGGCTAGGCTTATAGCAGATGCTTGAGGTGTTATGTGTGGACCCGTGTAAGGCAGTTTCAGTTGAGAATGTGTGAGCAAACATGCCGCATTAGCAAATACTTACATGAATAAGGAGGCTCGAGCTTGGCTCAATTGGATTTGTAACAAGTGGATACCGGATACACACAAGTCGGATATGATATGGGAGAGATTTTTCCTTATTTATTCTCTCATAACTAGCATATTTGTGAACAATGGGGTAGTTTTCTGGAGTCATATGGCAAAGACTTGCAAGAACATGAAATAGATTTTGTACTTTGTGAACACCTTGACATTAGTGTTGGCCAAGTACAACCTGGAAAAGACATATGATGAGTGGATTGTTAAAACTGACACGTTGTCTCATAATATTTGTGATATTTAGGACCTGACAGAGGAGAATATCTACAAGAATGGGCATAGTGAGTGGATTACAACTATAGAGAATGAGCTTGGACAACTGAGGGTTGATTTGGAGGCATGAGATCGTGGGTTTTTAGCTACCTAGGAGAGGGGAGATCAGTGGAGGTGTATGTAGTTTGCTGTGATGGTTGCAGCGATTCATGAGAAGAAGAAATCATGGTCTAGAAAGACTTCGCGGAGATGATAGGGGTCGCATTAGTGCATGTAAGTGATATTAAGGGCAGTTTTACTACTAAGCTGAAAATGACTATCATTGAGGATAAGCCGAGGGTAGTTGGGCCTGAGATTGACACGCTTGTGCTTGTGACTAGAGACACTCTTGCCGGGAGGGTGAGCTGATAGGGGTTGTTTGACGCATATGGCGTCATTTGGAGGATTTGACATCGGAACGAGACTCGAGATCTATCCTCGTTGTAGCTAGAAATATGATGAGGGAGCTTTTGACATACCCACTCTGATTTTGTTTTTATCTTTTTATCTTTTTATGATATTGTGCAGTTGAGGCTGTGCACATTCTATGTGTCGGGTGAGGGTGTCAAAGTGAATATTTTGAGGCATGTACTTAATTGCTATTTGATCTTTTGATATGCTATAATTTTTGTTATATGTGAAGTGATAAAAAATTAAGGCCATTGTAATTTCATAATTGTAGTAGTTTTTCTATGTTGGTTTAATCTCGAGTATTTTTTAGACTATGGCTCTTTCCTGAGGATGCCAACTTTCTTTGAACCAGGTGTTAGGTAGAATTCCTATAATATTCAAAAACCTTTGCTCGATGATGGATAGTTTTGATAGCTTTCTTGAGGGATTAGAGTTTAAGGATAAAAATACAAAAAGTCTTTCCTTTTCTTTTGAACTAACAAGTAGAAATGAAAGAACTTAGGTATCATGGACTGTGCGACATGTTTATGTTGGGGTTTAGGAATAAGCATGTGAATTTTATGTTTTTAATGACAATTTGTGAAAACATTGCCTTGAGATTATTTGTGGTTTTTTCTTTGATACTGTGGTTTGTTTGTTGACTCCTATGATTACATCTTGTGCTTGATTATATCGTTTAACTGGATTATTTCTTTAATGTGGGATTCTGGTATGAACCGTCTAACAGAGATCATGTGTATTGTGTGAAGTGAGGTTTAATATAATGACCCAACCGATTGTTTTGCGTATTTGAGCCCCTTTCCCCAATTTGATGATTTTCATATGATTATTTTTTGTTTTGTGACTTGCGGGTATGATTAGTTTGGTTTAAAGAAGGTTTGAGAGTGATTTGGGATACTTAGTCTTATTTTGGAAGCTTAAGTTGTAAGAGTTGACCAAGGTTTAACTTTTAAGTAAATGAACTTGGATTAGTGATTTTATTGTTCCAATAGGTTACTTTAGGTGATTAGGACATGCGCCAAAGTTTGGTTGAATCCAAAATGTTTGGGCATGATTCCGGAAAATTGGCAAAGTTGAAAAGTTTAAAAGTTAAGAGATGAATTTTGATCGTTGATTCTTGATTTTGATGTTAGTTGTGGCGTTTTGAGCATTTGGAAAGTTTGGATAATATATTAGGACTTGTTAGTATGGTTGGGGGAGGGGGGGGGGGGGGGAGGGCTCTGAGGTCTGCGGATGATTACAGAACATTTTGGAGGTTGTTGACATTTCTAGTCAGGCTGCTCGCACCTGCGCGCAGGTGCGATGTCGCATATGTGGCTTATGTTACGTTTTAGTTTGCAAGCTTGGGTGTGAGGGACCGCATATGCAGAGTTTTAGCCGCAGAAGCGAGACGCACCTGCAAGAGGATTCACGCACCTGCGACCTCACAGATATAAAGTATGTATCGCAGATGCGAGGTATGGTCCGTTGGGGGGAAATCTCGCAGATGCGAGACATTGGTCGCATAAGAGACGTCGTAGATGCGACATATTTGGCTGCAAATTCGAAATCACTGGCACATTTTATAATTTGAGTGTTAGCTCATTTATTTTTGCTATTGTGAGTTTTGAAGCTCGGTAAGAGGCGATTTTGGAAGGGATTTTCACCATAAATTTGAGGGTAAGTGATTTCTACTTGATTTTGATTATATATCTTGATTCCCCATTGAATTCTACACATTGATTATATATCTTGATTACCCATTGAATTCTATACCTAAAATATAGAATTTGGAAGTAAATATTGGGGTTTTGTCTTCGACTTACGAGAGTATAATTTGGGAATTTGAGGGTCGATTTGGACTCGGATTTGGACTATTTGTACTCGTGGATCTATGGGTAGTCGAGATCTATCCCTTGACTCTAATTTTGATCATGTGGACCCGTGTTGACTTTCGTTGACGTTTTGGGATTGATTAAATATTGAAGTTTTATTTGGAATTAATTCCTATAGATTTATTTGACGTTATTGAGTTGTATTTGACTAGATTTGAGTCGTTTGGAGGTTGATTTGAGAGGGGAGGCTATTTTGGAAGGTTGATGCTTATCGGGTGGAGGTAAGTTTCTTATCTATCCTAGTAAGAGAAAATCTTTCCCATAGGCAATTTGTTTGCTACTTGCTACTTGATTTAGGTGCTTCATATATGCGAGGTGACGAACATATATTCGTGGCTATGTTATGACTATATCCGATTAGAGTCAGGCTTATATCATGCCTTGTTGAGACTTTATGAATTGTTATACATATGTCATTAATTCTTTGACTGTGTGATGAATCTTAATCATGCTTAGAGACTATGCTAGAATTATGACTTGTTGATTTGAACTTGACAAATTTCTTTCACCGTGTCGGGTTTTCTTCTTTAGCAATATTCATTCAATTGCCTTAATTGACTTCTGATTTAGTGATTATCGATTCTTGTTGTTTATGTTGGATATTATGATCGGACTTAAGAATATTAAATGAACAAATTAATCTGTTATACAAAGTTGAATTACATGATTAGCCATAGCTATATTTATTCATGTTAACATTCATTTGTATTAGATTATTTTGTCCTTTTGCATCTTTATTACATCATCCCATATGCATATCTACGTGAGTTGGAGAGTGGAATATTGAGGAAAGTTGAGAATTTGGCATGGTTTTGGGAAGGTTTTCGACTGAATTGAGACACTTAGTCTCATTTTAGAAGCTTAAATTGTAAGAGCTGACCAATGTTTGATTTTTATGTAAATGCTCAGATTGGTGATTTTATGGTTCCAATAGGTTCGTATAGTGATTTTGTACTTAGTCATATGTTCGGATTTGGATTTGGAGGTTCCTAGGATATTTTATCTATATTTGCCGAAAGTTAGCAATTTGAAGGTTTGGAAATTCCTAAGTTTGAACGGAGGTTTACTTTGATGATATTGGGTTTGAATTATTATTTTAGGACTTGGAAGAAGTTCATTTTGTCATTTTTGACTTGTGTGCAAAGTTTGGTTATAATCCGAATTGGTTAGGCTTGAATCAGACGCTTGGTTTGAATGTTGAAACTTATTGAACTTAAGAGAAGTTCAACTTGTGTTTTGATCGCCGATTCTTAATTTTGATGTTAATTATGGCATTTTAAGCCTCTGGATAGGTTTGGGTGAGGTATCAGGACTTGTTGGTAAGCTTGGATAGAGTACTGGGGGGCTTCGGTGTGTTTTGGATAAGTTCCTACCCATTTTTGAGGTTGTTGGCACATTTGGTGCTGGTGCATAGTACCTGTGGAGATGGGGTGCACAGGTGCAAAGTCGCATCTATGGGGAGGGGGTTCGCAGATGCGCAGAGGATCCTAGTTGGGCAATGGTAGCTTTTGCGGCGTTTGGTCACTTTTGCAGGGCCCGCTTCTGCGAGGGAGGTCCGCAGATGCGAACATCGCATTAGCGAATGAGTTTCACACCTATGAAGTTTGGTCAGCTTAGGGAAGGGTGCTGATGCGCAAATCTGGACTGCACCTGCAGTCTCGTAGATGTGAGGATTTGGTCTGTAGATGCGGAATCACTGACAAGCTTTTATATTTCGAAGGGTTAGCTCAGTTTTTATTATTTGGAGTTTTGGAGCTTGGGTAGAGGCAATTTGTGAAGAAACGTTTACCATAGTTTGGAGGGAAGTAATTTCTACTTGATTTTAATATAATATCTTGTTTCCCCATAGATTATTACACATTAATTATGGAATTTGAAAGAGAAGTTTTGGGGGTTTTGGTGCTAGGTTTTGGGGAGTGAATAATTGAGATTAGAACCCTGATTAGGAGGTCGGATTTGGATGAAACTTGTATACTTAGGCTCGTATTTGAATGGGTAGTCAGAATTTGAGAGTTTGGTCAGGTTTCAGAAGCAATCACACATTGACTTTTTGGTTGACTTTGTGTATTTGATTAAAGATCAAGCCTTTATGCTCCGTAATTATTTCCTTTAGCATTATTTGACAATGTGGTGTCTTGTTTGACTAGAATCGAGCCGTTCGAAGGTCGATTCATGAGGGAAGGCATTTGGAATATTGACTTGGCTCATTTGAGGTAAGTGTCTTACCTATCTTTGGTTGGGGACTAGTTGCTTGAATTGTTGATGTTGGCTATGTGTTAAGGGTGGCGTACATGTGAGGGTCAAGCCATGCGCGTGTACCGGGCTTATCTAAATTTGGGATAGTCCTTAGGCTATATTATGCATTGTTTTGGATATTGTAATCCTTGGTATCATGCCTACGTTTATTTGTATTACTATGTAACCTCGTGAATCATGCTAGAGATTATGTGTAGGTTTGCATTCATGTTTGAACATGATACTTGTTGTGTTCCTGTGTTATGGACTAGTATGACAACACGTGAATTGTCTGTGCGGGTTGAGTTGACTATGCCATATGATAATTCTGTGTGGTGGTTATGATTATGGCACATGAGTTGTCCGTGCAACATGCGGATAAATATCCATCCCCCTAGGGTTATCCTCTTATGTTTCTCCTTGATGACGTACATGCAGTTGTGGAAAACTGATCATTATTGAGTTTTGTATATCTTCTCTATATACAAACTCCTTGGATATATACATGATTTTACCACATATCTCCTTTATATGTTAGCTCGGAAATTGTATGCATGCCTTTATATGCTTATCTTCTAAATATACAACTTTCGTTGATGAAATGGCACACAATGCGTATCTTCTCTATATGTCTCTTTGTGTACTTTGACTCGTCTATTTATGCATATCATCTTTATCTATTGCGCTATTATTAGGTTTGATGTTAGTGCATATCTTCTCTATGTGCACCGTTTGCTTATTTGCATTTCATGTGTAGGTTGTGGTATTGTTAGTACGTATTCATAAGTCTTCTTGAATTGTAGAGATATATTACATGAGTATTATGGGTGATGTTTTCTTCTACCTCTCCGAAGTTAGTCATGATACTTACTGAGTACATGTAATCGGTTGTACTCATATTATACTCTTCACTTAATTGTGCATTTTCAGGGGTTGGACCCAACTGAGCACCTTGAGCTTAGTTGTTGTTGTGCATGTCTTGTGAGTTAAATAAAAGGATTTGAACTTGAGGCAGTGGAGGTGGTTGGAATTGTTGAAGGATTATGATATCACTATTTTATGCTATCTAGGGAAGGCCAATATGGTAGAAGATACCTTGAGTAGAAATGCGGAGAGCATGGGAAGTTTGGCATTTATTCCAGTTGGGGAGAGGCCATTAGCTATGGATGTTCAGGCGTTAGCCAACATATTTGTGAGATTGGACATTTCTGAGCTGAGTAGACTCCTTTCTTTTGTTGTTTCACGACCGTCCTTGTTCGAGCGCATTAAGACTTTCCAGTATGATTATCACGATATTCTTGTCCTTAGGGATACGGTGCAGCGAGGTGGTGCTAAAGAGATGACTATTAGTGATGATGGTGTATTGCGACTGTAGGGTTCAGTTTGTGTTCCTAATGTCGATGGCTTGAGAGAGTCGATTCTTAATGAGGCTTATAGTTTGTGGTATTTCATTCATCCAGGTGCTACGAAGATGTATCCTGGTTTGAAGCAACATTATTAGTGGAGAAGGCTTAAGAATGACATTGTTGGGTATATTTCACGGTGTTTGAATTGTCAGCAGGTCAAGTATGAGCACCAGAGACTGGGAGGTTTGTTTCAAAAGATTGATATAGCGGAGTGGAAGTGAGAGCTCATTACTATGGACTTTGTGGTAGGGGTTGCATGGACCTTAGGGAAGTTCGATGCCTTTTGGGTCATTATTGATCGATTGACCAACTTTTCATTACGGTTATGACTTCCTACGCTTCAGAGAGGATAGATCAGATTTACATCATAGAGATTATTCACCTGCATGGTGTACCTATTTCTATCATCTCAGATCGTGACACCCAATTTACTTCACACTTCTGGAGGGTTCTTTTGTGTAAGTTGGGCATGCATGTTGAGTTGAGTATTGTAGTTTATCCTCAGACGGACGATAAGTCTAAGTGGACCATTTAGATCTTGGAGGATATATTGAGAGTACTTTTTTTATAGATTTCAGAGGCCAGTGGGATCAGTTTCTACCATTAGCAGAGTTTGCATACAACAACAACTACTAGTCTAGCATAAAGATGGCTCCATATGAGGCCTTATATGGGAGGTGATATCGTTCTACAATTGGTTGGTTTGAGCATGGGGAGCCTAGGTTATTGGACACAAACTTGGTTCATGATGCTTTGGATTAGGTGAAGTTGATTCAGGAGAGACTTCGTGCAGCGCGGTCCAGGTAGAAAAGTTATGCTGATAAGAAGGTACATGATGTAGCAATCATGGTAGGTGAGAAGGTTCTACTAAGAGTTTCCCTATGAAAGGCGTGATGAGGTTTGGGAAGAAGGACAAGTTGATCCCCGAGCTTTAATGGTCCATTTCAGGTGTTGGAGAGAGTTGGCCAGGTTGCTTATAGACTTTCTTTTCCTCCTAGTCTTTTAGGAGTTCATCCGGTATTTCATGTTTCCATGCTTTAGAAGTATTATGAGGATCCGTCACATGTGTTTAATTTCAAGTCGGTGCGGTTGGACGAGAATTTAACTTATGAAGAGGAGCCGATGGCCATTTTGGATAGGCATGTTCGGAAGCTGAGGTCGAAAGATATTGCATCAGTGAAGGTTCAGTGGAGAGGCCAAACCGTCGAGGAGGCGACTTGTGATACCGAGCATGATATGCGGAGCATATACCCTCATTGTTTTGGCATTTCAGGTATGATCCTAAACTCATTCAAGGAAGAACATTTTTTTTAAGAGGAAGAGAATGTAACGACTCAGCCTGTTGTCTTGAGTATTTGAGCTGTGTTCCCGTATTGATGTTTTCTCTATGCTTGTTTAATTTTTTGTGACTTGCGGGGATGGATGGTTTGGTTTCGGAAAGGTTTTGGGGTGGATTGAAACACTTAGTCTCAATTTGAAAGTTTAAGTTGTAAGAGTTGATCAGTTTTTAATTTTTAGAATTTAAAAGAGAAATTTGAGTTTTTTTTTCTAGATTTGGAGAGTGAAAAATTAAGATTTGAACCCCGATTTGGAGTTGAATTTGGATAAATTTGTATATTTGGACTTGTATTCGGAGGGGTAGTCGAAATTCGTGAGTTTGGTCAGATTTTGTTAAACAAGTCCGGGTTGACTTTTTGGTTGACTTTATGTATTTGATTAATGATCGAGCCTTTATGCTCCGTAATTCTTTTATTTAGCGTTATTTGACACCGAGGTATGTTATTTGACTAGATTCGAGTCGTTCGGAGGTCGATTCAAGAGAGAAAGCATTTTTGAAGTATTGACTTAGCCCTTTGATGTAAGTATCTTGCCTAGCCTTGATTGAGGGTCTAGTTACTTGAATTGTTGTTGTTGTTGTCTACGTACTAGGGGTGACGTACATGCAAGGGGTCGAGCCCATGTGCGTGCACCGAGGTTATCCATGTTCGGATAGTCCTTAGGCTATATTATGACTTGTTTTGGATATTGTGTTCCTTGCTATCATGCTTATTATGTTTGTATTACTATGTAATCTCGTGAATCATGTTAGATATCATGTGTAGGTTTTTCTTCTTGTTTGAACATGATATTTGTTGTGGTGTGGCATAACCGCTTTATCTGAGCTATAATTGTACACTTTACACATGCATACACTTTAACATGCTATTTTATCAGTTCAGGAGTATGTGATTTGATATCCACTGACTGTATACATGTATTCTTCTATATGCTTTTTTATGGTATGGATGAGTTGTCTGTGTGGTGGTTATGATTATGGCACGTGACCTATCTATGCATCATGTGAATAAGGATCCATCCCCCTAAGGCCGTCCTCTCATGTTTTTCCTTAAATGTATACATAATTTTATCGCATATCTCCTCTATATGTTAGCTCTAGAATTATATACATGCCTTTATATGTATATCTTCTTTATTTGCAACCTTCATTGATTAAATGACACACAATATATATCTTCTATATATGACTCTCTGTGTAGTTTGACTCGTCTATTATGCATATCATCTCTATATGTCTAGCTGTTATTTTGTTTGATGTTAGTGCATATTTTCTCTATGTGCACTGTCGGCTTATCTGCATTTCATGCATAGATTCTGTTATTGTTACTGCGTATTCATAAGAATTATTCAGATATATCACGTGAGTATCATTGGTAATTCTTGTTGCTACATCTCTGAAGTTAGTCAAAATACTTACTAAGTACATATGGTCGGTTGTACTCATACTAAACTCTGCACTTAACTGTGCAAATTTAGGGGTTGGACCCGGCTGAGTACCTTGAGCTGAGTTGCTGATGTGCTGTTGAGACGAGATAAAGTTGCTTTTCGTTCTCAGTCCTTGGCGTCTCTCCCTATCTTCTTTATTGTTGGTGTTGTTGTTGTTGTTGTTGTTGTTGTTGTTGTTGTTGTTGTTGTTCAGAGTACATTATTTTATATTATTAGATTTATACTCCTATTGTATAGCTCATGACTCCGTACTACTAGTTCTTAGGGATTATGTATTGACGTAGTCTTTATGTATCATTATTTGAGTCTTAGTCTTAATTATTATGTAATTTGCTATCATGTTTTATTATTATTTTTATAATTGGCTTGCCTAGCAAATGGATTAGGCGTCATCATGACCAATGGTGGTTTTGGGTCGTGATAATTTTTTAATTAAATTTCTAATTATGTATATTGTATTTTAAATAGATTTAAAATATAGATATCTGAATTTAGATTTAAAATTAAAAATGTGACCGTAGGAATCCGAAGCCATTTGTTTGAATAAATTAAGACTTCGTAGACCAGTTCTGAAAGGACCTTAATTGAACGAGTAGAAATCAAAACATACCGACAAGGAGAAGAGACAATGCGGGACGGACCTTTTCTTGATGTTCCTATCCCTTTTTTTTTTTTTTTTTTTTTTTAATGTCTATAGCCCTTCAAAATTTTAATAGCCCATATTTTTTTTTACTTATACGAAATGGCCCTTCGGCCCAAACATATTATATCTAATAGCCCAAAATATCTATTTTGTATATTTTTTATATAGTGACAGTCTATTTTGTATATTTTTTGTATAGTGACAGTCTATTTTGTATATAAGTTGTATAATGACAGTCTATTTAGTACTTATATATTTTGCATAGTGACAGTCTATTTTATATATTTTTTGTATAGTGACAGTCTAATGTATATAAATTGTGCAGTGACAACCTATTTTGTATATTTTTTGTATAGTGACAGTCTATTTTGTATATATGTTGTACAGTGACAGTCTATTTATTATATTTTTTATATAGTGAGAGTCTATTTTCCATACTTCTATGCTAAGTATTGACTTTAAACACTGTTCAAACTTAAACGTGTCTCTTTCGCATGAAATTGCTCTATATTGAACTACAACAACTATTTGTGCCGGATTTTGTCAGATAACTCAATTTTCCGGCCATGTTAGTTCTGCTTCCTCCTCCCATCCTTTCAATCTTATTCTTTCTGCCACTTTTCAGCAATAGTGATACAACTAAATCTGTTTTAAAGGTTTTGAACAATTTGTGTGGTAGAGCTTTATGGCATATACTTTTTCTTTGGTCGTTGAGGAGAGAGGTCGACATCACTCATGAAGACATTCTGCCGCCGACAAGACAAATTTTATAGCTAGCCACTAGAATTACTTTTGGGCTATAAAATGTATATTGCAATTTTGGGCTACTGGGTGATATATGTTTGGGCCGATGAGCTATAAATGAATTTTGCTCGATTAATTTCGGTGTTGACCCTACTTCTATTTTGTCAATTAACCCTTAGTAGAGTCAGTGGCTCTTTGGTACTACTGTAGTTGGACAATGAAGAGAGTAAGGTATCGTTTGATACGCGGACTAAATTATTCCGGTGTTATAGTCATAAGATTACAATTCCTACACTAATTTATTCGTGGGATAAAATAATATCAAGTTTGATGGGATAAAGTGAGATAAGATGGGATATCCAGGATTAAGTATGGGACTACGTTTATACCATGTTTGGTTGACGGTATAATTTTATCCCAGAATAAATTTATACCATCAATCAAATATGGTATAAATTTAGTACCACATTTTATTTCATCTTATCCCACCTTATCCCGCGTACCAAACAACTCCTAAAGGTATATCCAAGGGTGGATCTAAAGTTTTATTTATGAGTTCGGCAAAATCTGGAAACAAAGTAAACTACATTTTTAATATTTAAAATTCATAAACTCAAAATCTTGTATCCGCCTCTGAGCACATTGTTTTGCAATTCATTAGTTGTAAAACTATTTTTTGAGGTAGAGTTGCAACCATGAGTTATATATAGAATATGAACAAAAGTTACGAGTGTGAACCTATAATTTGTGCTCTAGATCCGCCATTTCTTGACTGCACGCAGCAATATTACATTCACTACGAGATTCAAGCATATGCATATATAACAACAACAACAACAACAACAACCCAATAAAATTCCACTAATGAGGTCTGGGGAGGGTAGTGTGTACGCAGACCTTACCCCTACCCCGAAGGAGTAGAGAGGCTATTTCCGAAAGACTCTCGGTTCAAAAAAACAAAAGACAAAAGAGGCAAAAAGGGAGACAATATTACTATTACAACAACAATCATAGGATAAATAGGAACACCATGAAATCCAGAAGAAAGATGCAAAGTAAAGGGAGACAATATTAGTAAATATTAGTATCACCACAATAGTCATAAGAAAAATAAAAATCTCATGAAATCTAGAAGAAAGATGTAAAGCAAAAGCGATAGCTAATAGATAGGACCTGCACTGAAAAGAGAAATAGTAAGCCACAACATTACCACTAGTTATCTTAGGAAAAAAAAAAAAATCTACATGGCTAGTCCCACCATGTTACGAAGTAAGGCACGACTCAACTACCTCCTAACCTATAACTCTTATACTCGATCTCCACATCTTCCTATCAAGTGTCATATCCTCGAAAATCTGGAGTCTCGCCATATCCTGCCTGATCGCCTCTCACCAAGCATATGCATATACACATTCTCAAATAATTAAGAAGGAACATATACTTTGCTGCCTATAAATATCAAACTTCACAACTTATTAAAAGAGTTTGTATAGGTTTAGTGCAAGAAAATAGGGGAGAGAGTCTAGAAAGAACATTATTGTTTGCTTATACTTTCAGAATTTCTATAACTTACAATTTCCTTCCAAGTAAAACAAATTCTTTCAATAAGTATGAATTTCTTCATTAGATTAAGCTAAATTGTTACAAACCCTCCCTTTCATTTTATGTGAAGGTGCACTTAACACGAGGTTTAAGAAAATAAAATGATTTTTGACATGTAAAATTAAATATATGCAAATACTAAAACTATTCTTTTAAATAAATGGTGATGAGAGTTTTATATTTCTTTTCCTTTTTAATTAATATAGGTTTTTTTTCTCTAGTTATAAAAATTAATTTATATCAAATGAAGATAAAATGAGAGCATTAACGTTGAATAATTTCCAACACTTTAAATAACTTCAAATGGGACAGAGACTAATAACGTACACCTTAATTAGAACCACAAGAAAGACATAATAATATAATAGCCATATAGCTACAGACTTCCTTTAACTGTTAATCATAGATCATTAATACTGGAGTATAACTTTCCTCCCTGCCTAAGCTAAGATGTACACCTAGGACCTAGATTAGGCACTACTTGATTTAATTGGTAGCTATTAGATTTATCATTTAATTAATAAAACTAGCTTATCCAACAAGCATGGCTAAATTCAAAATTTAAGATTTATGAATTTTTACAAGAATCTCAAGTTTATATTTATAATAATAATGAAGTTCACAATCAAATAGTTAGTAAATTTTTTAATACATATACAAAATTTGGACAAAAGCTAATGGTTCATGTGAATATAGCATTAAAGCTACGAGTTCAATCGAACTCATAACTTTTGACGCGGAACATAAATTTATGTATAAAATATACTAAAATTAGAATAAAATGATATATATGAACTCATAACTTTAAAAATATAATAGATTCAATACTAATAACTTTAAAAATTGAACCATAAAGTTTAAATGTTGGATCCGTCTCTGCCGGTAACTAACCCTATAAACTCGACCCTGCATCCTATCCAAGCTGTTAAATAACAGGCGACCATTTTTATACCAAGGAAAGTAAGCTTGAATCACCTTCAGCATATAGTGCTGGACAATCGAATTAAGCAGTTGGCATTAATTTTAAAACATCTAACAATAACAACAACTATTACGTACGGCTCTATCTTAAACATATAAACTGTTAAAATGGTGAGCCAAAATTGACGTGAACTGTTAAAACCATATAAACCTAAAACTAGACCAAAATCAATGTTGTAACAAAAAGGAATAAAAGAAAAAGAATAAGAAGAATTGAATACATGACACAAAAATCCTAACTAAAACCTTAACCAAATTGTAACTGAAACCAATCTAACTGCTAGCTGACCTAATCATCTCTTCATATTTTAGAAACCTGCAACTCGCCTGTTATTTGCTGAAAAGTCGACAACTTTGAGAAAATTTAACTTTTATGGAAAATAATTCAGGAACTAGGATGCCCTTTCTGTCATAGTTCTCAGACTTCCTTTTTATTCTGAAAATCTAGATCTAAGAAAAGTGAATGTCATGTTGCTGTTTCAATCAAAAGTTCAAACTCCAAAGAGATTAATAGATGCTCCTAGTACAGATTATTCTCCGGGGAAATTTTGGTTTCATAATCTTGCCTCTGAACTAATATAATTCAAAAAGATTCGCCTCCTTTATCGACGGGCTAAATGTATTTGATATTATCACGACCCCAATTTTTCACCGGAAGATATCTTAATGACACCTAATCTTTAAAACTAGGTAAGCCTAACATTCATGAATATTTAACGGAATTTAACAGTTAAGATAATAAGATAATTCGATATTCATAATAAATCCGAAACAGAACATATGTAAGAAAACTCCCAAAACCGGTGGAATTGAGTCATAAACTCTACACAAATATACTATAAAATCTCTAATACAACACTGTCTAGATAAAGAGTAAACAGTAGCAAAATAAGGACAGAACGTGACTCCGAGGCCTGCGAGCTCCGGGCAAGTATACCTTGAATTCTCCAAACTGTATGATTCACTCACTGATGTCTAGCATGAGTCGAGGTGCCTGGATATGCACACAAAAAATGTGCGCAAGCGTAATATGAGTACACCACAAAATTACCCAATAAGTATCAAGCCTAATCTCGGTAGAGTAGTGAGAGGCAGATCAAGACACCTATTAGGATAAGAAAAACTGAACAAGTATAGTATAGTCCAATAATATAAACGAGGAAATAGTGACAATAAAGCAATACACCAGGGTAAGCTACAACTGAATTTAAAGCAATAAAGGCAGCAAGCAAGGAACGCATAATAAGAACGTCAAGGAAACAATGCGGATAAATACAAGTGAGATAAATGAGAGACAAAAACAAGAATCATAACTTAGGTACTGCCTCGTAATCATATTTCTCAATCTCAATCACAATCTTTCCTTATATCACTGCGGGAGCCTTACATTTAATTTTATTTTTCCGAAATAGCTACCCGCGTTTTAGCCCACCTTATTAAACCGCATTGCTTCAAGTAGTTCCCCTACTAGCAACACACGTATCAAGCCCACCTTATCTCACCGCATGCGTATCAACCGCTAGCCTTATACCACCACATGCATATCAATATCACAACATAATTATAACTCGCACCACAAATGCTCATATGCCACAACTTGCCACAAAGTCAACAATACCAATATTTTTAGAACAAATAGCTCATGGCTCAACCACAACGTGTACAAGAATCTTTACAATAACAAAATAAAAGTAAATAGCTCAACAAGAAAGATATCTCAACAATTAACAACTTCGCCTCAATGTGATAACGACTTTTACAACGTCAACACCAATAACTCAACAAGAATATACTCCATGAAATAACAACTCCAAGTAAGGTAGTTCAATAATTAAAGAAGTAACAAGACAATAAGGGAAGCAATAACTTCAACTAAGGCATATATGAGCAAATAACAAGTAAGAGGTAGAACAAGTGCTACAACGTCAAATAAGCATGCAAGATTAGATTAGCAAATGTAAGAATAGATTAACGATGAAAGGTGTGACATGTTATAACAATTAAATTAAAGGCATGGAGTCTAAATAGCCTAAACCGGTCAAATACCACATATAGCCCGTGTACCCACTCGTCACCTTGCGTACATAGCTTTCACATAACACAAATAGCATAATCAACCCAAATCCTAAGGAATAATTCCCCCATACAAAGTTATGTAAGATACTTACCTCAAACAAGCTAAATCAATCCACTAGTAAGCCTTTTCCGCGATAATCCAACTCCGGACTGCTCGAATCTAGGCAAAATAACTTAATACCATAAATACAAATCATAGGAATCTATTCTGGATACTAAAGTTGCAATCTTTAAAGAAAATCAAAAAGTCAACTCAAAACGTCAACCCTGGATCCGCATCTTGGAGCCGGACAAAACTTACAAAATCCGAATACCCATTCCGATACGATTCCAACCATAATAAAATTATCCAATTCTGACCTCAATCGTCCTTCAAATCCTCAATTTATAGTTTAGGAAGTTTTCACAAAAATCTTCAATTTTTTTAACTCAAAACACTAATTAAATGATAAAAAAAATTATGGATTCAAGAATAATGAGAAAATCCGAGTCAAAAACACTTATCCTGATCCAATCCTTGAAAATCCCCTCTAAAATCGCCCAAAATCGAGCTCTCTAACTCAAAGTGTGAAAAATAACTCTAACCCTCGATCTCCATTATTTCTGCCAAGCTATTCCGCTTCTACGGACATTGGGTCGCTTCTGCGACTCCGCACCTATGGAAAATCCATTGCAGGTGCGGCCTCAACTAAAGCCCAAAGATTTTCGCTCCTGCGGACAAAACTCGCTCCTACCGTTCCGCTTCTGCGGACCAGAGTTCGCTTCTGCGGATCAAAGTTTGCTTCTGCGAGTCTGCTTCTGAGGCAACTGACCAAACTTTGCTTCTGCGGAGGAAAATCCACATCTGCGGACATGCACCTGCACATGGACCACCGCACTTGCAGTCCCAGCATCACCTAATCCCATTTCGCACCTGCGGCCTTTTGACCGCTTCTGCGCCGCCGCATCAGCGGCCATTCCTTCGCAGGTGCGATAGCACCAGAACTCAGATGTTTATCAGCCTTCATCCTAAGTCCAAAATGAACCCGATTTCAATTTGTATCACACCCGAGGCCCCTGGGACCCCGTCTAAGGATACTATCGAGTTTCAAAAGATATAACGAACCTACTCGAGGTCTAAAATCACATCAAATAACAAAAAATCTACAAATCGTACCCCAATTCAACCTATTGAATTCATGAACATTCAACTTCTAAAACTAACGCCGGATAATATCAAATCTATTGAATCCTTGAACATTCAACTTCTAAAACTAATGCCGAATCATATCAAACCAACTCCGAATGAGTTCAAATTTTATACACAAGTCATAAATGACACAACAGACCTATTCCAACTCCCGGGACCAAAATTCGAATCCGATATAAATAAATTCAACTCTCGGTCAAACTTTTCAACCTTCCAAACCTTCAACTTTCTAACTTTCACCAATTCTAGCCAAAACGACCTACGGACCTCCAAATCATTGTCCGGACATACTTCTAAGTCCAAAACTACCCTACGAAGCTATCAGAACCATCAAAACTTCATTTCGAAGTCTTCTACATAAAAGTCAGACTCCAGTAAACTCTTTCAAATTAAGCTTCTAACTTTGGGACTAAGTGTCCCAATCCACTCTGAAACTCACCTGCTACGTCACACCTTTCATGGGTGAAACCCAAAGCAAAACACTGTCTCCGACCATGAATGAAACATCACGAACTCTCCAATCGGCATAATGCTTCTTCCTAGATTATGTTGTACGAGGCCGATCCTGAATCAACTTGATCTTCTCCAAGGTATCTCAAACCAAATCCGTGCCCAACAATCTAGCCACACTCGCTCAAACCAACCAATTGGAGAACGACATTGCCTCCCATATAGGGCCTCATAAAGAGTCATCTGAATACTCTATTGGTAGCTGTTGTTATAGGAGAACTCTGCAAGTGGCAAGAACTGATCCCAAGAACCCCCGAAATCCATAACACAGGCATGAAGCATATCCTCTAAAATCTGAGTAGTGCGCTCGGACTGTCCGTCCGTCTGGGGTGAAATGTTGTACTTAACTCAACCTGTGTGCCTAAAAAATAATGGACACTGGTACTCTATAAAGACAAATAATCTCGCGAATATAGATCTCAGCCATCCGCTCTAAAGAATAGGTTGTCACAACTAGAATGAAATATGCGGACTTGGTCAACCGATACACAATCAACCAAACTGCATGAAATTTCTTCGAAGTCAGTTGGAGTCCAACAACGAAGTCCATGGTAACACACTCACATTTCCACTCGGGAATCTCAAGTCTCTGAAACAAATCGTCCGGCCTCTGATGCTAATCCGTCACTTGCTAACAGTTCAGGCACCGAGCCACATACTCCACTATATCTTTCTTCATTCTCCTCCACCAATAGTGCTACCTAAAATCCTGATACATCTTAGCGGCACCTGGATGAATGCATTACCGCGAACTGTGGGCCACCTCGAGGATCAACTGACGTAACCCATCTATATTGGGCACACATAATCGGTGCTACATCCACAACACCCCATCATATCCAATAGAAACCTCCTTGGTATCACCGTTGTGTATCGTGTCCTTAAGGACAAGTAAATGAGGGTCGTCACACTAATGCTCTCTGATACAGTCATATAAAAGAAGACCGAGAAACCACACAAGTAAGAACCAGCTGGCCTCTGAAACATCCAATCTAACAAACTGATTGTCCAAGGCCTGAACATCTGTGGCTAGTGGCCTATCTGCTGCCGGTAGATATGCCAAACTACCCATACTCCCCGCCTTTCGACTCAAGGCATCGGCCACCACATTGGCCTTCCCGGGATGATACAAAATAGTTATATCATAGTCTTTAAGCAACTCTAACCATCTCCGCTGCCTCAAATTAAGATCTTTCTGCTTGAATAGATACTGGAGACTCTGGTGGTCGGTATGGACCTCATATGGAACACCGTACAGGTAGTGCCTCAAATCTTCAAGGCATGGATAATAGCTGTCAATTTCAAGTCATGGACAGGATAATTCTTCTCATGAACCTTCAGTTGCCGAGATGCATAGGCAATCCCCATACCGTTTTGCATAAATATCGCGCCAAGGCCAACACGTGACGCATCACAATACACAGTGTAAGACCCTGAACCCATAGGTAATACCAACATTAGGGTTGTAGTTAAAGCAGTCTTGAGCTTTTGAAAACTCGTCTCACACTCGGACCATCTGAAAGGAGCACCCTTCTAGGTCAATATGGTCATAGGTGCAACAATAGATGAGAAACCCTCTACGAAATGACGATAATATCCGGCCAAACCAAGAAAATTTTGAATCTCAGTAGCTGAAGATGGCCTTGGCCAACTCTAAACTACCTTAATCTTCTTCGGATCTACATTGATCACCTCACTCGACACCACATGACCCAAAAATGCTACCGAATCGAGCCAGAATTTACAATTTGATAATTTTGCATACAACGTCTTCTCTCTCAAGGTTTGGAGCACGATCATCAGATGTTGTTCATGATCCTCCTGTCTGTAGGAATACACCAAGATGTCATCAATAAACACAGTGACGAATAAATCAAGATATGACTGGAATACATTATTCATCAGGTGCATAAATATTGCTAGGACGTTGGTCAGCTGACATCACAAGGAACTCGTAGTGACTATACCGAGTCCTGAAAGCAGTCTTCGGAATATCCAAATCCCGAATCTTCAAATGATGATACCTTGGCCTCAAATCAATCTTTAAGAATACTCTAGCACCCTATAGCTGGTCAAATAAGTCATCAATGTGCGGCAATGGGTATGTGTTCTTCACTGTAACCTTATTCAGTTGCCGATAGTCAATACACAAATGCATAGAACCATCCTTTTTCTTCACAAACAGAACTGGAGCACCCCAGGGTGACACACTAGGCTAAATGAAACCCTTATCAAGCAACTCTTGCAGTTGTTCCATTAACTTCTTTAGCTCTGCTGGTGCCATACGGTATGGTGGGATAGAAATGGGCTAACTGCCCGACAACAAGTCAATACCAAATTTGATATCTCTATCGGGTGACATACCCGAAAGGTCTGCTGGGAACACATCAGGGAAATATCACACTACCGGAACTAACTCAACGGTACGAGTATCAATACTAACATCCCTCACAAAGGCTAGATATGCCTCACATCCCTTCTCAACCATCTGATGTGGCTTAAGGAAGGACACAACCCTACTAGGAATAAAATCCAATGTACCCCTCCACTCTAACTGCGGCAAACCTGGCATAGCCAGTGTCACAGTCTTGGCGTGACAATCCAGAATAGCATGATAGGGCGACAACCAGTCCATGCCCAAGATAACATCAAATTTTACCATGCTGAGTAACAATAGATCAACTCTAGTCTCAAAACTACCAATAACAACTAAACACGATTGATACACCCTATCCACAATAATAGAATCTCCCATGTGTGTGGACACATATATAGGAGAACTCAAAGAATCATGAGATATATCCAAATACGGAGCAAAGTAAGATGACACATATGAGTAACTAGAGCTTGGATCAAATATGACTGATGCATCTCTATAAAAAATCGGAACAATACATGTGATGACTACGTGTGATACGACTGCCTCCGTCCTACTCAAAAAAGCATAGAATCTGGCCTGGCCTCCCCCTCTATGGTGACCTCTACCCGCCTGACCTCCACCCCTAGCTGGCTGTGCAGGTATAACAGAAATTAGAGCAAGAACCAAAGCTAGAGAAGTTTGCGGACCCTTTGGAATACGTGGAGCCTGAGTAGTCTGTGGGGCGTACACCCCTCCTGAGTTTGGGGTAATCCCTCACCATATGCCGGGTATTACCATACTCAAAGCAAGCTCTCGGTGGGTGTGGCTGCTGAAATTAGCCCTGACCTTGTCAGCTAGACTGACTGTTGAAGGCACCCGTGCAGGAGGTGCACTAGACAATGGCTGAGAAAAATGGGCAACCTGAGACCTTAGAGTAGCCGGAGCACCACTAGAAGCTGGAAGTGCTGAATGAATTGGACGGATCACATAGCCTCTACCATGGCGGGCTACAGTTGGGGGGCGGGCACCACTATATCCTCTATAATCTGGAGGCCTCTTGGTCTCCCTATCCTCTATATCACGGACCCGCATATCCTCCAACCTCTACGTAATCTCTACCACCTACTGGTATGGAGTATCTGTCTGCAACTATCGAGCCACGCTGAATCTAATACCATAGTTGAGCCCCTCGATGAATTGGTGGACTCGCTCTCTGACTGTAGAAACCAAGGCAGGTGCATATCTGGATATCTCACTGAATTTGATGGCATACTCTAATACTATCACAGTACCCTGGCGTAGCTACTCAAACTTCACGTGCTATGTATCCCGAAGGGTCTAGGGAACAAACTCTCTTAAGAACATCTCTGAAAAATAAATCCATGTGAGTGAAGTTGCATCGGTTGGGCTACCCTTCTCGTATGCCCGCCACAACTAATACGTTGCTCCTGATAGCTAGAATGTAGTAAAAGCAACTCTGCTCGTCTCCACAATACCCAAGGTGCGGAGAATACGGTGACACTTCTCTAAAAAAAAACCTGAGCATCCTCTGTAGCTAGGCCGCTGTAAGTAGGAGGATGATACTTCTTGAACCTCTCAAGTCTAAGCTGCTCTTCCTCAGATGCCACTACCTTAACATCGGGTTGAACAGGAATGACAAGTTGCGTTGGCATAACCTCTAGGACCTAATCAACATGGACCCGCTGCTCTGGAGTATGGGCCGCGGGAATCTGAGCTCCTCCCCCAGCCTGAGATGTAGCTGGAGCAAGTGGAATCAACCCTGCCTAATCTAGAGTACCGAACATGCTTAAGAACTATGATAGGGTCTCCTGAAGTGCAGGGGTGACAACAGGCACCTCGGATGCCTGTCCCTAAATCGGAGCTACTGGTGGCTCCTCAGTCACTGCTCGGGAAGGTGCTCTAGTTGCACCACGTGCCCCTCCTCGGCTTCTGCCCCGGGCCCGACCTCTCGCGGCTCTAGCAGAAGACACGAGTGTCTGATAATCGAACCCGACATTGCATGTCCTCACCTTCTATGAGAGAATAGAAAAACAAGATTTAGATTTCGAAGTCAACAAATTCGCACGAAAGGGAATCAAAGAAGTGGAGTTTTCCTAACAGTTCCATAGCCTCTCGAAGATAAGTATAGACGTCTCTATAACGATCCGCAAGACTCTACTAAACTTGCTTATGACTTATAATACCTATGAACCTAGTGCTCTGATACAAACTTATCACGATCCCAATTTCCCATCGGAGGATATCGTGATGGCACCTATCCTCTAAGACTAGGTAAGCCTAACATTTATGAATACTTAACAGAATTTAATAGTTGAGAATATAAGATAATTCGATAAACTCATAATAAATCCAAAATAGAACATCTGTAACAAAACTCCCAAAGCCGGTGTAACTGAGTCATAATCTCTTCAGGAATATATTGTAAAATCCCAAATAAGCACTGTCTAGATAAAGAGTAAACAGTAGCCAAATAAGGACAAAAGCTGACTCCGAGGTCTGCGAGCGCCAGGCAGATATACCCGGTAGTCTTCGAACTGTATGATCCACTCACTGATGTCTAGCCTGTGTCGAGGTACCTACATCTGCACATAAAAAATGTGCAAAAGCGTAGTTTGAGTACACCACAACGGTACCCAGTAAGTATCAAATCTAACCTCAGTAGAGTAGTGACGAGGCCAGGTCAAAATCCCTACTAGGATAAGAAAAACTGAACAAGTATAGTATAGTCCAATAATAAAAATGAGGAAATAGTGACAATAAAGCAATACAACAAGGTAAGCTACAACTGAATTTAAAGCAATACAGGCAGTGAGAAAGGAACACATACTAAGAACGTCAAGGAAACAATGCAGACAAATACAAGTGAGGTAAATGATAGACAACAACAAGAATCACAACCGAGGTACCGCCTCATAATCATATTTCTCAATATCAATCACAATCTTTCCTTATATCACCGCGAGAGTCTTACATTTATTTTTAAAATTATTTTTTCCGAAAATGCTACCCGTGTTTTAGCTCAACTTATCACACCGCGTGTCTTCAAGTAATTCCCCTACTAGCAACACACGTGTCAAGTCTACCTTATCTCACTGCATGCGTGTCAACCCCTAGCTTTATACCACCGCATGCGTATCAATATCACAACATAATCACAACTCGTACCACAAGTGCCCATATGCCACAACTTGCAACAAAAAACAATACAATTATTTTCACAACAAATAGCCCATGGCTCAACCATAATGTGTGCACTAATCTCAACAATGAGAAAATAAAAGTAATAGCTCAGCAAGAAAGATATCTCAACAATTAACAACTTCCCCTCAATGTGATAACGGCTTTTACAACGTCCGTAGTTCCCCCCCCCACACACATACAAAGTTAGGCAAGATACTTACCTCACACAAAGCTAAATCAACCCACTAGTAAGCCTTTTCCGCGAAAATCCAACTCTGAACGGCTCGATTCTAGCCATAATAACTTAATACCATAAATACAAACCATAGGAAACTATTCCGGATAATAAAGTTGCAATCTTTAAGAAAAATTAAAAAGTCAACTCAAAGAGTCAAAGTCGGGCTTGGGTCTCGGAACCCGACAAAATTTATAAAATCCGAACACCCATTCTGATACAAGTCTAACTATATTAAAATTATCCAATTCTGACCTCAATCGATCTTCAAATCCTCAATTTATAGTTTAGAAAGTTTGTACAAAAATTCTCAATTTTTCCAACTCAAAAACTAATTAAATGATAAAAATAATGATGGATTCAAGAATAATAAGCAAATCCGAGTTAAAAACACTTACAAAAATCACTAACCCTCAATCTCCACTATTTCTGCCCAGTTATTTTGCTTATGCGGATATTAGGTCACTTCTGCGACTTCGCACCTACGGAAAATCCATCGCAGGTGCAGCCTCAACTAAAGCCTAGAGATTTCCGCTCCTGCAGACCAGAGTTCCCTTCTGCGGACTAGAGTTCATTTCTGTGGACGCCTGACTGCACCTGCGGTCTTGAGGCAACTGACCAAACTTCACTTCTCCAAAGGAAAATCCGCATTTGCGGACACACACATGCGCATGGACCACCGCACATGTGGTCCCAGCATCACCCAGTCCTATTTCGGACATGCGCCCTCTTGACCATTCTGCAGTGCCTCACCTGCGGCTATGCATTCGCAGGTGCGATTGCACTAGAACCCAGTTGTTCATCAGCCATCATCCTAAGTCCAAAATGAACCTGATTTCAATATGTATCGCACCCGAGGCCCTAGGACCCCATCCAAGCATACCATCGAGTTCCAAAACACATAACGAACCTACTCGAGGTCTAAAATCATATCAAACAACATCAAATCTATGAATCGTACCCCAATTCAAACCTATTAAATCCATGAACATTCAACTTTTAAAACTAACGCCGAATCATATCAAACCAACTCTGAATGAGTTCAAATTTTGTACACAAGTCATAAATGACACAACGGACCTATTTCAACTCCCATAATAAAAATTCGTACCCGATATCAGTAAAGTCAACTCTCGATTAAACTTCTCAATCTTCCAAACCTTCAACTTTTCAAACCTTCAACTTTCCAACGACCTACGGACCTCCAAATCATTGTACGAATATACTTCTATGTCCAAAATCACCCTACTGAGCTATCATAACCATCAAAACACTATTTCGAAGGCGTCTACATAAACGTCAAACTCCGATCAACTCTTTCAACTTAAACTTCCAACTTTGGGACTAAGTGTCCCAATTTACTCCGAAACTCACCCGTAATCAAACCAACCACCTCGATAAGTCACATAACCATGATTTAACATAGAGGAGGCAATAAATAGGGGAAGGGGGCTAAAATACTTAAAACGACCGGCCGAGTTATTACAAACTTGTTATTTTTCCAAAATGTTTTAAAGAACTTTTGTTACACACATACATTATTAACTAGTCTGGAACTAAAGTAACGCAAAATTCAACTCGAAGAACCAAATTAATTCGGAAAAAAGGAAGAACAAATGTACATATAGCGCAGTATATGTATGCACTTTACGAGCATGGCCAATCGTCCCAGCTAACATGTGTTTGGTCATGTTTGACTTGTATAGCATATGACAAACATGTGTTATACCTATTCAATTTTCAGTTCGAGTTATCTAACTTCTTGAAATGATTTTCCTGCAAATTATACTACTAATTAATATAGCGCATTCTGAAAATGCGGTATATTATACTTATTTATGTACCCAGTTTTTCCAACTATTCATGCATCAACTACTTTTCTTCAGTAATTTAATAAAAAAAATTCCTTTGTTCTTCATCTTCATCTATATTTTTTTAATCTTTCAATAATGATGGATGAGCAAAAAATTAGGGTTGTATTTAAAATTGTGTTAGAGAAGAAATGGATGCACTATAGTTATTCTCCTGCAACTACTGTTGAGTTGCCACCTCCAATAGACTACCACACATTGGTCTCTTTGTAATGCGAAAATTGGGGGTTAATAGCCATTCGGTGAAACATAAGGTACATTTCCATATTCAGTTACTCCACAAGATGTGGCTAGTTATGCGAATTCAGTATGCACGACAATGAAAGTTCGCAAGATTTTTAAGACCACCGAAAGAATTTAGGGGTTTAGTCGCGATAAGCATGCTTGAAATATATTTTATCTCAAAAATTGTGAATCGTAATGAAGTTTCACATACTCCGGCAAACACTTATCCATCTGAGGATATTTTTAGAGTTTTTTTATTCAAGCAAATACCATACCAAAGAGTCTGGCTTGGTCGGAACCACTCTCTGTTGAATAAGGAGCTAGAATAAAATATTTTACCAACGCATGAACAATCTAATTATGCAGGGATGATAAATTGGCAGACTTCATAGTCCGAGTGGTAGTGGCTTATTCATTATTTGTAGTACTTTTTTTATGCTTTCATTTTTTTCATAGGAATTTCAGCCCGACATTGATTTTTCAAACAAAACCTTTACAAGTTACAAACAAATATACAATGTTGGGACTTTCTCTAGTTTTAGAGGGACTGATCATGCTAGTGCATCCATAAGCCACCAACAAGGGCACAATGCGATGCCACTTACAAATTATAAATAGTAGGGTTAAACCATGAACTAAATAAGTTAAATTTTATAGTTTCATAATATTTATTATTTGATTGTTGGAATAGAAAAAATAATCAACAAGATGATCTTGTATCAACATAATTGGAAGAACATTTTAATAAGGATATAACAGTTGCACAAAGCAAAGAAGATGATAATGACTACGACAACAATATTGATGAGTCAGACGGTAATGTACAACTTTACGAATTTAGAAGATGCTGAAGATAAGAAATTAGTAGTGACAATAGATCATGGTGACACCACTGAGTAGGCTGCAATTGTGCAGCCTGATCTGATCATGCGGCCAGCGGTGTACATGGCGCGTGTGTAAATATCATTCTATGGAGATTCCTTTTTTTTATTACCTTCAAGGTCACTTTGATCTTGAGTGTCGATGCTTTCATAAGGGATAAGAATGATTTTCATATAGCAACTTGGTTTGAAGAAAGGCTAAAGGATATTCAAAAAGGTATGCTTTTTAATAGAAAGCATGACTTGCAAAGGGCGGTGTCACAACCCAAAACCTACCAATGGCCATGAGAACACCTAACTCACCGGCTAGGCAAACCAACAATTACAAATAATAAACAACCCATTAGCATGGATATAATAAGACTAAACAAGATCAATATCATAGATAAGTCTGAACTTAATAAAGAATATAAAACTATACAATATTTCTGGATCTGGTGTCATTGAGTACATGAGCTTATAAGATTAGCAAAATAAAAGGTCTGATATAAGTATAGTACTGTTTGAATCAAATAACAGTGATAATATGTAAAAAAAAGGTGACTTCAAGCGCCTGCGGTTGAGCCAACAGCACTACCTTGAGTCTCTAAGATCAGTAACTAAGCACCTTGTTGTACTTCACTAGTACCAATGCCTGGATCTATACAAAATGTGTGGAAGTATAGTATGAGTACCACTGATCTATGTACTCAGTAATTATCAAGTCAAACCTCGAAATAGTAGTGACGATCATTTAACCAACATGATACTTACTTCATATCACGACCTCAATTCCCTCCATAGGATGTCATGATGGCACCTAGTCTTTAAGACTAGGTAAGCCTAACTCTTACTGAATTAATGGAAAAATTCAACCAACAACAATTAAATATAAAATAGAAATTTCTATATAAAGCCAACAATCCCAAAATCGGTAGTGCATGTCATAAGCTCTATTGAGTTCACTAGAAAATCTCTTAAGTACAACTGCTCTAGAATAGAAATAAACTGTACAGAAATAACTTTCAAAGGTGACTTCGAGGCCTACGAATGCGATGGCAGGTATACCTTGAAATCTCTACAGCAATATCGAATCTACTATCTAACAATCCACAGACTCCGAAGTACCTGGATCTGCACAAAAATGTACAAAAGTGTAGTGTGAGTACACCACTGTCGGTATCCATTAAGTATCAAGACTAACCTCGGTGGAGTAGTGACGAGGTACAAGTCAAGACACTCACTAGACAAAGTAACATGTCCACTATAAAAGTATAAAGCTAATAGTGGAAAGCAGAAATCGATAAATGGCAACAAAATCAACATGTGATATAAACGGTAAAAGAAACAAGAACACCGAGAAGTATCGTTGAAACCAAATAAGGAGAACAGAAGACAATCAATTAATCAAGTCGTGCTAACACATGGTTCACAACGAAATCATCTCGTGATACCTTATCTTATAGTCGCAAGTCAAGGGTCTTAACCCACCGTCATGTACTCACGGCACCCCGTGCCCATATCTCGAATCACAACCGTACGAACAACTCATGTGCCAATATCTCAATTCGCCCAGCATGATCACATGCTCACATTTACAATCCGCCCGGCATAGTCACAGGCTCACAATCACAATCCGCCCGGCATGATCACAGGCATACAATCACAATTCGCCTGGCATGGTCACATGCTCAATATCAACATGGAAACAGACAATACAAGAACACATGGACATGATCAATAAATGTCGAGTTTTATACTCCTGAGCTAGTATAAGTGGCATGCTACGTTGTATGCTTGCGCGAGTGTAATACTGCAGCCCAAGTCAACAAGTAATATCAAAGACATCAAGTAGCTCATCAAAATAACAAAGGAGGTCACATAGGGTGTATGACAAACACAAGGAAAAGTACACCATCACACGAAAATCACCAACACAATGTCCCCAAACCATCACACATCATCCCTGACATTGCCACCCTTATCTCTCCGATAGCCACCCTATCACTTCCCCCTGACAATATCATTAGCCACCCTTATTTCTATGATAGCCACCCGTATCACTCGATATAATAGCTGCCCGTATCACTCAGTATAATAGCCACCATTATCACTCCACCCGGACAATGATATAATAGCCACCCTTCACTCCGTATGTTTAATAACAGTGAGATATCACCCTTATACTCAGCATAACAATAACCAAAACCACACAACAATTCACAAATGGTAACATCACAACAACACGATGTATCAACTCGTAACACAAGAGCTCATAGGCCACAACCTTTCCAAAGATCGAACAATATATTTTCACAATAAATAGCCAAGGCTCAAACACAATATGTATAACATCTCAATAACAACAAAATAACGAGAAAGTAACTCAACAAGGAACAATACCCCCTTTAAGCACAACTTCAATTAAAATACATTAATGACTTTTGATAACTTCAGTTCCGATTAATTGTTTAAGGATAAACTCAATAATGAAAGTATCTCTACAAAATGGCAACTCTGTATTCTACTGTATGAATTTGGCTAACAATGAAAGAGATGTCATGAACTAGTACTACGTCTAAATTCATGAGAATAATCCAGCCACAAAAGGATATCGTGTAACAACAATTTCAACTAAAAGTAACTCCACAATAAAAGAAATCACTTAATTATAAAAGTGATAACAAGTCCAAATAAAGCATTTAAGAGCAAACTCGACAAGTAAAGAATGTGACATGTAACGACAACTTCAAATAAAGCATGTGATAGTAGACATAACGAATACAATATATAACATGTGCTAACAAATTCCAAGTAAATACATGAAAGAAGCCTAGGAGTCTAAACCGGTCAATTTCCACATGTAAGCCCGAGTACGTACTCGTCACCTTGCGTACATGACTTTCACATAACACAATAAGTACAAACGACTGAAATCCTAAGGGGTAGTTCCCCCACACAAAGTTAGGCAAGATACTTACCTCAAAGAAGCTAAACCGATATTCTAAAATGACCTTCTCTAGTGAAACAATCTCCGTACGGCTCAAATCTAGCCAAAAAAAACTTAATATCATAAATAAAAACCATAGGAAACAATTCCGAGCTTCAATCTTTAATGAAAACTAAAAAGTCAATCCAAAAAGTCAACCCCGATATTGCACCTTGGAACCCGACAAAATTCATAAAAATCCGAATACCCATTCCGATACGAGTCCAACCAAACCAAAATTATCCGATTCCGACCTCAAATAGTCCTTCAAATCCTCATTTTACATTTTTGAAAGTTTTCACAAAAACTCCCATTTTACTCCCATTCAAATCACTAATTTAATATTAAAAATAATGATGGAATCATGAAATATAATCAAATCCGGGTAAAGAACACTTACCCCAATCCAACACTTGAAGAACCCCTCAAAAAATGCTCAAATCCTAGGTCTCTATCATAAACATCATAAATGGAACAAAACCCTCATTTTGGGAATTAATAGTTGTTGCCCGGGCATTTGCACATCGCGATTGCGAAAGTAGGCATGCGATAGCGAAGAAGAAATAACACTGCCCCAATAAAATCACTACGCGAACGCGAAACAACAGACGTGAATGCGAAACAAGGGACGCGAACGCGGTTCAACACTGCCTCAGCTTACGCGATCGCGGATATATCTATGTGAACGCAAAGAACAAAGTACTGGCCTCCCCAGCATGGTTGCCCACTACGCGATCGCGAAACAACTACTTCAAACGCGATGAAGCAGAACCCACACATACGCCATCATGAACCGTTCACTGCGAATGCGAATAAGGAAAAAAGGGTCACCTACCAAATAGCCTACGCGATCGCGAATAAGGACATTAGGCACCGGCAAATCAACAGTCCAAAAACATGGAGAAATGGCCCGTAGCCCATCCAAAACACACCCGAGGCGCCCTCGGGACCCGCCGAAATATACCAACAAGTTCCATAACATAACGTGGGCCTGCTCAAATCACATCAAACAACATCAAAACTATGAATCGCACCTCGAATTGAACTTAATGAACTTATGATCTTTTAACTTCTACAACTCGCACTCATATCAAACCAATCCGGAATAACCTCGAATTTTGCATGCAAGTCTCAAATGACATAACGGAGCTATTCAAACTCTCGGAATCACAATCCGAGCCTGATATCCACTAAGTCAACTCCCGGTCAAACCTCTCAACCTTGAAAACCTTCAACTTTCTAATTTCCGCCTAAATGCATCAAATTAACCTGCGGACCTCCAAATCCAAATCCAGACACACACCTAAGTCCAAAATCACCATACAAAGCTATTGGAATCATCAAATCACTCCGGAGTCGTCTACACAAATGTCAAACTCCGATCAACTCTTTTCACTTAAGCTGCTAAAACAAGAATCGTCCTTCCAAATCAATCTTGAATCATCCGAAATCCGAACGCGACCACACACGCAAGTCATAATACATAATAATAAGCTGCTCGAGACCTTAAGCCACCAAACGAGATGCTAATTCTCAAAACGACTGGTCGGGTCGTTACATCATGCCCTCTTAAACAAACGTTCATCTTCGAACGTGCCAAGAATCGTTCTGAAGTCATCAAATCACTTAATGAACTTACCGTACATATACTTGAGGGTGATCCCACATCACCCCAATCCACATAGGCCCGACAACACCAACTCAACTAAAAATTTCTCCTCCAACCCACACTAATAAGCCTTAGAACCAAAATTTTCACTATCCGATCATTTCCCAAAAGATCCGATTCTCATATAAACACACGGTATCAGCCTTAACCAGTTGTAACAATTCATGCATGCGCCCACAAGGTATAATCACACGACATAATACATCACACATAAGCCCATAACAGCATCTCTAACCACCATAGCTTCCTATAATCAAATCCAGTAATGACAAATAACCCCATCTCGGCTAAAACCTCATCCCAAACCTTCACAATGCTGACAACGATGCAAGAAACATAAGGATCTCATAGCCATTCACCTGAATCAACAAGTCACATCTAACTCCACCTAAGCACACACCTCGTAAGCTAAAACCTAACAAGCACGACTCGAATATGATTAAATATGCAAAGAGAAACACATGAGAGAACTATCAAACAAGCCCGACAGGCACAACTACCTATCGGTACCATACTACGAATCAATTCCACAAGGGAGAATCAAAACATATGAACTAATCACAAGGATCTCATCCTAATATAACTCCACCGCGACACGCAGCTCGATCCAAACATATCAAACTGCATGAAAACGTGAGGATTCCATCCTCAGCTCTGAATCACAAGTAGAATACACATCATACTAGCCAAAACCTTCCACTAATTCAATTCCGCGAAACAAAATCACAACACGTAACGAACTTCCCATACCGGCAGAGCATCTAAATCACAAATCGTAATTGAACCATCCAGAAATCACACCAAAACCTACCATAATGAGTAACAGAAAGTCACTTCTAGTCTCATAGCTCCCAATAGTGAACAAAACAAATGATAGATACGGGCTACCACTATAAAATCTCCTAATAGGGGTAAACACATAAGCAGAGTACAAAATCACGAAACTCACCCATATGTGAAGCAAGATAGGAGGACTCACCCTGATACACAAAACCGAATCAAAATAAGAATGATGCTTCTCTATAACAAATCAAAACCATACATGTAATGACACCATCTGGTGCAGCGGCCTCAGCCCTAGCATAGAAAGCATATCAAGGGGCCGGGCCGGGCCGCCCCCTCTAGGGCGCCCTTTACCTACCTATCCTCCACCCTTGACTAGCTGTGCAGGTAGAGTAGCAACTAAAATGGAGCCCGTAGCCTGAGTGCTCTGATGAAATCCGCCCCTCCCGAGTCTGGGACAATCTTTCATGATGTGCCTAGTATTACCACACGCATAACAACCCCTCTACGAGCATGGATGCTCGTACTGAGTCCGTGCCGGATAACTAGAATAACCGTTATAGGAACCCTGTGCCGGTGGTGCACTAAAAGATGACTGCCCCACATGAGTACCCTGACTAACTGGAGCACCACGAGTAGTCTGAAGCGCGGACTGGGCTGGCTGACTGCCTGAGACTCTGCCATGATGGGTCATAGTTGAAGAGTAGAATCCACTGAACCCTCTAGAACCTCGAGACCTCTTGGTCTCCTTAGCCACCATCTCCTCACCCAGAATACGCTCTAACATCATGTCAATCTCCACCACCTACTGAATGGAGTATCAGTCTGCAACTCCCGAGCCATGCAGAATCTAAGATCATAATTGAGCCCCTTAATGAATCTGCAGACTCACTCTCTGAATGTAGGAACCAAAGTAGGTTCATGATGGGATAACTCACTGAACATGATGGCATACTCTAACACCGTCATGATGCCATGACGCAGCTTCTCAAACTCTGCATGTTATGCATCCTGGATGGTCTAGGGAACAAACTCCCTCAAAAACATCTCTGAAAACTAAGCCCAAGTGGGTGGTGCTGCATCGGCTGGTCTACCCTCCTCATAAACCTTCCACCACTGATACGCTGCTCCCGACATCTTAAATGTAGTAAAAGCAACTCTTCTCACATCCACAATACCCATGGTGCATAGAATACAATGACACTTTTTTAGAAATCCATGTGCATCCTCAGTATTTGTGCCACTGAAAGTAGGTGGACTATACATCTTGAACCTCTCAAGCCTCTTCTTCTCCTCCTCGTATGCCCCTTGCCTAACCTCAGGTTGAACCGAAATAACAAGTTGTACCGGCACCACACCTGAAACCTGACCAAGGTGAGCTTGCTGCTCTGGAGTACAGGCGGTGAGAGTCTGAGCTCCTTCCCCAATCTATGAAGTAGCTGGTGCAACGGAGATCAATCCTGGCCGAGTCAATGTAGCAAACATGCTCATGAACTATGCTAAAGTCTCCTGAAGTTCGGGGGTAACAACAGGCGCCTCCAGTGCCTCTCCCCCAACCGGAGCTACTGGAAGTTCCTCAACTGCTGCTCTGACATATACTCTAGTTGCGGCGCGTGCCCCTCCTCGGTCTCTACCTCAATCCCGGCCTCTCGCAGCTCTAGTAAGGGGCGCAAGTATGTGCTCAATTGATCCGGTAGCGTGTATCCTTACTATTTGTGAGTGAATAGAGATACAAAGGCTCAAGCTTCGAAATCAACAAATCTGCATGACATGAATGAAAGAACTGTATATTTTACCTAATAGTTCTGTAGCCTCTCGAAGATAAGTACAGACGTCTACGTACCGATCCGCAAGACTCTACTAAACTCGCTTATGACTCATAACACCTATGAACCTAGAGCCTTGATACCAACTTGGCACGACCCCAATTCCCCATGTAGGATGTCGTGATGGCACCTAGTCTTTAAGACTAGGTAAGCCTAACTCTTACTGAATTAATGGAAAAATTCAACCAACAACTATTAAATTTGAAATAGAAATTTCAATACAAAGCAAACAATCCCAAAATAGGTAGTACAAGTCATAAGCTCTACTGAGTTCACTAGAAAATCTCTAAGTACAACTGTTCTGAAATAGAAATAAACTGTACATAAATAGCTTCCGAAGGTGACTCCGAGGCCTGCGAATGCGACGGCAGGTATACCTTGAAGTCTCCACAGCAATATCTAATCCGCTATCTAACAATCCACAGACTCTGAAGTACTTGCATCTGCACAAAAATGTGCAAAAGTGTAGTGTGAGCACACCACTGTCGGTACCCAGTAAGTATCAAGACTAACCTTGGTAGAGTAGTGACGAGATCAAGTCAAGACACTCACTAGACAAATTAACTTGTGCGGTATAAAAGTATAAAGCTAATAATGGAAAGCAGAAATCGGTAAATGGCAACAAAATCAACATATGATATAAAAAATAAAGCAACAAGAACACCGAGATGTATCGTTGAAACCAAATAAGGAGCACAGAAGACAATAAATTAATCAAGTCATACTAACACAAGGTTCACAAAGAAATCATCACGTGATACCTCATCTCATAGTCGCAAGTTACGGGTCTCAACCCACAGTCATGTACTTACGGCACCTCGTGCCCATATCTCGTATCACAACCGAATGGACAACTCACGCGCCAATAACTTAATTCGCCCGCATGATCACACGCTCACATTGACAATCCACCTGGAATGATAACAGGCTCACATTCACAATCTGCCGGCATGGTCACAAGCTGACAATCACAATCCGCCCGGCATGATCACAGGCTCACAATCACAATCCGCCCAGCATGGTCACAAGATCACAATCACAATCCGATTGGCATGGTCGCATGCTTAATATCAACATGGAAACAGACAATACAAGAACACATTGACATGATCAATAAATGTCGAGTTTCATACTCCTGAGCTAGTATAACTGGCATGCTACGGTGTATGCTTGTGCGACTGTACTACTGCAGCCCAAGTTAATAAGTAATATCAAAGACATCAAGTACCTCATCGAAATAACAATGCAAGTCATGTAAGGTGTATGACAAACACAAGGAAAAGAACACCATCACACAAAAATCACCAACACAATGTTCCCAAACCATCACACATCATCCCTGACATTGCCACCCTTATCTCTCCGATAGTCACTCGTATCACTCCGTATAATAGCCACCCTTATCACTCCATCCGGACAATAACACAATAGCCACCCTTATCACTCTGCGCATAGCAATAACGGTGAAATATCATCCTTATACTCTGCATAACAACAACCAAAACCACACAACAATTCACAAATGTTAACATCACAACAACACGATGTATCAACTCGTAACACAAGTGCCCATAGGCCAGAACCTTTCCAAAGATCGAACAATATATTTTCACAACAAATAGCCCAAGCTCAAACACAATGTGTATAACATGTCAATAATAACAAAATGATGAAAAATTAACTCAACAAGGAACAACACCCCCTTTGAAAGTATCTCCACGAAATGGCAACTCCGAATTCTAGTGTATGAATTTGGCTAACAATGAAAGAGATGTCATGAACTAGTACTAAGTCTAAATGCATGAGAATAACCCAGCCACAAAAGGATATCGTGTAACAACAATTTCAACTAAAAGTAACTCCACAACAAAAGAAATCACGTAATGATAAAAGTGATAACAAGTCCAAATAAAGCATTTAAGAGCAAACTCGACAAGAAAGAAAGTGACATGTAAATACAACTTTAAATAAATCATGTGATAGTAGACATGACGAATTAAAGATATAACATGTGCTAACAAATTTCAAATAAGTACATGAAAGAAGCCTAGGAGTCTAAACCGGTCAATTTCTACATATAAGCCCGAGTACGTACTCGTCACCTCGCTTACACGGCGTTTACATAACACAATTAGTACAAACGACTGAAATACTAAGAGATAGTTTTCCCACACAAAGTTAGGCAAGATACTTACCTCAAAGAAGCTAAACCGATACTCTAAAATGTCCTTCTTCTAGCCAAAATAACTTAATATTCTAAATAAAAACTATAGAAAACAATTCTGGATAATAAAGCTTCAATCTTTAATGAAAACTAAAAAGTCAACCAAAAAATTAAACCCCGGGATTGCACCTCGCAACCCGACAAAATTCACAAAAATACAAACACTCATTCTGATACGAGTCTAATCATACCAAAATTATCCGATTCTGACATCAAATTTTCCTTCAAATCCTCATTTTACATTTTTGAAAGTTTTCACTAAAACTCTCATTTTTCTCCCATTCAAATCACTAATTTAATGTTAAAAACAATGATAGAATCATAAAATATAATCAAATCCGGGTACAGAACACTTACCCCAATCCAACACGTGAAGAACCCCTAAAAAATCACTCAAATCCAAGTTCTCTAACACGTGAAAGTAGGCATGCAATTGCGAAGACTAAATAACACTGCCCCCACAAAGCACTACGCGAATGTGAAACAAAGGACACGAACGTGGTTCAACACTGCCTCAGCTTACGCGATCACGGACATATCTATGCTTATGCGAAGAACAAAGTACCGGTTTCCACAGCATGGTCTCCCACTACGCGATCACGAAACAACTACTGCGAACGCGATGAAGAAGAACCCACACATACGCGATCGCAAACAGTTCACTGCGAATGCGAATAAGGAAAAGGGGGTCATCCACCAAACAGCCTACGTGATCGCAACTGGACCTTCGCGATCACGAATAACGACATCAGGCACCAACAAATTAGCAGTCCAAAAACATGGAGAAATGGCCCGTAGCCCATCCGCGACCCCTGAGACCCCGTCTAAACATACCAAAACGTTCCATAACATAACGCAGACCTGCTCAAATCACATCAAACAACATCAAAACTATGAATCGCACCTCGAATCAAACGTAATAGACTTATGAACTTTCAATTTCTACAACTCGCGCTGAATCATATCAAACCAATACGGAATAACCTCAAATTTTGCATGCAAGTCCCAAATGACATAACAGATCTATTCCAACTCTCAAAATGGCAATCCGAGCCAGATTTCCATAAAGTCAACTCCCGGTCAAACCCCTCAACCTTCCAAACCTTCAACTTTCCAATTTTTGCCAAAATGCATCAAATTAACCTATGGACCTCCAAATCCAAATCCGGACATATGCCTAAGTCCAAAATCACCATACGAAGCTATTGGAATCATTAAAATACCATTCTAGAGTCGTATACACAAAAATCAAACTCCGATCAACTCTTTTCACTTAAGCTGCTAAAACATAAATCATCCTTCAAAATCAATCTTGAATCATCCGAAATGCGAACTCGACCACATACAAGTCATAATACATAATACGAAGCTACTTGAGACCTTAAGCTACAGAACGAGACAATAATTCTCAAAATAACTGGTCGAGTCATTACACTTTCATAGTTAGAATCATAAATAAATGTAAATAAAGAAAGAATAGTTCATCAACAGTGAGTATAGGTAATATGAGTCACATCTAAAGAAGATAATAAGCATGCTTCTCTGAAATAATAAACAAAACATAATTCATACATCGAGTCCACATAAGATAAATGATGTACAGGAAATAACATGTAAAGAAATGCTTCTACATGAGTGCATGATGTATGTACATGCTCAAAACTCAACCTTTTCCTAAAATCAGTACCAACTCACATGCACTCAGCACAGTATGGGTGCCCAGAGGCGGACCTAGAATTTCTAGTACATGGGTGCACTACTAAATAAAAGGAGGAAAAAATATACTAAGTGGGAATTGAACCCTATTCCTTTTAGTAATTAACTTAACCTACAACCAAGTGCACCATTCAGCCTTCTTGAAGCATGGGTGCCAACAGTTAATATTATACCAATTTTAGAAAATACGTACTTAAAATATCTAATTTTGCGGAGAGACCATGGGTTCGTGTGTCCCATATTTTGGCGTATAAATATGCCCCTACAGGTGCCCAACATAAATGCCTCTTACAAATACAACTCGCGTGTTTAACACATATAGGTCCCAAAGTAATATGTGTGATCACCTGCCTCTAAAAGGACGGATCCATATCCAATCATCGGTATTATAATAGCTCAATAATCAGTATCTTCAATCCGCTCATAAATCTCAATGTGCCAAAGTATCTTACAGTACCATAATAATATCAACCCGCATGAAAATATACCATCGTTCCATAATATAATGACTCGATCGATTATTTTGAGCTTTAGTATCACGTTCAGTGGTTTGAGGTCTTGAGTGGATTCGTATTGTGTATTATGACTTGTGTGTATGGTCGGATTCAATTTTCGGGTGTTTCGGGAATTGATTTGGATGAGTAATTCTCATTTTAGAAGCTTAAGTTAAAAAATATTAATCGAGGTTTGAATTTTTGTGAAAACGAGCCTAGAACGGTATTTTAATGGCTCTAATAGGTTCGTATAGTGATTTTGAACTTGGGTGTATGCCTAAAATGAATTAGGAGGTCCATAGGTTGATTTGGCATGTTTTGCCGAAAGTTGGCAATTTGAAGGTTTAGAAATTCCTTAGGTTTGACTGTGGTTTAACTTTATGGATATCGAGATCAGATTTTAGTTTTCAGACTTGGAATAGGTCCGTTTTGCTATTTGAAACTAGTTTGTAAAGTTTAGCGTCATTTTGAGTTGATTTGATAGGAATCGGACGAGTAGTTGCGTTTATAGAAGTTCTTGAGTTTCAATGTAAACTTTCATGCGTTTTGATGTCTGATTCGCTATTCTAGATGTTACTTCGGTATTTTATTCGTGCGAGTGAGCCTATGATAATTTTGGACTTGTGTGGATGTTTGATCTGGAGCCCCGAGGGCTCATGTTAGTTTCGGATGCGTTTCAGAGTGTTTGGAAGAGTTTTAGTTTTGATGGTTTTGAACAGGTGTTGTAGGTCTCGCAAATGCGAGATTTTGTTTGCATTTGCAATGCCGAAGTTGCGAGGTGGGAGATCGCAATTGCGAGAAATGCTGGGAACTGTCAGGTTCGCATTTGCGAATAAATTATTTACTTTTGTGATGGGAGACTGGGGTAAGCTAGTTCGCATTTGCGATTAAATGGTTGCTTTTGCGAAGTGTTCGTTGCTCGCATTTGTGATAAAAGTGTCATATTTGCGACCTTAGCAGGACTATTATGGATGTCGCTTTTGTGGTCATTCTTCGAATTTGATGTTCAGTTTTGCGACACCTGCGACTGAACACAAAAGCTGGAAGACGGTATTTTAGCCTCATTTTTCATATCCTTGAACCCTAGACTCGGTAGGAGGCAATTTGGAGAGGGGATTTTCACCTACAATCATTGGGTAAGTAGTTTAATCAATTTTTAACTATATTTTATGATTATATATGAGATTTAACATCAAATTTGTGAGAATCAAAATGAAATTTTGGGAGATTTTGTATATGCTTTGAAAATATAAATGAGAATTTGGGATTCGAGAGTCGAATTGGACTCGAATTTAAAACTAAAATACATATATGGACTCGTGAGTCATGGGTAGTCAAGATCTACCCTTGGACCCAGGTTTCGACCGAGCGGTCCGGGGTTAACTTTTGTTAACTCTTGAGGAATTATGCAAAGATCATATCTTTACTTATTGGAATTGGTTTCTCTTGCATTATTTGATGTTATTAAGTCGATTTTGATTAGATTTGAGCCGAGCGGAGGTGCATTATAAAGGAAAAGCTATTTTTGAGTGTTGATTTGGCCTAGTTGAGGTGAGTATCTTCCCTAACTTTGTGTGGAAGAACTACCCCGTATGGATTGGTTTGATTGTACTATTTGAATCATATGTATGACGTGTGCACGAGGTGACGAGTGTGTACACGACCTTATATGTGGAAACTTGACCAGTTTAGACCATTAGGCTTTTTATGTATATTTAGTTAAAGTTTCCCTATCATGTTATATCCTCCGTTGTTAAATGTACCCTTACATGTTTTATTTTAAATTGTTAATTTGTGCTCTATCTTTATTGACAAATATACTCTTATATGCTTTAATTGAAATTGTTGCCTCTTTATTTGTCATGTTATCTCTTTCATAGTTGATTAATTCTTATTCGAAGTCATTGCTACATGTTATCTCTCAACTGTTGAGCTATTCTTATTTGAAGTGGTTGCTATATGTTATCTCTCTCATTGTTTAGTTTTTCTTATTTGAAGCTATTATTACTTGTTATTTCTTTCATTATTGAGCTTATTCTCCAATTTTATTGGGTTGTAATTCTTGTGTTGATTTACTTGTCATACTCTCATGTTATTGTTGCACTCAGTATTGTTGAGCCGTGGGCTACGTGTGATTGAGGTATTGGAATTGTTGTTATGGAAATGGGTTGGCAGGTGGACACATGTGGTGCAAGTTGCTATATTGTGTTGTTATCTTTTTGGCACATGTGGAATTGATGAGAGAATTATCATGGTGTTTGCACGTGAGTTATCCGTGCTATTGTTATTATTGACATTTGCACATGCGGTGTAATAAGGTGGGCTATATATGTTGGGTATACGCATGTAGACAATGTGGGATAATTATTATGTGCATGTGGCGAGACAAGGCGGGCATTTACTTTATTGTTGCGCACGCGGCGAGACAAGATGGGATATGTCGAGGATGATTTGTGATGGCCTGGGGCATTGTCATTGATGATATTTTTGTGGTGGTGTGACTATCTTATGTGAGTCATGCATATTGCGAGTTTTGTTATGTTGTTTTCAATGTGATATTCGGTGTCTTTGATCTTACATGTTGACTCGAGCTGTGATAGTACACTTGCATAAGTATACACCGTAATCTGTCACATATATCAGTCCACGAGTATAATTCTTGATGTCAATTGATCATGTACGTGTATTCTTGTATATCTACCTTTTGTATGAGAACTGGACTATGGCATGTGAGTTGTCCGTGCAGAACGTAAATTGTCTATATAGTTGTGATTGATAATGTGCACCCAAGATACCATGTGATTATGGTTCGTGATTTGGGGACTTGTCAACGTGAATGTGAGGCGTGGTACTTTGGTATGATTCTTGTTGTACATTTTATGTTAAAAAGCTTTATGAGTTGAACGGTTATTATTCTTGTTTTCCTTATTTTCTTCCATTCGTATTTTGATTGTACTTGGTTGCATGTTGTCTTTATCACATGTACTCTCTTACTATCATTTGTTTCTTTATTACCGTTGTTAGTCTTGCATTGATAAATTGCTTTATTATCCTTTAACTGTTTTTATTTTCCATTATTAGATTATATCAATACCTTGCACAGGTTTCTATATCTAGTTGGTGTCTTGATCTAACCTCGTCACTACTCTACCGAGGTTAGGCTTGATACTTACTGGGTACCGTTGTGATGTACTCATGCTATGCTTGCTGCACATTTTTGTGTAGATCTAGGTACCTCGGGGCATGCCGGTTGTTAGATAGCTGATTGTAAGTTATTGTGGAGACTTCAAGGTAAACCTGTCATCCCGTTCACAAGCCTCGGAGTCACATTCTGTTATCTTTCTTTACCACTATTTATTTCTATTCCGGGACAGTTTGTACTCAGAGAGTTTCTAGTAAATTCAGTAGAGCTTATGACTTGTACTACCAATTTTGGAATATTGTACATCTATTGATGGTTGTTGGTTATGTATAGTAATTACTGGTTCATGTTTAATTGTTTATTGGTTGAAATTTGTTAATAACTCAGTATGTATTAGGCTTACCTAGTCTTAGAGACTAGGTGTCATCACGACTCCTAAGGAGGGATTTTGGGTTGTGATAAGTTGGTATCAGAGCTCTAGGTTCATACGTGATATGAGTCATAAGCAAGTTTAGTAGAGTCTTGTGGATCGGTACGGAGACGTCTGTACTTATCTTCGAGAGGCTACAGAACTATTAGGAAACTTCACTTCTTCCATTCCTATCATGCAAGTTTATCGATTTCGGAGTTTGAGCCTTGTCACTCTGTTCTCTCACAGATGGTGAGGACACGAGCTGCAGTTACCAATGATGCTTCCCCCTGAGCTGGTGTTGCTAGGAGTCGGGGCAGTGGAAGAGGCTGAGGAGGACCACGTGCCACACCTAGAGCACCAACTGAGGAGCCACCAGTAGCTCCAGTTGGGGGACAGGCACCAAAAGTACATGTTGCTACCCTTGGACTTCATGAGACTTTAGCGCAGTTCCTGAGCATGTTTGGTACATTGGCTCAGGCGGGATTGACTCCAGTTGCACTAGCTACTTCACAGACTGGGGAAAGAGCTCAGACTCCATCCACTCATACTCCAGAGCAGCAGGCTCACATTGATCAGGTATCGGGTGTTATGCCGGTACAACCTGTTATATCGGTTCAACCTTAGGTCAGGCCAGAAACATCAAAAGAGGAGTAGAAGAGGCTTGAGCAGTTCAAGAAGTATGATCCTCCTACTTTTAGTAGCACAGTTACCGAGTATGCGTAGGGATTTCTAGAGAAGTGTCGTCGTATTCTCCGCACCATGGATATTGTGGAGGTGAGCAGAGTTGCTTTTACTACATTTTAGCTGTTAGGAGCAGCGTATCGGTGGTGGAAGGCTTATGAGGAGGGTAGGCCAGCTGATGCACAACACTCACTTGGACTCAGTTTTCAGAGATGTTTTTGAGGAGTTTGTTCCCCATACCCTCTAGGATGCGTGGTACACAGAGTTCGAGCAGCTGCGCTAGGGCATTATGATAGTGTCGGAGTACGCCATCAGATTCATCAAGTTGTCCCGACATGCACCTACCTTGGTTCCTACAGTCAGAGATCGAGTCCACAAATTTATCGAGGGGCTCAATTATGGTCTTAGATTCATTATGGCTCGAGAGTTGGAGATAGATACTACGTTTCAGAAGGTTGTAGAGATTGCTTGGATGTTGGAGGGTATGCGAGGCCAAGAGAGAAAGGACAGGGAAGCTAAGAGGCCTCTTGGACTAGGAGGATCTACCGATCCCTATTTTGAAGGTACGACGTTTCATGATAGAGGTTTTGTGGGTCAGCCAGTTCAGTTTGCACTTCAGGCTTCACGTGGTGCTTCAAATAGCCACGGGTAGGAATCCGTACTGGACAACTCCATAGCCACGTCAGTGGAGAAGCTGCTTTGAGTGTGAGGATACCATCCACATGATGAGGGAGTGTCCCAGACTTCGAGCTGATGTACCACAGCAGAGTATTAAGGCTATGGGTTTCGCTCCAGTTGTTGTTATACCTGCACCGCCAACTAGGGGTGGAGGTTAAGAGGGTAGAGGTCATCCTAGAGGGGAAGGCCAGGCCCATTATTATGCTTTTCTTGGTTGTACTGAGGTTGTTGCACCAGATGATGTCATTACAGGTATGGTTTCGGCTAGTTATAGAGATGCATTAGTATTATTTTGATCCGGTCCCATTTATTGGTAAGTTTTATCCTACCTTGCTTCAAATATGATTGTGTTTTATGATTCTGTACTTTGTTTATGTGTTTACACCAGTTGGGGATTTCTATTGCGATAGTCGTGTCTATCATTTTGGGTTGGTCTCTATTGAGGGTCATGAGGCTTGGGTGGACTTTATGATGGTTAATACAGTAGGTTTTGATGTGACTTCTGGATGGTTTGGCCACAAATTGTGATTTGGGTGCTCTATAGGTATGGCAAGTCCGTTACGTGTTGTGGTTTTGTGTTACGGGATTGAGTTAGTAGAAGGTTTGTCACGACCCAAAAATCACACTTGTCGTGATGGCGCCTATCTCAATACTAGGCAAGCCGACAACATCAATAACCTACATCTCTCTTTTAAATACTGAAAATATAATAATTAAGTTTAAGAGAAAATTTCCACAATTACTGAATATAAATACACTCCCAAAACCCGGTGTCACTAAGTACATGAGCATCTAAATGATAGCAAAGTATGACTGCTAAAAATACTGTCTAAAAATTTAGAACAGTACAAAACTTAAAGGGAAGAGAGTCAAGGTCTGCAGACGTCAAGCAGATACCTCGATAACCTCCAACAAATAAAACTCCGAGAACTAGCAGTCACCGTATCCGGAAGCACCTGGATCTGCAAACGAGGTGCAGTGTGTAGTATGAGTACAACCAACTCAGCAAATAATAATACTAAATAAAGAACTGAAAGTAGTGACGAGCTTCACCGCTGAGTCCATTTACAGTAATTTGCAACATAATAAGGTAGGCATGTTTTCAAGTTAAACTGAAACATAAGATAATATCTTTCAGAAATTTCCAACATAGTGATATACGACGACTGTAGTACAATAAGAATGAAATCAAATGCATCCTCTCAGGACCACAGCCACTCAGCCACTCCATTCACTCAGCACTCAGTACTCGCACTTAGTAGTTACCTGCGCTCACTGGAGGTGTGTACAGACTCCGGAGGGGCTCCTACAGCCCAAGCACTATAATCCACATGAACAACTCACGTGCTGCATGGACAACTCACGTGCTATAGTATCAATATCTGAATGCACACGGACAACTCACGTGTTGCACGGACAACTCACGTGTTGTAGTATAATATCTGGATCAACACGGATAACTCACGTGCTACACGAACAACTCACGTGCTATAGTATAATATATGGATCCCCACGGACAACTCATGTGCTATAGTATAATATCTCACAATCAGGCCCTCGGCCTCACTCAGTCATAAATTTCTCTAGTCTCTCGGGCTCTCAATAATCATGAAATCAGCCCAACAACAATGATATGATGCATCAATAATGAACAATATAGACTAAGATGAAATAAACAGGTAAACTATGACTGAGTACAAAACAACAATTAAGCAGATAGTTCAACATGTACACAACCTCTGTGGGTCCCTACAGTGCCAACACATAATCTAAACATGATTTATGGTTCAATTTCTCTACTACATGGAGAATGTACAGATCATAACAGATTATTCAACTACATAGTTCCATGGAATTTGATCAAGTCACAATCCCTACGGTGCATGCCTGTCGCCTAGCATGTGTGTCACCTCAAAACCGATCACATAACACATAATCTGGGGTTTCATACGTTAGGACCAAATTTAGAACTGTTACCTACCTCAAACCGTCTAATTCTTTATTCTGTAATGCCTTTGCCTCGAAAATCGACCTCCAAACGCCTCGAATCTATCCACAAATAATTCGATTCAGTAAAAACAAATTATAGGAATTAATTCCATATGAAACTGCTAATTTTCCAACAAAATCCGAAGTTGCACTCAAATATTGCCCTTGGGGCCCACATCTCGATACCCAACAAAAATTACGAACTATGAACGCCCATCCAACCACGAGTCCAACCATACAAATTTCACCAAATTCCGACATCAACTCGACCCTCAAATCTTTAATTAAAGTCTTTGAAGATTTCTACCATTTTCAACCCAATCTTTACCCATTGGAACTCAATAATATTTCCACAAACCTTATTAGTATGTGTATGTATAAATAATACTCTTACACCCAAGAATCATACTCCCAATCACCCATCTTTACCCAAACTCAAAATTGAAGACTAGGGTTAGAAATTCTTACCTCTTTGCAGCCCTAGCAAGATCCTTGTAAAATCATCAAATCTTGAACAAGAATTGATGGACAAATGTCTAGGTCTTCACTTTCTCTCTATAAGATGCTCTCACCTATCTCTAAAATATCACATGAAAGCCTTCAAAATGACCCCTAATAGTGTTTTATAAGAATGGGGTCGGGTTTATAAAACTAGAAAAATGAAGCCCTGAAACACACTGTGCGGTCGCATATGCGACCGCATAATGCTTATGCGGCCCGCATAATGGGTCGCAACAAGTCCCTCCAGAACTGGGCATCACTGCTTAAGTCTTTGGTCATTATGCGGCCTGCATACCTATTCTGCGGTCGCATAATGCACCGCAGAACTTGTCTGCGGTCGCAAAATGCGCCGCAAACCTGATCTCCAAACTTGGCCTAACCTGCTTCACTCTGCGGCCATTATGCGGTCCGCAGAGTGATTTTGCGATCGCATAGTGGGCCGCAGAAATGTATTTCTTTATTTTTTATTTTTATTTTTTCCCCAAAATTTTCCTTTACTCACCAGCGCATTCAACCCAAAAAGTCCGAGCTATGGCACGTAAGCCTAGTTCGGCACCACAAAACCTTAATTTCCTTAGCAAATATTTTCCGGGGTCGTTACACATAAGTCAACATCCGGTCAAACTTTTGAACTTAAGTTCTAAACCTCGAAACTAAGTGTTTCAAATCATTCCAAAACCTCACCGGACCCGAACCAATTACCCTGAAAAGTCAAATAACAATCATAAAGCACAATTTGAGTAGTAAATGGGGAGACAGGGTTGTAATACTCGAAATGACTGGTCGGGTCGTTACAGTCTTCCCCTCTTAAACAAACGTTCATCCTCGAACGAGTTTAGAATTATAACTGGAGTCTCAAATAGGTGTGGATATTTGCTCCGCATCTCCCGCTCAGTCTCCCAAGTAGTTTCTCCGACTAGCTGGCCGTTCCACTGCACTTTCACCTAAGTTATGTTCTTTGATATCAACTTTCGAACCTGCCAGTCTAAAATGGCTACCAGCTCCACATCATAAGTCAAATTACCATCCAACTACACTGTGATGAAATCCAAAATATGAGACGGATCCCCGACATACTTCCAAAGCATAGATACATGAAAATCTGGATGAACACTCGATAGATTAGGCGGCAATGCAAGTTCATAAGCCACCTCTCCAATCTTCTTAAGCACCTCAAACGGTACAATATACCGAGGGCTCAACTTACCCTTCTCCCCGAACCTCAACACACCCTTCATGGGCAAATTCTTGAGCAGAACCTTCTCCCCCACCATGTAAGCAACATCACAGACCTTCAGGTCAACATAACTCTATCTGTCTAGATTGCACCGTGCGAAGCCGTTATTGAATCAATTTAATCTTCTCCAAAACATCCTGAACCAAATCAGTACCCAATAGCCTAGTCTCACCCGACTCAAACCAACTCACCGGAGACCGACATCATCTCCCATATAAAGCCTTATACGGAGCCATCTGAATGGTCAATTGGTAGCTATTATTATAGGCAAACTATGCCAGTGGCAGAAACGGATCCCAAGAACCTTCAAAATCTATAACACAAGCACGTAGCATATATTCCAATATCTGAATAGTGCGCTCGAACTGTCCGTCCGTCTGAGGGTGAAATGTTGTACTCAGCTGAACTCGTGTATCTAATTCTCGATGTACTGCCCCCCAAAACTGTGATGTAAACTGCGTACCCCGATCTAAAATGATGGACACTGGCACACCGTGTAGACGAAAAATCTCACGGATATAAATCTCAGCCAGCTGCTCTGAAGAATAAGTAGTACCAACTGGAATAAAATGCGCGGACTTGGTCAACCGATCTACAATCACCCAAACATTATCAAACTTCCTCAAAGTACGTGGGATCCCAACTATGAAGTCCATGGTAATACGCTCCCACTTCCACTCAGGAATTTCAAGTCTTTGAAGTAATCCGCCCGGTCTCTGATGTGCGTACTTCACATGTTGACAATTTAAACATCGAGCTACAAACCCAACTATATATTTCTTTATTCGCCTCCACCAATAGTGCTGCCTTAAATCCTGATACATCTTCGTGGCACCTGGATGAATGGAGTACCATGAACTGTGAGCCTCCTAGAGAATAAACTCATGCAAACCATCTACATTAGGCACACATAGCATGCCCTGCATCCGTAATACACCGCCATCTCCAATAGTGACTTCCTTGGCATCACAGTGCTGAACCGTGTCCTTAAGGACAAGCATATGTGGGTCATCATACTGACGTTCTCTGATACGATCATAAAGCGAAGACTGAGAAACCACGCAAGCGAAAACTCAGCTTGAAAATATCCAATCTGACAAACTGGTTGGCCAACTCCTAAACATCCAAGGCTAAAGGCCTCTTTGCTACCGGTAAGTATGCTAAGCTGCCCAAACTCTCTGCCTTATGACTCAAGGCATCGGCCACCATATTGGCCTTTCCAGGATGATATAGAATGGTGATATTATAATCCTTAAGCAACTCCAACCACCTCCGCTGCCGCAAATTAAGATCGTTCTATTTAAACAGATGTTGTAGACTCCGGTGATCGGTATAAACCTCACAATGGACACCATACAAATAATACCGCCAAATCTTCAAGGCATGAACAATAGCTGTTAACTCAAGGTCGTGGACCGGATAATTCTTCTCATGTACCTTTAATTGTCTAGATGCATAGGCAATCACCCTACTGTCTTACATCAGCACTACGCCGAGACCAATACGTGACGCATTACAATACACTGTATAAGACCTTGAACCTGTAGGCAACACCAATACTGGGATGTAGTCAAATCTATCTTGATCTTCTGAAAGCTCTCTTCACATTCTTTCGACCATTTGAACGAAGCACCTTTCTGGGTCAATTTAGTCATAGGCGATGCAATAGACGAGAAACCCTCCACAAAGCGACGATAATAACCGGCCAAGAAGAGAAAACTTCAAATCTCAGTAGCTGAAGATGGACTGGGCCAACTTTGAACTGCCTCTATCTTTTTCGGATCTACCTTAATTCCTTCACTGGACACTATGTGTCCCAAGATTGCCACCGAACTAAGCCGGAACTCACACTTAGAGAATTTGGCATAAAGTTTCTCTTCCCTCAACCTCTGTAGTATAATACTCAAATGTTGTACATGTTCCTCCTGGCTACGTGAGTACACTAGGATATCATCAATAAATATCACGACAAATGAGTCAAGATACAACTGGAATACGCTATTCATTAAATGCATAAATGTTACTGGGGCATTGGTTAGCCCAAATAACATCACAAGAAATCCATAATGACTATAACGAGTCCTGAATGCCATCTTTAGAATATTCGAATCCCGAATTTTCAACTGGTGATACCCCGATCTCAAATCAATTTTGGAGAATACCCTCGCTCCCTAAAGTTGGTCAAATAAATCATCAATACGCGGCAAGGGATATTTGTTCTTGATTGTAACTTTGTTCAGTTGTCTGTAATCAATGCACATCCGCATAGTACCATTTTTCTTTTTCACAAACAAAATCGGTGCACCCCAAGGTAACACACTAGGCCCAATACACCCCTTATCAAGGAGTTCCTGAAATTGCTCTTTCAATTCTTTCAATTCAGCTGGTTCCATGCGATACGGAGGAATAGAAATGGGTTGTGTGCCCGACACTAAGTCAATACCGAAATCAATATTCCCGTCGGGTAGCATACCCGACAGGTCTGTAGGAAATACATCTAAAAAGTCTCGCACTACCGGTACTAAATCAATAGTAGGAGTATCTGCATCAACATCTCCCACAAAGGCCAAATATGACAAACACCCCTTCCCCACCATACGTTGCGCCTTCAAATAAGAAATTACCCTACTGGGAACATAATCTAGAGAACCTCTCCATTTGACCTTTGGCAAACCCGGCATTGCCAACGTCACAGTTTTTGCGTGACAGTACAGAATACCATGACATGGGGACAATCAATCCATACCCAGGATTACATCGGAATCAACCATACTAAGCAATAAGAGATTAACTCTAGTATCCAGTCCCCCAATAGTTACCACATATGACCGATACACACGGTCCACAATAATAGTATCGCCCACCAGTGTAGATACTCGAATAGGTTAAACTAAGGACTCACGGGGCATATACCAAAAATGAGTAAAGTACGATGATACATACAGATAAGTAGTTACAGGGTCAAATAATATAGAAGCTTCCCTGTGGCACACTGAGACAAAACATGTGATCACTGCATCTGAAGCAATAGCATCTGGCCTGGCAGGAAAAGCATAGAATCGGGCCTGACCGCTACCTGATCGGCTTCCCCCTCTTGGGCGACCCCTAACTGCCTGACCCCCACACCGAGCTGGCTTGGCGGGTGGTGTGACTGCTGGTGCTAGTGCTGGTACAGTCAGTCGAGGACTCTGTTGTGGAGCCCCACTCAACAGCCTAGGACATTCTCTCTTGAAATGACCAAATTCTTCGCACTCGAAACAACCCTCCTCTGACGGAATTGCTGCTCTTGATAACCCGAGGAATTACCTGTAGAAGCCTGAGCGGACGAGGCATGATGAGAACTCTGTGCTGGTAGTGCACTGAATGAACACAAGCCTGAGTGAGCACTGTAAGAACCGTGGCTAGCTGATACACCAAGATGAGTTAGATGAGTTGTGTGAGCGGGCCTATAAGGGTGACCCCTGTTGTTGTAGGACTGTCCCCAGAAGGTATCCCACCAAAACCGCCCGAACTTTGAGGCCTATTGGCCTCCCTGTCACCACGTTCCTGACTACGGACCACTCTATCTGCCGAGCAATATCAACCACCTCATCAAACGTAGCACCAGACACCCTCTCTCTAGTCATAAGCAATCGTAGTTGATACGTGAGGCCATCAATGAACATCCTAATCCTTTCCCTATTAGTGGGAACCAACCAAACTGCATGACGAGCCAACTCAGAAAACCTCATCTTGTACTGGGTCACATACATGCCATCCTGCCGAAGTTGCTCAAACTGTCTGCGCAGTTCCTCCCTACGATACTGCGGTACACACTTCTCCAAAAAAAGAATAGAGAACTCCTGCCATGTAAGTGGTACTGCACCAACCGGCATGCACCTCTCATAAGCCTCTCACCATCTGAAAGCAGCCCAAGAAAACTAAAAAGTAGTGAACGAGACCCCACTGGTGTCCAGAATACCCGATGTCTGAAGCATCCACTGCACTTATCCAAAAAACCCTAAGCATCATCTGACTCAGCACCGCTAAATGATGGAGGACAAAGCCTCCTAAATCTCTCCACTCTCCTATGCTCATCATCTGCCATAACGGGGACTACCGGGGCCTGAGCAGCTGCAGCCGGTTGGGCTGGTAATGCCCCTGGTATCTGAAATCCCTGCACTACCTGCTCTGGAGTACGGGCAAACAGGGGTATGAGTACCTCCCCCGGCCTGAGAAGTGGCTGGTGCAGCCTGAGCCGAAACTACTTGAGCAAGGCAAGTGCAAACTGTCAATATTTGAGCCAAAGCCTCCTGTAGGCTTGGAATCTCAATGGGCACAGCTGGTGTCTAAGCGGGTCATGCCGTCTCAACTACATCTGGAATCTGCCCCTGAGTTGGAGCAACAGGTGGTACTACAGGTGCTGCTCCAACTGTTGTACGAGCGATACCTCGACCTCTACCTCGGCCCCGGCCTCTCACGGCTCTAACTGGTGGCTGACCGTCCGATCCGGTGTTCTCACCATCTGTGAGAGAATAAAATAACAAAATTTTAGTTTTCTGGAATCAACAAGCTCACACGATAGAATATAAGTACAGACGTCTCTGTACCGATCCGCAAGACTCTACTAAACCTGCTCATGACTCAAGAGACCTATATAACCTAAGCTCTGATACCAATATGTCACGACTCAAAAATCACACTTGTCGTGATGGCGCCTATCTCAATACTAGGCAAGCCGACAACATCAATAACCCACACGTCTCTTTTAAATACGGAAAACATAATAATTAAGTTTAAGAGAAAATTTCCACAATTACTGAATATAAATACAGTCCCAAAACCCGGTGTCACTGAGTACATGAATATCTAAATGATAGCAAAGTATGACTGCTAAAAACACTGTCTAAAAATTTAGAACAGTACAAAACTGAAAGGGAAGAGAGTCAGGGTCTGCGGACATCAAGCAGATACCTCGATAACCTCCAACAAATAAAACTCTGAGAACTAGCAGTCACCGTATTCAAAAGTATCTGGATCTGCACACTAGGTGCAAGGTGTAGTATGAGTACAACCAACTCAGCAAGTAACAATACTAAATAAAGAACTGAAAGTAGTGACGAGCTTGACCGTTGAGTCCATTTACAGTAATTTCCAACATAATAAGGTAGGCATGCTTTCAAGTTCAACTGAAACATAAGATAATATCTTTCAGCAATTTCCAACATAGTGATATACGACGATTGTAGTACAATAAGAATGAAATCAAATGCTTCCTCTCAGGACTAGCGTCACTCAGCCACTCCATTCACTCAGCACTCAGTACTCAGCACTCGCACTCAGTAGGTACTTGCGCTCACTGGGGGTGTGTACAGACTCCGGAGGGGTTCCTACAGCCCAAGCGCTATAATTCGCACATACAACTCACGTGTTGCACAAACAACTCACGTGCTATAGTATCAATATCTGGATCCGCACGGACAACTCACGTGCTGCACGGACAACTCATGTGCTATAGTATAATATCTAGATCCGCACGGACAACTCACGTGCTATAGTATAATATATGGATCCGCATGGACAACTCACGTGCTGTATGGATAACTCACGTGATGCACAGACAACTCATGTGCTATAGTATAATATCTCACAATCAGGCCCTTGGCCTCACTCAATCATAAATCTCTCCAGTCTTTCGGACTCTCAATAATCATGAAATCATCCCAACAACAATGATATGATGCATCAATAATGAACAATAGAGATTGAGATGAAATAAACAGGTAAACTGTGACTGAGTTCAAAAGACAGTTAAACAGATAGTTCAACATGTACACGACCTCTGTGGGTCCCTACAGTGCCAACACATAATCTAAACATGATTTGTGGTTCAATTTCTCTACTACATGGAGAATGTACAGATCACAACAGATTATTCAACTACACAGTTCCATGGAATTTGATCAAGTCACAATCCCTACGGTGCACGCCCACACGCCCGTCACCTAGCATGTGCGTCACCGCAAAATCGATCGCATAACACATAATCCGGGGTTTCATACCCTCAGGACCAAATTTAGAACTGTTACTTACCTCAAACCGTCTAATTATTTATTCTGCAATGCCTTTGCCTCGCGAATCGACCTCCAAATGCCTCGAATCTAGCCACAAATAATTCGATTCAGTCAAAATAAATTATAGGAATTAATTCCATATGGAACTGCTAATTTTCCAACAAAATCCGAAATTACACTCAAAAATTAACCGTGGGGCCCACGTCTCGGAACCCAACAAATACTACGAACTATGAATGCCCATCCAACCACGAGTCCAACCATATAAATTTTACCAAATTCCGACATCAACTGGACCCTCAAATCTTCAATCGATTTCTACCAATTTTAACCCAATCTTTACCCATTTGAACTCAACAATCTTTCCACAAACCTTATTGGTACGTGTACGTATAAATAATACCTTTACATCCAAGAATCATACTCCCAATCACCCATCTTTACCCAAATTCGAAATTGAAGACTAGGGTTAGAAATTCTTGCCTCTATTGAAGCCCTAGCAAGATCCTTGTGAAATCTTCAAATATTGAACAAGAATTGATGGACAAATGGCTAGTTCTTCACTTTATCTCTCTAAGATACTCTCACCTCTCTCTAAAATATCAGATGAAACCCATCAAATGACCCCTAATAGTATTTTATAAGAATGGGGTCGGGTTTATAAAACCAGAAAATTGAAGCCCCGAAACACACTATGCGGTCGAATATGTGACCGCATAATGGGTTGCAACAAGGCCCTCTAAAACTAGGCATCACTGTTTCAGTCTACAGTCATTATGTGGCCCGCATACCTGTTCTGCGGTCACATAATACACCGGAAAAAAGAGTCTTACTTTTAAAATAGTTTTCTTATTCGTTTCTGAAATTGCCAAGATAAAATAAAAAGAGTCGGGCGTTGAAAGTGGTTTTATTATTTGTTGCAAATATATATATATATATATATATATATATATATATATATATATATATATATATATATATATATATATTTCTTTACTCACCAGTGCATTGTTCAACCCAAAAAGTCTGAGCCGTGGCACATAAGCCTAGTTCGGCACCACAAAACCTTAATTTCCTTAGCAAATATTTTCCGGGGTCGTTACACATAAGTCAACATCCGGTCAACCTTTTTAACTTATGTTCTAAACCTTGGAACTATGTATTCCAAATTATTCCAAAACCTCACCGGACCCGAACCAATTATCTCGGCAAGTCAAATAACAACCGTAAAATACAATTTGAGCAGTAAATCTGAAGACAGGATTGTAATACTCTAAACGACAGGCCGGGTCATTAAAAGGTTTCTAATTGTCGGATAGTTATCTTGCTTGTGATTTGGAATTGAGGATAGGAACCTTGTGTTCTTTGCGGATAGGTGTGTCTGTACCGGGTTAGGTGCCATAGTGGGGTCGTGTTAATGATGAGATTCATTATGGTTATTGTTTATGCTTTGCTTATTCCTTATGGGATGGACTCGTAGTATGGTAATGATGGGGAGTTGTGCCTGTTGGGCTTGGTTGATAATTCTCTCATATGCTTCTCTTTTCATGTTCAGTTGTATTTGAGTTGTGCTTGTTGGGTTTGGATTGCGATTTATGTTTGCAGGTAGCATTTGATGTGACTTGTTGGTCGAGTGAGTGGTTACGAATTTCACATGTTTCTTGCATCATTATCAGTGTTGGGAAGGTTTGGAACAAAGTTCTAGTCGATATGAGACTATTTACCGGTACCAGGTTTAGTAATGGGCAGCTATTGTGGTCAGAGTTATTGCTATGGGAATATGGCCGATCTGCCACATCGTGTGGTTATACCTTGTGGATGTATGCATAAGCTATTATAGCTAGTTGAGGATTTTACAGTGCATTTGTATGATAATAGGACCCTTGGTGGATGCGGAAAACTTTGGTTCTAAGGCTTATAGGCATGAGTGAAAGGAATAATCTTCGGTTGAGATGATGTCATCGGGTTTATGTGGATAGGGGTGATGTAGGATCACCCGTGGGAATGTGTATGGTGAGTATATACAGTGATTTGATTTCTTGGGAAAGACTCTTGGCACGTTCGAGGACAAATATTTGCTTAAGAGGGGGAGAATGTAACGACCCGACTGGTCGTTTTGAACTTTAGTGTCCCGTTCAGTGGTTTAAGGTCTTGAGTGGCTTCATATAGTATATTATGACTTGCATGTATGGTCGGATTCGATTTTTGGTTATTCCGGCAATTTATTTGGATGAGTGATCTTAAGTTGGAAATATTAACCGAGGTTTGAATTTTGTAAAAATGACCCCGGAACGGTATTTTGATGGCTCTGATAGGTTCGTATAGCGATTTTGCACTTGGGAATATTCCCAAAATTTAATTCGGATGTTCCTAGATTGATTTGGTATATTTTGCCGAAAGTTGACAATTTAAAAATTTAGAAATTCCTTAGGTTTGACTATGGTTTAACTTTATAACTATCGGGTTCAAATTTTGGTTTTGGGACTTGGAATATATCCATTTTTCTATTTGGAACTTGTTTGTAAAGTTTGGCGTCATTCTGAGTTGATTTGATATGAATCGGATGCGTAGTTGTGTTTTTAGAATTTCTTGAGTATCAACGTAATATTTCATGCATTTTGGGGTCTGATTCGTGGTTTTAGATGTCATTTGGTGTTTTGATCGTGCGAAGGAGTTCGTATGATATTTTTAGACTCGTGTGGATGTTTGATTTTGAGCCCTGAGGGCTCGGTGAGTTTCAAACACGTTTCGAAGTGTTTGGAAGAGTTTTAGTTTTACTGGTTTTGAACAGGTGCTGCAGGTCTGGCAATGCGAGATTTTGTTCGCTTTGCGATGTCACATTTGCGAGGTGGTAGATCGCATTTGCCAGAAATACTGGGGATTGTCAGATTCGAATTTGCGAGCAAATTGTTCACTTTTGCGATGGGGGACTTGGATAAGCTAGTTTGCATTTGCAATTAAATGGTCGCTTTTGCGAAGTGTTCGTTGTTCGCATTTGCGATAAAAATGCCGCATTTGCGACCTTAGCAGTACTCTGATGGATGTCGCTTTTTGCGATCATTTTTCGCATTTGTGAACCCCATGTCATTTTCGCGACACCTGCGACTGAACATAAAAGCTGGAAGACAGGATTTTAGACTCATTTTCATTATACTTGAAACCTAGACTCGGTAGGAGGCGATTTGGAGAGGGGATATTCACCTACAATCATTGGGTAAGTAGTTTTAATTAATTTTCAACTATATTTCGTGATTATATAAGTTATTTAATGTGAAATTTGTGAGAATCAAAGTGAAATTTTGGGAAATTTTGTTTGAGCTGTGAAAAAAAGAAGATAATTTGGGATTTGAGAGTCTAATTGGACTCAAATTTTGAAACAAAATACATATATGGACTCGTGGGGTTATGGGTAGTCAAGATCTACCCTTGGACTCTGGTTTTGATCGGGCGGGGTTAACTTTTGTTATCTTTTGAAGAATTGTGTAAAGGTCATAGCTTTACTTATTGGAATTGGTTTCTTTGACATTATTTTATATTATTAAGTCGATTTTGATTAGATTTGAATCGAGTGGAGGTTAATTGTTAAAGAAAAGCTATTTTTGAGTATTGATTTGGCCTAGTTGAGGTAAGTATCTTACATAACATTGGGGGGGGGAGGGGGGGACTACCCCATATGGATTGGTTTAATTGTACTATTTGAATTACGTGGAAGACGTGTGCATGAGGTGACGAGTGTGTACACGATCTTATATGTGGAAACTTGACCGGTTTAGACACTTAGGATTCTTATGTATGTTTAATTGAAGTTGCCCTATCATATTATATCCTCCATTGTTAAATGTACCCTTACATGCTTTATTTGAAGTTGTTAGTTCGTGCTCAATATTTATTGCCAAATATACTCTTATATGCTTTAATTGAAATTTTTGCCTCTTTATTTGTCATGTTATCTCTTTCATTGTTGATTTATTTTTATTCGAAGTCATTGCTACATGTTATCTTAGTTGAAGTCGTTGCTACATGTTATCTCTCTCATTGTTGAGTGATTCTTATTTGAAGTCATTATTACTTGTTATATATTTCATTGTTGAGCTTGTTCTCTTGTTTCATTGTGTTGTTGTAATTATTGTATTGATTTACTTGTCGTACTCTCGTGTTATTGTTGTTGTTGTTGCACTCAGTGTTGTTGAGTCGTGGGCTACGTGTGGTTGAGGTATTGGAATTGTTGTTATGGAAATATTGTGGCACATGGGCACATGTGGTGCGAGTTGTTATATTATGTTATTATGTTTTTGGCACATGTGGAATTGTTGAGAGGATTACCGGGGTATTTGCACGTGAGTTGTCCGTGCTATTGTTATTATTGATATTTGCACATGTGGTGTGACAAGGCGGGCTATATATATGTTGGATATGCGCATGTGGCAAGACAAGGTGGGATAATTATTATGTGCATGTGGCGAGACAAGGCGGCATTTACTTTATTGTTACGCACACGACGAGACAAGGTGGGCTATGTCGGGGATAATTTGTGATGGCCTAGGGCATTGTCATTGATGATATTTGTGTGGTGGTGTGACTATCTTGTGTGAGTCATACATATTGCGGGTTTTGTTGTGTTATTTTCGATGTGCTATTCGGTGTCTTTGATCTTACATGTTGACTCGAGCTATAATAGTATGCTTGCACAAGCACACACCGTAATTTGTCACCTATATTAGTCTAGGAGTATAATTCTTGATGTCCATTGATCATGTACGTGTACTCTGTTATATCTGCCTTTAGGGTGAGGACTGGACTATTGGCACGTGAGTTGTCCGTGCGGATATGAGATATTGTTACTATTGGCACATGAGTTGTCCATGCGGGTATGAGGTTATTATTAATGATATTGTCACGTGAGTTGTCCGTGCAACACCTGAATTGTCCGTGCAGTTTGTGATTGATAATGTGGACCCGAGATACTATGTGATTATGGTTCATAATTTGGGGACTTGTGAAATGTGAATGTGAGGCGTAGTACTTCGGTATGATTCTTGTTGTACATTTTATGTTGAAAATCTTGATGAGTTGAACGGTTGTTGTTCTTGTTTTCCTTATTTCCTTCCATTCGTATTTTGATTGTACTTGGTTACATGTTGTCTTTATCACATGTACTCTCTTACTATCATTTGTTGCTTGTATTGATAAATTGCTTTATTGTCCTTTAACTGCCTTTATTTTACATTGTTAGATTATATCAATACCTTGCATAGGTTTCTATGTCTAGTAGGTGTCTCGACATGACCTCGTCACTACTCTACCGAGGTTAGGCTTGATACTTACTGAGTACCATTGTGGTGTACTCATGCTATGCTTGCAGCATATTTTTGTGCAGATCCAGGTACCTCAGAGTATTTCAGTCATTAGATAGCTGATTGTGAGTTGTTGTGGAGACTTCAAGGTATACCTGCCATCTCGTTCGCAGGCCTCAGAACCACCTTCTAATGTCTTTCTTTACCACTGTTTATTTCTATTCCGGGATAGTTTGTACTTAGAGATTTTCCAGTGAACTCAGTAGAGCTTATGACTTGTACTACCGGTTTTAGGATGTTGTACATCTATTGATGGTTGTTGGTTATGTATAGCAATTATTGGTTCATGTTTAATGGTTAATTGGTTGAAATTTGTTAATCACTCAGTATGTGTTAGGCTTACCCAGTTTTAGAGGCTAGGTGTTATCACGACTCCTACGAAGGAATTTTGTGTCGTGACACATAACTCCGCTCAAATAATTGAATTCATATGTAGGGATTTATGCATATGTATATGAGCTAATATAGGTAAGGTGCACAAGAATATAAGAAATAAATATGCAGATGTATGTGCTCATGAGAGTAAGGTATGACTACGGCTAAATCACATAACTCAAAATATCAAGAATGAGTCATCATGTTCAAATAAAGAATCATAAACCTAGACACGATCTCTAGCATGAGTATGAAATCTCACAGTCATACAATAAAATAAAACATATAACAGAAGAATATATAATCAAACAAGGCATAAATAAATATAAAACTACCCCAAACATGGTATAGCCTCGGCACATGCATATACGCTCGTCACCTCGCATGTACACTAACTCTAACTTAAGTAACACATAGCAATCAACTCTACTTTTATGTGAATTCCCTCTTAACAAGGGTAGCCAAGAGACTTACTTCTTTTCGATACTGATTTAACCTTCCACAACTATTTTTCTTTTGAAATTTCTTCCAACCGGCTCAAAATCTAGCCAAATAATACTTAACAGGACCAAATAAAGTCATAAAAATTAATTCAAAATAATAAAGCTTCAATATTTAATCAATTCTTAAAAAGTCAATAAAATTTAATCCAAGCCCACATGGTCAAAACTCGAGGTTAGGACTAGATCATGTTGATCCATAACCCTATGAGTCCAAATATGTAATTAGTTTCCAAATTCGAGCCCAAATTGATGTTCAAAACCACAAAATATACTCCCTTAAGTTGTAGACAAAAACCTCAAATTTCACTTTAAAATTCTATGTTTTAGGTGTAACAATCCATGTGGAATCAAGATATATGATCAAAACTAGGTAGAAATTACTTACCCTTAAGATTGTAGCGAAATCCCTCTTCCAAATTTCCTCCTCACATTCTCCAAAAGTCAAAAATGTAAAAATGAGTTAAATCCCAAAATTTGGACTTAAAATACCGCTGCCAGTGATTTACACATCGCAATCGCGATCCTTAGCTCATACAATGGCGAAGCACTAAGCTCCACCACTAGAATTCTTCTTACGTGATCGCGACCACGCCCACGCAATCGTGAAGCTCTGCCCGCCATCTCTTCTCTATCGCCGATGCTTTCATACGATCACAAAGCACAAGCCCCTAGTCCTCAGACTCCTATACATGATCACATCATACCTCACGTGAATGCGTAGTACACATAGAAAACACTCCATGATCATGAACCTCCTCCAGGCGATAGCCAAGAACAATACCTCACATGCTACCATGGCACGACCCAAATCCCACCATAGGGGTCGTGATGGCACCTAATATATTAGACTAGGTAAGCCTATCACTTAACAATATTAAATTAACAAAACATGATATATTTGGACAAAATTTAATATAAAAGCAGAAATAGAGTTAACACAAACCAAAATGGCAGTACTCAATACATCTCTTAGAACTAGGTAATACAGAGTCATGAGCTCTAACTGAATACATACGGAATATTCAAAATAAAATATTGTTCAAGTGTAAAATTAACAGTATCAACATAAAAGATGGGACTTCGAGGGAGTGTGACAGCATGTCGCTCTATCTTGATCCTCACGACCGATGCAAGCTCTCCCTCTCAAGATCCCCTGGATCTGCACAAAATATATGCAGAAGTGTAGTATGAGTACGCCACGATCGGTACCCAGTAAGTATCAAGACTAACCTCGGTGAAATAGTGACGAGGTTCAAGTCATGTGATACCCACTAGTCAAATAATTTGTGTAATATATCAATAACCGATAATAGAATATAAAACGAAAAATAATATCAATAATCTCTTTAGAACATGTGATAACAACTCAACGCAAGTAATGGTTTGCTTTAACTATAAGTCATTAAATAGAAGCACAACCATATAACACTATGTATCCACATCTTTGTCACAATAACAATATCCACCCTTATAGCTCTGCCCTGACATAATAGCTATATCCACCCTTATCGCTCTGCCTTGACACAATAGCAATATTCTCCATTATCGCCCTGCCCTGACATAATAACAACATCCATTCACGTCTCTCTTCCCTGATACAATAATAATATCCATCTGTATCGCTCTGTACCTAATACAATAACAATATTAATCACAATTTCATGGCAAAAGATTCATGCCAAAACCCAACCAGTTCACCCAACATGTCCATATGTGCCACAATTATTACAAAATAGCAATGCCAAATTTTTTTTCAAAGATAAAAGCTCATAATATATCAACAAGGCATACAGGATATGATAATAGTAAAATGCAGATGGGTGTTTAACATATAAAGTATTACTATAGCTAAAACAATTGTAGTAATCATGTTCACGTAGCCACAAAGTAATTAAGCATGTTGCATAGAAAGCACATCCTCAATTTAAGGCATATTAATAGGCTAGGGTCTAATCCGGTCAAACCCCATACATAGCACCCGTGTACACGCTCGTCGTCTCGTGTACACATCACTTTTCACATAACACGAATAAACAATTAAGGCTAAATCCTACGGGGTATTCCCTCACATAATATTAGGCTATTGTTTTCCTCAAACAAGCCAAATCAATACTCCAAAAAACTCTTGCCTCCCGAATCAGCCTCCAAACAGGTCAAATCTATCCAAAATAACACAATAACATCAAACACGACTATAGAAATCGATTCCAAGAAATAAAGCTTCGATATTTATCTAATATCATAGAGTCAACCTGTAATGACCCGGCCGGTCATTTTGAGTATTACAACCTCGTTCCCTCATTTATTGCTTATTTTATGCTCAATTGTGATTATGTGACTTGTCGGGGATGTTTCGAAATGAATTGGGATACTTAGCTCCAAGATTTAAAAGCTTAAGTTGAAATAATTGATCGGATGATGATTTATATGTAAAAGACTTCCGAATAAACTTTTGATGGTTCCAATAGATATGTATGGTAATTTTACAATTAGGAGTGTGTCCGGATATTTATTTGAAAGTCCGTAGTCGAATTTGGCCTGAAACAGCAAAAGTTGAAAAATTAGAAGTTTTAGAAATTGAGAAGTTTGACTGAGAGTTAACTTTATGGTTAACGAGCTCGGATTTTGGTTTAGGAAATTTTTATAGGTCCGTCATGTCATTTATGACTTGTGTGCAAAATTAAAGGTCAATCGGACTTGATTTGATAGGTTTCGGCATCAAATGTAAAAGTTGGAATTCGTTAGTTTTCATTAGGCTTGAATTGGGGTGCGAATCATATTTTTAGTGTTGTTTAATATAATTTGAGGCATCGACTAAGTTCATATTATATTTTAGGACTTGTTGATATAATTGGTTGAGGTCTTGGAACTAAACGGATGGTTAACGGATCAAAAAGTTGACTTGAAGCATTACTGGAACTTCTGTCAATAATGGGACCGCACCTGCGGAGTTTTTGATCGCAGGTGTGAAGCCGCATGTGTGCTCAAGCCATCGCAGAAGCGGCCAGGCATGGAATGAGGCAGAGGTTGCAGGTGCGGGCTGGTGATCCGCAGAAGTGGAGTCACACCTGCGAAGGGGTGATCGCAGAAGCAAAAAGGGGCGTGGTGAGGCTCGTCCACAGAAGCGGACTTCTTCTCGCAGAAGCGAGTCCGCGGAACCGGAGGCAGTAACCTCATGGGTAAATTGCAGAAGCAGAAAAATGCTCGCACATGCGAGACCACAGATGCGGCTAAGTGAGTAGCATGTGCGGAACCTCTGGGCAGTATATATTTCGAAGGGGTTCCGAGCTTTTGCCATTTTTAGACTTCAAACACTCGGTTGGGGGCGATTCTTTAGAGGGAATTCAGAGGAATTCTTGAGGTAAGTCACTTGTGACCATTTTTAGTCAATAATATTGAATTATCATTAAATATTCTGACTAGATTACATAATTTTGAGGTGTAATTCGAGAATTTGGGCATTGGGATTTGAAACTAAGAATTTAGGATTTGGAGGTCTAGTTGATGTCGGAATTTGATAAATTTGGTATGATTGGACTCGTGGTTGAATGGGTATTCATATTTTGTAATTTTTGTCGGGTTCCGAGATGTGGGCCTCATTGTTGACTTTTTAGTTGACTTTTCAGATTTTATTGTAAAACTTAGCATTTTCATATGGAATTGATTCCTATACCCCGTGTTGATTGTATCGAATTATTTGTGACTAGATTCGAGGCATTCGGAGGTCAATTCGCGAGACAAGGGATTATTGGAATAGAGAATTGCACGGTTTGAGGTAAGTAATACTTCTAAACTTGGTTCTGAGGGTATAAATTCCCGAATTACGTGCTATGTGATTGGTTTGGAGGTGACGCACATGCTAAGTGATGGGCGTGTGGGCGTACACCATTGAGATTGAGACTTAATTGATTATGTGGAGTCGCGTAGTCAAACAATCGTGTCATCTATCCACATATCCTCCACGTGTTAGAAAAATTGAGATGAGACTAATGTTAAAATCATGCTTAGGATATGTGCTAATATGTTTGGGATCCATAGAGGTCGTGTTGTTGAATTACTTGTCTAATTTACAATTATGTACTCAGACACATCTATCATTTGCATATCATACCTCAGTCTCTGTTGCCATTCATTGATACACCATATCATCATGTCGGGATGATTTTCATGACATTGTCAGCCGAGAGACTGGAGAGATTAATGAATGAGTGAGACCGAGGGCCTGATTGTGAGTGATATTTATGGGATCGGCCTGCACGCCACGTCATATTTTTATTTATTTATGCCTTGATCTGGCTTATTATAGTGCTTGGGCTGAAGGAGCCCCTCCGGAGTTTGCACCCCCACAGTGAGCGCAGTTGATATTTATATTTGGGATGGATCTTCCCAGGGCTAGATTTGCCCTAAGCATATATATTTGGGATGGAACTTCCCTGGGCTGGATTTGCCATAAGCATTTATATTTGGAGATGGATCTTCCTGGGCTGGATTTGCCCTATACAGTACTGAGTGACTGACTATCAGTTGCTATTTATATTTGGGATGGATATTTTCTGGGCTAGATCTGCCCCACACAGTACTGAGAGTGTGAGTACATGAGGCTTTCATTATGTTGCATCACATGTAGCATGTACATTGGCATGTAGATATAGAGATGTCATATTCCTCATATTATTCAGATTTGGTCTATTTTTACTTGTATTGAGATTAACTGTTGAACTTGAAAGCATGCCTATATTTCTGTACTGTTATTTCTATAATTGGACTATACCTGTTGAGCTTGTCATTACTTTCAGCCCAAAGGTTAGTCTTGTTACTTATTGAGTACATTTGGTCGGTTAAACTCATACTACACTCTGCACTTCGTGTGCAGATCCAGGTTCTTCCGGATACGGCGGCTGCTAGATTTTGGAGATTTATATGTTGGAGACTATCGAGGTAGCTTCCTTGGTATCCGCAGACCTTGATTCTCATTTCCTTTCAGTAATTTGTACTGTTATATATTTCTAGATAATGTTTTTATCAGTCAGACTATGTTGTCATTTAGATACTCATGTACTCAGTGACACCGGGTTTTGGGAGTGTATTGATTAGCACACGATTATTTTGTATCAGTATTTATGGGAATTTTTCTTTAAACCTATTTTATTATGTTTTCAAATTAATGAATCGAGTGATTTATTGTGGTTGTCGGCTTGCCTAGTATTGCAATAGGCGTCATCACAACATGCGATATTTTGGGTCGTGATAAGTTGGTATCAGAGCCTGGGTTACATAGGTCTCACGAGTCATAAGCAGGTTTAGTAGAGTCTTACAGATCGGTACGGAGACGTTTGTACTTATCTTCGAGAGGTTGCCGAACCCTTAGGAAAATTTCACTTTCTTGCATTCTTGATGTGCAAATGTTATTATTCCAGAAACTAAAATTCTGTTATTCTATTCTCTCACAGATGGTGAGGACACATACTATTGGATCAGAAGGTCAGCCACCAGTGCCACCAATTAGGGCCGCCACTAGCTAGGGCCACGAGAGGTCGGGCCCGCGGTAGAGGCCGAGGTGCAACTCGTACAACAGCTAGAGCAGCACTTGTAGACCCACCAGTTGCTCCAGCTCAGGAGCAAATTCTAGATATGGTTGAGCCGGCGGGACCAACTCAGGCACCGGCTATGCCTATTGTGATTCCAAGCCTTCAGGAAGCTTTGGCCCAGATATTGACTGTTTGCACTAGCCTTGCTCAAGTAGTGTCGGCTCAGGCCGCACCAGCCACTTCTCAGGCCGGGAGAGGTACTCATACCCTCCTCGCTCATACTCCAGAGCAGCTGGTGCAGGGACTTCATATACCGGGGGTACTACCAGCCTAGCCAGTTGCAGTTGCTCAGGCCCAAGTGGGTCCCAAATGAGGAGCAAAAGAGGTTAGAGAGATTTGAGAGGTTCAAGCCTCCAACAATCAGTGGGGATGAGTCAGATGATGCTCAGGATTTCTTAGACAGATGCCAGTAGATTTTTCGTATAGCAAGTATTTTGGAGACTAGTGGAGTTTCATTTACTACCTTTCAGCTGACAGGGGCATCCTTCAAATGGTGGGAGACTTATGAGAGGAGCAGGTCAGTCGGTGTTGCACCACTTTCATGGCATGAGTTCTCCATATTATTATTGGAGAAGTTTGTGCCGCACACCTGCAGGGAGGATCTATGCAGGGAGGATCTATGCAGGAAGTTCGAGCAGCTACGCCATGAGGACATATCTGTGACCCAGTATGAGATGAGGTTTTTAGAATTGGCTCGCCATGTATTTTGGTTGGTACCCACTGAGAGGGAGAGGACTAGGAGGTTTATTAATGGCCTCAACCAGCAGTTTCATTTTGTTATGACTCTGGGAAATGTAGAAGGTGCTAAGTTTGACGAGGTGGTTGACAGTGCTCGGCGGCTAGAGATGGTTCATATTCAGGAGCATGAGGAGAGTGAGGCCAAGAGGCCTCGTGGTTTGGGTAGTTCCAGTTGTGTTCCTTCTGGGGGACCCTCCTAACACAGTAGGGGTCGACCTTATTGGCCTGCTCAGATGGATTGTCCAGTTCATCGTGGCGCATCAGCTAGCCATGGTTCATACAGTGCTCGACTCGGTCAGATCTCTCGGTGCACTTCCAGCTCAAAGTTCATCTCATGCACCATCAGTTCAGGGTTCATCTGCACCAGGTTCTTCTGGTAGTTATTCTGGTTCTCGGGGTTCGCCTCAGTACTTGACGACATTTTCAGAGAGGGGTTGTTTTGAGTGTGAAGAGTTAGGTCATGTGAAGAGATATTGTCCCTACCTTTCGGGAGGCCTAGTTCAGCAGAGGAGTCAGGTTGCGACTCCAACCAGTTATTTCACCACCTGCCCAGCCAGCTCGGGGTGTGGTTTAGACAGCGAGAGGTCGCCATAGAGGGGGAGGCTGATCAAGTGGCGGTCAGGCTCGATTCTATGCTATTCCTGCCAGACCAGATGTCATTGCTTCAGACATAGTGATCACAGGTATTGTCTCAGTATGCCACAAGGATGCTTCTATATTATTTGACCTTGGTTCCACATATTCATATGTATCATCATATTTTGCTCGTTATCTGGATATGATCCATGAGTCCTTAGTTTTACCTTTTCTTGAATCTACGTCGGTGGGCGATACTATTATTGTGGACCACATGTATCGGTCGTATGTGGTGACTATTAGGGGATTGGAGACGAGATTTTATCTCTTGTTGCTTAGTATGGTTGATTTCGACGTGATCTTGGGTATGGATTGGTTGTCTCCATGTCATGCTATTCTGGATTGCCACGCTAAGACAGTGACATTGGCGATGCCGGGGTTGTCAAGGATCGAGTGGAGAGGTTCTCTAGATTATGTTCCCAGCAGAGTACTTTCATATTTGAAGGCTCAACATATGGTTGGGAAGGGGTGTTTGTCATATTTGGCCTTTGCAAGAGATGTTGTTGCTGACACTCCTACTATTGATTCTGTTTCAGTAGTGCGATACTTTCCGGATGCGTTTCCTGCAGGCCTGCCGGATATGCCACCTGACATAGTTATTGACTTTGGTATTGACTTGGTGCCGGGCACTCAGCCCATTTCTATTCCTCTGTATCGTATGGCACCAGCAGAGTTGAAAGAATTGAAAGAGCAGCTTCAGGAACTTCTTGATAAGGAGTTTATTAGGCCTAGTGTGTCGCCTTGGGGTGCACCGGTTCTGTTTGTGAAAAATAAGGATGGTACTATGTGGATGTGCGTCAACTACAGACAGTTGAACAAAGTTACAATCAAAAACAAGTATCCTTTTCCGCGCATTGACAATTTATTTGACCAGCTTCAAGGAGCTAGAGTGTTATCTAAAATTGATTTAAGATCTGGGTATCACCGGTTGAAGATTCGGGACTCGGATATTCTGAAGACGGTATTAAGGAGCCATTATGGTCACTATGAATTTCTCCTGATGTCTTTTGGGTTGACCAACTCCCCAACATCATTTATGCATTAGATGAACAGTGTATTCTAGCCGTATCTTAATTCATTTATCGTAGTATTTATTGATGATATCTTAGTGTACTCACGTAGCTAGGAGGAGCATGCACAACATTTAAGAATTGTATTACAGAGGTTGAGGGAAGAGGAACTTTATACCAAATTCTCTAAGTGTGAGTTCTGGCTTAGTTTAGTGGAGTTCTTGGGGCAGTGGTGTCTAGCGAGTGGATTTGGTGGATCCAAGGAAGATAGAGGCAGTTTAGAGTTGGCCCAGGCCATCTTCAGCTACAGAGATTCGGAGTTTTCTCAGCCTGGCCGGATATTATCGTCACTTTGTTGAGGGTTTCTCGTCCATTGCAGCGCCTATGACCAAATTGACCCAGAGGGGTGCTTCATTCAGGTGGTCGGATGAGTGTGAAGAGAGCTTTTAGAAGCTCAAGGCTACCTTGACCACAACTCCAGTTCTAGTTTTGCCTTCGACATCGGATTCTTATACTGTAAATTGTGATGCTTCTCGGATAAGTATTGGGTGTGTCTTAATGAAGGGGGGTATAGTGATTGCTTATGCTTCGCGTCAGTTGAAGCCACATGAAAAGAACTACCATGTTCATGATTTAGAGTTGGCAGCTATTGTTCATGCATTAAAGATTTGGAGGTACTATCTCTACGGTATGTCTTGTTACGGATCATCAGAGTCTTCACCACTTATTCAAACAGAAGTATCTAAATTTGTGACAGCACAGATGGTTGGAGCTGCTAAAGGGCTATGATATTACTATTTTGTATCATCCCGGGAAGGCCAATGTGGTAGTCGATGCCTTGAGTAGAAAGGCAGTGAGTATGGGTAGTCTTGCTTGTTTTCCTATTGTTGAGGGGCCACTTGCATCCGATGTTCAAGCCTCAGCCAATCAATTTGTGAGATTAGGTATTTTGGAGCCCAGTCGGGTTCTAGCTTGTGTGGTCTCTAGGTCTTCCTTATATACTCGCATCAGAGAGCGATTGTATGATGACCCCCATTTGCTTGTCCTTAAAGACACAGTTCAGCACGGTAATGCCAATGATGTTACTATTGGAGGTGATGGGGTGTTAAGGATGCATGGTCAGATTTGTGTGCCAAATGTAGATGGGCTGCGTGAGTTGATTCTTGAGGAGGCCTACAGTTCGCGGTATTCCATTCATTCGGGTGCCGCAAAGATGTATCAGGACTTGAGGCAGCACTAGTGGTAGAGTAGGATGAAGAAAGATATAGTGGGGTTTGTAGCTCGGTGTCTAAATTGTCAGTAGGTGAAGTACGAGCACTAGAGATCGGGCGGATTGCTTTAGAGGCTTGAAATTCCGAAGTAAATATGGGAGTGTATCACCATGGACTTCGTAGTTGGACTCCCACGGCCTTCGAGGAAGTTTGATGTTATTTGGGTGATTGTGGATCGGTTGACCAAGTCCACGCATTTTATTCTAGTTGGGACTACTCATTCTTCGGAGCGGTTGGCTGAGATTTATATCTGCGAGATTGTTCATATTCACGGTGTGCCAGTGTCCATCATTTCAGATCGGGGCACGCAGTTTACATCATAGTCTTGGAGAGCAGTGCAACGAGAGTTAGGCACACATGTTTAGTTGAGTACAACATTCCACCCTCAGACGGACGGACGATCCGAGCGCACTATTCAGATATTAAAAGATATATTACATGCTTCTGTTATAGATTTCGGGGGTTCTTGGGATCAGTTTCTGTCGCTTGCAGCGTTTGCCTATAATAACAGCTACCAGTCGAGCATTCAAATGGCTCCATATGAGGCTTTGTATGGGAAACGGTGTTCGTCTCTGGTGGGTTGGTTTGAGATGGGTGAGGCTAGGCTATTAGGTACTGATTTAGTTCAGAATGCTTTGGACAAGGTCAAGTTGATTCATGATCGGCTTCGCACGGCACAATCTAGACAGAAGAGTTAAGCCAATCAGAAGGTTTGTGATGTTGCTTACATGGTGTTATGAGGTTCGAGAAGAAGAGCAAGTTGAGCCCTCGGTATATTGGACCTTTTGAAGTACTTAAGAGGATTGGAGAGATGGCTTATGAACTTGCATTGTCGACTAGTCTATCGAGTGTGCATTCAATGTTTCATGTATCCATGCTCCGGAAGTACGTTGGTGACCCGTCTCATGTTTTGGACTTCAACACAGTTCAGTTAGATGGTGATTTGACTTATGATGTGGAGCCGATGGCCATTTTGGATCGATAGGTTTGAAAGTTGAGGTCAAGGAACATAGCTTCAGTGAAAGTGCAGTGGAGAGGTCAGCCATAGGGAAAAGCTACCTAGGAGACTGAGCGGGAGATGCGGAGCAGATATCCACATCTATTTGAAGCCCCAAGTATGATTCTAATCTAGTTCGAGGATGAACGTTTGTTCAAGAGGGGGAGAATGTAACGACCCAGCCGGTCATTTTGAGTATTACATCCATGTCCCCCTATTTACGGCTTATTTTATGCTCAATTGTGATTATGTGACTTGTCGGGGATGTTTCGGAATAAATTGAGACACTTAGCTCCAAGATTTAAAAGCTTAAGTTGAAATAATTGATCGGATAATAATTTATGTGTAAACGACTTCGAAATGAAATTTTGATGGTTCCAATAGCTCTGTATGGTGATTTTAGACTTAGAAGTTTGTCTGGATATTTATTTGGAAGCCTGTAATCGAATTTGTCCTAAAACGGCGAAAGTTGGAAAATTAGAAGTTGTAGAAATTGAGAAGTTTGACTGAGAGTTGAATTTGTGGCTAACGGGCTCGGATTTTTATTCCAGAAATTTTTATAGGACCGTCATGTCATTTATGATTTGTGTGCAAAATTTGAGGTCAATCGAACTTGATTTAATAGGTTTGGCATCGAATGTAGGAGTTAAAATTCATTAATTTTCATTAGGATTGAATTAGGATGCGATTAGTGTTTTTTAGTATTATTTAATGTAATTTGAGGCATCGACTAAGTTAGTATCATGTTTTAGGACTTGTTGGTATAATTGGTTGAGGTCCCAGGAGCCTCGGCTGGATTCCGAATGGTTAATAGATCAAAAATTTGACTTGAAGCATTGCTGGAACTTCTGCCTACTGGTGTGACCGCACCTGTGAAGCTTTTGATCACAGGTGCAAAGTCGCATGTGCGCTCAAGCCATAGCAGAAGTGGCCAGGCGTGGAATGAGGCAGAGGTCGCACGTGCAGGCAGGTGGTCCGCAGAAGCGGAGTCGCACCTGCGAAGGGGTGCAGAAGCGAAAAGGGGTGTGGTGAGGCTCGTCCGCAGAAGCGAGTCTGCAGAAGCGGAGGCAGTGACCTCGTGGGCAAACCGCATAAGTGGAAAAATGCCGCACCTTCAAGACCGAGGATGTGGCTAAGTGAGTCGCAGGTGCGGAACCTCTGGGCAGTATACATTTTGAAAGGGTTCTGAGCTTTTGCCATTTTTGGACTTCAAATACTCGGTTGGGGGTGACATTTCAGAGGGAATTCACGAGAATTCTTGAGGTAAGTCACTTGTTACCATTTTTAGTCAATAATATTGAAATATTATTGAATATTCCGACTAGACTACATGATTTAGAGGTGTAATTCGAGAATTTGGGCCTAGAGATTTGAAACTAAGAATTTAGGATTTGGAGGTCGAGTTGATGTCGGAATTTGGTAAATTGGTATGGTTGTACTCATGGTTGAATGGGCGTTCATATTTTGTAACTTTTGTCAGATTCCGAGATGTGGGCCCTACTGTTGACTTTTTAGTTTCGGATTTTATTATAAAACTTTGCATTTTCATATGGAATTGATTCCTATACCCCGTGTTGATTGTATCGAATTATTTGTGACTAGATTCGAGGCGTTCGGAGGCCAATTCGCGAGGCAAGGGCTTATTGGAATAGAAAATTGCATGGTTTGAGGTAAGTAACACTTTTAAACTAGGTTCTGAGGGTATAAATCCCTAAATTACGTGTTATGTGAATTGTATGGAGGTGACGCACATGCTAGGTGACAGGCGTGTGGGCGTACACAATTGAGATTGAGACTTAATTGATTCTGTGGAGTCGCGTAGTCAAACAATCGTGTCATTTATCCACATATCCTCCACGTGTTAGAAACATTGAGCTGAGACTCATGTTAAAATCATGCTTAGGCTATGTACTGATATTTTTGGGACCCACAGAGGTCGCGTTGTTGTTGAATTACTTGTTTAATTTACAATTATATACTCAGTCACATCTATCATTTGTATATCATATCTCAGTCTCTGTTACCATTCATTGATACGTCATATCATCACGTTGGGCTGATTTTCATGACATTGTGAGCCTGAGAGACTGACAGATTAATGATTGGTTGAGGCCGAGGGCCTGATTGTGAGTGATATTTATGGAATCGGGTTGCACGCCGCAGCATGTTTTTATTTATGTATGCCTGGATCTGGCTTATTATAGCGCTTGGGCTGAAGGAGCCCCTACAGAGTCTGCACCCCCCACAGTGAGCGCAATTGATATTTATATTTGGGATGGATCTTCCCTAGGGTGGATTTGTCCTAAGCATATATATTTGGGATGGATCTTCCCTGGGCTGGAATTTCCCTAAGCATTTATATTTGGGATGGATATTCCCTGGGATGGATTTGCCCTAAGCATTTATATTTGGGGATGGATCTTCCCTGGGCTGGATTTGCCCTATACAGTACTGAGTGACTGACTGTCAGTTGCTATTTATATTTGGGATGGATCTTCCCTGGGCTGGATCTGCCCCCACACAGTACTAAGAGTGTGAGTACACGAGGCTTTCATTGTGTTTCATCACATACAGCATGTACATTGGCATGCAGATATAGAGATGTCATATTCCTCATATCATTCAGTTTTGGTCTATTTTTACTTGTATTGATATTAACTATTGAACTTGAAAGCATGCCTACATTTATGTTCTGTTATTTCTATAATTAGATTGTACCTGTTGAGCTCGTAACTACTTTTAGCCCAAAGGTTAGTCTTGTTACTTATTGAGTATATTTGGTCGGTTGTACTCATACTACACTCTGCACTTCGTGTGCAGATCCAGATGCTTCCGGATACGGCGACTACTAGATTTTGGAGATTTATGTGTTGGAGACTATCGAGGTAGCTGCCTTGGCGTCCTCAGACCTTGATTCTCATTTCCTTTCAATAATTTTTACTGTTCTATATTTCTAGACAGTATTTTTATCAGACAGACTATGTTGTCATTTAGATGCTCATGTACTCAGTGACACCAGGATTTAGGAGTGTATTGATTAGCACGCGGTGTTTTTGTATCCATATTTGTGGGAATGTTTCTTTAAACTTATTTTATTATGTTTTCAAATTAATGAATCAAGTGATTTATTGTGGTTGTCGGCTTGCCTAGTACTGTGATAGGAGCCATCATGACATGTGAGATTTTGGGTCGTGACACAACCAAAAAGTCAACCCGGGACTGCCTCCCCGAACCCGACAAAATCACAAATCTCAATCACCCATTCGAATACAAGTTTCATCTAAATTCGACTTCGAATTGAGGTTCAAACCTCCATTTTTTCATCCTCCAAAATCATAGTCAAAATTCCCAAATTTCCACTTTAAATTTTATCAACCAAAATCCATAATTAAAGATGGAATCATGAAATCAAATCAAATCCAAGTCAAGAACACTTATCCCAATCCAAGTGGTGAAAATTGCCTCTAAAATCACCCCAATCCTAGCTCCCAATCTAAAAATATGATAAAATAAATCAAATCCTCAAACTCAATATACTGCCTAGTCTTTTTGCATCTGCGATCAAAGATGCCGCTTCTGCAACATCGCTTTTGTGACCAATAGCTCGCTTCTACGAGCATGACTTAATTTCCGACCAACCACTTCTGCGACCACATTTCCGCTTATGCAGATAAAGACACGTACCTACGCTCGCGCTTCTACGGAAAAGAAGTCGCATATGCATACCTCACCTGCCCTAGTATTCCTTTGTACCTATGACCCACTGTCTGTATCTGCAGACCAAACCTCGCAGGTGCAATAACACTACAATCAGAAATGCTACAAGACGCCAAACCTTTCGAAATTAATCGGTAATACACCCGAAGGCCCCGAGAACCCTGTCCAACCATACCAATCAGTACCAAATATACCACGTACCTGCTCGAGGTCCCAAATCACATAAAATAATATCAAAACTATGAATCACACCTCAATTCAAGCCTAATGAACTAATCAACTTTCAAACATTCAAAACTCATGCTAAACCACGTCTAGCTAACTCAGAATAATCCCAAATTTTGCACACAAGCCCCAAATGATATAATGAACCTATTCCAACTTTTGGAACAACAATCCAACCCCGATAGACTCAAAGTCAAATCTCAGTCAAAACTATGAACCTTCCAAACCTTTAACTTTAGCCAAATATAGCCAATTCAACCTAGGAACCTCCAAATCCAAATTCGGACATACGCCTACATCCAAAATCACCATACAAACCTAATGGAACTATCAAAATACCATTTCAGAGTTATTTATATAAACGTCAAACCTTGGTCAACTCTTATAACATAAGTTTCCAACCTTAGAACTAAGTGTTCCAATTCAATCCAAAACCTTCGTGAAATCGAACCAACCATCCATGTAAGTTACAAAACAACAAACACACATACGCGAGTCGTAAAATCGGGAAACGAGGCTCAAATACACAAAAAGACTGACCGGGTTGTTACACATCATCCTTCAAAGTAATCGCAATACATGCCATGCAATCACAAAGAACAACACTAATACCAAAAATCAGCAATCTCAACTTAGCCCCCAATAGTCAAAAACTATCCTGAAACTCAGCTAAGCCTCTAGGGACCCCGTCTAGTCATCCTAAAAAGTTCATATAACTAATTCAAATTTATCAAAAGGCTTAAAACACTTAAAACTACATCAAAACCAAGAATAGCGCATCAAACCAAAAACCTTAAACTTTCTTAATTTCAAATTCCAACTTTCGAGTAAAAGCACTGAAACAACCCCGAGCCACCCCATGCATGAACCAAACATGTGTACAAGTCCAAAATCAGCATACAAACCTATAGGAACCTTCAAAATACTAATCTAGGGTCGTTTACCCAAAAGTCAAACCTTGGTCAACTCTTCCAATTTCAAACCTCAAACAAGGAACTAAATGTTCCAAAACACTCCTCAACCCCTGCGGAACCAAACCATACATCCCCACAAGTTAAAAACATCAAGGAAACCTATGGGAAACATCAATTAGGCGAATATGGTTCTAGAACTCAAAGAGACCGGTCGGATCATTACATTCTCTACCTCTTAATCAAACCACCCAGTTTCTATTGTTCATACATAACTTGTTGACAATTGAAACATCGTGAAACATGTGCAACAATATCCCTATTCATCCTCCGCCACCAATATATTGCTTCAAGTCATGATACATCTTTGTAGCACCTGGATGAATAGAATACCGTGAACTGTGAGTTTTATGAAGTATCAACTCGCTCAATCCATCAACATTAGTAACACAAAGCCGACCCTAAAGTTGCATAACACCGTCATCTCCCATAACCACCTTCTTAGCACCATCTCGATGCACTATTTCCTATGTACCAACAAATATGGATCATCATACTAGAGAGCCTTAATACGTTCAAACAAGGATGACTATGCAACAACACAAGAAAAAACCCTACTTGGCTCAGAAATATCCAATCTCATAAATCTATTGGCCAAAGCCTGAATATCCATAACCAAAGGCCTCTCCTCAGTTTGGATAAATGCCAAACTACCCGTACTCTCTGCCTTTCTACTCAAGGCGTTTGCTCCCAAGTTTGCCTTACCTGGATAATATAAGATAGTAATATCATAATCCTTAGGAAATTCCAGTTACCTCCGCTGCCTCAAATTCAAATCCTTCTGCTTGAACAAGTGTTGAAAATTTTGCGATCAATATAAATCTCACATAACATACCATACAACTAATGCCTCCAAATCTTGAGTGTATGCACCATAGCTGCTAACTCCAAATCATGAGCTGGATAATTCTTCTCATGAGGCTCAACTGTCGTGATGCATAAGCAATCACCCCACCATCTTACATCAATACTGCACCAAAACCAATGCATGAAGCATTTCAATACACCGTGTATGACCCTAAACCTGTGAGAAACACCAATATTGGGGCTTAGTCAAAGCAGTCTTGAACTTATTGCAGCTCTTTTCACACTCATCAGACCATCTAAAAGGAATACCCTTCTGAGTCAACATAGTCAATGAGGTTGCAATGGATGAAAACCCCTCTACAAAATAGCGGTAGTAGCTTGCCAAACCCAAGAAACTCCTGTCTCTATAGTTGTAGTAGGTCTAAGATAATTTTGAACCGCCTCAGTCTTCTTAGGATCAACCTTAATACCATCACCAAACACCATGTTACCTAGGAATGCAATTGAGTGCAACTAAAACTCACACTTAGAAAACTTAGAGTACAACTTCTACTTCTTCAAAGTTCGAAGCACAATCCTCAAATGCTGCTCATTGTCCTCTCTACTACTAGAGTAAACCAAGATATCATCAATGAATACAATTATAAAAGAGTCTGGATAAGGCTTGAACACCTTTTTTATCAAATCCATGGCTTCCGTTGGAGCATTAGTCAAACCAAATGACATCACTAAAAACTCATAATGACCATATCGAGTGCTAAAAGTTGTCTAAAATATATTGGAACCCCTAATCTTTAACTGATGATAACTCGATCTAAAAACAATCTTAGGGAACACCTTAGCAAACTGAAGTTGATCAAATAAATTATCAATACGAGGCAATAGATACTTGTTCTTGGTAATAATATTATTTAGCTACCTATAATTAATGTACATCCTCATAATACTATCTTTCTTCTTCACAAATAACACTGTTGTACCCCAAGGAGAAATACTCAGTCTAATGAATCCCTTATCAAGCATGTCTTGCAACTGCTCCTTTAACTCTTTCAACTCAACCGAAGAGTCATGTGATATGGTGGAATAAATATAGGCTGAGTACCCAACAACAATTCAATACCAAAATCAATATCCCTATTAAGTGGCATACCCGACAAATCCGTAGGAAATACCTCCAAGAACTCTCTCAAAATCGGTATCGAATCCATGGAAGGAACCTTCACACTTGAATCCCAAACAAAATCCAAATATGCTAGACATCCCTTCTCAACCATATGTTGAGCCTTCATAAATAAAATCACTCTACCTGTAGCATGTCCAAGTGACCGTCTCCACTCTAGTCTAGGCAATCTTGGCATAGCCAACGTCATAATCTTGGCATGACAATCCAAGATAGCATGATATGGAAACAATCAATCCATGCCAAGAATCACCTCAAAATCCACCACGTCCAGTAATAAGAGATCAATCATAGTATCGCATCTATTAATAGTGACCACACAAGACTAATAAACACGATTCACTACTGTAGAATCTCCAACAAGTGTAGACATATAAATATAAATATCCAAAGAATTACGAGACATACCCATATATGATGCAAAGTAAGATGACACATACGAATAAGTAGAACCATGATCAAACAATATAGAAGTATCTCTATGATAGACTGAAACAATACATCTTATGACTTCATCGGAGGCAACCGCCTCAAGTCTCCAAGAAAAACGCATAACAACATGCATGACCTCTACCTTTAGGACGATCTTTACTTGTCTGACCTCCACCTCTAGCTGGCTAGGCAGGTGGTGTAGCAATTGGTGCAGAAACCATAGCCTGAGTACCGTGTGCACTGCACCTCTATGGACTTTGGGGAAAAATTTCCTAACGTGCTCCAAATTTCCACACTCAAAACAAACTTTAGCTAGAATAGACTATTGGGCCTTAGTTTGCCCCTAATAACCTGAATACCCGAAGAACCTCGAATGGAAGAAGTGTAGGATGAACCTTGTGCCGAAAGTGCAGTGAATGATAACTGAATTAGAACGCCATAAATGGGTTAAGGTGCTAAATAAATTGACCTGCTAATATGACCTCTACCATGGTATCCCTTGCCCCTAAATGAGGAACTATTGAATCTGTCCATACTGCAATGTCTTTTAGCCTCATGCTCATCTCTACCCTAACCTCATATGAGTTCAATGCTACGTGCTATCTCAACAATCTAATGGAATATGCTTGCCGTCTCTGCCTCTCTAGTCATAGTAATCTTAATACCATAGTTAAGCCCCTCGATAAACCCCTTCACCTTCTCAGCCTCGGTAGGAGTCAGAAATACTACATGACGTGATAGCTCAAGAAACCTTGACTCATACTCTGTGACTGACATGTGATCCTGTTGTAGGTGCTGAAACTAACCAGGGAACTCATCCCTCCTGGTGTGTGAAATGTACTTATCCAAGAAAAGAAGAGAGGATTGCATCCATGTGAGAGGAAATGACCTTGCCGGTCTACCCTACTCATAAGTCTGCTACCATCTTTTGGCTGACCCTCTCAACTAGAAGATAGTGAATCCAATTGCATTGGACTCTACCAAGCTCAAGTTGTGCAATATCTCATGACACTTATCCAAGAAATCCTAGGCATCTTCAGAAGAACCACCCTAAAAGAGTGGGTATGCAACTTCTGAAACCTATCCATCCTTTTATGCTCATCCGCTGACATAGCAAGTCTAACCTCAGGTCGTGCTGCAATAATAATGTCACGCCCTGACATCGGGGAGTGCGACCAACGCTCAACCAAGATACCCCGATCAAGCAAGCCTACTTGATGCTTTCTACCCGACCTTGCCCATGAATAAAGTGAAGATGTATTCCATTAATTAGACAATGAGAAGATTACATAGGCAATAACAATTTAATTACCATTAGAAACATTATTTATAATTCCCAAAAATACATTCCATATTCATAGTTTAGCAATGAAAACATGTGATACAAATACAACATTTTTAATGACTTACTTAATTCAAAACACAACCCTCACTGTGTCTACGAAGCCTCTAATGGATAAAAATGGTACTATGATAGTGCCGGAAATAGGGCCCCGGCTATACCTCAAAATATTATACATAAGGCACAAAATCCCAAAATGAAGTGGAGCTCACCAAGTCAGCTAGGAAAAGGGTGTACCGCTATCGCTGATCGATGCCGCCTGCTGTAGAACTACCTGCATCCAAAGATGGAGCGCCTCCGGAAAAAGGGACGTTAGTACATATGAAATAGTACTAGTATGCAAGACTAAACACCCTCTCAATGAATCGAGAAACGGAACAAGGAGAAACAACATAGTCTCAATAAGAACCCCAAATAATATATAAGTGTCAAGTTAAGAGAAATAAAATTTCAAGTAAATATCAATATTTTTAGGTTGGGAGATCTTTAGCACCGATTACACCATCGTATTTTTAGCACGGAGTCCGATCACGGTCCGACCGACTAAGCCGTCTCACCCAAAGACATCCAATCATAATACCACCATGTGCGCGGCATGGCGTCCGATCTCAGCCCGATCGGCTAAGACGTCTTACCACAATATCGTGTGGGTCGACATTACTTTCCGCTAGCAATTATCTCATTCCAATTAAGGGGGAAAATCTCAATACATCAATCTTATCCCATTTAAGGGGAATAATCTCATCCCATCAACACAGGGATTTTACCCCTCAACCACTCCTACACCGGCATGTGTAGTTTTGGGGTTAGGCTATTTCAACCTACCCTTCCTCGGTGTCTAAACGATACTCCCAAAACATTTATTCTACAAAGGATTCACATCTCATTTCATAATCTTTCACATGTATTTTCATTTTATTGGCACTAGTGGCCACAAGTGTAATTTCGTTCTTGGTACGTCGGCCGTATATCATATTTCATACTCTTTCATACTAACTCCTATCACTTTCAAGCTCCATCATGGGTTATCAGCAACAAGGCATTTGTAATCAAGACTTTAAGTATATATATGAGCAATAAGAGTCTTAAGCATATTGAGTTTTTCTTCCACAGTTAAGCATAATAATTTGCAATTGAAACATGATTTTAAATCATAACACCTTTGATATATTGGTCATACTCGGTTACATTCTCAGAGGAGATCATGATATGATAGGAACAATTGGAACACATTTTGAGAGCATACATCTTTCAACACAACACTTATTTAGAATAATCAAATTTATTAGAAAAGACTCGGAACATGAGAGATAAGAACTTGAGCCAATCATAATTGCAACTTATGAGTACATCATGGAATTCGATTCTACAAGAGGAGTTTAGCCAACATACCTCGCTTGAGTTTTCCTTAATTTACTACAACGTTCTGATAATCCTAGCGACTTCAATCTATTAAAGAAATGACAAAACTGAACCATAATTAGGAAGAGATTTTATGGTTTCAGCCTATTTAGGCATTTTATCAAGCACTAGGTGTGCAATTTAGTTACAAGGCTCTTTTATAGGATTTCCTTCAACCCACCACCAATCCAACACCAAGAGCCTACTCATATTAGTTCAATGACCTTCCTACGACCTTTATTGATACATTAATACACAAGAACAACTCCCATACCCAAGAATCACACTCCACATTGCCTACCTTCTGCCCCAAATTCGAAATAGAAAGCTAAGGCTAGAACCTTACCTCTTTAGTAGATAATTTTACAAGTTTTCCTTGTGAATTCTCCAAAGCTTGTGAAAGGAATTAAAGTGGAAGATGTTAGAGCCCTTCCTTCTCTCTCTAGAGCACTCCCCTCTCTCTAAAATATCTGATTTTTGCCTTCTAAATGAGCCCCAATTGGTTTTAATCAAAATGAGGTCGGGTTATAAAAATAAAAAAAATAGACTCTTCGAACTCAATTATGCGGCTGCAGAGTGGACTGCAGAATAGGTATGCGGTCCACACAATGGACTGCAAAAATGGTCCTCCAAAATTGGGCTGGACAGGTCCAGTCTGCGAGCGATTTGTTGTCCGCAGATCAGTTATGCGGTCGCATAATGTGCCGCAGAATCTTCCTCCGAAATTTTCTCATGCTTGTTCTACGACGGATGTGCGGCCCACGAAATAATTATGCGGTCGCATAATGACCTCCAAAAATTGGCTTAAGTCCTGTTGCATTCTGCGGCTGATCCGCGGTCCGCGAAGGGGTTTTGCGATCTCATAATGGACCGCAGAAATGCCATGTTCTGTAAAATATTTCCTCCAACTCCCCAATGTATTTTACAGCCCAAAAGGTTTGTACCGCGGAGAGCAAGCTCGCCACAAAGATTTTATACAATCCTCAAACACATTAGACTACCTCGGCATCACGAAACCCCGAGTTCAAGGTAAAGTTTTACGGGGCCTTATAGATAGGCTGAACCACAACAGCTAGTAGAACTCATGCAGCCTAAAATCCATGAACCATCTGCCCTGGAGTGTGTGTAGTTGGAGTCTGAACTCCTCCCCCGGCCTGAGAAGTAGCTAGCTTCATAGAAAGTACACTAGGCCTTAACCATGCTCTCAAAGAAACCCACTATACAGACCAAAGAATCATCAAGCACTAGGGTAGCAATAAACTACCGAGAACGTGAGCTCATCCTGATGGAACAACATAATCTGGAACTTGGTCCACCTCTGGAGTTGCGGGTGGCTCCTTAGATTGCTCTAGCACGAGCATGATTGGCTATAGGTGCTATCGCGTGTGCCCTTGTCTGGCTCTAGCCCTGCCTCTGCCCCGGCCTCTACCTCTTATAGCGGCTACAACCTGGGGCTCTGGCTCCTACTCAATTGCAGCTGACGCACGTGTCCTCATAGAGAGAAGAAGAGTAAAGATTCAAACTTCAAGGTATATTAAAATCATACGATAGATAATGAAAGTAAGTAAAGTTTCCTAAATCTCCCATAACCTCTCGTAAATAAGTATAGACGTCTCCATACTGATCCGAAGACTCTACTATACATGCTTATGACTCGTGAGACTTATGTAACCCAGGTTCTAATACCAATTTGCCACGATCCAAAACCCACCAATGGTTGTGATGGCACCTAGCTTGCTGGCTAGGCGAACAAATAATCACAAGCACTAAAGAACCAACTAGTATAGATATAATAAGAGTAAACAAGATCAATATCATAGATAAGTCTGAACTTAATAAATAAGTACAAAACTACACAATAGTCCTGGATCCGGTGTCACTGAGTACATGAACTTCTAAGAGTAACAAAATATAAGGTCTAAAATAAGTACAGTATTGTCTGAATCAAATAATAGTGATAAGATGTAAAGAATGTGACTTCAAGGGCCTACGATCAAGCAAGCAACACTACCTTGAGTCTCTAAGATCAATAGCTAAGTAGCTTGTTGTGCTCCAGTGGTACCAATGCCCGGATATTCACCTAATGTATAGAAGTAAAGTATGAGTATAATCGAATAATGTACTCAGTAAGTATTAAGTCTAACCTCGAAAAAATAGTGGTGTGGCTTTAACCATTAGGATACTTACTTTTGTAGTTAGAATCATAAATAAATATGTAAATAAAAAAGGAACAGTTCATCAACAGTGAGTATTAGTAACATGAATCACAGCTAAAGAAGATAATAAACATACTTTTATGAAATAATGAACAAAATAGAAATTATACACCAAGTCCACATAAAATAAATGATATACAGGAAATAGCATGCAAAGGAATGCTTTTAAATGAGTGCATGATATATATGTATGCTCAAAACTCAACTTTTCCCAAAAATCAGTATCAACCCACACGCACTCAGCATTGTACGTGTGCATGGCATAAATGCCCTTCACAAACACAACTCACGCATTTGACACTCACAAGGCTTAAAGTAACATGGGTGATCACCTGAATCCTGCGGGACAGATCCATATCCAAGTGTCAATGTTATAATAGCTCAATAATCAGTATCTTCAATTGGCTCATATGTCTCAATGTGCCAAAATATCTCACAGTACCATAATAACATCAACCCGCATAGAAATGTACCATTGTGACATAACTTTGCTCATATAACTGAATCCATATGCAGAGATGTATGCATATGCGTGTGATATAATATAGGTACACTGCACAAGGATATAAGAAATAAATATGTGAATGTATATGCTCATGGGAGTATGGTATGAATAAAAAAAGCCCACATAGCTATACAACAAAATAAATCACGTATCAGAAGAATACATAATCAAACAAGACATAAAGAAACCTAAACTACTCCAAAACATGGTATAGCCTTGGTCCGTGAATATACGCTCATCATATCGCATATACATTATTCCTCAACTCAAGTAACACATAGCAATTAAGTCCATTTTAGGTGAATTGTCTCTTAACAAGGGGTGCCAAGAGACTTACTTCTTCCTGGTACCGCTTCAACCTTCCACAACCGCTCTTTCTTTAGAAATTTTTTCAACCGGCTCAAATCTAGCCAAATAATACTTAATGGGGTCAAATAAAGCCATAAAAACTAATTCCAAATAATGAGATTTCAATCTTTAATCAATTCTCAAAAGGCCAACATGGTTAAAAATCGAGTATAGGACTAGATCCTGTTGATCCATAACCCCACGAGTCTAAATATATGATTAGTCTCCAAATCCGAGCCCAAATCAGTATTCAAAATCTCAAAATATACTCACTTAAGTTATAGACAAAATGTTTATATTTCACTTTAAAATTTTATGTTTTAGGTATAGCAATCCATGCGGAATCAAGATATATGATCAAAACCAAGTAGAAATTACTTATCCTCAAGATTGTAAAGAAATCCTCTTCAAAATCTTCTCCTCTCGTTCTTTAAAACTCAAAAATATTGAGAATGAGCTAAATTCCAAAATTTGGACTTAAAGTACTTCTGCTAGCGATTTACACACCGCTATTCCCTAGCTCACGCGATCCGAAGCACTAAGCTCCACTGCCGAAAGTTCCTTTTATGCGATCGCGACCACATAAGGAGAAAAGAAAAATATAATTTGTAAAAAATGAATGGAATTGGAAAAGGATAAAATGAAAAAGAAATACAATCAAACTTTTCTATAACAACCTCGTTTGTTCCGATATTTTTTGACTACTATAGTAAAGTGTTGTTATACAGGACATATAATATAACATAACATAATAATTGATTTCGAGCAAAAACTCAATTTTTATAGTAAATAATTATTATATAGGGATGTCCTTATAGATGGGCGTGATTGTATCAATTAAAACTATTATAGACCCGCTCTATGACTCGATTCATTAGACCTTTCCTTTTTTTCCTTTAAAAAAAATATATAACAGAAGTCGCACTCGATAAAAACAAATAAGCAATTAATACGAATTTTTAATTACTATAATAAAGGAGATGAACAGTTCCCCTCCGAACTTGCATCCATCATTATGCATTTATGCTTTAGTTTGAAAATTTTCAAAGTCGTTGGTTGAGAAACAGTCAAACATACTAAAATTACTCATAGTGCATATTTACCTTTAGGGAATGATGGCTAAAATTTCCTGTAAGGGTAATCGACATTCTTACATGTACTAACAAACATTACCACAATTAAGAATCTTAGCTAATTATTGGTCTCAAAGTACTTGGTTTTGGGCTCTAAATTTGACTTCCCATTTTGACTTACTTTAAATTAGAGCAGCAAAATGATACCTTCACAGATTACCGTTACAAAAAAAAGAGTTGGAAAATAAAGCTAACTTGTCTGGTCATTTTTAAAGCCTACTCATTTATTAATGTGATATACGTGGCATTCCATCTACCAAAACCTTTTGAGGACAAGGGAAGAAGGGTTTGCTTGTGGGGTTCTGTCTCTCATAAATTAGGCTTGTTAGTTGTACCTTAGCTATAATGTTTAGTATTAATAAGAGAGTCAAAGGAATTTGCAATTTGAAAATTAAGTAGGTCCCAACTGATATTTTGTCAATAATCATAGATTTCCAAATTTGTTCTGAAAAATCTGATTTGGTGAAGTTTGGTTTGAAGATAAAATGTGTTTGGACATCAGTTTTCAAAACATATTTCCCAAATTTATTTTGAAAAAATATGAAACATGACTTATACCCACAAGTTCTAAAAACTATCACAAATACCCAATATTACCATTATCAATAACATTCATTATATTATCGCAAATCATAGTCCTGAACATAAATAAATTTGATACAAAATTATCATTTTTATAATGAACTACATGATACACTATCAGGTGACCGAGAAGACGAAGTAACATTGTTACAAAATAATAAATGATGGGCTCTTTTATAAAATACAAAAGTTTGGGATAATTTTTAAAAATATAATAGTGATATTTTGGCCCAAAACCAGCTATTGAGCTGGTTTTGGGATTTTGCCAAAATATAGGCAAAATCTATAGCCAAACATGTGTTTGCCAAATAAAACCCAAATTTATTTTGACAAAATCTATGGCCAAATGAGTTAGTAAGGGTAAGGGAAAATCTTAATAGAGAGCACTTCTACTTACTAAGTATGAATTTAGATTAATTAAGACAATAAATTTCAAACATTAAATGATTAAAAGAATAGCCCGGTACACCCAATATCATATGGTTAGCCCAAATTTTTGCACACAGTCAAACTTTTGTATAACAATATCTTTATATAACAACCATTCACTATAAAAGTCAAGGCTTTTCGGAACCGATTTTTATGTTATGTTATAATATATGTTCTTTATAACAACACCTCACTATAGCAGCCAAAAAATATCGGAGCAAACGAGGCTGTTATAGAGAAGTTTGACTTTGACAAAAATAATCCTTGTTACAATATTTTTGTTGTTTTGCTTGATTTTCTCAACGAAGTTTAAAAGAAAACGATGCAAATAAGAGTTAGACTAACTTATTAATCTTCGCGTCTCTTAGAAGGTTACTTTAATTAGAGAGACTTGAGTAAGAATAAAATAAAACTAGAGATGATATATTTGTACAATAATAATATACTCAATATAGTTTTACAAGTAAGATATGCGGAACGATAAGATCTACCTATACTTCTAAAATACATGGGAGACCAAGATAATTTTACTAAACTAGAAGATGTATTGGAGAAAATCAGTTAAGTGTTTTTTTTTTTGGGGGGGGGGGGGTGGCAGTTGGTACGGACTACAATTTTCTTGAAACTATAATTTGTAAGTAGTGAGTAGTACTTATATATATTAGGAGTTTGAAGTAGAATCTTTCATAGTTCAAACTTGGGATTATTCTATAATAAGTGTACAGATGTAAACTACTAAACTACTGTATTTGTATGGGTTTGCAAGTGGAAATGAACCCCAAAAAAGCAGCAGAGTTGTAAAGCTGATGAGAACTCCAAAAAAGAAAAATCTCTCTCTCTCTCTCACACACACACACACAATTCTTCAGCTCCATTATTTGACAGTCTCTTTTAAGTGGTCAGAGTACTTCACAACCATGTCCCATTGTCAGCTGTCTTGTTTACACTGTGTAACAAACCCTCTTCAATGAAAAAAACAAAAAAGAAAAGGAAACGACGTTAAGGTTGTCTTCGTATAACGTATAAATTATGTATTCGAACTATGAAATCAGTTACTGAACTGATGTTTGTATCAAAATATCACATTCTTTTGGGTTGCTACTCTTCTTCTGGCTCTGCGTGAATGCAGAATATTTTGTTCTTTTTTTTATTGTAGTATCCGAATTAATTTACACATGTCAACTAATTTTACAAAATATTTAAAATTTCACACTAGCATACTAAAATAATCGGTTATAATAGGTTAATAGTACAATTTTTTTTGTGTTATTAAACAAATATATAAAGTTACTTGTGATTGTCTTTAATAATTGGTTGTGTAAATAACTAAATATCATCCCTTTGAACTGAAAACATTTATTCTGATTGCGATAGGTTACTAACATTATTAGTTTTTAGTTTATAAACTCACTACTTACTATAGCAAATTACTTATAATTAACAGGTTAAATATATTAATCGCATACATAGTGTTTATAACTTTTAAAAAAAAAAATAATGGGGAGCACCGTAAATAAAGTTTTATACTTTGCTTAACCTATAACAACAATAACAAGTAACCTTTTGTATAAACCTAAGTTCATAATCTGATAAATAATGTAATTATTTGTCACATAAAAATTAAATAACACTAATAATAAAAAAACCATTTTATATATTTATATTATAACTTAAACTCTTACCACTAAACCCCCTTTTTCTTTAATCTAGATACTCCCAAGTCCCAATTCACACATAAAATAAAAAATAAAAAATAAAAAAAGTATTCACACATATATTTGGACATAAGATAATCACAAAAAAAAGTTTTTTATTAAAGAATTCTTTTTTTAAGGCTTTCACAACTCTGCTTCACCATAAATGTAAATAAAGTGACAGGGTCTCTTCAAACTGAATGGGGGGGCACCTATTTTTATTTATCAATGATTTGACTCAAAGAAGGTTGTAATGAATGGGCTCAGTAAGTCGGAAATGGAACTTCTGGCTTCTGCTTCTTCTTCTACTTCTACTACTTCTACTTCCCCTGACTCTCCTCCTAACACTTTAAAATTTGGTCAAAAAATCTACTTTGAACATGTTGGACCTCACCACCCCAAATCAGCAACTGGGTCGTCTTCATCTCCGGTCACCGGAACTCCGGCGCCGACGACGTCCAAGAAAGGAAGAGGGGGTGGTGTGGTTCAAGGTCGACAGCCATCTAGGTGTCAAGTTGAAGGGTGTGAAGCAGATCTGAGTGATGTTAAGGCTTATTATTCAAGGCACAAAGTCTGTGCTACACATTCTAAGTCTCCTGTGGTCATTGTTGCTGGTCTTGAACAAAGATTTTGTCAACAGTGTAGCAGGTCAGACCTTATTAATTACTACTATAAAATTTCATTTTTTTTAAAAAAAAAATATTACTGTCCCAGAGGCCAAAAACACTAGCTGATTTCGCCTTGGTGGACAGACGAGCTACCTGTGTAGCCAAGAGTTAGCAGGTATCTTGTAACATAGTCGAGGTGTACGCAAACAGGCTCAAACACCACATTCATAAATAAAAAAAAATATGCCCCTAGTTAGTATATATATATATAGCTGCATGCATATGATTGAAATATTAAACTATTGCTTGCTATTTGTTTCTTGTGCTTATGAAGTTGTGGTCCTGTGCCTCTGTGGAGTTTGCTTATTGGTTTATTTGGAGAGTTGACTATGATGGATTTGTTAATTTGGTGTTTACTAATTCATTGGTGCAAGAGGATTTATATAATATTTATCTTTTGTCTAGTTAAGGTGTCTCTTTCAGTTTTTCTTCCCTAATATAACATCCAAAAGCTACTTGAAAGCTGAGAATTCCACTATGCTGTGGTTGAATGTGATATGTGTTTGATTTTGTTTTAGATGTTCAGTGCAATCTTCTGCTTCTTGTGGAGGATTCAGCAGGAACTAATGGCTTGAAAAAAATACTAGGATTACTACCTAATCAAGAATCAGTCTTCTTAAACCATGATTTGCTTTTCTGAAAAACAAATTTAAATATTCAGAAAAAATGTAAAAAGTACTAGACGTATATGTTCGTAGAGCTTTTTTTCTGTTTCAAAATGACTGTCATACATTCTTCATTGAAAGAAAAGTTAATGCGTATTGCATTTGAAAAGAAATATTTCTTTCATTTTACTTGGGAAGCAATAGGAGACTAACTTTGGGAGATATAGCGTACTCCAATAATTTTAGTATGACTACAACTGCAGGATTAATAAAGTTCGAAAGTTCTAGATATGATCATGGCTATACGGTGTGTTAGAGTTTCCAGGAATTAACTTTTGTTGGTTTGAGGAGGCTGTGGTAAGGTGGTGTTTGGGTTTGTGCTTCACTCAAAAACATGTGTTTTGTCGCTGAGCGTGAAAATGTGGATGGAGAAAAGATGATGTAAATTAGTGTTTTGAAGCCAAGTTACTGGTCAAAGAAATGGTATGTTTAAATTGCTGCGGTTAACACAATGGAGGCTTTCCTCTTCGAAAATTGGCCTATCTATGTTTTTGGGTTAGTTCATTGAGCATTCTAACAAATTTAGTTACAAGATAACAATTATATTGCATGGTTCGTTAGAGAAAACAGGGGAAAAAGAGAAGAATAACTCCAAGTTTAGGAGAAGTTGCATTCCATCTCAAAAAAAAAAGTTTAGGAGAAGTTGCATTGTCACTGGCGCAGATATACTCACGTTGAAGTAATAATATCCGTAGAAAAGGGTTGAATGATGGAGCAGGTGTAAAAATTCAACTCTGAGCAGTTTTATCAGAAAATAAATGTTACTGTACTAAATTACTATCAGGAATAATATAAATTCAGTGTTACGTGCCCATTTTCCCCTCAGAAGTCGAAGTTATATATTTTATATGATGGATATGTTTTTGTTCGTTTTGGACAGCATAATGGATGCTGAAGAATTTGGTAAAAGCTAAAAAGGAAAAGGACAAGACCAAGTAAATTAAGTTGAGAGTATTTGTGAAGAGATATCCTCTGCTAGTTTAGTTGTTGTTGAAGAGATGTCAACAAAACACAGCAGTTAACTTACACTTATTAAATCAGAATACTTATTTGTTGGTTTTCTTGACAGGGAAATAGAGTTATGCAAACAACTCTTCCTTTCTTTATTACCCTCTATCTAGTTTTTAACTTTTTCCCATTTTTTCGTTCTGAAAAGGAGTTGGGGTTGGGGAAAAATGTAGGATCTTTGCTATTCTTCTTGAATCTGGCTTTCATTATGCATGCAGTATCGCTTAGAAGAAGGAATCATTAACTGATAATGCACTTGTCCCCAAAAAAAAAGATTATCACAAATGATAGTGCAAACTCTCTCCAATTTATTGAAACTACAGTTATTGACTAAAGGTGTGTTTTTTATTGCTAAAACCTTTTTTTTTTTTTTGCACCAACATATTTGTCTGTTCTGTGTCTCATGCTACTCTTACCCAAGTCTAGACATGGTGAAGTTCTCTGGCAAACAATTTTAAAATTTGTGCTGTAAAGGATTAACTTCAACTTTATTTTTGTGTTGTCTAAGTTCTGCTGAATTTTCATTTACTTTGAAATAACCAATCTCCTGGATTTCCATGTCAAAAGCCCCTTTTTTGAGATTCACAGAATTGACATCATGCACTGTAATCAACAATTAAAAATAACTACTGCAGACAACATTATAGGCATGAGTTGTAGCCTGAGGCTAACAGGAATAGAGTGGCTAGTGCTTGATCAGTTTGCTCGCTGCAATGAAGAGTACTCTGTGGTTTACCTTGAGTGGCTTGGTTGTTCTATCTCAGTATCAAATAAAGTAACTGCAGTGCCTTTCCAAGCTGAAATAAGGATATAATAGCTCCAGTGCTAGAACTCTAATTATCTGGAGAACAAAAAGAAATCCTTCTGGATGCAAGAAGTACTCTTTCAAAGAGTCCTACATGGATAAGTAGCTACATTGTCTACATTGGCTTAAATTCTTTTGATAGGACATTCAATTTAGTGATCCGATTGAAGCAATGTGGTGTCTTCTTTTTTATGAGAAAGGTACTTGCCTTGCACGAATTTACTTTCTGCCATAGATGGCATTGATATTCATTCTTACAAGATCCAGATTAATCCTAGTGAGTTGATTTTTCTTTAAAACAAAAATGGCAGTACATTTTTTGGTTCTTTGTTAGTTGTTGCCATGTCTGCATTAGCTCTTCTGACAAGGGAAAAGTTTTTCATGTTCGTCTTCTATTTCAAAGATATTTTAGCTGCTAATTCCTGATGCGCTTAACGTAACAACAACTTCGCCTCAGTCCCAAACAAGTGGGATTCGACTATATGAATCCTCACTTCTTTCTCTTAGCTCAAGTCATCGTTATACCAAAGTCCTTATGTGCTTAACTTATGCCTTCCTTTTTTTTTTTTTTTTGGGGGGGGGGGGGGGGAGGGGTGGTTCCAACCACCTCTAAGGTAACATCTTAGACTACTCACTTGGTAGTATAAAGTGAATACTAGTTTGGTGGGCCTCATACCAGCCCAAAGACACTCGTGGCATAGTTGTTCGCTTTGGGCCAAGCTAGCAGGATTTCCCCCAAAGGTCTACACAATTTAAAAATATCCCTACATCTTACATGTAGCTTCTTTTCCTTCAAGCTTCAACTGTCAATATGGGACTTTGTTCATACCCCTAACAAATCTTCTATACACTGCATGGCCTACCACCAAGACTGACGGGCCAGCTCACCACGAAAGTTAACAGGTTTGAGATTTGTTATGTGCTACTTACATTGTTCGAAAAATTTTATGGCCATCAAGGACATTACCAGACTGCTTTTATGCGTCTCCAATGGGCCCAAGTGTTCCAACCAACCAACTCCAAACTATTCGCTATCTCCCTACTCGTTTTGTCTAACCATCGGCTTTGATACTATGTCAAGAAAGGAGGAATGAGAGATTTGGGGAATGAAGTGCTTGGTTATTCCCTGAAGCATCTAGTAACTCGGAAAAGGAAAAGAAAGAACTTCCAACTTCTAGTTACACAATCATAGGGATACCAAACCTTCCCATATTTACAAGGAATGGATTCTTGCCATATTTACAATTTCTTACACATTACGTTAACATTTTTCACAATATAACAGTCCGACATCACACCATTTTTTGGGGGAAAAAGGTTGTGGCACTTCAAGTTGAATCATGATTTTCTTTTCTTTGTTTCCACTTTAACTTTTTTTTTTGGGGGGGGGGGGGGGGGGTTAAAGTAACATTTGTGATCCAAAGCATGTATTCTTGTTTATTATTCAAACTATTAGGGTGTGTTTGGTACGAAGGAAAATATTTTTCAATTTTCTCATGTTTGGTTGGCTTAAATGTTTTGAAAAATATTTTCCTCATGAACTCATTTTCCTCCAATTGGAAAAAAATATTTTCCCTATCAAGAGAAGGGAAAATATTTTCCAAAACTCTTCTTCAACCTTCCCCACCCTATTCCCCATCCCCACCAACCACCCCACTCCCTCCACCCAACCCTGCCCTACCCCCACCCTAAATAGAAATATTATTAAGAATACTTTCTTTTCATGTTGTAGATAGAGTACTTTCTTTTTCATTTCAACAAAATGAGTATTTTTTTCATGATATAAAAAAAGTATTTTGTTTCATTTCAACAAAAAAAGTACTTTCTTTTCATGATATAGAAAAAGTATTTTCTTTCATTTCAACAAAATAATGTAGTAAAAAGTATCTTCTTTTATTTCAACAAAAAAGTACTTTCTTTTCTTTTCATGATGTCAAAGTATTTTTTTTTATTTCGACAAAATGATGTAGTAAAAAATATCTTCTTTCATTTCAACAAAAAAGTACTTTCTTTTCATGATGTTGAAAAAGTATTTTCTTTCATTTCAACAAAATGATGTAGTAAAAAGTATTTTCTTTTATTTCAACAAAATGATATAGTAAAAAATATTTTCTTTCATTTCAACAAAATGAGTATTTTCTTTTCATGATGTAGAAAAGGGAGCGCAGAAAACATGGGGATTTGGGGGAAGGGGGCAAGGAAAGTAGCATAAAAAATTATTTTTCTAAAAATTATTTTCTGCTCTCTAAACAAACACTAGAAAATATTTTTCGAAAAAAACTTTTCACTCACCAACCAAACATGGGAAAATAGTGATAAAACCATTCATTTTTCAGGAAAACATTTTCTAGGAAAACATTTCCCTTCGTACCACACACACCCTATATGTCATTTATAACTCCTTTTTGGCTTCTTGCTTTTGTTAAATTCTTTAGTTTCGTTGCTATTTGTATTGTTAAGCTCATTATTATCATCAATAGATCTCGGAAAGTAACAAATGCTTGTTCAGGTTTTGGTTAAATCTTATGTGATCAAGAGCGCTTGAATTGTTGATCTAACTACAATAATAAAGTGGCTTGAAAAACAAAAAATGTTAGAAACCACCAAGAGCGAGGGCTAACCTCAGCATTATTTTTGACATGTCTAACCATATAATATAACTACTTTTACATGATGGTATGATAACAGAAGTGCTTCCAAGGTGTCCATCGTTAATTACATTTGGCTCTTTATCCGTATTGCAGTGATCGAACCTTATTTTATTTGTCTGAGGGGTTAAGGGGATGCCATAGCTAAGCTGTGTTTCCCAAAATTTAAATGGTTTGCTGAATGATTTATTGCAAATAAGGTGGATTTTAAATATCAGTATGTTGTTTAATAATAATGGAAAATGCTAGTTTGTAATTGGCTAACAATATCTTTGATCAGTTGCTTCTCTTTGCCTGGAATTAATGGTTGGTACTTTGCTTCCAGGTTCCATCGGTTGCCAGAATTTGACCAAGGGAAACGCAGTTGCCGCAGGCGCCTAGCAGGCCATAATGAGCGTCGCAGGAAACCTCCACCTGGATCTCTTTTGTCTAATCGCTATGGAAGTCTTTCTTCATCAATATTTGGTAAGGGTGCTCCTTGCATTAAGACTTCATGGAGCTTAAGCATTTCTTTGGCTCTGTTACTTCATGCTTACCATAGTTGTTTTAACATCTGCACTTGCAGAAAACAATGGCAGATCTGGAAGTTTTCTGGTCGACTTCACTGCATATCCGAATCTCACTGGAGGTGCATGGCCAAATACTAGATCATCTGAGCGGGGATGGGATAATCAATCCACTGCATCAGGGAAGCTTCTCCAAAGTCATTGGCTGAACAGTTCTGAAAATCCTACATCCGACCTTGTTCTGCAAGGTTCAGTTGCTAGGGGTGCCAATTATTCTGGTCCTGGTATTATTCCTTCCGGAAACTGCTTCTCTGGAGTCTCAGATTCCAGTGGTGCTCTCTCTCTTCTGTCAAATGAGTCGTGGGGCTCGAGGAACCAATCCTCTAGCCTCGGGGTTAACGACTTGGTTAACACTGATGGCGGACATACCGTTCAGCCATCGGGTTCCCATGCTGCTCCTGTCAATCACTACTCAGGCCCTCAATGGGGATTTAAAGGAAATGAAGCTAGTAGCAGTTCACATGCAATACCTCCTGATCTCGGGCTGGGTCACATTTCTCAACTTGCTGTCAATCAGTACTCTGCTGAGCTTGGGATGGCTCAGCACAGTGGAAGACAGTACATGGAACTGGAGCACTCAAAGGGTTACGATTCTTCTGTTCAGAATGTGCACTGGACACTTTGAGTGTCATCTCCTTCATATCTAACTATCATTGTCGTTGGAAGACTTTTGTTCAATAAATGGCATCGTGTTTGTAAGTCTGTATGTTGACTAATGGCGCTTTTTATGATGCTGCCTTTGTGCAACTCTCCCAGAGTTTATCAATAATGACTTCCAATGTGGTTATTTTATGAATTGTGTGTACCGTTTAACTTCTTGTTGCTGCCGTGTACTTTGCATTTCTTTTTAAAGCAGCTTGGTGTTTTCTTCCACTGTCCCTTTCTTGATATACACATCGAGGAAGAGCAGTGTCCATCTTACTAAGAGCAGAGATATTCCCATGCAATGGGGTGGTAAGATGATATGTAGATAGTTCGAACTAGAATTGATTAAGATGTTTAGGCGATGGTAACCTTGGACCAATGGTAAAGTTGTCTCTGTGTAACTAATAGGTCATAGGTTTGAGCCGTGAAAGCAGCCAGTAATGCTTGTATCAGGGTAGGTTGTCTACATTACACTCCTAGGGGTGCGGCCCTTTTCTGAATTTTGCATGACGGCAGGATGATTTGTGCACTGGACCGCCGCCCTTTAGGCGCTAGTAGGTGAACTTGTTAAGGTGTTTTCTTATGACGTTATCAATTTTTTTATTTTTTATTTTGCTCAAGCTCTTCCATTGTTCAGATTTACATTCTTCACTATGGTATGCTCCCCCATGCAGGCCTACGAGGCTTCTCGCCAGCAGCGGTTTCACCAATGGTCTTAGTAGTGCCATGCACCTTGCTGCCTGTGTGGGCTTCTTGTCCCTTGTTGCTGCATTTTTCTAAACTATGGATTAAAGGAACGTCGAGATTAAATATAATATGCTCCTTTTCTTTTTTCATGAGCTGTTTTTCACTCCAAAACAAGAGATTAAAGTCAGCTTCCACATTTTCTCCTAAGTAGTTGACGGCGTTACACCATTGAGATACTTCAAATTAAGCCTGAGCCTCATTTGACAGATGGTTAACACATCAAGAAGGCCAAGTTCATTACTTGCAACTTACAAGTCAACTTTTTGGCCGGGCTTGACAATTCAATACTTCTCTATTTTTTATTTTAAAAAAAAAGTCAATACTTATCTTAGTTTACATTGACTAATCATTATATTTATACTATGAGCAGTTCAGTCCAGATCCATCCTAAACCAAAGAGCCAGAATAAGTGAGGTACACAATGATACATTGTTCAAACTCGAGTTGGTCAAATCCAATTGGAATATGAGCAATAATACTCTCTTCATATTTTTGTACACTCAATTTTTTTAACAGCCCCATCCTGGCAATGAGTCCAGGATCACCCCAGCTGACGCGGAGACCGCTGCTGAACAGACAAGATAGTGTGTGGTGTACAACAAAAGAAAAAGTTATGGGAAGCTTATACGACCTTTGGAGCAATCGAATATGACAGTGCTAACATTACAAGGGAATCAATATATGAAGAATAGCTACAACTTCAATCAACAGCTATGTATTACATGAACACTCATCTTGATATCCAGCTGCCATCCATAGCATGCTATAAAGGCTCCTGGCTCAACAAATGCAATTCCATGCAATGGGAGATGCACCAATGTTGTCTGAGGATTCTGCTTTCTATCTCTTGAGAATCCACATTTGCCTGAAAGGAATCAGTCAAGTGCGAAAACAATTGTCATTCTGAGCTCTTATTTGCCGAGATGCATGATTAGGGCAATGGATGTTGCTCCTATCATCCCTGGAATTTTCCATATGTTTAGGAGGGTTTTAAATTTCTTTTTAAGGTCTTGCTGCTGAGGCCAATTGGGAGATGGCATTTAGTGGTCCTCCTCAGCTACCCCGGGGCAGTTAGATAGCAGCGCCTCGGTTGACTCATACTGCAAAAAGAAAAAGAATATTAGCAATAAGATACAGATATGACGAGGGCCTTTATCTTCGTGGAAAAATGTGTGCGCTATTCCATGTTTACTTTCCACTCCCCTTACATGATACCTCTAACTAGAAACTGGAAATCCGAGAGAGTCCAACACATTACCTCTCAAATTTAATTGATATGTAACGGTGACATTTCAACACATAATCTCTCTTATCTCTAATAGATAGACAAAAAATTACCCAAGGAGATGGAGAATCAGTAATTAAAGTAGCCAAGATTAAGTTTCGAATTTAGTTGATTAGAGCCATTCTCTTCAAGGAAAAATGTGCGGGCTATAGCCTGTTTCCTTTCCACTCCCCCTTACGTGATACCACTGAGTAGAACGTTGGAAATTCCAGAGTCTGCAACGCACAATCTCTAATCTCTAACAGATAGACAAGGATGTATCCATTAGATGGATAATTAGTCGTTATAGTAGCCAAGCATTTATTTACCTCTCCTTTGGTTTAATTTGCTAAACTCATTAATTTCACCACCTAATGTTCTCAACAAATCCTGAACCCTTACCCCAAAATCAAGGGGCTGTTATCTTCTGGACTGCACTAGCTCGCACATCTTGATGTCAAGACATTTTATGGCTGGAGACATAAAGAGCTAAGAAGTTCGTGACAACACAATTCTTATCTTCAATATCAATCTCACCACACCAGTTCAAGACTAAATTTGGGTTTTGAACCATAATTAAAGTTGGGAAAATAAATCGCTACTATTTATCTAAGATAATCATCTACTAACCTGACATCCACAAAAAAGACAGTAATGATATTCATCTCTCAGTTTCATCAATGTATTGAGCAAATCCTGCATTGACAAAAGTGAAGCAGTACCCAAAATTAGTACCAGGTTAAACGAGAACACAAGCATTTCAAGCAGCGAGCTAAATAAGAAAGTAACCTTAATTAAGAATGGCAATGCAAACATACCATACTCAAAGAAAGCCAAAAAAAGCACCATTAGGAAGAATCATATGCACTTATTGGGAAGTCAAAAATAAAATAAGAAAATCAAGAGCAGGCAGTTTTACATTTGCTTCCAGAAAAGAGCATCCACTCAAGACAAACGTGGATCATAAGTATATCATAAAAATCAAAACAAATGACTTACAGGAGAGATTTGACATCTATAAGCCATAAGTATTACATACGATATATAAGAAGTCAGCCACCAGGAAACTACGCATCTGGTATTGCTAATCACTAACCGTCCTAGAATCGTTTTGCAAAGCAAACCTAAGCCAACTCAGTTTTTGCATAAAATGGGTTAAAAGCAAAAGGGAACTAGATGCTAGTTTCCAACTTAGAATTTTGCTTAAATCTTAATTGCTTATTTAAGAAATCATTCGAAAATGATACAGAATACAATACCTCTTCAGTGATCAGTTCTTCCTCTTCCTCTTCCTTTTCTTCATCCTCTTCTTCCTTTTTCTCCTCTACTACCTCCCTATTCTCTAACTGAGCCAGTACTGCCTCAGCCTTGTGAAAATTGCTGACGATCCTCTTTTCCTTCCATCGCTCCTTCAGGTGAGATCCAAAAGTTTCCATTAGCTCTGCTTCTCTCCTTCTATCCCTGTCGGCCTTCTCCATTTCCCTCCTCATCTTCTCTACCTTATCATCTTCCTTCCCAATCCCGGCACGGCCCCTTCTGATTTCCAGCCCCACGGGTTCAGACATACCCGAGCCTTCCTTGCCTAATGCTGATCCAGGAGTATATCCCATTTGTTTCAACATCTTGAATCCAATGTTGGTCTCAGGAATTGCTGACTCTAAGTTAACTAGAGTTTTCTGGTCCTCTTCAATCTGCTTCTTCTCTCTCTTGAGCTTTTTGCGTTCTTGCCAGTTTAACACCTTACGTTTCTTGTTTGAAGAATTCGAAACTACAAGCTTATTTGATCTTGATGCCTGGAAACCAAAAGACACACGGATTAGGGTCAGAGGCAACAACATACCATATCATCAATTTAACACCATTGCCATAATTTTATAATTTGTCCCACTGAATTTAGACTCAATTTTGCACTGAAAGTCTAAGAAAAGAAAAGAAATCTAAACAAACAATTTAACAGTCGGTCCAAAATTATGATAAAAAGTTACTCGAGCCATAGCTAGCCTATGACATTGAGAAAACCTTTGATAAGATAAACTGGACCTAGCTTATAACAGTCCTCCGACAGATGGGATTTGGTGAGAAGTGGATAAAATGGATAAAATTCAGCATAATTAAGTAAAACATTCAGTTTTGGCCAATAGGGGTCCTGTGGGTTTTTTCTCTCCTCAAAAGGCTCTTAGACAGGGAGACCCTCTATCTCCCTTCCTTTTCATTTTGGCTATAGAGGGACTTAGCAAAATACTACAAAAAAGCGAGGCAATTGAAGTGGATAGAAGGCTTCAAGGTGGGTCACAATCCTAGCGACTCAATATCAGTCTCACACTTGTTGTATGCAGATGATACGCTTTGAAGGACAGATAGGCACCAGGTGCTAAATCTCAATCTCACACTGCTGCTCGTTGAAGCCATTGTGGATTACACATCAATATGCTGGCAAGTACCTTCTATCCAGTCAACAATGTCTCCAATTTGGAAGAACTAGCTGAAACAATGTGCTACAACATTGGGGCATTTCCTACAACCTACCTGGGATTGCCGCTTGATGCAAAACTGAGATCAGCTGAGATCCGGAATGGAGTTACTGAAAGGTTTGAAAGAAGATTGGCAACCTGGAAAATGCAATACTTATCAATGGGAGACGGTTTAACAGTAATCAACAATGTTTTTGATGGGTTAATTACATATTTTATGTCTTTATTCCCATTCCAGGCAAGGTTCTGAATATCTTGATAAAATCAAGACAGTTTTACGAGAATGCAACAGCCAGAGCCACAAGTTTCACCTGGTAAAGTGGAATTCACTCACTCAACCTAAACGTCAAGGTGGTTTAGGCATAATTTTTTTAGAAATTCACAAGAATCACAACAAATGCATGCTAATGAAATGGCTATGGAGGTACAGCTCAGAGGAACCTGGACTTTGGAAGGATGTAATCAGAGTAAAATGAGGTGAGCTAAATCACTGGTACACAAATCACCACATGGAGTAGGCCTTTGGAAAAGTATTTGCAATTTATGGAGAGAATTCAATCAACGTACAAGTTTCAGAGTGGGGAATGGAGCTTTCATTAGCTTTTGGAAGGACAACTGGTTAGAAAACGTCATCCTAAAGAAGGAATTCCCCAACCTATTTTTGATTGCCGTTGTTCCAAATTCAACAATAGCTCAGAGCAGATCAGGACTTGCCGTTCAGAAAGATGTACAAGGTTGGGAACTTAATGATCTACTCAACTGCTTAAATGGCCCTGGAAGCTACAAAGTTTCCCACAAAAGTGATCTGTTTCAATTGGACAGCCCTCAAAGAAGCATGTCTGACACAAGATAACCTCACAAGAAGGGATTTTCAGCTTGTTAACAGATGCTACATGTGTCAGCTCAACTCAGAAACATCAACCACCTACTTCTCCCTTGTCCTGTAGCAGCAAACCTATGGATCATGTTTCACTTGACTGTTATTTTTTTTACTTTAGTTCACTTATGCCATTCAGTGTTAAGGATGCATATGAAAGCTGGAGCCTGGAGGGCATGGAAAGTTGATAAAACTTTTTTTTTATGAAGTAAGGTGTTGCATTAAAGGCATCAAGAAGATGCAGAAAAAGTACAAACTGAAAAGTCTTGGCTAACTCCTACAACAACAACAACGACCCAGTGAAATCCCACTAGTGGGGTCTGGATCTTGGCTAACTCCTAAAAAAAAAAAAAAAACCTATATAACTGGGATATCAAAAAATAATCAGGAATATCTGGAGAATGGTCCCTGCTAGTATTTTTTGGTGTATCTAGACAGAAAGGAATTGTAGACGTGTAGATGGTATCTCAACTCCAAATCATCCCTTGAAGACTAGGTGTTCTAAGAATCAGTTTAGCTGGTGTAAACTCTCTTCTGTAAATAGCATGGACCATTTTTTGGATTTTGTAAGCTCCCTAGTCCTAGTCTAGTTCTCATGTATTGGAGCTAGCAGAATCAGTTTTGTCACTTTTGATCCATTTCTAAACTACGAAAACAAGGTTCTAATTGTTATAATACATATGCAAGTAAACATTTCTAAACAAATGAAAACCAATAAGTGATAACAAAAATAATATAGAGACTCCAACCACACAAAGTGCTGACTAGTGTGTGAATATTGAAAATATACTCCTACATGACAGAGGAAATTGAAAAGAAAAAAAATATTAGAAGAAAAGGTAGCTAAGGTTACTGAATATTGAAAAAAGTAAAAATTAACAAGCAATACTGAGAAATAATATCGAGTATTAAACTATGAAATAACTATAGTTCCATGAGATTTGGGGAAATCTAGTCAACACAAAAAAAAAGTCTAGGGTTTCTAGGTGTGAGGGGAACTGACCGGTTTAGAGGAGGGATTAGGGGGAAGAGAAGAAGCTTCTGGAGGAATGAAATGAGAAAGGTCTCCCATGTAATCTTCTTCCTCTTCTTCCGCCATTGTTACTACCTGCTGCAAGCTTCTGTGGGAACTAGCGCAAGAATAACGCGCTACGTTTTGATTGAGGTCCATGGGTACTATACTGGGATTCATGTGCAGAGGATCGGATCCTGCTAAACGGAAAATTGTTGAAATGGTCCTCAAAGTATGTATTTGTTTTATTATAGCCCTTTATGTATACTTCCTATTAGTTATAAAATAATATACCACTATGGACTTTGCACACTTCTTAAAAAATAATAAATAAAGTGCATAATTTATCATGATACTCATATTAATTGATGCATATTTTTAATGAATTTGAGAAAATGATTTGAAATGAATAATTAATATTGTGGGTATAATAGAAAAAAAGAAATTGAATGATCTTAAATCCTATAGAGTGAAACCATAATAGTAAGTCCGACTTTGATAGTATCATAAATTTTACTCCTTTAGCAATGTCTTCTCCAAAAAAGGGAAGGAAAAAAAAAGGAGGGATGGGTGGGAAGGACGATGAAAGAGCATGAGAAATGGATAAAAAAAAAAATTGGTTTGCCACCTGATATTCGATATCCTTATTGGAGCTCGATTATATCCAGATTCGTATCGCGTAAGGCTCATTTAAGGAGAAAATGCTCCCTAACAGGATTTGATAAAAATTACATATATCAAGAAAGAAATTTTAACAGTATCAATGTGGTTAAATTGTAATAATTTTTTACTTATCCTCTCTTTTAAGTTATCAACCTATGCTTATTATAGACGGTTTTAAATATTTTACGCAATTGATGCTAAGACATTTTATACTATCAAACTTGACATAATATTCACCAGAGAAAGCTCAACTGAATTCTACTTGCCAAGAAATTATACTATATATAAAGGTAAAAAGTTTTTTCTATGTGTATAAACATAAATAGTTGAATCACCTTAACATGAGAGAGAATGTTTTTGAACCTGAATTTTTATCTCTGCTTACTATCAACTTACTCAAATATTGATCACAAGTAATGTATTATAATAACGTGAATTGATAACCAAGAAAATAAAGGAAATAATGTGACACGATAGGTTGAAAGTTAAAGCTACATTAAAAAAAGAAATTACAGCATCACTTTATAGTTAAAAGAAATTTCGTTTCTGGGCAGGTTATAAGAATTAAAGCCGTGGAAACAGAAAAAAGAAAATCTTTCCCGCGCTCCTTTGAGGAGGCACAGCTTCTATTATAACTAACTAACTAACCGCTCAACCCCCACTGGAGTCGAAGCAACAGAGAGTCCTTTCTCCATTTTGTTTCTCAAAAAAAATCTTCGTCTGGGTATGCCTATCTCTCTTCCAATTACTTACCCATAATTTGTTTTTTTTTGTTTTTTGCATGCTTTTAACAAATTAAAGTCTGATTTTCTGGCTTTTTTTTGGGTTTTGGGTTTTGTAATCTGGATTTCCTGTCAAGCACGAATGTTTCTGATTTTTTTATTAGTCTTCAACTTCCCTTTCACTTGGACTACTGCTACTTCTTGAATCTTCTTCTTTTCTGAGTTGGATTTTCTTGTTTTACTACCGGTTTTGATTGTGCGTTTGTACTTCTTTTATTTTTCTTATGTTTGATGATTTTCTGATGATTATAGAATAACCGAATTTTGCATTTCCAGTGTTACGTGATTTGAAGTTAAGAGGAGATCTCTATGTATGTTGTTGTGCACAATGGCGAAGCAGAGAAATCTGGGGTTGGCTACCGCTGCAATTTTGCTTTTCGGGGTTCTATTCTTTCAAGCTTTTGCCCGCACTGATGACCTCCAAGGTATTTTCACTCTTTCAAATAACTACTTTATTTTAGGTTTTCCTAATTTTGCATGCATTTATCATAGGGAGTTCTTAATTTGGTGGTTGAAAGATGTAGGGTTACTTCTTGACTTGGGCAGTTTTAGAAGTGAATTGTATTGGGATTAGAAAATTTTATTTGATTGTAGCATTTTCATTTTTGCAGTTCAAGCACTGAGAGATTTGTACAGAGCTCTAAACAGCCCTGCTGAACTTAAGAATTGGAAATTAGAGGGAGGTGATCCTTGTGAAGAGTCATGGACTGGGGTTTCTTGCTATCAATCATCAGTACTTGAGATGTACTTTACTGAAAATAATTGATTACTGTATCTTTTTTCGCTAAATTCAAGCTCACCAACAAATTAAGCCAATTGAATTTCCTGTTTCTGTGTTTCCTGCAGTAAACTTCAAGGGTTAAATCTTACTGGTAATCTTGGAGATCAACTTGTTAGTCTACAACACTTGAAACACCTGTAAGTTATTTCATTTGGTGTCATTTTGTATACGAAAACGTAAAATATATTGGGATTATAACTCATAGTTTCTGTTTATGTAGAGATCTTAGCTCTAACCATTTTCATGGCGAGATACCAAATAGCTTGCCACATAATCTCACAGACTTGTAAGATGAATATCCTTGTCAATTAGTTTTCCTATTCAGAGCAAGAAATTAGCTATACACAGACATTATCTCACGAACTATGCCTTTTGTTTTGGTTGATATAGAAATTTGGCAAGCAATAACTTTACTCAAAGCATCCCTCCTTCTGTGAGTTCAATGAAACATCTCAGGCACCTGTAAGCAGCTTCTTCTTTCTATCAGTATTTTGGTTATTTGATTCTCAGAGTCCTAACAAGTGTTCTTTTGTTGCAGAAATCTGAGCTATAACCTACTATCTGGACCTCTGGCAGATGTCTTTGGTGCCTCAGACAATCTTATAATGATGTATGATATATATTTCTTGTTCTTAATTTCTTTTTCCTAGTTTTCATTATGAAGCAAACTGTGATCTTCAAAATCGATTATCTGCCTTCTGTAGTTGAATGAGACACAGCTTCAAGCCTTCATTGCCATATTTTATGTGTAGTGAGATCTCTGCTCTAGATTGAAATTAGTGCGGCATGTCTTGAATTCCATTGTTTATACTTATCTGTCATTTATCAATAGATGTCTCTCTCTATATGATACTTCTGACTTTAGAAAGTGATCGACCGAAACATGAGTTAGAATACTTGCATTATGTATCCAAAATCAGGAGGTACTTTCTATAAACAAATAGATGAGGTAAACAAAGGTGCATAAGACAATGCTGTATAAGGTTAAAGTAGTGAAGAAATTGAACTTGGCAAGAAAATTTTACTACGGAAATTTTAAGTAAAAACAATTTGTTTCAACAGGGATCTGTCACACAACAAGTTCAGTGGAGATCTACCTGCTTCATTTCGAGCTCTGAAGAACCTTACAAAATTGTAAGTTTTTTCACAACTGACAGCATTTCTACCAGTTGCATATTCCATTAGTAACAATGAGGTACTTTTGGCAGGTATCTTCAGAGCAATGAATTCACAGGATCAGTAATTTTTCTAGCTGAGCTTCATCTACATGACCTGTGAGTTATCAGTTTCGATGAGTTTATCTATCAAAGTTTAAACTCTCAGACACTCAAATTGCTCAATTGTGTCTGTTCCAGGAACATTGAAGATAATCATTTTAGTGGTGTTATTCCTGAGAGCTTTCAAAATATAAACAACTTATGGTAAACTATCTGGATTCAAAGTCTACTTGTTTCGTATATTTTACCCTACTTGACATTTGGCTTTATGTCTTACCTAATAATCAGGATTGGGGGTAATCGGTTTCACAGTGGAGGAGCAGACTATCCTCCCTGGAAGTTTCCTACTGATGTTATGCCCAATATTTCTAGTCCTCCAACAACAGAATCTAGTGCCGTTGAGAAATATCCTTCCCATGAAACAGGAGACAACAGAAAGAAAAGACCAGGCTCTGGAGGAATAGTTATTATGGTTGTTGGAGCTGTACTGACTGTATTTGGTGCAGCAGTCTTTATCACTTTCCGGATTCGTCGATCCCAAAAACAGACACTCGACAGCATAAGAGGCAGCATAAGTTCATTGCAGTCTCTTCCAATCAGTGCACCCCAAGGTCAGATATAATTCTTCAGAAACCACTTCATTTTACAGTTTAGATGCCTTGTACAATTTTATGAAATTCAATTATCATGAATTACAATCTTGATAATGCCTAATGCATACGCCAATGATAATGCACCATTTTTCCTGTGAAAATGAACCACATTTCTTATAGATATTTTCTCTGTTTGTGCTTTTCATTTTACCAGTCACCACTGGTCCTTTAGCTGCTCAATACGATAGTCCAGATTCCTCCAGCAGTGACTCTCCTCCACTGATTTCCTCATGGCAGTTTCCATCTGCACCGACCATGACTCTGAAAATGTCAAAAAGAAGAAGTTTCTCCAAGAAGTGCAAAATCCCAATATGTGCCAAACACTATACAGTGGCAGAGTTGCAGTTGGCCACAAGTAATTTCAGTCTCGGTAATCTGCTTGGTGAAGGAACCCTTGGTTCTGTTTATAGAGCAGATTTCCCTGATGGACAGGTATATCCTAGCAGCGACTTCCCACACTTAACCAAGAGAATTTTTTACAAAGTTTTCTTACTCTTGTTACTTCTTGGTTGTGCAAGATTCTGGCTGTCAAGAACATTAAAACTGTAGCACTCTCCATAACTGAGGAAGAACAATTTATGGATGTGATTCGAACTGCATCCCGTTTGAGGCACCCTAATATCGTTGCACTTGTTGGATATTGTGTGGGGCATGGCAACCACCTTCTTGTGTATGAGTACATAAGGAATGTGACACTTGATGATGCCTTGCACAATGTTCTGTGCATGCCTCTGACTTGGAGCCTCCGACTCCGCATTGCCATTGGCGTTGCTAGGGCATTGAAGTAAGTACACAATACTAGCTTTCATTGTCATTGTAATTGTGACTGCAAATACTGCAGTGGATGAGGATAAACTTTTACTTACTCTCGTGTCGTTCATGGCTTTAATCGTTCCACTTACATTTTCAGCTACTTGCACACGTCATGTGTCCCTCCCATCACCCATAGCAATCTAAAGGCTGCCAACATCTTGCTTGATGAAGATCTTAACCCTCGTATTTGTGATTGTGGACTAGCTGTCCTAAGACCACTGGCCAGCAACAGTGTTAAAATCAAGGTACATTCTTTACACTTATAACCTTTCTTCACTAGTATTATTATTATTCATGATTAGTAAAGAACTGCTCAGGGAAATGCTGAGTAAACTAGAATTACAGCACAAGTTTTTCAACATACTCACAAGCAATTACTGTCGTTGTTACTGGTGCAAGACAGGCTTCTGAAATGGCTATTGAAGATAGTGGTTATGTTGCGCCTGAGCATGTCAAACGTGGAAGTGGTAACCCAAACGCTGACATCTATTCCTTTGGTGTGCTGCTTCTTGAACTTTTAACTGGAAGACGCCCTTTTGACAGGTTTCTATATGCCAACTTTCTCTCAACTTTGTCAAAAACCATTACTTGGTCTCTGATATTTTTTTCTTTTCCTGTTACGAATGCAGTTCAAAACCAAAAGGAGAGCAGTCACTGGTGGAATGGGCTTCTTCCAAGCTTCATGACAGTGAGTCATTGTTGAACATGGTTGATCCAACCATAAAGAGAACAATTTCCTCCAGGGCTCTTTCATCTTATGCTGACATCATTTCCCAATGCATTCAGGTTTGTACAACAGACCATGCACACTACAATTGAGTGATCTTCATTAGAAGACTACTCTAATGAAACTATGATAATTTCTAAAAGCTTTTCAGATAAAGGTTTCAGCTGACAGCTATCCTTAACTTTTGTGTCTGTTGCTGAAAAATATGAGCAGCCAGAGAAGGAATTCCGTCCTCAAATGGCTGAAGTTGTGCAGTCACTGGTGTCAGTGTTACAGAAGTATGGACCAGAAAAAGCAAAGTCTGGAAAAGATAAATCCACAGCAGAAGGCAATGAGGTTGACCCCTTTGAGCGATCCTTTCGTTCAACCAACAGCCGCTTCTTTGCCTCACCAACTGCAAGCTACTACTCCATCTGATGATCCTCTGCAATGTGCTGAATACCACTTTGTATAGTTCTTTTCATGCTAAGGACTTCTTCACAACCCATTTCCATTCTTTTATGTTGACCTGATTTTGTAGCTCCAGTTCTATTTTAGGCCTAGCTCAATGCCAACAATACAATTGTAGCATCAGCATGGATGATTGTTAAAGTTGCAATGCCTGTATAGCCTCTATAGAGTTTAATGCATTCATTGATTTTTCCAGAGAGTACATCCCTCTTATCTTGCTTTTTCCAAATTCTAGGATTGTTTGCCAGATTTATTTTCACCAAAAGAAGAGCAAAGAGGTATAAAGTCTTCCTATCGTTAAGCTAACTCGTTATTTATCTTTCTACCGTGGGAATACATAGCATTTCAAAATACCAGCATTTTACATCATACTATGAACTCAGATTCAACTGTTTCGCAGCCAATAAACACAAATAACTAGACCGCACTTCAAGTAAAAAGTTACGTACTTAAGAACAATAGAAATGCGAACGAGGAATAAGAGTTGATAGTATTCCACCCAACGTGACAAACGAATCCAGTGCTATCAAAGGTGAATACATCAGAAAAAACATTCTGAAGTAAATTGAGGATTTAAGTGCAAAGCACAAATAAAGAAGGGCGCAATTAAAGGAAAAGGAAAAGAAACATTTATGTAGTTCAGTTATGATAAACTATAAACCCAGACAACAGTTATCTGAACTGATAAATTGAAATACTATAATTAGATTGTTTGGTTGCTGTCGTTCTCTCCAAAACAAAAACAATAGGCGACGATGAGGCATGTGTCTCAGCGCCTTGGTGCTTGCATTGAAGCATCGATGAAGCAAAGAAGAAGCGCTCAGCCTATTATGCACCTAGCTTTAGGCCTTGAACAAACCTCAACCAAACACAAATAATCTCAGTTGCTAGGATAACATCCCACGCTTATGAAATAGAACTAAGATAATTAGCACACATTCCATGGGAGCGCAACAAAGTTGATTCTTTATTTGTCTTGTCATTCGGGGAAGGGGAACCTTGACGTAACGGGTTCAAACCGTGGAAGCAACCTCTTGCAGAAATGTAGGGTAAGGCTGCGTACAATAAACCCTTGTGGTCCGGCCCTTCCCCGGACCCCGCGCATAGCGGGAGCTTAGTGCACCGGGATACCTTTATTCGGGGAAGAGGGGTTGTGAAGCAGTGGCAAACCAAAATACCCTGCGTTTTGCCAACGTCAGATTCAACTGTGTGTATTTTTAACTTCTACAGTATCAACAACAATTAGAGTTACATGATGTATAAGAGTTGCTCTAGCCTTCTAATACTAGCTACTAATTAACAATGTATTAATCTCTCCTATGATATTGACAGGCCGTCCGTCAAACATGGATGAAAGTGTACTCTCACAGAGTTTCTTCAGTTCCCTGGTCTTCGCAATAGCTGCTTCCTGCATAAGAAAGAAAACAAATTTCAAGAAAAAAATTACAAATGCAAGAGAGAAAGAGCAGGCAGGGGACTTCTGCTATGCTTTACTTCACCACATTTTTATTTCCTTTCGGAGATATGAATAGATATTATCGAGGTTATTTCAAAAGGCACTGATAGTGGTGCTCTTTTTCTTCTTGGGGGGTGGGATAACTATTCGAAAAAATGTATTGCAAAGCCACCATACATATCTAGTATAAATTACAGCATTGTGAAGTTCAGAAGATCTGTAAGAATTACTGTGCTTGACAACAAAAGCACAGGAAAAGTTGAAGTCTAAAAGACACTATGTACACAAGGTTCCATAATTTACTTGGCCACTTGTCAGGGATCGTAAATATTTGAAAATCAGAGAAAGCATGTTATGAAATTATGAGAATGTTTCTACTTTTTGATATACTTCTTGTATCCGGGCATTTTTATGCCCGCACTTTAAATACAATTATTACTTTATCCAAAATAATGAAATTATGAGAACATAACTAATACTTTAAACTCAAAGTAGCTAATCTTACTTTAACTCAAAGTAGCTAATCTCACATTTTTGCAATTACTGCAAATTACATTAAACAAAACTGGAAGGGAAATAAAATAAGAAACTCACTTGTTTTGGCCAAGATGAAGACATCGAATTCTGAAGTTCCATACGCCTAGCAGACAAGTCCTTTAATCCGTCCTTTAACTTGGCTTCCTGACGCTTTTTCTCCTCCAAAGTATTGACCAACCGATCCAAAAATCTGGAATTAGGATTAATACAGCAGCCATCATGCAATTTTAACACAAATAGTTAAGTCTGCAGTCCACAAACTTCATAGAATAATGATCTAGTATTAGTGTGCGGCAACCATCTCATCACGATGACAACAGAAGTGAGCTATTACTCTATCAAAAGTTGAATGCCATAAACTTCAAGAGTGAATAGATTACTAAACTTATAAAGTTTATGTATACTTAGCAGTTTAAAACAAAAGATATATTGGGGGCATGCAGATTCAAGAACTTTGCACGTCATAAAGATCTGAAAAAGGAAGAAAATATACTATTTAACTTGCAACAGGAAACAAATTTCATGGAATCCATAACTAATCAGTACCTTTTGGAGTTGAGGATCATGATCATGTCCCTTGTTTTCCTATTTGTAAGCAATGAAATGGCTAAGGAAACGTCAGATAGCATTGTCTGAATTATATCCGAAGAGTACTGCTGCAGAACAAACGGAGCAACTGCTTGGACTTGATGTTGTAAAGACGTAGTTTCTTCGTTCCTTAGCTCAATCAACCGTTGATTCAAGAATGCTTTCACCTGATGGCCAAGCATCAAACACTAGATGTCAGAAACCGTCAAACCCACCAGGCAAAACGACTCAACGAAGACATTGAAAGTCCAAATTGACGACAACCTAATCAAGCGGCCTCAATAATAGAGCCTATTTCCAGCACAAAAGTTGATAAACTAGTCCCGAACAAAGAAAAATTGTCTAAAGATACTAGTCAAATAAAAGAGGATAACACCATTTATACAGACCTCAAATAAGTCATCAAGTATCTTATTCCTGTACTCTGTCTCTAGTAGAGGACTCCTCTCTGCAGTTAAATTGTTTTGAAGAGAACGTAGTTCCGCAGCATTATTTTGTGAACTGTCTTCTTCAATCACAACAACTAGAGGATTGTCAACACTTATATCCCAAGATATTTCTGATGCAGAGACCTCAGGAGCTGAGAATCCTTCTTCCTTTGAGGTCTGATGAGATTCTACACTGTCATTACGAGGAGATGGCAAAATATCGCTTGCATTAACAATCTCATAGGGACCCAAACCATTTCCATTTTCTTCTGTTTCTTCCACAGTGCCAATGTCCCAATCAATTTGAGAGCTATCTAAAGTAATATCCCAGTCAATCCCATCAGCTGCAATATCAGTTTCTACAGTCATTTGACCTAAGCCATTATATCCTCCTTGAGCTTTCATAACCTCCAATACTTCAGAGCTAATGGAAACATCAGTCGAAGGGGGACTTTCACAAACACTCCTCAGATTTGGTAACACAACAGCAGCGGTTTTCTGCAACCAGAACAAACAACTTAAGTAATCCATGCTACACCAAACACTGATGCTACACTAACAACAGATATGGGAAAGAAAGTCACAAAGTTCGTCGCCTACATCCTTTTCTGTATGAGCATCTTTGACGAAATCTGAGTAAAACTCAGTAGCCCGTGAGACAGAATCACCATTAAGTACTTCCAAGATTCTGCTAAATGTGGTTGGAAGAGATTTAGAGGCAGTTTCTAAAAGTTCTGACCTTACATTTATTCCCTGAATAGAAGAGAAAAGTCAAGTATATTATAAATGGAAAGAAAAATGAATAAAAAGGCTAATCCAATGGTAACAGAGTCAAGCAAGCTAAAACCTGCAGGCCCAGCTCCTGACAAGCCTCTACATATTTAGACGCCGAAACAGCTGCATTTCTTTTTATATCAGTTTCTTTGCGCTCCAATTCAGCTAGTTGCTGCTGTGTCTTCTGAATCTGCTTCTTCTGATAGGGGCTACAAAATAATCATAGAGCTCTTAGATATCTTGACAGAAAATTACTACAGTCAAATCATAGCTTAATTTGTTTTGCTAGTAGTGTGATAAAGTTAGTAAATTTACATCTCATAGTTAACATTTTGGACCATAGTCTGAGCAGCTTCACCAAGGAAAATGTATTCCTTCTCATAGGCACGCACTATTGCTTCCCAAACACCCTGACAAGAGTCAAAATAAGATCACGCTATATTGGAAACACACACACATATACATATCGTGAGAGAAAGAGAGAGAAGGTCTTACAGCATCACCTGAAAGCCGACCAAAAATATTACGGCTTTCTGGAGTTGACTTCAGAAGAATCTCATATATTTTTTTGGCTTCCAAATAACCGATCCCTGAAAATTAATGTTCAATCAGTACACTTTCGTGCTCAGCAAAAGTGGAGTGTAGAAAATATCTTCATCGGAACCACAGAGAATTGATGCAACCAAAATGTCACTCAATGGTATGTCAGCAGCTGAAATCTCCACCAATTTTCATTGTTGGTTTTTTTTCCTCTGACAAGTGAAATTTCCATCAAATTATACCAATTTTCTTTTAAATTATACTAGTTAGTAGTTACACCTTGTTTGGATGGGTGTTACCTATTGTTTTGTATCGTATTGTTACTTTATATACAATGTTTGCTTTGATTGTTACTTAAATTTTATCGTATCATGTAACGACAAAAAGTGTCACTTTAAGTAACGACCGATTTGGTATGCTCGCACCATTACCTTGTTTTTCCTCTCATCTTGCCCTTTCTTATTATTAAATAATTCTATTTTATCCTTTACCCCGCTTTTTTTGTAATACTTTTAACTCGTACCCTACTTTTTCTTGTAATATTACAAGTTTTTTCTTTATATTTGTTGGTGCGTGATATCATGAAACAACGACAAACAATACAATCTATCCAAATATTGTATACATCAAAATGATACAGTACAATACAATAACAATAGGATACAATAAATTACGAAAGTATGAAACGATATGTAAGAACCATCCAAACAAGCCGTTAGGCCCATGAAAAGAGCATAAAAGGTCAGAAAGTGAATAGCAAACATACTTCAAATATCATCATCTACCTGATTTTAATGACAAAAAAGAATATAAGAAAAGATTATCGGTTCTTAACTAACACAAAGATGTATGCCTATCCAAAACTGCTAAGTAACATTTTTACGGTTCCTCTTTTACTTTTTCTTTTTTTTATTTATTTAATAATTGTTAGCATTTTTGAGGGGAACCTTGGAGCAACTGTAAACTTGTCTTTATGTGACCTATAGGTCACAGGTTCGAGTCATGGAAGCAACCACTAATACTTGCATTAGGGTAGGCTGTTTACATCACACCCCTAGGAGGGCGGCCCTTCTCGGGACCCTGCGTAAATGCGGGATGCTTTGTGCACCGGGCTGCCCTTTAATTGTTAGCACTTTTACCGTTCTTAACAAAATAATCAGCAAATACACTTTCATTTCCCATTGTATTTTCAGTTTCTCAAAGAACTAATATAGCCTGCTTCTTCTTCTTCAAAAACAAAAGAAAAGGAGCCAGCATAGCCTGTTCTTATTAATGCTATACAAAAGGTCAAACAAAAAAAAATCTTGGTTTTAACCTCTAATTCTAAAATGGTTCAGCCAGTTTACAACTTAGTATGGCAGTACACTAATAACACAAAACTAACACTAGCTGATACTCCCTCCGTCCCAATTTATGTGAAGGTGTTTGGAGTTTAAGAAAGAAAGACTTCTGAAACTTATAGTTTAAAACAAGTTACTAATAAATGTAGAAAGGTATTGTTCTTTTTGGGATAGATTAAAAAGGAAAAAGTATCAAATAAATTGGGACAGAGGTAGAGTACTATTTCGAGGTACCAGCAAGGCAGCAACTAGGTCACGAGCATGAGCACACTTGATTATTATCAAATTCTAGGGCTTAAAAGCATAAATTTTTACAAGCCTGAATTGTTACATCATAAAATTCATGGGAAAAAAAAAAAACCTTCAACATCAAGAGTGTGAAAGTAAGGATCAATGTCTTTAGGCAGCGAAGCAAACGACGTCGTAATCTTAGCTCTCACGGCCGCAAGTCGCTTCCGCCAATCCGCCGGAATTCTCTTCCGATCAGCCAACCATTCTTCAATCCGATAATCAAATTCATCAGAAAAATGATAGACAGAAGAAAAATAAATAAGCAATTTAGAATTTTATCGAATTTTATTTATTTGTTAGTTGATTTTTTTACCTCCGAGGCGAGCGAATGCTATGTCGATTGGAAGATTACGAATATCGTCTTGGTTCTGCATTTCGCCGGAAAATATTCACCGCTTGATTTTTTCGCCGGAGTTTCACAGTGGTAGCAAAGAAATGGGTCTCTATATGCTAACGTGCGCCATGGAGTAGATGGAGTTGTCAACTCTTAGCTGCAGTGAAGGCAATGGGTTGGGCCTAAACAAAGCCCAACATAAAAGGTCGTTTTGGGCCGCAGTTTTGTGCAGTAAGACTCGGGTATTATCACTTTTAGCCCACGCCAGAAACTATTTACAATTAGTAGCCGAAAAAGTGTATAAAACTTGTATAATTTTTGTATATAACATACAGAATGTGTGTGTGTGTGTGTGTGTGTGTGTGTGTGTGTGTGTATATATATATATATATATATATATATATATATATATATATATATATATATATATATATATATATATATATATATAAATTTTATACATTTTTCGGCTATTTTTGAATTTCTTCGGTAAAAATTGCATGGGCAGCCTATTTGGATGCTCCAACTTAACCTATAACCAATTTTCTAAATTATTTATGGTAGTCAAGGCAGCAAATTTCAGACAGAACTTTCCTCCTCCATTACCACCACTACAATGTTATGCCAATATCCCAAGATACATATTCAAAATCAAAATACTCAAACCATGATACGCATATTATAAGCTGAAGAAGCTATTGAAGCCACGTTAGCAGAGGTCGTTAGAGTTAGTTCAAAAAATAGTTAGCACAGGGTCAAGTTAGTTGGATTCAACAAACTGAGCTGTCATATTCATTTTATAAATAATTGTACTGAGTTCATTACAATCAATAAGAAAGTATTATAATTTCCTAATTCTTCTTCTTCCAATCTTCTTCTCCTCTATTTCTGGGCTGGAACACTCAAGTATCCTCTGTAGATATCCTGTGCAGCTGTTGAATTCTCGATTTATATTCCTGAATTCAAGTGTAGTTAACAAATCAGTTAACGTTGGTATCAGAGCTTTCGAATTCTCGGCACTCATGGCGAAAGGAACTAGGTCTAATGGTGACACTGTTAATGAAAATTCATCTTCAAACATGGATAAACTGAGAGAGATGATACAGAAACTGCTAGCAAAGGTAGGGACTCTTGCTGGTGAAGTAGCTCATTTGAAAGGATTAGATAAAACAATACACGAGCTGAGGGAACAAATTACAATTTCAGGAGAAAAGCAAAAGGGAAAAACTCTATCGGAGAATGGCGAGGGAATATCTGGAGGAAGGCAATCAAGAGAGAGATCACAGGGTGAAATGAGTCCTGATTGTAACCATAATTACAATTCAAATCCTAATTGATGGTCAAAAATGAAGTTCTTGCGCTTTGCAGGTGAGGATCTAAAATCTTGGCTGTTCAAAATAGAATAATTCTTTTCAATGGAAAGAGTACCCATGGATGAGAGGATCGGAGTTGCTGCTTTACAGTTAGAAGGAGAGGCAATCCAATGTCACTTGTCTTTCATGAAATACAGGCAATATATTCAACCTGCTACTTGGAATGAATATGTGATGGCCTTAGTTGAAAGATTTGGTACTGATTCCTATGGAGAAAATCAAAAAGATCAAACAGTTGGGGAGTGTGAAAGAGTATCAAGTTGTCTTTGAAAGGAATTTGATTAGGATGACATTATCAAAGGAGAATGCTATCAGTTGCTTCATTGGGGGGGCTCAAACCTGAGCTGAATATTGCAGTCAAAATTAGCAACCCTACAACTCTATCATAAGTATACAAAGCTACTAGAATGCAGGAGGCATATCTCTCAGCCATCAGACAAACTACTGGTCAATCCACTTATACTAATCCACCAAAGAAGTACATGAAGTCGAAGGGTTATGACAAACCAATCCTTCATAATCCTAGCACTAGTAAGGTTCATAGGAGGAGATTGAGTCCAGAAGAAATAAATGAGAAGAGAGCACAATTTTTGTGCTTCTTCTGTGATAAAAAGTACATTGTTGGACATAAATGCAAGAATGCTAAGCAGTTGTATCTACTGGAACTTGAGGAGCAAGAAGAAGTGGAGCAATCAGAACTGGAGGGAACACAAGATGAACTGGCATTGCAAATCCATAATTCAGAATAGATGACAGAACAAATGGAAATTTCCATTCATACACTCAATGGATCATTGGGGTATATGACCTTGAAGGTGACTGGCTATTACTCCAAGAAACCATTGCATATCTTGGTTGATACAGGAAGTTCTCACAATTTCATTGATCCAGCAATAGTGGAGCAACTAGGATTCCCCATTACACAAATTTCACCTCAAGTAGTGGCTGCAGCTAATGGTGTGATAAAGGCGGACAAGGTTTGCAGGATTTCCTGGCTACTACAGGGTGTAGAATTTGCAGTTGAGTTCCTGATCCTACCACTGGGGTCTTGTAGAGTAGTACTGGGGCTACAATGACTACTAACATTGGGGGATATTAATATGAATTTCAGAAAGTTGACTATAAAATTCATCTATAAAGGAAAGAGGCATGTTTTGAGAGGAGCTGGTAGACATATATTGAATCCTGGAGCTGGGAAGTTATCCAAAATCACAGGTAATCACTCAGAACTTTGCATGATTTAGTTAGTACCAACCATGTGTAATGAAGTACAATGGTATTCTCTAGAAGCTAAAGAAATGACTAAACTTGATCCTAAGTTGTTGGCTTTACTAGATGAGTTCAAAATAATATTTGATGAACCTACTCAACTGCCCCCATCTAGAGGTGTATTTGACTATAGAATTATTTTACAAAATGGTACTGAACCAATCAATAAGAGACCCTACAGATATCCATCAGTGAAGAAGGATGTGATTGAAACTCTAGTTAAACAAATGCTGGATCAGGGAATCATTCAACCTAGCAGCAACCCCTTTGTTGCACCTATGGTATTGGTAGGGAAGAAATATGGGACTTGGAGACTATGTGTTGACTATAGAGATTTGAATAAGTCCACAGTGAAGAACAAATTTCCTATACCTATTGTAGAGGACTTACTAGATGAATTAGGGGGGATCTAAAGTCTTCTCTTAAATTGATCTAAGGTCGGGCTATCATCAACTAAGGATGGCTACTGAAGACATACCTAAGACTGCCTTTAGAACACACTCATGCCATTATGAATATCTAGTCATGCCCTTTGGATTGTCAAATGCTCCTGCTACATTCCAAGGCTTGATGAATTATGTGTTCAATGCTTTCCTCAAGAAGTATGTATTGGTGTTTTTTGATGATATTCTGATCTATAGCAGATCCTTAGAGGATCATTTATAGCATTTAAGGGATGTCTTTCAAGAAATAGTGAAGCATCAATTATATGCTAAAAGAAGCAAGTGTTTCTTTGGGATTAAAAGGATAGAGTACCTGGGCCTAGGGGTGTACAAGCCAAACCGAACCGACGAACCAAGTCAAACTAAAAAAAAATGACTTGTGGTTTGGTTTGGTTGATTTGGCATTGGGAAATAAAAAACTGATTACTCTTTGTTTGGTTTGGTATTAACAAAAAAAAAAGTCAAACTGAATCTAAACCAAACCGACATTTTATATATATTTGTAAGTATTTTCTAAACTATTTTATAGTTTTCAATGTCTTGAGATATTATTTATGTGTGGGCTTGTAAATTCACTATCCACTAAGTAGATTCTCTCTATATAACCTAAATCTGAAGCCCAAACTAAAATCCAACAAGACAAAAGACAATAAAATAGGTTATTCCATATCTTCCGTATCTTCCCTATATTTCAATTCCAAACTCAAAGAACCCCAAATATTGGAAACCCTTCCCTCTACTTCACACGAGCTTCTCGCTCAACAATTCGTGTTGAGAAGTAGCCATTGTTCAAGTTTGTAATTGCATACTAGTCTTACTGTTTCAATACACTTGGTTTGATTAAACCAATTATGTTATTTTGTCCCTTTAGATTTGGGTAGAACTGTTATCTTAGATTATTTTAATGAATAGTAATCATGCAGATAATTGATGATTATTTGATCTCTTTTTCAAGTACAATATAACTAAAAACGAAAACCAAAAATAAACTGAAAAAAACGAAGAAACCGAAAAAAATTGACTAAAACCGAAACCGAAAAAATTGAGTTTATGTTGGTTTGATTTGATTATAAATTTAGTAAACCAACATAGTTGGTTTTATTTTGGTTTAATGAAAAACTGAACCAAACCACCTCATGTACACTTCTACCTGGGTCATTTCATCACTAAAGAAGGCGTGTCTACTGATCCACAGAAGATAGAAGCTGTGAAGCAGTGGCTTATACCAACAACTATTAAGCAACTAAGGGGATTATGGGGATTAGCCGGATATTACAGAAGGTTTATTCAAGGATTTGGGATAATTTGCAAGCCATTAACTGATCTTCTACACAAAGATAGCTTCAAATGGTCACCCAAAGCTACTGAAGCCTTTGAGAAGCTAAAATTAGCCTTAACAAATGCTCTTGTACTGGCCCTACCTGACCCCACCAAGACATTTGTAGTAGAGACTGATGCTAGTGGATATGGTATTGTTGTTGTTTTGATGCAGCAGGGTCACCTAATAGCTTTCATCAGCAAGGCCTTATCTCCTAGGCATGCTACACTTTCAGTCTATGACAGAGAGTTACTTGCCTTAGTCCATGCAATCACTAAATGGTCCCAATATTTACTGGGACATCATTTCATTATAAGGATAGATCAGAAGGCTTTGAAGTACCTTATGGAACATAAGTTACACACCAATTCACAGCTAATGTGGCTGACCAAATTGATGCCCTTTGATTATGTGATCGAATACAAGAAAGGAGTAGAAAACAAAGTGGCAGATGCATTGTCAAGAGTGTTAGGAGCTGAATTATTGGCTTTAGTAGCATCCATTACTGACTCAGCTTTACTTCAAGCTATAGTGGACAACTGGTCTACTGATGATGAGTTGAAGATCCTTATCGAGCTGCTGAAATCCAACCCCACCACACCCTCACAATTTACTTGGAATCGTGATCAATTGAGGAGGAAAGATAGATTAGTGGTAGGGAAGGTGCAGAACCTAAGGACTGACATAATTAAACTATGGCACTCCTCTCCACACGGTGGCCATTTTGGTGTAGAGGTCACCCTCAAAGGACTGCTCACTCTATTCTATTGGAAGGGGATAAGAACTGATGTGAAGAACTTCATACAAAGATGTGATATTTGCCAGAAGAATAAGGCAAACTTGGCAGCTTATCTTGGCCTTCTACAGCCCTTACCTCTATTTGAGGTGGTTGTAAGGTCCCGTAAAATTTCGTAAAGGAATTTAAGGTTTCGTGGTGTCGGAGTAGGCTTACGTGCGTCTCGGATCTTTTGGGTTGAACAATGCATTAGGGAGTTGAAGAAAATCTTCGGAAGCATAGGGCATTTCTGCGGTTCATTCTGCGGTCGCAAAATTGATTTGCGGACCGCAGATCTGCCGCGAATTAAAGCAGGGAGATTGTTGAATTTGAAGGTCATTTCTGCAGTCCATTATGCGATCGCATATGCACTTCGCGGACCGCATTTCAGTCGTAAACTTGGCATGAGGAAATCTGGAATATGATTTTGCAGTCTAGTCTGCGGTCGCAGAATAGGTCTGCGGACCGCAGAACTGTCGCAGACTAGGTCAGGAGAGTCCAATTTTTGGGCATCATTTTCGCGGCCATTATGCAGGTCGCATATCGATTATGCGGCACGGTCTGCGATCGCAGACCCGGTTTCGACAAGCTTATGTTTTGGAAATTTTACCCGATCCCATTTTTATAAAAAGGCTTTGGGGGTCATTTTTAAGGACATCATATGATATTTTTAGAGAGAGGTGAGAGTATCTTAGAGAGAGAAAGAGAAGACCTAGCCATTGTTTCATCAATTCTTGCTCAAGGCTTGAAGATTTCATACGGATCTTGCTAAGACTTCAAAGAGGTTAGAATTTTTTTCTCCAATTCTTCAATTTTGAGTTTGGGAGTAAAAGATGGGTGATTGGGAGTATGATTCTTGGGTGTGAGAGTATTATGTATACATGCATGTATCAATAAGGTTTGTGGGAAGATTATTGAGCTCAAATAAGTAAAGATTGAGTTGTGGAATGAAGGAAATCTTGTAGAAGAACCTTATAGCCATATTTGCACACCTAGTGTTTGACAAAATACTCAAATGAGCTGAAACTATGAATATCTTCCTAATTTGTGTTCAATTTTGTTATGTCTCAAAATAGATTGGAATTGCTAGGATTTTCGAAATATTATAGTAATATAAGTAAATCTCAAATCGAGATATGTTGTCTAAACTCCTCTCTTAAAATTGAATCCCACTGTATTCATGTAATTTATGTAAGTCCCGAGTTGTTCATTATAAATGGCTATTCCAAATAAGTTTGTGTTGAAAGATATATGTTTAATATGTATCCCAAATGATTTTATCATGTTATGTTATCATTTGAGAATGTGTTCAAAGTATGGGTTATGCATTAAAAATATTTCGACTTCAAGTCAAGTTCAAACGAAGGCTAATATGCCAAATTTTGTGAAAAAACTCTATGTGCCTAAGACTCTTAATTGCTCACATGTATACTAAAAACTTTGATTTGAAATGCCTTGTTGTTGATGATGATGATGATGTTTGCAAGTGAAAAATGTGAGCATGAAATACTAAATACGACCGACGTGCCAAGAATGATTTTATAATTGTGGCCACTAGAGCCAAATGAAAAGATGTGAAAGAAGTATGAAACGAGATGATTGGTAGAAAAGGATGATGTCGATCCACACATCATTGTGGTGAGACGGCCTAGCCGATCGGGTCGTGATCGGACGCCATACCGCACATATGGTGGTAATTGTACTGGAAATTATAATTGAAATCGTGATTGTGGTTGATGTCTCGGATGAGACAGCCTAGCCGATCGGGTCGTGATCGGACTTCGTGCTAAAAGTACGGTGGCATTGGTATTATGAACGGTGGCATATTGGTACTAAAGATCTTACAACTTAAAATATGGAAATATATTTGAACACGGTCTTGGTCCTAACTTGAGGTTTGATGTTGTTTGAGGCTTCCACTGATATTATAATTGTTCTTGCTTGTATTATTAATCGTTCTATTGAGAGGGTGTTTTGTCATTCATACTAGTACTATTCCATATGTAATAACGTCCCTTTTGTCGGGGGCACTGCATCTTCAATGGATGCAGGTGGTTCCACAGCAGGAGACATTGATCAGTGATAGCGGTACACCCTCTTCCTAGCTGACTTGGTGAGCCCCACTTCATTTCGGGGTCATATATCTTTTGTTTCTTGTGTATTGTGTTTGAGGTATAGTTGGGGCCTTGTTGCCGGCACTATCATAGTACTCTTTCGTATCTATTAGAGGCTCCGTAGACATGGTGTGGGTTTTATTGATATTGAAAAAGTCAAGATAGTAATGTTGTATATATGTTACTTCTTCCGCTTCAAATTATGAAAGTGAGTAATTTGAGATTTTAAAATGAAGTAACTAATGGTAATGAATTAGTATTGCACACATGATCTCTTTATTGTCTAATTAACGAAAATATGTATTATCTTATTCATAAGTGAGTTTGGGTAGAAAGTATCTGACATGCTTGCTTGACCGGGTTCACTCGATTCAGCGTTGGTCGCTCTCCCCGAGTTCGGGGCGTAACAGTGGTATGGTCCCAAATAAGCACAGATTTTATTGATGACTTACCTAAGTCTAAGGGACATGAAGTCATCTTAGTGGTTGTTGATAGACTGAGCAAATATGCTCACTTCATGCCTTTAAAACACCCCTACACTGCACAGTCAGTAGCCAAGGTCTTTTTTGATATGGTTGTCAGGCTACATGGCTTACCTTAGACTATAACCAGTGACAGTGGTGTTGTTTTCTTAAGCTCCTTTTGGCAGGAACTCTTCTCACTACAAGGAGTTCAGTTGAATACTTCTACAGCATATCACCCTCAGTCAGATGGCCAGGCTGAAGTCTTGAACAGATGTTTGGAGACATACTTGAGGTGTTTCTGCAATGAAGACTCCACTGATTGGTATTCATGTTTAGTTATGGCTGAATATTGGTACAACACTTCTTATCACTCTGCTATCCACGCCACCCCTTATGAGGCAGCAGAGGTCGTTAGAGTTAGTACAAAAAATAGTTAGCACAGTGTCAAGTTAGTTAGAGTAGTTAGCTAGATTCAACAAACTGAGCTGTCATTTTCATTGTATAAATAATTGTACTTAGTTTATTACAATCAATAAGAAAGTATTATAATTTTCTAATTCTACTTCTTCTTCTTCCAATCTTCTTCTCCTCCATTTCTGGGCTGGAACACTCAAGTATCCTTTGTAGATCTCCTGTGTAGCTGTTGAATTCTCGAATTATATTCCTGAATTCAAGTGTAGTTAACAAATCAGTTAACACACCATTTAAAAACCTAAATATCCATAAATAAATTGGCGTCATTCAGTTACAATAGTTGTTTGCTCCTTGATTCTTGATTTTATGCCTTTTGGGTGTAATGTAATTCGTCCAAAACAGTTAATAAGTTGTATTTATTTATATTAGGAAGAAACTACTGAAACTCTTTGACTTAAATCGAAAAACTTAACAGAGGTATGAGCGGAGAAAATTAAAGCATGTCAACTGAAAATAGGGACAAAGGCAGAATTTCGACTATGGGCTTGGTGAACTCATTAGCTTTGGTCAAAATTTTGTATTTATCTTAAAATATTTAATTAATATAAAAAAATTATCAATTAAGAATTCAATTACTCAAAAAGACTAAAGTTCTGAATCCATACATTTCAAATCCTGAATTCACCTCTAAAATCACCATTGTTGCAAGCTTGAAGAAGTGGATCTTGAATTTTGAATCTAAATAGTGAGTTTAAATTTAGTGGGTGTTGTTGAAAAAACTTGAAAATATTGGCAAGTATGAAGGTTGATAGTTCAAATTTCAGAAAAACTACTCTCATTTTGAACATGTATGTCTGAAACTTTAGACATACATGTTTTAAGTTTGAAAATTCGAAGCTTAACTTTAGGCGTATATATTGAAAGTTTGGATGCATATATGGGAAGTTTAGCCTTGGCAAGCCAAACTTTGAACGCGTATGTCGGAAATTTGGCCTTGACAGGTCAAATTTCACCCGCGTATGTCAGAAGTATGCTTACACAAGCAGTATGTAAAACTTCAAGCAACATTTGCAACTTCAATTGCGAATTTATGTGACTTATGTTGGGAGTTATTTCCTAAAATGCGTAAATATACTTCGATCACTTATGCTGGGAGTTATTTCCTAAAATGCCTAAACTTATAAATATTTATAATTTTGACTTTACCTTAAATGGGGGTTTCAAAATCGGCTATATGTGAACTTGCCCCGCTAAAACATGTTTGAACAAGAATAAGAAATAATTATAATGAGAAATATAATATCCTTGTATGAATTGATTAAGAGATTAATTGGAGTCTGAAATATTTAGTAAGTAGTGTTTATTTAAATAGCATGTACAATTGGGTCATGTGGCTTTTAATTTTCCATTTACAAAGCTTAGAGCTTGTTTGACCAAGCATCTGGGAGGCTAAAAGTAATTTTTTTCCCCCAAAAAAGTTTTTTTTTTAAAAATTGAGTTGTTTGGCCAATATAGAGGTACTTTTGCCCCAACAGCAGAAGTAGTTTTTCTGCTTTTGGGAACAAGTAATAAATTCTAACTTCTTCCAAGAAACAGAAGTAGAAGGAGAAAATTAAGTTATTCAAGACAAAACTATCCTCACCATAAATTTATAGTTTTCAAATTATCCCTTACTAATTTAAGTTTTTTCTTTTCATTTTTGTTTCTAGTTTTTACCATTCTATTAAGATTAAAGATATGATATACATGAATCGTATTGTAACTTTCTAAATTCTTTATTGATTTTTCTTATTTTTTAAACTTTCCAAATTATCTTCTTCTTTTTTCACACTAAAGCAAATTATCTATATCCTTCTTTGAATTATCAATTCTCTTCTTATAAATAATCATTTATAATTTCTTCTATTATATGCTATTAGTTCCCAAATCTTTGAAACAATTATCAAATCTAATTTGTGAAAATGACATATAAATAGGTAATAAATTTACAATTGCATCCCATAATCTATCTATATATTATTAAAAGAAGAAGAAAATGCATCCACATTAAGTCAAGTGGCAGCCTCACAATAGGCCACTTGGCAATTTAGGACAAAGTTAGTAAGTTTAGGTAATAATTAGTTTTTTTTTGAATTTAAATTTTTTAAAAAATTAAATTATACATTATGTGTTGTTAGTAATTAGTTGCTCTTTTTGAATTAGAATTTAAACATACATAACTATTTATTTTATGATTTTTTAATATATTTGAAATTATTTCTATTTTACGGCTCAATGCCATCTTTCAAGTTTGACACTCAGAATTATCTAGTTACAACTACCATGGCTATACATAATTTCATCCGGCGATATTCTTCTACCGATAAGGAATTCGACTATTATGTTAATGAAGACATTACTGCAGAGATTGAGGAAGGAGATGAGCCTTCTGATATTCCTTTAGAAATGTGAGGCAAGTCTTCTACTAATCTGGAGATGTTGTTTGATATAAGTAGAGATGAAATTGTGGAGAAATATTATCGTGACTTTACTTATTATTTCAAGATGGATTATCAATATATAGTAATTACTGAATTTTATCGCTCTTCGCGCGATCATAAAAAATATCATTAGATCATATAGATTTAATTTCTTCGTATACCCAATTATTGAAAGTAATCACAAAGTATATGTTGTGAAATCTAATTTTCTTTAATAAGATAAACTAAAATGAGATTTGAAAAATAAAATTTGAATTTAAGTTGAAAAAATTTATTTAAAAATTAAAATTGTAGTTGGACATGCGTTTCACTTGAAAAAATATTAATGTTTTGTGAAAAGAAAATATCGTGTACTTCAAGACCATTTTTTTCAAACTTGAAACTCATCTTAAAAAATTCAGTTTAATGCATAACTTAAAAAATTTGAAGATGACTTTCGGAAAAAAGGAAAAAATTCTTATGGACAAATGGATCATTAAATTTTCGAAAACCAAACTAAAAGTCAAAGATCACCTACATATTTAGTGAAAATAAAGAGAAGTCAGCATAAAGAACCCGGGGCAATAAGAAGAAGCAACAATGTGTCAACAAAATAAATATATTGAATAATCAATTTATACTCGTTTTTTTTTTTTTGGTGTATCTAACTAATCAAAACATTATAACTAATTAATCGAATCAATCAGTTACAAAATGTATATCAATTAATCAAGATGCGATTTTCTCCTAAAAATACCCGGCTCTTGTTGTCCTTTTAAGATACTCCACATGCATAGCTTAATGTCACGATCCCAATTTTTCTCCGTAGAATGTCGTGATGGCACCTAATCTCTAAGATTAGGTAAGCCGATTTCTAACACAAGCCAATTTTTTTAGATAACGATAATTTGAAACATGGTTTAATAAAAGTGCCGAGACAAAAGCAGAATAAGCCTATGCGGCAATAACCATAATAACTTCCCAAGACTGGCAATACAGAGTCACGAACTCTAGTTAAATACATGGAATGATCTCAAGGATCGAAATAGAATACTGTTCAAATGGTAAACTGACTGTACAATGTAAGGAAGAGACTCCAAGGGACTGCGACGACCAAGCAGCTCTACCTTGAATCCTCGTGATCAACAAGCTAACTCCGTCGGAGTCCGATATCTCCAATACCTGGCTCTGCACAAAAATGTACAGAAGTGTAGTATGAGTACACCACGGTCGGCATCGAGTAAGTATCAAGACTAACCTCGGTGGAGTAGTGACGAGGTACAGTCAAGACACTCACTAGACAAAATAACCTATGCAATATAGTAGCATAAAGCTAATAATAGAAAGAAGAAATCAGTAAATGGCGACAAAGTCAACATGTGCATAAAGGCAGTAAAGCAATAAGAATACCGGAAAAAAATATCATTTAAAACCAAATAAGGAATACAAAGGACAAACAATTCATCAAGCTGTCTAGCACAAGTTTCACAACGAAATCACTCTGTGATACCTTATTTCATAGTCACAAGTCCCGGGTCTCAACCCGCCATCATATACTCACGGCACCTCGTACCCACATATCAAAATCATAACCGCACGGGCAACTCACGTGCCAAAATCACAATCTGTCCGACAATAGTCACAGGCTCACAGTCACAATCCGTCTGGCATGTTCACATGCTCACAATCACAATCTGCACGGTATAATCACAGACTTACTACCACAATCCGCCCGGTATATTCTCAGGCTCAATAGCAACATGAAAACGGATAATATCAGAATACATGGCATGATCAATAAATGTCAAGTTTCGTCCTCGTGAGCTAGTATAAGTGGTATGCTACAGTGTATGCTTGTGCAAGTGTATTGCTGCAGCCCAAATCAATAAGTAATAACAAAGACATCGAGTAGCTCATCGAAACAACAAGACATGTCACGCAAAGGGTATAACAAACACAATAAAAGTCACACCATCACACGAAGTTCACCAACACAATGTCTCCAATCCATCACACATCATCCCTGACATTTGCCATCCTTATCTTTCCTATAGCCGCCCGTATCACTCCGAGTAATAGTCACCCTTACCACTCCTCCCGGATAATAACACAATAGTCACCCGTATCGCTACGTACATTCAACAAAAGTGAGATTCCACCCTTATGCCCCGCATGATAACAATAGTGAAATGCCACCCTTATACTCTGCATAACAACAACCCAATCGCATAACGATTCACATGTACTATCATCACAACAACACAATATAATCAACTCGTATCACAAGTATCGGTTGGCCACAACCCTTCCAAATTTTTCACGATATCAATAATTTCACAACAAATAACCCACGGCTCAACACAACATGTATAGAATCTCAATAACAACAACATGAACAGAAAGATAACTCAGCAAGGAACAACACCTCCTTTAAACACAATTTTGAGTACAATAGATTAAATGCCTTTCGATAACTTTAATTAAAATTAATCGTTTAAGAATTAACTCAATAGTGAAAGTATCCCCATGAACTAGCAACTCAACAATAAAAGAAATCACTCAATGGTAAAAGTGGTAACAACTCCAGATAAGGCATATAAGAGTAAGCTCGGCAAGTAAAGAATGTGATAGGTAACGACAACTTCCAAATTTAGCATATAATAGTGGACATGGAGAATAAAGGATATAACAAGTGCCAAAAATTTTCAATTAAATACATAAAAGATGCCTAAGAGTTTAAACCAATAGAATTTTCACATATAAGGTCGAGTACATACTCGTCACCTCGTGTACACGGCTTTCACATTACAAAATAGCACAAACGACTCAATTCCTAAGGGTATTTCCCTCACACAAAGTTAGGCAAGATACTTACCTCAATGAAGCTAGACCGATACTCTAAAATGACCTCCTCGTGTGAAGCTACCTCCAGACGGCTCAAATCTAGGCAAACTAGTTTCATAACATAATTAAAACTCATAGGAACCAATTCTGAATAATAAAACTTGAGTCTTTAAGTAAAACTAAAATGTCAACCTAGGCCCGTACCTCGGAACCCGATAAAATTTATAAAACCCGAACACACATTCCGATACGAGTCCAACCATACCAAAATTATCAAATTCCGATATCGAATCACCCTTCAAATCCTCATTTTACATTTTGAAAGAGTTTTACAAAAATTTTCATTTTCTTCCATTCAATTCACTAATTTAATGATATATATTAGTATGGAATCATAAAATATAATCAATTTCAGATAAAGAACACTTACCCAAATCAAACTCGTGAAGAACCACTCCAAAATTGCCCAAAATCTAGGTTTCCAACTCAAAACAAAATGATGAAAATGACTAACCCTTGTCTCTTAACATTCGATCGCACCTGCGGCGTCGCTTTTGCGACCAAATCTTCACTTATGCGGAGAAGCACTGGAGTCCAGCTTTCACACCTGCGGAAAAAGTTTCACTTATGCGCAAACGCAGGTGCGAGCAAACATCACGCTTATGCGCTGACCATCGCTTCTCCGATCAAGAATTCTGCTCCTGTAGACGCGCAGGTGCTCCTGATACTCCGCTTCTGCGGGCTTCCCACTTCCAGCCATCTTTCACTTCTGCGACCATAATGCCGCATCTGCAGGCTCTCATCTGCGACCAGCCCTCCGCAGATGCGGACACACCAGAAATAGACCTGCCCAGCCTTAACCAAAAATGTTCCTAACGATTTGAATCATATACGAAACTCTCCCGAGTCACTCGGGACCCCGTCCGAATATACCAACAAGTTCCAGAACAATACACAGACCTACTCGAGGCCTCAAATCATATCAAATAATGTCATAACTACGAATCACACCTTGAATCAAACTTATGAATTTTTAAATCTTCCAACTTCCAAAACTCATACCGAAACACATCAAATCAATCCGGAATGAACCCAAATTTTGCACACAACTCCCAAATGACATAACATAGCTAATCCAACTCTCGGAATCAAAATCCGAACCCGATATCAATAAAGTCAACCCCTGGTCAAACCACGTAAATCTTCAAAAACTTCAACTTCCAAATTTTTGCCAAAATGCATCAAATTATCCTACGGACCTCCAAATCCAAATCTGGACACACGCCTAAGTCCAAAATCACCATACAAAGCTATTGGAACCATCAAAACACCATTCCGGAGTCATCTACACAAAATTCAAACTCCGGTCAACTCTTACCGCTTAAGCTTCTAAAACAAGAATCCTTATTCCAATTCAATCACGAATCATCCGAAATACGAAGTCGACCACACACGCAAGTCATAATACATAGTACAAACTGCTCGATACCTTAAGTCACCGAACGGGACGTTAATTCTCAAAACGACCAGTCGGGTCGTTACATTCTCCCCTTCTTAAACAAACGTTCATCCTCGAATGTGCCAAGAACCATTCCGAAGACATCAGACCACCGAATGTACTCACCATACATATACTCGCGGGGTGATCCCACGTCACCCCAATCCACATGAGCCTGACAACACCACCTCAATTGAAGATTATTTCTCCCGTCCACACTGACAAACCTTAGAACCAAATTTCTCGCCATCCGATCTTTTCCAAAAGACCTGATTCTTACATCAACACAAGGTATGGGCCTCAACCAGCTGTAACAACTCGTGCCTACCCCAACCAGGTACAAACACACAAGGTAACACACTACAGATATGTCCATAACAACATCTCTGATCACAATAGCTTCCCATAATCAAATACAACACCGACAAATAACCTCATCTCAGCTAAAACCTCATTCTAGACCTCCAAAATACCAACAACGATGCAATAAACACGAAGACCTCATAACTATTCACCTGAATCATCAAGTCACATTTAACGCCACCTGGGCACACACCGCGTGAGCTAAAAATCCCAGTAAGCATGACGCAAATATGACCAAATATGCAAAGAGAAACGCATAAGAGAACTATCAAACAAGCCCGATATCCATAACTCCCTATTAGTACCATACTACGAATCAATTTCAGAAGGGAAATTTAAAACATATGAACTAATCACAAGGATCTCATCCTGATATAACTTCCACCATAACACGTAGCCCGGTTCAAACATATCAAACCACATGAAAATGCGAGGATCCCATCCTCAACTCTAAATCATAAGTAGTATACACATCATACCAACCGGAACCTTCCACTAATTCAATTCCGCTAAACAAAATCATAAATTGTAACCAAACTTCCAAAAATCACATCAGAACTTATCGTAATGAGTAACAGAAAGACAATTCTAGCCTCATGGCTCTCAATAATGAACAAAAGCAAAATGATAGACACGGGCTACCATCATAGAATCTCCCAACAGGGGCAAACACATCAGCAGAGTACAAAATCACGAAACTCACCCATATGTGAAGCATGATAGGAGGACTCACCTCGATAAGCAGAACCAAATCAAAATAAGAATAGTGCTCCTCTATAACAAATCGAAACCATACCTGTAACGACATTATCTGGTATAGCAGCCTCAGTCGTACCGTAGCAAATATATCAACGGGCTGGGCCTCCCCCTATAGCCCCTCTACCCGCCTGTCCTACACCCCTAATTGGTTGTGCAGGTGGAGTAACAATTAGAATGGAGCCCATAACCTGAGTGCTCTTACGGAATCCGCCTCTCCCAAGTCTGGGACAATCTCTCACAATATGCTTAGTATCACCACACTCATAACAACCCCTCTGTGGGCGTGGCTGCTCATACTGAGTCTGTGCCGGATAACTAAAATAACCGTTGTAGGAACCCCGTACTGGTGGCACACTAAAAGAACTAACTAGAGCACCACGAGTAGTATGAAGTGCGGACTGGACTGGCCGAATGCACGATCCTTCGCTATGATGGGTCATAGCTAAAGAGTAAAATCCATTTAGCCCTCCAAAACTCCAAGAACTCTTGGTCTCCTTAGCCTCTCTTTTCTTACCCCGAACACGCTCTAATATCCTGGCAATCTCCACCACCTGCTGAAATAGAGTATCAGTCTGCAACTCCCGAGCCATGCAAAATCTAAGATCATAACTGCACCCCTCAAATGAACCTGCTGACTCGCTCTCTGAATATAGGAACCAAAGTAGGTACATGACAGGCTAACTCACTGAACTTGATGGCATACTCTGACAATGTCATGGTTACCTGGAGCAGCTGCTCAAACTCTGCACGCCACGTATCCCGGAGGGTCTGGGAACAAACTCCCTCAAGAACATCTCTGAAAACTGAGCCCAAGTAGGTGGTGCCGCATCGGCTGGTTTGCCCTCCTAAAAAACTTAACACCGCTGATACGCCGCTCCCGATAGCTGAAATATAGTAAAAGCAACTTCGCTCACCTCTACAATACCCATGGTGCGAGAATACGGTGACACTTCTCTAGAAATCCCTGAGCATCCTCGGTAGATGTGCCACTGAAAGTAGGTGGACTATACCTCTTGAACCTCTCAAGTCTCTTATGTTCCTCCTCTGATGCCCCTGGTCTAACCTCAGGCTGAACCGGAATAACAGGTTATACCGGCACCATACCCGAAACCTGACCAATGTGAGTCCGCTGCTCTGGTGTACGGGCGGTGGAAGTCTGAGCTTCTTCCCCAATCTATGAAGTAACTAGTGAATGGAGATCAATCCCTCCTAAGCCAATGTACCAAACATGCTCAGGAATTGTGCTAAAGTATCCTGAAGTCCGGCCCGGTGCCTTTCCCCCAACCGGAGCTACTGGCGGCTCCTCAACTGCTACTCTGATAGGTGCTCTAGCTGTGGCGCGTGCCCTTCCTCGGTCTCTACCTCATCCTCGGCCTCTCGCGGCTTTTGTAGGGGGTGCGGGTGTCTGCTTAGCTGACCCGGTAGCGCGTGTCCTCACTATTTGTGAGAGAATAGAGATACAAAGGCTCAAACTTCGGAATCAACAAATCCGCACAACATGAATGAAAGAAGTGGAATCTTTTCCTAATAATTCTGTAGCCTCTCGAAGATAAGTACAAACGTCTCTGTATCGATCCGCAAGACTCTACTAAACTTGCTTATGACTCGTAAAACCTATGAACCTAGAGCTCTGATACCAACTTGTCACGATCCCAATTTCCCTCCATAAAATATCGTGATGGCACCTAGTCTTTAAGACTAGGTAAGCCGATTTCTAACATAATTAAGCTAATTTTTTAGATAATGATAATTTGAAACATGGTTTAATATAAGTGCCGAGACAAAAGCGGAATAAGCCTACTTTGTAATAACCATAATAATTTTCCAAGACTGGTAATACAGAGTAGGGGTGCTTATCGGCCAAATTGGGCAGATAATTACACTTAACGGTTCGGCTTAACGGTTATCGAATTATAAATATAGTAATCTGCTAGCCATCCAATAAGACAACGGGTGGATTGGTATCGGATTAACAATTATCGGGCGGGTTATCAGCTAAACCAAATAGAAATTTTTTGAACAATCATTCAATCAATACCAAACAGTTTCAAATTACTACCAAAATTTTAGAACCATCTAAGATCTAACCAAACAATATTTTTTAATTGAAGAGTCTTCAAGACTCATACTGTTATACACGTATTAACCAAATTTTTAATACCATCAAAACTACTCATACCGACATATATGTATTAATCATTGAAATTTTAATTTTTCGACTTCTCAGTTCTCAGTTCAAGAGAGAGACGAGACTGGCGACTTCTCTGCCTCTGGTAGCTGCAGACAATTGAGAATTAGAAAATAGAAATTAGGGATTTAGCCATTTAAGGTTTCAATATTATTTTATATACATAGGGGTAAAAGTGTAAATATAAAACTCTTTAACGGGTTAACGGTTTATCCGATAAGTAAATTGAGTAATTCGTCCCCAAACCATTAAACCATTATACAATAGATTAAATGCCTTTCGATAACTTCAATTCCAATTAACTGTTTAAGAATAAACTCAATAGTGAAAGTATCCCCATGAACTAGCAACTCAACGATAAAAGAAATCACACAATGTTAAAAGTGGTAACAACTCCAAATAAGGCATATAAGATCAAGCTCAGCAAGTAAAGAATGTGACAGGTAACGACAACTTCCAATTTAGAATATAATAGTGGACATGGCGAATAAAAGATATAACAAGTACCAATAATTTCCAATTAAATATATAAATGATGCCTAAGAGTTTAAACCGATAGAATTTTCACATATAAGCCCGAGTACGTACTCGTCACCTCGCGTACACGGCTTTCACTTTACACAAATACCACAAATGACTCAATTCATAAGGGGTATTTACCCCACACAAAGTTAGGCAAGATACTTACCTCAACGAAGTTAGACCGATGCTCTAAAATGACCTCCTCATATGAAACAACCTACTGACGGCTCAAATCTAGCCAAAATAATTTCATGACATAATTAAAACTCATAGGAACCAATTCCGGATAATAAATCTTTGGTCGTTAATTAAAACTACAAAGTCAACCCCGGGCCCGCACCTCAGAATCCGATAAAATTTATAAAACCCGAACACCCATTTCGATACGAGTCTAACCATACCAAAATTATCAAATTCCGATATCGAATCGTCCTTCAAATCCCCATTTTACATTTTGAAAGATTTTTACAAAATTTCCTATTTTCTTCCATTAAATTCCTTAATTTAATGATATGTATGATTATTGAATCATGAAATACAATCAATTTCGGATAAAGAATACTGACCCAAATCAAAATCGTGAAGAACCCCTCAAAAATCGCCCAAAATCGAGGTTTCCAACTCAAAAGAAAAGGTGAAAATGACTAACCCTCGTCTCTTAACATTCTACCTAGGGATCGCACCTTCGACACAATTAGTCGCACCGGCGGCATCGCTTTTGCGACGAAATCATCGCTTCTGCGGAGAAGCACTGGAGGCCAACCTTCGCACCTTTGGAAAAAGTTCTGCTTGTGTGCAAACGCAGGTGCGAGCAAACATCACGCTTCTGCGCTGACCATCGCTTCTGCGATCAAGGTGTAACCGGAGTCGTCTGCACAAAAGTCAAACTCCGTTCATCTCTTACCGCTTAAGCTTCTAAAACAAGAATCCTTATTCCAAATCAATCTCGAATCATCCGAAATTCGAACTCGACCACTAATAAGTGGGGATTTTGACTACTTATTAGCGCCTTTTAGCTTTCGTTTTAGTCCAAAAATAATTAATTGTGTTCTCGAAAACTGATGAAATATGCTTAATTGCAGGAATATTGAAAAATGAGCTTCCAAGATGAAATCCAACTCAAGAAGAAGTGATCTGAACTCAAGGAGAAAAACAGACACAAAAGCTTAAACTGCGGACCGCAGAACATCATCTGCGGCCGCAGATTGTGCAGAAGAACTTATCAGAGATTTGTGAGAAGTGTGGTCCGCACATGAAATGTGCGGCCACAGAAGCTAGACAAGAGCAAAAGTTCAGAGAACCTGCATATCAAGTTCAACGGAAGTGCGGACCGCACAATAATTATGCGGCCGCAGAAGTTCAGCTACGCGGCCGTAGTTGCATTTGTGCGGTCCGCAAAAGTGCCATGAGCGGCCGCACTCAGAAATGTGCGGACTGCAGAAAGAGAGAGATGCGGTCGCGGTTCAGAATTGTACGGCCGCAAGATTCCAATCTTGTCAGGTTGAAGCAAAGTGAGGACCACACATGGAATTGTGCGGCCGCAAAACCTCCGAAAGGGCATTTTTGTCCGAAAATTCTGGCTCTGTATAAATAGAAGAGTTTCACTTTTTTAGGTCAAGTTTTTGACATTAGCAGCTACAATAGCCGTTTTCCTTCACTCTATTTAGTAGTTTTTGCCATTTTGAGCTTTTTAAACATAGATTTCTTTATTTTAATTAGCAATATTGGTTTAATTATCATTTCTTCTTCTATTTCTTCCGTCTTAAGCATGAGTAGCTAGATTTTTACTAGGGTTGTGACCTAACCCTAGAGTGTAAACTTAATGGGTGTTTGATTTATTGCTTGTTTATGGTTGGGTATTTAATATTTAGCCCTGTTCGTGCTTTTAGTTGTAGAATTAATGGTTACAAATATTATTTCATGCATATTTGACTTGGTCTCTACTTGAGAAAGAGAGACTTAGTCTAGAAAATTTTGGCTAACAAGAAATTGGGATGAATCAAGAGATTGATAGTCCCAATTAAAGGGTTGAATCTAGAGATAGAAAAACCCGACTTGAGCTTTGTATCAACCGTTTTGTTCAACACCCATTTGGACTTGAGAAAGCCAAATTGGGCAAAGTCACTCTCTGACCGAGAGGTATTGAGTAGGTACTCAAGTGTTGATGGCTATATTATACCCCGACCAATAAAACAAGTTTTAAAGTTTACAACCCGTTAGGCAAACACCTAGGTGAAGGTCATAGCCCTAGGCCTTTTACAGTATTTGAAAAACAACAACAAAAATAATTTTTTAGTTTCATTACTTAATCTTGCAATCTTAAATTGGAATAGACATAGAACAAGCATCAATTTGTGAAAGTGTAATTTGAGATAGTTCATACTCATACGCTACAATTTATACTCTTAAATCCCACATATAGCTCCCTGTGGAATTCGATCCCAACTCCTTGTTTTGTATTACTATTGAAATCTACCGTTTCATAACCTTGAATTGAGGTGTGAACTTGGACGAATACCTAGTACGAAGCTGCTCGATACCTTAAGCCACCGAACGGGACGGTAATTCTCAGAACGAACGATTAGGTCGTTACACTTGATCTTCTCCTGAAAGCTTCACTGGACCAATTACTCAGTTCGATTGCAAATGTGATTAAAACAGTTCCAAGACAAAACAATCCTCATAAAGTTAGCATCGTTTCTGCAATGAAATTTAAGCGTGGAAGCTTTTCAACTTTGACTTTATTGCTCGTTTTTTTTTTCCACTTCTCTCCGTATGTGAAAATTTTAATTTGACTATAGTAATTCTTCCTAATTTTATGCAAAATCCACTAAAAATTAGAATTTTCCTGGAATACTCGTATCGTTTTAGCCAATAAATTCAATGTATTTTTTTAATATATAAACGATCAAAGTGCTTCAATGGAAAAACAGGAGAGGGGACAATTGAAACTTTCAAGAGAAACAAAACTACATTCACACAAGTCCAAATTGTAAAAAGATAGGGTATATCAAAATGGTTGTTGCTTCAGTGAAGAACTTCTACAACGCTTCTGATCCCCCGCGTCCTTTCTTCTTCGCTTGCTTCACCCCCATGATATCCATGAAACTTTAAACCCCTAGCGGAAGAGCTGGTGTAGGATCAAGGAAGAGCTATGAGCCCGTTTGAATTAGCTGATTTGAAATAACTGATAAGCATTAGGTGGAGCAAAGTATTTTTAAGTGCTGAATTGATTTAATAAATAAGCAATTACGTGTTTGGATACAAGTGTTGAAATTGATAATAAACTGCTGCAGTATTTGATAAAAATGTGTTGATAAGCTCTATTTCTGTTAAAATGACTTGAATAACCTTAGACTGTTTACACTTATAAGGGCGTAATTTCTTCAAAATTTTAGATTCCAGATCGATTCAAATACAAAATATTCTATTTATTATTTTATTTTAAATACAACTATAATTAAATAAGATAATTTTTATGATAAATATAATTTATTTTATGATAAGCATATAATCATAAGTTATAATAATTAATAAATTGACAAAAGTTTCTCAGTAAAACAAATAAACCTAAATAGGATAATATATTTGAAGAGAAACACTGTCTTCATCACTACAACACTTTGAAACCAATACACCAAAAATTTGATATGTTCTCGTTTTTTTACATACAGTTCAAAGATTAATACAAAATCACATAGATACAAATATGCAAAGGAATAGAGAATTTGCTTACCTCAAATAGTCAATGACAATTGCCGACTTAAAGAGACATGGGGTTTAGGTTGAAAATATACGTGAGGCAATGAGTATCGATGTAGGAGTTTTATTTAGACATTTTCAAGAGCTTTCAAAAGCTTTTCGTATGAAGTTTACCTGGTCAATAAGAGGGGGGTACTTTCAGATTCTCGTCTCAAGGGCATTTCCGCCAATCACTTCAACAGTGCCAAAATGCCCTATTCCTTGAGTCACTGGAACCGCTGACCCAACAATTGCCGACTTAAAGAGACATGGGGTTTAGGTTGAAAATATACGTGAGGCAATGAGTATCGATGTAGGAGTTTTATTTTGAAAAGAAATATTTTAGGGATAAAATAGTAAAAATTTTGGTCAAACTTAAAATGCTTATAAGCTAAAAATCCATAAGTTGGGGGTGACCAACTTATGACTTTTGGCTTATAAGCACTTTTAACTTTACCAAACGCGTAGATAAGTCGAAAAGTGCTTATAAGCTAGTTTGACCAGCTTATAAGCTTAGCCAAACACCCTCTATATATGGTGCTGATACAACCAGAGTTCCAAATATATAGTAGCGGTGTTGATGCCATACGTGAAATTAGAAAATGACGTTGGATTGTTAATGACTTGGTCCCATAACCTCATTCATCAGAACAATAAACCTATTTATGCTAAATCATAATGCAGGGTGTTTGAATATGGTGTATCTATTTATATATTAATGGTTTAAAAATATAATGGTGAAGAGTTCATTCAAATTCTGTAATTAAGTGATGCATGTATAAAGGTGTAACTGAATATTTTTGGAGAAATCCATGATCGTATAAAATAATTAATTTTATGACTGAAACTTTATGTAAAGGCTTTAACATCAGAATGGAAAATGAATTGAAGAAGGGAAAACAGAGGAAACATTTGTGAAAATCTGAGAAAAATGATAAATAAGAATGGTGGCTTAAGAGACATGCCACATAAGCTTCTCAATTGCCCAGCTTTATGTAAATATATAGATTTGTGGATAGACTTCTAATTTATACTGAATGATGTATTTTAATTACTCAAATTATCATATAACAATAAGTAATTATACTAGATAATATCATATGCTTTGGTATAACTATATATGTAAAATTGATTCTTTAATATGTTTGTTTATTTTATGTTTTATATTTTAATTAAATAAAATTTAAAAATAATAAAAGTCTCTTACGATAAATATTTAAGTTCAGTTTTCTCTTTAAAAGAATTATAAGACCTTGGTACTATCCTTTTTGGTAATTTGACACTCAAAAGATTTTTTTTAGAAAGATTGAACAATCACAATTTGTTTACCAAATGTTGCAAAAAGTACTTAAATGAATTGGCCAAATACAAATATTTTTTTTTCAAAAGTACTTCTAAAAAAGGTATTGTTCAAAATAAGCAGATTTTGGCAGTTTGACCGAACGAGCTCTAAATTTGTTCTTAATTTCTAATTAGAATGGATGAATATATCATTATGAGAGACTCATGGAATGATATAAAACCGTGGTCTAATAGTTAAGGAAGAATGACATCAAAGACATAAATCACTTAGTAAATTCTCATACTTTCTTAAACCTTAATAAGCAAAATAATCCGGTGTATATATTGATAGAAAATAGTAGACACCCGTTAATGGAATAGTTATTGTATGTGTAAATTTCTCGGACACCACCATTATTAGCAAAAAAATGAGAGATTTGTGGAATGTCCATTTGAGATTCTATTCTTTAACTTGATAAAACTAGCCATTTGATATGATTATTGTTGTTCTGTAACCAAATAATAATTGACTATTAATTTTAAGGTAGGAATTGCACTAGGTATTCCCTTTCAACAACCTTATTTAAAATATCTGATTTTTTAAAATTATTTAAAGTTTAACTAGTGTCACTTTAGACCTGGCTGTTGTTTCTGCTCATGCTCCTCCTCCTCCTCCTCTTCTTCTTCCTCCTCTTCTTCCCCCTCATCGTCCTCCTCCTCTTCTTCTTCGTCTTCCTCTTCTTCTTCCTCTTCATCTTCTTCCTCCCCTTCTTCCTCTTTTTCCTCTTCTTCCTCTTCTTCTTCCTCTTCCTCTTCTTCTTTCCCGTCTTTCTCCTCTTCTTCCTATTATTCTTGCTCTTCCTCCTCTTCCTTTTCTTCCTCTTCCTAGTCTTCTTCCTATTATTCCTCTTCTTCTTCCTCCTTTTCTTCCTCCTCTTCTTCCTCTTCCTCTTCCTCATCTTCTTTCACTTCTTCCTCTTCCTCCTCTTCTTCCTCTTCTTCTCCCTTTCCCTCTTCTTCTTCTTCTTCCTCTTTTTCCTCCTCTTCTTCTTCTTCTTCTTCGTCTTCGTATTCTACTTCTTCGTCTTCTTCTTCTTCCTCCTCCTCTTCCTCTTCTTTCTCCTCCTCTTCTTCTTCTTCTTCCTCTTTTTCCTCTTTTTCCTCTTCTTCTTCTTCCTATTCCTCCTCCTCTTCCTTTTTTTCCTCTTCTTCTTCTTCTTCTTCTTCCTCTTCCTCCTCTTCTTCTTCGTCTTCTGCTTCTTCCTCTTCTTCTTCTTCCTCTTCCTCTTCTTCTTCTTCTTCGTTTTCTTCTTATTCTTATTCTTCCTCTTCCTCTTCTTCTTCTTCTTCTTCCTCTTCCTCTTCTTACTCCTCCTCTTACTCTTCCTCTTCCTTTTGCTCTTCTTCCTATTCCTCTTCATCTTCCTCTTCTTCCCCTTCATTTTCCTCTTCTTCTTCTTCTTCTTCCTCTTCCTCTTCCTCCTCTTCTTCTTCCTCATCTTCGCCTTCCTCTTCCTCTTTTTCCTCTTCCTCCTCTTCCTCTTCTTCTTCTTCTTCTTCTTCTCCTCCTCCTCCTCCTCCTCCCCCTCCTCCTCCCCTTCCTCTTCTTATTCTTCTTCTTTTTCTTCTTCTTTTTCTTCACAATGACTCAATCAACTAATCTATGAGATTTCTTCTTTGATTAGATTCAATTAGGGGTGGCATTTTGAGCCCAAGCCCAACTAACCCGCCCAACCAGCCCAGCAAATAATGGGTTGGGTATGAAAGAATTTTATTGATGGGTCATTCTGGGCTAAGCCCATTTCAACCTGTTAAAATTGTTAGCCCAACTCTAACCCGTTTAGGTGCCCAAACAGACCCGTCAAACTCCCAAAACCTAAACACAAGACGCTTTCTCTTCCACTCTCTGTGCACTCAAAAAACTGACTTGTTTCTCTCTAAACTTCAAATACGATCTCCAGTCTCTGTCTTTTTTCCGGTGACTTCCATTTCTCTGATATCTTCCTTCTCTCCGGCGAACTCTTTGTCGGAGTTTTCTCTGGATCTCGAATTTTGTCTATCAGATAAGGTAAGTGTGTTTGATCCTGTCAAGGATTTCTCATGTTATCTTTTCAAATGGGAAAGCCAAAGGTGACTGATTTCTTCATCGTTTTGCTATTTAGTTCAGCACACTTATGTTAAAATAACGAACTTTCTGTTAGTTTGGAATGTGTTTCATTTGATGTGATAAAAAGTGGCCCTTTTCCACAAAGATAAAGGACTATTTGTGTCCATGATTCTATAATAAGAATGAAAATACACCAACACTCATACATAAGGGACTATTTGGGGCTTTTTCTCATTTCTACAACCTGCCTTTATTTTGTTTCAAATATTTGTCCTTTCTGCTCCAACAGTAGCATTATTTCTCTTTATTTTAGGATTATATTGTATAGTTCATTGATTAATCTGTTGAAAGAATGGGAAATTAAAAAGAAAATATTTTCTATAACTTTAGATAATGCAAGTTATAATGATGGTGTTGTGGGTTACTTGATTGAGCATTCTAAGCTGACAGATTCTTTGCTTTGTGATGGAGACCTTGTCAATATCAGGTGTGCAAATCATATTTTGAATTTGATTGTTAAAGCATGTTTGAAAATAAGAGAGAGTGTTATTTTTAACATTAGAGAAAGTATAAAATATATTAAAGATTCTGAATCAAGGATTGTCAAATTTGTTGAGTGTATCAAGAATCTTGGTTTAAAGTTGACGGGAAAAGTGCACCCATATGTGTCTATTAGGTGGAATTATACATATTTGATGCTTGATAGCGCTTTTGTAACAACCCAGCTGGTCGTTTCGAGAGTTATAGCCCTGTTTCCCCTATTTCTGCTTCTTTTTATTTTCTTCAGCTATATTGTGATATATCGGGTTAGTTGGGTCGGGTCCAGATTGGTTTCGGAGTGAATTGAGACACTTAGTCTCTTTATTAGAAGCTTAAGTTGGAAAAGTCAACTGGATGTTGATTTATATGTAAATGATCTCGGATTTAAATTTTGATAGTTCTGTTAGCTCAGTTAGGAGATTTTGGACTTAGGAGTACATCCGGAATGTGATTTGGAGGTCCGTAGTGGAATTAGGCTTGAATTGGCGAAAGTTGGTAATTTGGCGATATTGGTCGGCAGTGGAAAATTTTGATATCGGGGTCAGAATGAATTTCCGAAAATTGGAGTAGGTTCATGGTGTCATTTGTGATGTGTGTGTAAAATTTGAGGTCATTCGGATGTGGTTTGGTAGGTTTCGGCATCGTTTGTGAAATTCGAAAGTTTAGAAGTTCTTAGGCTTTAATCCAGGGGTAATTTGGTATTTTGATATTGATTTGAGTGATTCGAAGATTCGACTAAGTTCGTATGGGGTGATATGACTAGTTGGTATATTTGATTCAAGTTCCGAGAGCCTCAGGAGGTGTTTCGGATGCTCAACGGAAAGAAGTTTTGGACTTAGGCTTGGCAGATTTTTCTGGTGTTTTCGCACCTGCGGTGGGAGGCCCGCAAGTGCGGCCCCGCATAAGCACTTAGAAAGTCGCAGATGCGGGCAAGGCTAGGTTAGATAGGAATCGTAGGTGCGAGAAGGGGAACGCATCTGCGAGCCCGCAGATGCGAGGCTGAGACGCAGATGCGGAAAAGAGGAGTTTGGTTGTTTCTGTAGAAGCGGAGGGAAATGCGCAGGTGCGCGTCCGGAGTTGCGAGACCCGGGACGCAGGTGCGGGGCCAGTGCATTAAGTGAGTTTTCGCAGAAGCAGAGTTCCCAACCATAGAAGCGGCTCCGCGGGTGCGGATATTGGACCGCAGGTGCGGTTTTGCTGGGCAAAAAGTATAAATAGAGGACTTCGAGATTTTTCCTCATTTTCACAATTTGGAACACGGACTTTGGAGCTTTTGGAGCGATTTTTGGAAGGAAATTCAAGGGTTATCACTGAGGTAAATTCCTTGAGCCTAATTATCCTTAGCTATGGTGTTTACTCGTTGATTTCTCACCTAATTAGTAGGGTTTTGAAGTGAAAATTGGGGGTTAGGGCTTGGGATTTTGGAGAGTGGATTTGGGGGATTTGAGAGACCAAATGATGTCGGATTTTGATGAAGTTAGTATGGTTAGACTCATGAGGGAATGGACTTTGGGGTTTTGTGACTTTTGTCAGATTTCGAGACGTGGGCCCGGGGGCCGGGTTTGAGTCGATTTCGGATTTTGGCCATAATTTGGTATTTTTCTTGTGGAATTGATTTTTTTAGCCTATATTGATCATATTGTATTACTTGTGGCTATATTCGTGATGTTTGGAGGCCGAATTAAGAGGCAATGGCATTCTAGAGTAGGACTTTGCTTGGTTTGAGGTAAGTAACGCTTCCAAACTTGGTTTTGAGGGTTGAAAACCGCGAACTATGAGTTAAGTGATTAGTATTGAGGTGACCCACATTCCAAGTGACGGGCGTGCGGGCGTGCACCGTGAGAATTGTGACCTGGGTGATTCCATGGCACTGTTTAGTGACTCTATCCTATTGAGATCCATTTTTTATCATGTGATTAAGTAGTTGAACTGTAAATCATGCTAGATATCATGTTTAGGCCTTGTGTCGGTATTGTTTGGACACTTAGAGGTTGTTTCTTGCTGTCATCTCACTAGTTTTCATTCACTATTTCATACTCAGTCATGATCATGCATTTTGTATCATATCTCGGTCTCAATTATTTATTGATTCATCATTTCATTATTTCGGGTTGTTTTCATGACATCGTGATCCCGTGGTGAGACTGGAGAGGTTGATAACTGACTGAGGCCGAGTGCTTGGTTATGAGTGACAGTTATAGGATCGGGCTGCACGCCGCAGCGGTTATATTAATGATTATGATAGCGCTTGGGATGTAGGAGCCCCTCTGGAGTCTGTAACACACCTCCAGTGAGCGAAAATGATATTATTGAGGGATGGATTTCCCTGGCCATGGATTTGTCCAAAGTACTTGATACCTGGAGATGGATTTCTCCACAAGGTTGGATTGCCCTTTTTCCTCGGTGCTGGTGACGTATAGTCAGTGTTGTATATGTTACGGGATAGATTTCCCTAGGCCGGATAGCCATATATAGTACCGAGTGGTTGAATACTTGAGAGTGGAGCACATGGTGCATTTCATACAGTCTGTGCATTGGCATGTAGAGATAGCTGAGTTGTATACCTTACACTGTTCAGAGTTGTATTTCCTTTACTGTTTGAGATGTATATTTGGCGTGAAAGCATGCCTACGTTTCTGCACATTTATTTCTATTATATCTGTTGAGGTTGAGTTCGTCACTACCTTTCCGTCCAAAGTTTGGACTTGTTACTTACTGAGTTGGTGTACTCACGTTACTCACTGCACCTTGTATGCAGATCCACACGATACCGGTCGTAGCGGTGGTTGCTGATTAAGGATCCTAGAGTTTTGGGGACTATCAAGGTAGCTGCACTGCGTTCGCGGGCCTTGACTCTCCTTCTTTATCATTGTCGTACTTTCAGTTTATATCTCTAGACACTGTAGTAGACTGTATTTCAGATGTAGACGCTCGTGTACTCAGTGACACCCTGGTTTTGGGCTGGATTGTATCACTTTGGGATTTTCATATGTTTTAAACAGTTTTTCTTTAATGTTATATGTTTCCGTTAATGTTTTCAAACTTATTGTTGTTAGTGTTGGGTTGTTGAGTTGAGGCTGGCCTAGTTCCACGATAGGTGCCATCAAGACGGTTGATTTTGGGTCATGGCAAGTTGGTATCGGAGCGTAGGTTACATAGGTCTCACTAGTCATGAGTGGGTTTAGTAGAATCTTACAGATCGGTACGGAGACGAATGTACTTAACTTCGAGAGGCTACAGAACCCTTAGGAAACTCCACATTCTTGAATTCTTGTCGTGCGAATCTGTACTTAACTTCGAGAGGCTACAGAACCCTTAGGAAACTCCACATTCTTGAATTCTTGTCGTGTGAATCTGTTGATTCTAGTAACTAAACATATGTTGTTTCATTCTCTCACAGATGGTGAGGACTCATACTACCGGGCAGGATGGACAGCCACCAGTACCACCAGCCAGGGCCGCGAGAGGCCGAGGGCGCGGTAGAGGCCACGGTAGGGGCAGAGGTGCAGCCCGCACAGCAGCTGGGGTAGTACCTGCAGATCCACTAGTTTCCCCAGATCAGGACCAGATTCCGGTTGTTGATGCACCATCTCAAGAACCACCTGTGCCTATTGTGATTCCAGGCCTTCAAGAGGCCTTAGCTCAGATTCTGACTGCGTGGACTAGTCTTGCTCAGGCGGTCTCTAATCCGACCGCAGTAGCAACTTCTCAGGCCGGGGGAGGTGCTCAGACTCCCGCTGCCCATACACCAGAGCAGGTGGTACAGGGATTCCAGACACCGGGGGAACCACCAGCCCAGCCGGTTGCAGTTGCTCAGGACTATGTGGTTCCTGCTATGCCTGAGGATGAGCAGCATATATTGGAGAGGTTTGGGAGACTCCAGCCTCCATCTTTCAGTGGTGCAGAGGGTGAGGATGCACAGGGTTTCTTGGATAGGTTTCAGAGGATACTCTGCACAACAGGAATTCTGGAGACCAGTGAGGTCTCATTCACTACTTTCCAGTTCTCTGGGGCTGCTTCAGTTGGTGGGAGGCTTACGAGAGGCGTAGGCCAGTCAGCGCAGAACCCCTTACTTGACAGCAGTTCTCTGTTATCTTTATGGAGAAGTTCGTGCCTCAGACCAGCAGAGAGGAGTTGCGCAAGCAGTTTGAGCAGCTTCGTCAGTGTGATATGTCGGTGACGCAGTGTGAGATGCGATTCTTGGAGTTGGCCTGTCATGCTATCTGGTTGGTTCCCACAGACAGGGAGAGGATCAGGAGGTTTATAGATGGCCTCACCTATCAGTTGCGATTGCTTATGACTAGAGAAAGAGTGTCTGATGCTACTTTTGATGAGATTGTCATCATTTCTTGTCAGATTGAGATGGTACGCAGTCAGGAGAGGGTTGAGAGGGAGGCCAAGAGGTCTCGTGGACAGGGTGGATTTATCGATGCTCCTTCTGGGGGTCAGTTCCAGCACGGTAGAGGTCGTCCTTTCATAAATGCTCAGACGGCCCATCCAGGTCACCGTGGTGCATCATCTGGCCATGGTTATCACGGTTATCAGTAGGGCCAGACATCATTCGGTGCGCTACCAGCTTAGAGTTCATCTCATGCACCATCAGCTCAAGGTTCATCTGTGTCAGGACCTTCTAGCGGTTATTCCAGTGCTTGGGGTTCCCTTCAGTCCCCGGTGGCCGGTAGAGGTTGCTTCAAGTATGGGGATTTGGGTCATATCAAGAGGTATTATACCTTCCTGACGGTAGGTTCATCTTAGCAAAGGAGTCAGCCTTCGACTTCAGCACCAGTTACTTCATCACCCATCCAGCCAGCTCGGGGTGGAGGTCAGTCAGCTAGGGGTCGCCCGAGAGGGGGAGGCAGATTAGGGGTGGCCAGGCCCGTTTCTATGCCCTCCCTACCAGACCAGATGCTATTGCTTCAGATATTATGATTACAGGTATTGTCTCAGTTTGTCACATAGATGCCTCTGTATTATTTAACCCTGGTTCCACGTATTCATATGTTTCCTCGTATTTTTCCCATTTTCTGGATATGCCCCATGAGTCCTTAGTTTCATCTGTTCATGTATCTACTCCTGTGGGTGATACTATTGTTGTGGACCGCGTATATCGATCATGTGTGGTGACTATTTGGGGTCTGGAGACCCGAGTGGACCTTTTGCTGCTCAGTATGGTTGACTTTGATGTGATATTGGGTATGGATTGGTTATCTCCATGTCATTCTGTTCTAGATTGTCACGCTAAGAACTGTGACGTTGGCGATGCCGGGATTTTCGAGGGTTGAGTGGGGCGGTTCTATAGATTATGTACCTAGTAGGGTGATTTCATATTTGAAGGCTCAACGTATGGTTGCGAAGGGTTGCCTATCTTATTTGGCTTTTGTGAGGGATGTTAGTGCAGAGACTCCTACCATTGATTCTGTTCCGGTGGTACGGGATTTTCCGGATGTGTTTCCTGCAGACCTACCTGGCATGCCGCGTGACAAGGATATTGACTTCGGTATTGATTTGGTGCTGGGCACTCAACCCATTTTCATCCCACCGTATCGTATGGCACTGGCGGAGTTGAAGGGACAACTTCAGGAACTCCTTGATAAGGGGTTTATTCGGCCTAGTGTGTCACCTTAGGGTGCACCGGTCCTATTTGTGAAGAAGAAGGATAGTTCTATGAGGATGTGCATTGACTACATGCAGTTGAACAAGGTCACGGTCAAGAACAAGTATCCTTTGCCACGTATTGATGATCTATTTGACCAGTGTTCTCCAAGATTTATTTGAGGTCTGGGTATCACCAGCTGAAGATTCGAGATTCGGATATTCTTAAGACAGCTTTCAGGACCCGATATGGCCATTATGAGTTCTTAGTGATGTTTTTTGGGCTGACCAATGCCCCAGCAATGTTCATGCATTTGATGAACAGTGTATTCCAGCCCTATATGGACTCATTCATTATTGTATTCATTGATGACATCCTGGTGTACTCTAGTAGCCAGGAGGAGCATGCTCAGCACTTGAGGATTGTATTACAGAGATTGAGGGGGGAGAAGCTTTATGCAAAGTTCTCCAAGTGTGAGTTCTGGCTCGGTTCCGTAGCATTCTTGGGGCACGTGGTGTCTAGTGAGGGTATTCAGGTGGATCCGAAAAAGATAGAGGCGGTGCAGAGTTGGCCTAGACCGTCCTCAGCCATGGAGATTAGGAGCTTTCTTGGTTTGGCGGGCTATTACCATCGCTTTGTGGAGGGATTTTCATCTATTGCATCGCCCTTGACCAAATTGACCCAATAGGGTGCTCCATTCAGGTAGTTAGATGAGTGTGAGGAGAGCTTTCAGAAGCTCAAGATTGCTTTGACCAAAGCTTCGGTGTTAGTTCTACTATCTGCTTCAGGTACTTACACCATGTATTGTGATTTCTCGAGGGTAGGTATTGGATGTGTTCCGATGCAAGAGGGTAGGGTAATCGCATATGCCTTGCGCCAATTGAAGACCCATGAAAAGAACTATCCTATCCATGATCTTGAGTTAGTAGTCATTGTTCACGCCTTGAAGATTTGGTGTCATTATTTGTACGGGGTTCATTGTGAGATCTATACTGATCACCAAAGTTTGCAGCACCTATTCAAGCAGAAGGATCTTAATTTGCGCCAGCGGAGATGGTTGGAGCTTCTCAAGGACTATGATATCACTATTTTGTACCATTTGGGGAATGCCAATGTGGTGGCCGATGCTTTGAGTCACCAGGCGGAGAGACCCTTGGAATTGAATATTCAGGCCTTAGTGGGCCAGCTTGTCAGATTGGATATTTCGGAGCCGAGTCGGGTATTGGCTTGTGTGGTCTCCAGGTCTTCTCTTTATGATCGTATCAGGGAGTGTCAGTATGATGACCCCCACCTGCTCGTTCTTCAGGACAGGGTTCAGCGAGGTGATGCTAGGGATGTGACCATTGGTGATAACGGTGTGTTGAGGATGCAGGGCCGGATATGTGTGCCTAATGTAGATGGGCTCAAAGAGTTGATTCTCGAGGAGGCCCACAGCTCGCGGTATTCCATCCATTCGAGTGCCGCGAAGATGTACCAGGATTTGAGGCAGCACTATTGGTGGAGGCAGATGAAGAAGGATATAGTTGAGTTTGTGGCTCAGTGTCTCAACTATCAGCAAGTTAAGTATGAGCATCAAAGGCCGGGTGGCTTGTTTCAGAGGTTAGAGATCCCAGAGTGGAAATGGGAGCAGATCACCATGGATTTCGTAGTTGGGCTCCCACGGACTTTGAGAAAGTTCGATGCTATTTGGGTTATTGTGGATCGGCTGACCAAGTTCGCGCACTTCATTCCAGTTGGTACTACTTACACTTCAGAGCGGTTGGCCGAGATTTATATCTGAGAGGTTGTTCGCCTGCATGGCGTTCCAGTTTAAATCATTTCAGATAGAGGTACTCAGTTTACATCACAGTTTTGGAGGGTCATGCAGCGAGAGTTGGGTACTCAGGTTGACTTAAGCACAACTTTTCACCCTCAGACGGACGGGCAGTCCGAGCGCACTATTCAGATATTGGAGGACATGTTGCGCGCTTGTGTCATTGACTTTGGGGGTTCATGGGACCAGTCTTTGCCGCTCGCGGGGTTTGCATATAGCAACAGTTACCAGTCGAGTATTCAGATGGCTCCGTATGAGGCGTTATATGGGAGGAGGTGTAGATCTCCGGTAGGATGGTTTGAGCCGGGTGAGGCTAGGCTCTTGGGTACAGACTTGGTCCAGGATGCATTAGATAAGGTGAAATTGATTCATGAGCGGCTTCGCACGGCGTAGTCTAGGCAGAAGATCTATGCGGACAGGAGGATCCGTGATGTATCTTTCATGGTTGGGGAGAAGGGTTTTCTGAAGGTATCACCCATGAAGGGTGTTATGAGGTTTGGTAAGAGGGGAAAGTTGAGCCCTCGGTTCATTGGGCCTTTTGAGGTGCTTCAGAGGATAGGGGAAGTGGCTTATAAGCTTGACTTGCCACACAATTTGTCGAGTGTGCATCCAGTGTTTCATGTTTCCATGCTCCGGAAGTATGTTGGCGATCTGTCCCATGTTTTGGACTTCAGCACGGTTCAGTTGGAGGGTGATATGACTTATGATGTAGAGCCGGTGGCCATTTTAGAGCGGCAGGTTCGGAAGTTGAGGTCAAAGGATATAGTTTCAGTGAAGGTGTAGTGGAGAGGTCAGCCTGTGGAGGAGGCCATATGGGAGACCGATCGGGAGATGCAGAGCAGATACCCACACATATTTGAGGCTCCAGGTATGTTTCTAGACTCGTTCGATGACGAATGTTTGTCTAAGAGGGAGAGGATGTAACGACCCGGTCGGTCGTTTCGAAAGTTATAGCCCTGTTTCCTCCATTTCTTCTTCTTTTTGTGTTCTTCAGCTATATTGTGATATACCAGGTTAGTTGGGTCGGGTCCGGAGTGATTTTGAAGTGAATTGAGACACTTAGTCTCTTTATTAGAAACTTAAGTTGGAAAAGTCAACCGGATGTTGACTTATGTGTAAACGATCTCAGATTTGAATTTTAATGGTTCTGTTAGCTCCGTTAGGTAATTTTTGACTTAGTAGTGCATCCAAAATATGATTTGGAGGTCCGTAGTGGAATTAGGCTTGAATTGGCAAAAGTTGGTAATTTGGCAATTTTGGTCGGCAGTGGAAAAATTTGATATCGGGGTCGGAATGGATTTCAGGAAATTGGAATAGGTTCGTGGTGTCATTTTTGACATGTGTGTAAATTTTGAGGTTATTCGGACGTGGTTTGGTAGGTTTCGGCATCGTTTGTGGAATTCAGAAGTTTAGAAGTTCTTAGGCTTGAATCCGGGGGTAATTTGGTGTTTTGATATTGTTTTGAGTGATTCAAAGATTCGATAAGTTCGTATGGGGTGATATGACTAGTTGGTACAATTGGTTGAGGTTCCGAGATCCTCGGGAGATGTTTCGGATGCTCAATGGAAGGAAGTTTTGGACTTAGGCTTGGCAGATTTTTCTGGTGTTCTGGTGGTTTCGCACCTGTGGTGGGAGGCCCGCAGGTGCGGCCCTGCAGAAGCGCTTAGGAAGTCGCAGATGCGGGCAAGGCTGGGTTGGATAGGAATCACAGGTGCGAGAAGGGGAATGCATCTGCGAGTCCGCAGAAGAGAGGAATTTGGTTGTTTCCGTAGAAGCGGAGGGAAATGCGCAGGTGCGCGTCCGGAGGTGCGAGACCTGGGACGCAGGTGCGGGGCCAGTGCATCAAGTGAGTTTCCGCAGAAGCGGCAGATATTGGACCGCAGGTGCAGTTTTTCTAGGCAGAAAGTATAAATAGAGGACTTCAAGATTTTTCCTCATTTTCACAATTTGGAACACGGACTTTGGAGCTTTTGGAGCGATAAAGGAAATTCGAGGGTTATCACTGAGGTAAGTTCCTTGATCCTAACTATCCTTAGCTATGGTGTTTACCCGTTGATTTCTCACCTAATTAGTAGGGCTTTGAAGTGAAAATTGGGGGTTAGGGCTTGGGATTTTGGAGAGTGGATTTGGGGGATTTGAGAGACCAAATGATGTCGGATATTGATGAAGTTAGTATGGTTAGACCCGTGAGTGAATGGGATTTTGGGTTTTGTGACTTTTTTGGATTTCGAGACGTGGGCCAGGGGGCGGGTTTGAGTTGATTTTGGATTTTGGCCATAATTTGGCATTTTTCTTGTGAAATTAATTTCTTTAGCCTATATTGATCGTATTGTATTACTTGTGGCTATATATCATGCTAGATATCATGTTTAGGCCTTGTGCCGGTATTGTTTGGACCCTTAGCGGTCGTTTCTTGCTGTCATCTCACTAGTTTTCATTCACTATTTCATACTCAGTCATGATAATGCATTTTGTATCATATCTCGGACTCAGTTATTTATTGATTCATCATATCATTGTTCCGAGTTATTTTCATGACATTGTGAGACGTGGTGAGATTGGAGAGGTTGATGACTGAGTGAGGCTGAGTGCCTGGTTATGAGTGACAGTTATAGGATCGGGCTGCACGATGCAGCAGTTATATTGATGATTATGATAGCGCTTGGATTGTAGGAGCCCCTCCGGAGTCTGTAACACACCTCCAGTGAGCGCGGATGATATTATTGAGGGATAGATTTCCCTGGACATGGATTTGTCCGATGTACTTGATACCTGGAGATGGATTTCTCCACAGGGTTGGATTGCCCTTTTTCCTCGGTGCTGGTGACATATAGTCAGTGTTGTATATGTTACGGGATAGATTTCCCTAGGCTGGATAGCCATATACAGTACCGAGTGGTTGAATACTTGAGAGTGGAGCACATGGTGCATTTCATACAGTCTGTGCATTGGCATGTAGAGATAGCTGAGTTGTATACCTTACATTGTTCAGAGTTGTATTTCCTTTACTGTTTGAGATGTATATTTGACGTGAAAGCATGCCTACGTTTCTGTACATTTATTTCTGTTATACCTATTGAGGTTGAGTTCGTCACTACCTTTACGTACAAAGTTTGGACTTGTTACTTACTGAGTTGGTGTACTCACGTTACTCTCTGCACCTCGTGTGCAGATCCAGGCAATACCGGTCGTAGCGGCGGTTGCTGATTGAGGATTCTAGAGTTTTGGGGACTAACAAAGTAGTTGCACTGCGTTCGTGGGCCTTGTCTCTCCTTCTTTATTTTTGTCATACTTTCAGTTTATATCTCTAGACACTGTAGTTAACTTTATTTCTGATCTAGATACTCGTGTACTCAGTGACACCCTGGTTTTGGGATAGATTGTATCACTTTGGGGTTTTCATATGTTTTAAACAGTTTTTCTTTAATATTAAATGCTTCCGTTAACGTTTTCAAACTTATTGTTGTTGGTGTTGGGTTGTTTAGTTGAGGTTGCCCTAGTTCCACGATAGGCGCCATCACGACGGTTGATTTTGGGTCGTGACAGCTTTTCCTTATCGTCGGGCATTTTCTGACTTCAAGATACTTAACAAAGATTTTACATATTGCCCTTCAGATGAGGATTGGGTTAAAGCTGAAATAATTGCTAAGTTTTTAAGGCCTTTTTATGAAATCACTACACTATTTTCTGGGAGTCGTTATCCTATAGCCAATTTATATTTTCATATGTTGATAAGGGAAGAGTTAGGTAGTGAGGATCCTAATATTAAGGCGATGGCTATGGAAATAGAGAAGAAGTTTACAAAATATTGGCAAGACGACTATAGTCCAATTTCTTTTATGGCGATCATCATTGATCCTCGATATAAGTTAAAATTGATAAAGTTTTGCTCCTCGATATAAGTTAAAATTGAAAAAGTTAAGATTGTTGAGGATAATTTGCATAGGTTGTTCAAAGAATACATGACAATATCCGATGTTGAAATTGTTGGAAGTAGTAGTCATGGATGTTATGATGAAATAATGGGCGAAATGGATGAATTTGACAAGTTTGAAAGTCCGTCTGAGTATAGTTCAGAAAAGACACAGTTGGATTTATACTTGGAAGAGCTTGTAATAGTTTGCAAAGGAAATGAAAATTTAGACGTGCTTACATTTTGGAAAGATAATAGGAGTAAGTATCCTGAACTCTCATTGATGGCTCGTGACCTGTTAAGTATACCTATCAGCACAGTTGCATCCGAGTCAGCTTTTAGTGTTGGTGGTCGAGTTATTGGCAAATTCCAGAGTTCTATTCTACCAGAGAATGCAGAAGCTAAGTTGTGTTCTAGAGATTGGATTTATGGGCATCAAAGTACATTATAATTAGTATCGTGTGAGTTTTATTTTATGAACTTTCTTGTAGTTTGACAATTTTTTAAATTTTCTTATTTTTAGCTTGTGATGATTCTGAAGAGGAGGACATTTCAATAGATGTGGAGAAAATTGCCGCTACACTTTTAAAAAGTTTGAATTTTGGTATGATTCAGGTTTTTCACTTGATTGTATATTAAGTTCTCCATTTAGACACTCCTTCCAAAATTATGATTTCTTATTTTACTTCTGTTGTGTGATGCTTTGTCAGGGTAACTGTGGTGCTAGAAAAAGGAAGAGGAAAAGTTTGTGTTGAAGAAGATGTTGACTTGAATCTTTACTTGGAACTGCAATTAATTGTGTGCACTGCAATTAATTTGTTGATAGTAGTTCAGATAATCACTCATCTAGTATACACTAATTCGATGTAATGAATATGATAACCACAAGTAAATGGGTTTAGTGCATCCCAAATTGGAACTGAGTAATGGAATATCAAATCCTTACTTGGGAAATATTCTGTTACATGATCTTTGGCAAGATATTTTTGCAGATGAGATAGATTTAAACCATTGGTAGTTGATAAAACACATATGTATTTAAACAAGGAAATTCTCATAAATTTACAAAGCAAGATGAGTCAGGTACTTTGTACATAACGATTAGTTACCATGATTCCCTTGTACAAGTTTTGTCATGTAGAAAACCAGTAGGACTTAAAAAATCAAAAATGAAAGAAAAAAGAGAGCATCTCAATCTAGCTAAGAAAGTATAAATAACTTATCATATGTTAAACAACACATCACGAAACAGATTTGCAGGAGCCAGACAAATTTTCTATATTATGCAAGTATTTGAATGTGAAGAAACAAAATATTTGGGTCAAGTTGGGCGGGTTGGGTTATGACCCATTATTTAGCCATCTTGACCCAAGTAAAATTTGGGTTGGGTTGGGCATTGACCCAATTATTAGTGCAACCCATCTTGACCAACCCAAACTAATAGGCTATATGTACCTTATTATGTTTTGATGAGCTAAGAAACTTAATGACAAGAACCGGATAAGGAACCTGATACACATTCTCAAATATGTGGAAACAACAAGACTTAAGCTGGAATTGTAAATCAAAGCTTCAGGAGCAAAAGAATCAACAAGGGGAATAGATGGACATCAGTTCCCCTGGTGACCGTACCCAGTCAACTCTCCAACAGCTGTAAAGTTGCTGCATGCACACACAACAGTGCAAAACAGTGCAACAGTCAACTTTATTGGGAATGCTCCTGTACCAAACATGCTTGCATCATTCAAGTGATGTCACCAATATTATATTAACATTAAACCAAAGGCAAAACATCACTTGAGCATTGAAGAATCGTTTAAGCACTCTTTCAAGTAATCAATCTGGCAAGCGATTCCCAAGAGCATCAGGAACAAAGAACAACATAACAACGGACCAGTTCCCTATATTGAGTTATTACATGTCCTTAGTTGTATTGCACCTTTGTTAAAGTTCTTTACTTGTAATTCCTACTTAGCTTAGTTAGAAGCATTGTGTAGGAAACCTTTGTAAATCATAAATCTTTGTGTTTGTGTCTTGGCTAGAGTTAGTCGAGTTGTAAGTCTTTCTAATAGAGTTATTACAAAGTGGCTTGTAATAGAGTTGTTACAAGTTAGTGAGGGATTGAGAGATTAATTCCTATATTATAATAGGTTGTAATCTAAAGTTTGCTCAATAGTGAAGTTGAAATCCTACAAGGGTAGGTCGTAATTTTTAATCCCGTGAGTTGGGAGTTTTCCACGTAAAACTTCTTTGTGTCATTTACCTACTGTAGTGTGCGTGTGTTCTATGGGAACTAATAGAGAACTCGGTTCTCTATATAGTTTGGTGGACCCTTAAACTCTATCAATTGGTATCAGAGCAAGTTCTTTCTATCAGGCTAACACCTAGAAAGGATCCTCATGGTTGCTCCATCAAACTTAGAAGAAGGTCAATCTACCTACAGGCCACCAAGATTCAATGGCCAATACTATGGATGGTGGAAGACTAGGATGCACAACTTCATCATGGCTGCGATGGACCTTTCGTCCCCACATAAACCAGTGGCAACCCAGTTGTAACAATCCCCAAAACAAGAAAGGAGTTCAATGATGCTGACCGCAAGGCCATAGAAAAGAACTTTCGTGCAAAGAAAATTCTTGTCTGTGGTATCGGTCCTGATGAATACAACAAGATCTCAGCATGCCAATCTGCTAAGGAGATCTGGGAGACTCTCCAAACAGCCCATGAGGGAACAACACAAGTTAAGCAATCAAAGATTGACATGCTTAACACAGAATATGAGCTTTTCAGAATGAAAGATGATGAATCCATCCAGGACATGCATACTCAGTTCACTTCTATCATCAATGAGATTCACTCTCTGGGATAAATCATTCCAAGAAACAAACTCGTCAGGAAAATACTCAGTGTTTTGCCCAGTTCCTGGGAAAGCAAAGTGAATACTATCACACAGGCAAAGGACCTACAGAAGCTAACCATCGATGGACTTGTTGGCAATCTAAAAACCTATGAAATAAAGAAGAATAAGAAGAAGAAGAAGAAGAAGAAGAAGAAGAAGAAGAAGAAGAAGAAGAAGAAGAAGAAGAAGAAGAAGAAGAAGAAGAAGAAGAAGAAGAAGAAGAAGGAGGAGGAGGAGGAGGAGGACAATGAGAGAAGAGAGCCCAAAAAATAGAGCCCAAAAAATAGTTCGCAGAAATTGAGGCATTCCAAAAAGGGGCAGCTCTAGCAAGCCAAAATATTATGACCTTTGTCATAAGTGTGGTAATCCAGGACATCTCATCAAGTATTGTCCTCTCCTCAAGTAAGATCAATACAAACAAAACATAGACAAAGCAGCTAAGAGGAACCTGGTTCCTGACAAACGCTTCAAGAGGAAAAATGCCGCTGACAATGTTATGAAACAAACTCTTGCAGAATGGGGAGACTCTTCCATCGAATCTGAAGAAGATGATGATCAAGGTGACAGCTCCATGATGGCAGTGGAAAGTGAAGCAGCTGAGTATGACTCCATCTTTGCCTTGATGGCATAGTCTGATGATGATGAAGATGACGATGATGATGATGAGGTAAATGTTTTAGATGTTCAAAGAAATCGGAAGTCTTATTCTCCTAAAAAAACTTATGTCTCTGGTAAATATTTTAATTGATGCTTACCACAGTCTTATAAATGATAAAAATGCACTGATTCTTGAACTAGGAGAAGCAGAACAGTCGAGAGATGACCTAGTTATTGTTGTGGTAGATTTAATAGAAACCATTGAGAGTTTGAAGAAAGAAAAGGATGTTTTAACTGAAAAAATAGCAAACATAGAACATGAGAGAGATGATCTAGTGGTTGTTGTGGTCGATCTAAAGGAGACCATTGAGTGTGTTAATAAAGAGAAAGAAGCATTGACTGAAAAGGTTGCTAGTATAGAGCAGGAGAGAGAATATCTATTAGTAGTAGTCGTAGATCTGAAGGATACAATTGAACTCGAGAAAAACAAATAACTTCAGGAAGAACTAAGTGGAGTCAAGAGTGATCTTGAAAAATCACTCAAGTGTACCTGGTCCTCTGAAGCTATCATTGCCATACACACGAACAATGGGGGAAACAGGCAGGGAATCGGGTTTCAAAGAGAAATATTTCCCTACAACCCTCATAGCAAGTACGTTAATGTACCAAACAACTGGTTCTGCACTCAATGTGATAACACTGGACACTTTAAGGAAACCTATAAGGTCAAGTTTCAGTCTCAACAGAAAAACAAAGTTTTTGCTAAAAAGGTAATTACTGGTAGAGAACCTGGTCCCTCATGTAAAAGACACATGATGCCTGCTTGGACCAAAAGAACTCTTATTTATCCCTTTCCTCATTATAAGGGACCCAAACTTGTTTGAATTCCTAAGTCTAACCCTTAATTTCCTTGTGCAGGGAACAGTGAAGGGGAGCAACCAAAAATGGTACATGGATAGTGGTTGCTCAAAGCATATGACTGGAAGTACAAACGATTTCCTTTCACTGAAGTCCCTGCAAGGAGGGAGTGTATCCTTTGGAAATGGCAAGAAGGGATACATTCTAGGAGTTGGAAGAATTGGGAAGTCTCTCTCTCACTCTATTGAAAATGTGTACTATGTGAACGGATTGAAGTACAATTTGCTGAGTGTTTCCCAAATCTGTGACAAGGAAAACAAAGTGGAATTTGTGTCAAAGATATGCACAGTCACAAATCTTGTGACTGGTGAAGTGGTGCTAGTGGCAAAAAGATACAAAAACATCTATGTTGCTGATTTTGAGTCCCTTCAGAGTGGTGATCTCAGTTGTCTAAGTGTTGTTGATGATGATGCTGAGTTATGGCACAGAAGGCTCAGTCATGCAAGTTTCTCACTGCTGAACAAACTTGTCAAAAAGGACCTGGTTCGTGGTCTGCCCAAGTCAAGCTTCAAGGATCACAAGGTGTGTAATGCGTGTGCTAAAGGAAAGTATGTCAGATCCTCTTTCAAGCCCAAAAAAGAAGTTAGTACCTTAAGGCCACTTGATCTTCTCCATATGGATCTATGTGGACCTATGATATTGCCAAGCAGAGGAGGAAAAAGGTACATCTTCGTCATTGTGGACGACTACTCCAGATTCACCTGGACTTTATTTCTCAAAACCAAGGATGAAACCTTCCAAGTATTTATTGCATTTGTCAAGAAGTTCCAAGCGAAGATGGGTAATAATGTAGTATGTATCAGGTTTGACCATGGGACAGAATTTGATAATGCCAAGTTCGACGAATTCTGTGTTGAAAATGGCATTACTCATAATTTTTCAGCTCTACGAACACCAAAACAAAATGGTGTTATGGAGAGGAAAAATAAGACTCTTGAAGACATGGCAAAAACAATGTTGATTGATAGTGGTGTTGTAAAAGGTTTCTGGGCAAAGGCAGTCAACACTGCATGCTACTTGGTGAACAGGTGCATGATCAGGTCCCTCCTGAACAAAACCCCGTATGAACTGCTGAATGGGAGAAAACCTAAGCTAACACACTTGAGGACATTTGGTTGTAAATGCTTTGTTCTCAACAATGGTAAGGAAGCTCTGGGAATGTTTGATGCCAAGAGTGATGAAGGAATATTTCTTGGATATTCATCACAAAGCAAAGCTTACATGGTATACAACAAAAGAACTCAATGTATTGAGGAACGCATACATGTGATCTTTGACGAAGCACAGCACCCTCTTAGAAAAGCTGCACATGATAAGGCTGATCAAGATAGAGAGTTATCAAATGTCCCTGGTGAAGTTATTGACATGGTAAACGAAAAGGTTGGCATGATGAGTCACGTCAAGGAATCCAATAAAGATGGTGCGACTATGTCTCCAACTGATGAAGAGGAACCTGGTCCCACAATCACGACAACTGAAGCTGAGAACAGAGTTGTCGATGATGTCCAAGGCACCCCACATGCTGAGGTGAGAAGTGGCCAAGAACCACAGCCAGATATACCTTGATCTTCTATCAATGAGATTTTGGTACCAAACTGGAAGCCCAAAGGTTCACACCCTCTTGAAAACATAATCACTCCTCTTGATTCAGGAATTCAAACCAAATCAAAGGCCAGAAACACACTTGCCTTCTCAGCCTTTCTTTCTCAAATAGAGCCCAAAATTATCAAAGAAGCATTAAAAGATGCGGGCTAGATTACTGCTATGCAAGAAGAGCTCCATCAATTTGAGAGAAACAAGGTATGGCACCTGGTTCCATGACCTGTGGATCGTACTATTATTGGAACCAGGTGGGTATTCAGGAACAAACTTGATGAGTTTGGAAATACCACAAGAAACAAGGCCAAGCTAGTAGTTCAATGCTACAATCAGGAAGAATGGATTGATTATGATGAAATTTTCGTTCCAGTCGCTCGAATGGAGGTTATCAGAATTCTTATTGCCTTTGCTTCACATATAGAATTCACATTATTCCAAATGGATGTCAAAAGTGCATTTCTGAATAGCTTTCTAAAGGAAGAAGTCTTCGTCAAGCAACCTCCTGGATTTGAGAATCATGAGCATCCTGAGCATGTCTTTAAACTTGACAAGGCTTTATATGGACTAAAGCAGGCTCCTCGCGCTTGGTATGAAAGGTCGTCAAAATTCCTTCTAGAAAATGACTTTACAAGAGTAAAAATTGACAACACCTTTTTTCTAAAGAAACACGGGAGGAACCTGCTCATTGTGCAGGTTTATGTTGATGACATTATTTTCGGAGCAACAGTTGACTCTTTGTGTGAGGAATTTGCAAAACTCATGGGAAGTGAGTTTGAAATGAGCATGATGGGGGAATTAAATTTCTTCTTGGGTTTACAAGTGAAGCAATCTCAAAAGGGGACTTTGATAAGTCAGCAGAAGTACATCAAGGAGCTGCTGAAGTACATCATGGAAGCATCAAAAATCATTGACACTCCCATTGCCACAGCAACTCATCTAGACATAGATGAACCTGGTTCCCCTGTGAATCAGACCATGTATAGAGGTATCATAGGGTCACTCCTGTATCTCACAGCAAGCAGACCAGATATTGTCTTCAGTGTGGGACTCTGTTCCAGGTTTCAATCTAATCCAAAGGAATCTCATCTGAAGGCTGCCAAGAGAATCCTGAGATATCTCAAAGGAACACATGACCTAGTTCTCTACTACCCCTATAGAGATAACTTTGACTTAGTTGGGTATGCTGATGCTGATTATGCAGGGTATCTGGTGGACAGGAAAAGCACGTCTGGAATGGCACATTTTCTAGGTTCATGTCTAATTTCATGGGGTACAAGAAAACAAAACTCAGTGGCCCTCTCCATTATAGAAGCATAATATATGGCAGTTGCATCTTGCTGTGCTCAACTACTATGGATTAAGCAGCACCTGGAAGACTTTGGAGTGTTCTCTGATTGTGTGCCCTTGCTATGTGACAATATCAGTGCACTCAACATGGACAAGAAAACATGACAATGTTGAAAAAGGGCTCATATGTATGAAATTTTGCAGAACAGAAGATTAAATTGCAGACATATTCACCAAAGCACTGAACAGAGAGCACTTTGAAAGAAATCACTTGGCACTAGGGCTGATAAAACCAAGCTGAGAACCTGGTCCCTCGATGTTTGGCTATGAAAGAAATGTACAGTTAGTTTAGCTAAAAAGTGTTTTCTGGCAAAGTCTAACTCATTTCTATACCGTTACAGGTAAACACGCATGATGATTACAGAGCAAACAAGCAGCTAATGCATTGCACGTTGGTCAAAGGATGAAGCTTACATTTGCAAAATCCATCAGGGAACCTGGTTCCTTTGACACAGCTTAGTAGTTTCTATGTACTCTCATTCATAATTTTTAAACGGTTCAAATGGTGCCACGTCATCACATTATCAGTTTCTTTTCTTTCTCGATTTTTGAACCCAAGCATCTCACACGTCGACCCGACTACCCAAACTATCGCCTTTCTTAACCGGTCACTCATCCCTCTTAAATACATCCTTTCACCATCACTTCCACCACTATTCACATCAAAAATCCAAAATTTCCCTTTCTTTTCCCTCTTTAAACCAAAACTCTCTCTTCTTCAACTCACTGTTTCCCACCATGTCTGAACACCAAGAAACTCAAAATGTTCCAAGTGTCACCCCCACTGAGCCTTCACCTGTTGTAACGCCGATCATAGAACCCACACTCTCCACACCAACCAATTCAAACCCTAAGGCAGAATCACCACCACCTTATGCCTCCTCTCCTACCCAATCAAGTACCGGTTCTCATTGGATTCGCAAAACTTTGACTCCTAAGAAGTTTGTGGCTACGACTTCTCCTTCTGCCTCGCTGAAAAAATTAGTTGAAGTGGATATAGTCGAAGAAGAAGAAAAACAGGAAATCTCCAGTCTACCAATGGAAGAATACACTGATAAAGACTAAGTTGTTGGTCCTGTCCATGCTGAATCAATAATGACAGCCCCTAGTCTTGAGTCTACAGGTAACATTCCTTCTTCTACCGGAAGTAGACGAGGAACCTAGTGCATGTTGTCAATGTTGATGATGAAGTGGAAGAGAGTATAGGTGATAACTCTGGTGAAAGTTAGTGGAAGAATCTGTAGAAAACGTGATGGAAGAATCAGTCGGAAAGATGTCTGAGAAGACAGTGTTTGAAAACCGGCTAAAAAAGGAAAGAGTGCTCGCAAATCAGTGAAAAGGAAGGGTGATGCCGGTGAGGAACCTGGTTCTTCCAAGAAGGCAAAGGTTGATAATACCCAGGATGTTGGGAAGGAAAAATTGAAAAATCAAAAGGTTCTGTGGAGCCGTACATTTGCCCCTGATATTATGGATATGGCTGGCATGCGACAATTGGTGAAGAACTGTGAATTTCAACATTGGACGCACTTGTTCGCAGGCGATAGTCCCAAAGTGTATGAGGAAGAAGTGTGCAGCTTCTATGCTGACTTCTTCACAGTTGAGGATGATCATATTTGTATGATAGTGAATGAGGTCGATTTTGTGATGGACTCTGCAGTGCTGGGATCCATTATGGGTGTGCCTGCTGAGGGATTGTCTTCAATTCAAGGCTCGTGCTCTTCAAACTTTAGAAATGCTATTGTGAAGGATAAGGCAATTCAGCAAGGGGAACGGGTACACAAGAAGGCCCTCCTTCCAGTGTAACAATTGTTGTTTGAGATGGTGAACAAGATTTTGCTCCCTCGTGCTGAGAGAAGGTCAATTACATCTCGAGCAGACCTGGTTATCATGGAAGCACTAGATGGCTACACCACCATCAACCTGCCTGGCATTATGATATAACATATGCGGAAGGTGGCAGAGTTTAAGGATGGTAATCATGGGCTGCCTTATGGGTTCCTTCTCACCAAGGTGTTAAAGTTCTTCAAAGTTTCTCTAGGAAAAGCTAAGGTGGGTACTCGTAAGCAAACCTTCTCTAAGACCACTCTAGATGAGTGTAAGTGCATTGATAAAGTTGGAGGGGTTGGAAGCACTTCTACTATCTCCCAGTTGATCAACGCCCAAAACAGTGCCACTGATGAGATCAGGAAGCTGAAGGCAAGGAATGTCATTCTTGAGGGTCAGCTAAGTCATTTTCAGGAGGCACCTGGTTCTAGTAGATCTCAAAGCACAGAGGTTGCCCGTCTGACTAAGGAGAATGTTGATCTCAAGAAACAGGTTGAGGACCTGAAGGAGAAACCGTTCAATGAGCAGATGTCAGCAAACGCTCGAATGGACATCGTCCTCAAAACCCTTGCCTCTTCCTCTAAGCCTTCCCCTTCCGGTGCTCCCTAGAAAGTGTGCCATTTCTAGTATCAAATCCTAGTGTTTGTCCTTTGTTTTAGTTCTGATGATGTTTATGACTGGTATTTCTATTTTTGCTGTTTTTATTTTGTGGATGTATTGGTAATAATGGAACTGCTCCCTGCTTAATTTCTAAAAATTAATAGAAGTTTCATCCTTTTACTGTGTATGCCTTGCTCATTTGCTCTATTTTTAGTCATGATTGTGTGCACACATGTGGCATGAGTTAACCAAGCTAGACTTTTTTATACTTATTGCTTGCTACTGATCTTTTTATGATGCCAAAATGGGGGGAAAATAATTGAGGGGGAATATACGATATATGTGTATGTCATTCTGGTTCTTAGGGAGGAACTTCAATTATAAGTTTGTCATCATCAAAAAGAGAAAAATTGATAGGCTATATGTACCTTGTTATGTTTTGATATCTAACAAACTTAATGACAAGAACCAGATAAGAAACCTGATACACATTCTCAAGTATGTGAAAACAACAAGACTTAAGCTAGAATTGTAAATCAACGCTTCAGAGGTCAAAGAATCAACAAGGGGAATAAATGGACATCACTTCCCCTGGTGACCGTATCTAGTCAACTCTCCAACAGCTGTAAATTTGTTGCCTGCACACGCAATAGTGCAAAACAGTGCAGCAGTCAACTTCATTGGGAATGCTCTTGTACCAAACATGCTTGCATCATTCAAGTGATGTCACCAATGTTATATTAATATTAAACCAAAGGCAAAACATCACTTGAGCATTGAAGAATCATTTAAGCACTCTCTCAAGTGACCAATCAATCTGGCAAGCGATTCTCAAGAGCATCAGGAACAAAGAACAACATAACAACGAACCAGTTCCCTATATTGAGTTATTACATGTCCTTAGTTGTGTTGCACCTTTGTTAAAGTTCTTTACTTGTAATTCCTACTTAGCTTAGTTAGAAGCATTGTGTAGGAAACCTTTGTAAATCATAAACCCTTATGTTTGTGTCTTGGCTAGAGTTAGTCGAGTTGTAAGTCTTTCTAATAGAGTTATTACAAAGTGACTTGTAATAGAGTTGTTACAAGTTAGCGAGGGGTTGAGAGGTTAATTCCTAGATTACAATAGGTTGTAATCTAAAGTTTGCCCATTAGTGAAGTTGAAATCCTACAAGGGTAGGTCGTGGATTTTTAATCCCGTGAACTGGGAGTTTTTCACGTAAAACTTCTTTGTGTCATTTACCTACTGCAGTGTGCGTATGTTCTGTGGGAACTAATAGAGAACCTGGTTCTCTATATAGTTTGGTGGACCCTTAAATTCTATCACAAACTCAGCCCAAATAGCCCATTTGCCACCCCTAGATTCAATGTACGTTCTCTTTAAAAAATTATTTAAAGTTTACCAGTGTCACTTAGACCTGGATGTTGTTGTTGCTCGTACTCTTCTTCTTCTTCTTCTTCACAGTATATAAATCAACTAATCCATGAGATTCCTTCTTTGATTGGGTTAAATGTACGGACTCTTTAACACAAGTTCTCACATTTGGGAATTGAGGTTAGGCTTTGCAATCTGCAATTTCATATCTTTTACACAGTATGTTTTCAAACTTTAAAGATACGAGTCGAAAAGTGAAAACTGTTAAGTCCAACTTTTTAAGTTTGGATTAGCGAGTTTGAAGTTGATTATGAGGTATTAGTTGAACTTTATAAACTTTAACTCTTCTTTAAATAGTGGTCTTAAATATGACAATTTGTGCAGTTGCCCCAATTTCAAGTTATTATGATTTTTGATAGCTCCAAAGCATCTGCTGGAAGACGTTTACAATTATGGCTGGAGGATATTAATGTCATCATGTGCCATCTTCTATGTTGCTTGGGCTTAAAACGTTAAACCTTAGGGTAAGTACAGCTTAATCAGTCTGTTCATTTTGTTCTATTATTCAACTTTCAAGGAATATATAAGAAATAAACTAATCTCTGTAGAACACATTGCTACATATGTTCCAGCGGCTGACTTGGCTTGGGTGTTTGAAGTCGATCCACAGTATATATTATGGGTTCGGTAGAACACATTGTTTTGCCACAAATTTATATTTATTTTAAAAAATCACTTAATATGTAAATAATTTTATCCCGAACCAAGTAAGCAGAAAGGAAGTTTAGAACCCTTTTTGCTTTTGATATCGAAAATAAATATGAAAAATTAATTTAAATAGCCGTCCACTCAACCACTCCAACTAAAAATAGCTTACGAATGTATAAGATCTTTTGTAGCCTGTTCGTCTATCTTCCTTCCAACTTAATAACAACTTGTACAGAACCCTTTTATTTTTTTGTTTTCTTCTTTTTTCTTCTGGTAGATCAATTTTATCTATCATATCAGGCTAGAAAATATTATTAATATTAGAGGAAAAACAAAAAAACAAAAAGAAATAGCTCTTAGCTGTTAAAAAAGAAAAAGCAGTTTGCCATTCACCAATTAAGTATTTGTCAAATGAGAAATGTACAAAAGCTCGATGACTACTGGTATTTCAATATCAAGTAGTTTTCTCTACACAAATGAGCACACTCTACTTTTCTTAAAAATCCAAATTCCCTCAACATACTAGAGACGAGACACCAAAAAAAAGAAAGTTGGAGTTGTTTAGGTGTTAGCTTGAAGGAACCAATGCAAGAATCTGTTCTGCTTGATCAGGGAAGAAAGTTATGAATAGCAATGCACCTGAAATATCAACATTCAACAACAAAAGATTAATTAAATGAACAAATGGAAAAAATGGAATGTCAACTCATCATCCACACGGAGATAATCAAGGAAAGTATTTAAGTTATATACGTTGACAATATAAATAATTTTTCCAATTTCAAAGCAATCTAATTGACTACGGCTCTACAAGAAGTCATTATTTTATTTTTCAAGTTACTATATCGATCAATGGTACTTGAAGGTAAATTTAACCGGATGGTGTTAGACGTATGCACTGTGAGAGTGCACAAAAGTTAAACTCTTAAGAGAATGCATACAAGATGTATCAATATACAACTTACAGATAAGCACAGTTCCTAGAACAGCTGAAATCTTGCCCTGTATGGTAACCAAACCGGCTTTGCCAGCATCTTGCAGTTCTTTGGAACCAACCGAATCAAATGTTCCTAAAAACAGGAAGTTATTTTCGGCTTTCAGCTAATCCAGAAAGACAAGATTCAAGTTGAAATTGAAACTCCAGGTTTAGTGTTTTACCAGGTTTTACGGTTTGAAGACCTGATGTTATGCATGCGATGTTGTCATAACCTGCTTCGTCTAATCTCTGGGCAGCAGCTGCAGATCTTAAAGCATTTCAAGAAACACAACGATTAGCCTTGCTCGTATCATCCTTATGCAGGGGCTGCAATCTTAAGTTGAACCCAACTAACCATAAAAATTCATCTATGCTGCCTTGCTCAATTAATAGCTCACACATGGAAATTACATCAAGTGATTCATCTTACCACTGTAAGAGCATGAATCTTTACTGTTAAGAAAATTCACCACTTAATTTCACCAATTAATTCTTGCCTCTTAGGAAATCAAGAATCAATTGTATTCAGTAGACTCACCCCTACTTACTCATCCACAAAATCAAGAACACTAAATTCGCTTTTCTTTGAATATGAACTTTTGTTTACTCAGATTTGCCGAACTTATAGTATTGCTAAGAGAACTTATACTTCTCTACGCAGTGTTATCAAATCCTGTAGAACAGTGCTTACTATTCTATTTACATGCTATTTGAACTAGGATCCAAATGGAGATCAGGCTAGGATCATTTTCATGATTCCACATTTGGAATGGTTTCACTCGACATGGAAGCTAAATTCACTTGGAATATTAGCCCTAAACTGATCTAACTTCAACTAGAAATAATTAACTTACCTAAGACCCTCTTGACAGACAAGTAGCAGCTTGCTTTCGGGAGAAAATTGGCTTTTAACAGATGGCACAAACTCAGGATTGGGCTTAGTAAATGGCAATCCATAAAATAAACCAGAAAAATTGTTGTGCAGCTGTCTCTTGACAATAGTACCTGAAGAAAATAGAAGGCACTAATCAAATTCTGAACAGAACACCAATGCAGCACCCCCTTCCCCGGCAGGCGTAGAGCTAGGCATCTGGAGTGTGAATAATATAACATCGGATAAACCAATAATATGAATGGTTCCGACTCCAATAACATGAAAATTGATATTGAGCAAAACTCAGTCTTAAAAGTTTTATCGTGAGGTGAGAATTGTTCAAGAACATATACGGAGACAATAGTCTGTTATCTCAACCAACGTGGGACATTGCAACAGAAAACAACTAAGATAAAGGAGAAATGATATACCTAAGTCATTATCTGTGTTCTCAACAAAGAGTGGTACATGATAGCAGTTTTTGATATGAGCTCTCTCAAATTGAGTTTTGTCGCGCACATCTAGAACTGCATATCCCTCAACAGCGACAAGTTTCTTCGCCTCATCAGCATTCACAAACTCAACTTCTGCTTTAATTTCGAAAGCTCTCCTCCTAAGAGGTTTCCCTGTCACGATCCCTCCTCGATACTTGACAACCAACAAAGATGATCCCAAGTTGCTGAAATATACACATCACATCACTTAGTTGAGCTCCTAAAATTTTCATGCGAAAATGAAGAGGGTGCAAAATGACATCTACAATAACATCATACCATGCATTTTTGTACAAGGTAATACAAAAATATAAGGATCAAATTGATAGTCTCCACCTAAAATAACATGCATTTTGAACAAGTGTTTTCTATAAATCACATAAATATGTTCTTGCATTCAACTAATCAAGAAACAGTGACAATTGAACCATTAAGATTAATGTAGGTCTTTGGACATAAGAATTGTAATTTTTGAAAAAAATTAGTATTTGAAGTTAAGTTGAAAAATGGTATTTGAAATTTGAAATGTCATCCATTTCACTTGAAAAATTGTTACAATTTTGTGAGTGGGTAAAAAAGTTTTTCAAAAAATTTTGAAAAAGTAATTTTTGAAAAATTTCCAAAAACTTGCAAAATTTCATTGAAATCAAATGCAAGAAACTCAATTGTATATTCTTTTTCCATAGTTTGTTCTTAAGTACCTAAAATAAGCTTTTCTTAGTAAGGCAGAAACTAAGAAGGAGGAAGAGAAGCATATATACCTCCGGGAAGAGAGTAATGAAGGAGAATAGCAACTAATCCCTGCCATCTCCACAGCGTTGTATAATAAATTTATTTTGTTTTCTCCTCTCACTTGCACTTCTGTTGATAGTTTCTTGGCTAGAACCCAGGCGTGGGCCCCAAGAAATTTAAGAGAGTGAATGGGTTTCTGCCACGTGGAAACAAGAATGAACTGGATTAGATTTCTCATATACCGAAATTTTCCAGAAATTGCACGAACATGGTATAATAACCGGACCGTGGCTTCACAGTTAAAAGGCGTGAAACTAATAAAAAGTACTTTAGTTAAACTACTTTCATTTTGAGAGAGACTATTCTATAGATGAAAATATTCCAATAATTTTACCAGCTTTAACTAGGTTTCTTATTTACAAAAAAAGTAGCTAGAGTTTGTTTTTACAAAATATATATAAAATTCGGTCAAAACATACAATTTATATATATTTATATGTTGTACAGAATTTGATCAAACACATACAACTTGTATACAGTTATGTTAGTTGTATGTATTTTGTATTTCGTTTGTACATACCACGTACAAAATACATATATCTTCCTCTTCGAGTTTCAATATGAAATTCTAGCGAAAATCACTTCGAATCTTCTCCAAACTCTCTCAAATTTGAAATATAAACACCAAAAGATATTCCCAATTATTTGCAACAACACCCAAAATAAATAAATAACAATTCACAAAACTCAATTTTTGAATTTAATGATTCGATACTTTTTAATGGCTGTTAATGGAGCTTTTAATGGAGTTTACAATTTTGTAATCGTTTCTTACATTTATTTATTTAAAAAAAATGAGAATTGTGATTACTTAATTAGATAAAAATTTCTCGTTGCGTTCCTAATTTTTCACAATAACTAAGAGAAAATGTCACGACCCCAATCTCTCACCTTAGGATGTCGTGATGACACCTAGTCTGTAAGATTAGGTAAGCCTAACATGCATTGAGATACAACAGAAATAATAATAAAACTTCAAATTAAACCATTTAAACTATCATAATAAAACTCAACAGTACAGCTGACAATAACTCCCCAAAACCTGGTGGAACCGAGTCATGAGCTCTACAAAAATGTACTGATAGTCTCGGAATACAACACTATTTTGAAACAAGGATAAACAGTAGAATATCTAAAAGCAGAAAGTGACTTCGAGGCCTGCGAACGTCGAGCTGGTGTACCTTGAAGTCTCCAAAAGCAGCTAATCGATCAATCATTGGCGTCCAGCACAGGCATACCTGGATCTGCACAAAAATATGTAGAAGTGTAGTATGAGTACACCACAACAGTACCCAATAAATATCAAGCCTAACCTCGATAGAGTAGTGACAATGCCAGGTGAAGACACCTACGAGGAGAAAAGAAACTTAACAGAGTATAGTTAAACGTGAAAAGGACATTAATAGTTCACACTTAAACATGAAAAGGACATTAATAATTTTAGATAATTAAGTTGAACATGCTACCTTAGAATTGATGCAAATCCCCCAAAGATAAGGCTATAGCTTAGTACATTTATCATTGGTCCGACCAACACAGCATAGTAACTCCAAATTTTAAAATCCACCCTCCCCTATACCCCTACCCCAAAAGAGAGAAAAATAATGCAAGTTAACCGGATAATTGGAGCACTCAACGGTAGATTTAAGAGGGGTTCTAGTCAATTGAACTTATTATTTTCAATCGACTTGAATACGATATGTATATGAATTTTTTTAATATATATACACACATATTCTAAGTACTCGGATAATTTTATATCCTCCTGGATTCGCCTTTTGAATTGATGAAATAAAAAGTTATAAGTAATAAAAATACGTTATTGTTATAAGAAAATTAAATTATGGTGGATGTCTACTCTTCTCCATTATCTCCATAACTCCTTATACTCTAATAATTATGGAGTTATGATTGTAACTCCATAACCTCTTCCATGATCTTCCTCTCAAATGTTTAATGAGATGTTCAATGACATATTTTATAATAGTGATTCTTCACTTTTCATGTCTATATAAAGGCCTTGTAATAGATAAAAAAATACACACAATTGGAGAAAAATCAAGAATCTCTCATCTCTTTCTCTCTATATCTCTTAGCTTGTTTTTTCTCGTTCTATATTGTTACTTTGAGCTATATTTCATAACACGTTATCAGCACGAGAGCTCTAATTTTTATTTTTATCATCATCTCCGAGGAGAGACGATAACCTACTTCATGGGAGACTACGAAAAGCCAGCAACCTAGAATCAATTTGGTTGAGCCAATGACACCCTTTGCATTTCGTATGCCATATCAATTAGTTTGCTTCTATTTTTTCCAGGGGGTATCATGTTTAATTATCTATTAATTTTGAATTTGAATTATGTATTACTAATATCGAACAGGAAATTGATAATAGTAGTTACAATTGTTTTCTGCCAGTATGAGCCACCACTGCCAAGAACCAAAGATGAATCCATTCCTTTCCATTGAGCATGCACTAAGAGAATCGACCTTTAAAACTCGAGTTTCATTGTTTTGTGTAATAATGTATACCAAGAAAACATGTTGGAGTATTAAGAAAATAAGGTACATGTTTATATACTTACACTATTTGTGTGTACACGAGCATTTTGGCATGCATGAGTTTATATTTGTTGAAGCTGATAGGTGGCACTGGTTTAGTAATTTACACCACTATGAACACAAGTTGGTTGATATAGAATTAGTAGTGTGAATAACATATATCAACGTCAATACTAGCCCCACACTCATATATACTCTCAGCGTTTCAATTTATGTGAACTCATTTGACTGGGCACAGAGTTTAAGAAAAGAGAGAAAACTTTTAAATTTGTGGTGTAAAATAAGTCACATATATTTTGTGTGGTTATAAATCATTGCATAAAGCTAAATTGTTTCCAAATAAGGAAAGAAATCATTTTTTTTTGCACGGAATAAAAAGAAAATAGGTTCACATAAATTAAAACGGATGGAGTATAATGATTATGCTCTTATCCTCATGGTTGCCAAAGTAATGTAATATTTTTAAATGTTCGAAGGCAAGTCCCAGTACATGCACTTTGGTTTATTATGCTATTAATTGAGGGTAAGATGGTGGGTTCAAGTCCCAATGCACCACAAAGGTAAGACATCAGGTTCGAGTTCCGGTGCACCATGATTATAAGAGTTGCGTTTGAGTCCCAACTCATTATGGCCTAACATGTCGTTAAATGGGTAATACATTGGGTTTGAGTCCAAATGTACTATATTGATGATATAATGATGACTAAGAAAAAATAATGTATTTTTCATGAAAAAGCATGAAGCTAGTCCCACTTGATTTGCTACATTCTTGAAGTGAATGTGATAGCGGTGCATAATAAATCTAAATGAAGACAAGTGATTGAACAATGAACGTGGGCGTTCTAAAGAAGAAAATAATAATAGTCATCACTATGATTATAAAAGGAGAACAATAAGGGTTCTCAAAATAGTTCTTCAAAAGGTGAAGGCAATGTTTACCATCAAATTGGTATGGAAAAATAATAAAGCACATCGCTATGACTATACTCCATTCTTTGAAGAGAATGTGACTTGTGATAAACATTGAGAATGCAGACCCATTCATGAAGATGAATGTGGCAATATGTGATAAAAGTAATGAATAAAAACATACAATGCATAATTGGATGAATACCACATAACTCACAACTCACCTCTAAGGGAGGTTTGGGTGAAATAAAGAGAATAAATATTATTATGTGGTTACACGAATATGTCATTGGTCGCGTACATGTGATACGCCAAAAATATTTTGGCATGCCTTATAAAAGTTATTAAAGGCAAAATTAAAGCAAGAAATAATTTTGCTTATGATATTTGACCATGACAATTATTATGATGTGATTTTCTTTATAAAGGAGACATTCACCATATGGATGGTGTGATAAAAGATCTTATAATACAAAATTAAGAGTTCCGAAAGAATTAATTTGTTACTACCCGGATGAATGAAATTGTTCTTGACATTGATATTATAGTTAAGTCTCAAAAGAAACTTTTTGAGTTTCAAATGTACAAGCCAAAGTGGTTGGCATATTGAGACTATAAATGAAAAGAAGATTGAATATCTTCAAATTACTATAATCATACCGGATAAATATAAAAGGTTACCCGACATTTCTTCTATTTTGTACTACACAAGTATAAGCATGATGATGGAATCACATACCACAAGTAAACTAGAGGTTTACTGAAATAAATATTAGTTGGCATGACCGGTTGACCATCCCGGTTCAATTATGATTTGAAAATTAATTGAGAATTCACCTATATTGAAGAAATAGAAGATTCGTCAAGAATTCTCTTGTGCTGCTTATTCTCATGATATACCAGTTAAGGTTGGAATTGAATCTCTTGATTTTTGGAACGAATAAAAGGTGATAAATATATAGGCCCAATCACCTGCCATGTGGACCGTTTACTATTATATGATTTTAATAGTTGCATCTATTGTATGGTCACATGTGCATTTGTTATTAACTTGCAATTTGACTTTTGCAAGGTTGCTTGCTCAAATTATTAGAGCACGGTTCCAGAATATAAATTATGATAACTTATCTTGATAATGCTGGTTTAAATCCAAGTTGGTTTAGCAGAAATTGCATGCCTCCAATTATAGCTAAATTATTGGTTATGAGAACAAAACTCCCAAATAGAAATTTGGTATGAGATGTATTATTTAATATATAGCAGCACTTGTACGCATCTAGCCAAGTTATGAAAAGTTCTCCCTATCACAATCGGTTCAGGGTCAGGAACCAAATAATTTTCATCTAAAAATATGGATGTGCTATATGATTTAATTATGTCACCACAATGCACAAAGATGGGTTCCCAAAGAAGGTTAGAAAATGTGTTGGTGATCTCAACATTAGGGGGAGAAAATGGGCAGCTGAGAAAGTGATACGTGGAATGAATTATTATGAATACATATAGATCCTCGTACAAAAAAAAATATGAACTTGAAGTTCAAGTGATAATTCATTTGCAAATTATTGCCAGACGCATTTGCTGGCCCAAAGCTAAATGTCATATTTAAGCTGCTAATGCTCCAAATAGAATAAAGTCCATGAGGGACAAAGTCTATGGCACACAAAAAGCGTAACAGACCAACTGGTTCCAAAGATAAAACTCTTTAAAGAAGGAGAAGAGCAAATGATAAAGATGGTCATAATAAGGAGGCAGGTGCTTTATAAGAGCACCATGACATAACATTTTATAAGACCTCATGGAAGAGGCTCAGGTACCTGAAAATAATGAGATCTCGATAAGTTATGTCTTTATTGTGTGATGATGGAAACGATATAAAATGATCATTGACGATATTGTTGATATAATGTAGCGCTCAATATTATTAATATTGACGAGGATCTTGAGCTCAAATCTGTCATGAAATTTAGACAGATAAATAATTGGCCAAATAAAAAATATGCAATAAAAATTGAGAAAAATGTGAAGTTGGACGGATAGCCCCAACACCTGAAAGTATAAAGCCAGTGGAGGTATAAATGTGTTCTTGTATGGAAAAAAAAAAATCAAGTCCATAGACATAAACACGACTTGTGTAAATATCCTAGCATTGATTATATAGAGACATGTTCTCTTGTGGTGGATGTAGTCATTTCAGATTTTAATCTGGAAATACATGAAAAACTTGATATGCGTATAATGGAAATCATTGAATGATTTAAATTGTTCTAAAGCATATTAAGGTTTCCAAGAAATTAACTAAATAAAACTTCAAAAATCCTTATACGGATTAAAACAATCAGGGCGCATATGGTATAGTCGCCTGAGTGAGTACCTGTTGAAAGAATATACATGAAATTTTTAATTTTTTTCTTCAGATTTAAAATTGTATCCACTGTTTGAACTCATACACACGCATGTTTTGGATTGGAAAAGGAAATGTGAGAGGAGGGAAAGAGAAGAGATAATGACTTAGCTTGAAGAATTAGATATGGTAAAGATGAATTGGATAAGGAGCTTTGGTGAGGAGAGAGAAGGGTAAGGTTTTAGAAAGAGAAGATGAAAAATAACCTAAGCAATGTAACACATTGTTGGGGACATGAATGAGCGGGTGGGTGGGTCGGGTAATTGCTTAGGATAAAATGAGTGCAGATTGAAATAAAGTTTTAGAATGGGTAAATACGGGTAAAGTTTTTGAGCTAAGTGGGTATTTAGTATCGTTTCCTCTAATTTAAATTAAGGCTGTCCAACGGGACGGGACGTCCCGTCCCGTCCCACTTAATTTTAAACGGGATGGGCCCATGTTAAACGGGACATGGGATTTCGTCCCGTTTATCCCTTCCCATTTCGTCCCGTCCCGCGTCCTTTTTTTTATAATTATAGCCGTTGGGCAACGGCTATAATTGCAAAAATAGTCGTTCCCAACGGCCAAAAAGGCCATATTTGGCCCCCACTCCCACCAAAATACCCCCTACCCCCAAACTTTTAATATAATCCCTAAGTTTATTAAATTATACTTTGGCCCTATTTTCTATTATAAATACCCCAATCCTTCTTCATTTCTTCCCACAAAAATAAATCATTCTCTCTCAAATCTCTTACATTCTATCTATATTATTCTCTCAATTTTCTCGTAATCAAGTGATAAGTTTCAAGTATTTGGACAAATTTTTGGAGCAACTTTCAAGCTTCAAATTAATTCTTCAAGTATTTGGAGCAATATTTTGGGCAATTTCTTCAAGTTTCAATATTTAATCACGGTGCACTCGTTCTATCTCCTAATTTTAATATATATATATTTTGCGCATTATTTTAGTGCTTAATTTTTGTATTTACTTTACGTGTTCTATTTTCGTATTTCATTTGTGTTTTTAATTTTTGTGTTAACTTTTTAATTTAATTTCGTATTTAAATTATGGAACCTAAAAATATATTTGGCGTATTTAAAAAAACTAGTAAAAAATTAGTAAAGGTGAAAGTAGTAGTAATCCTAATCCTAACCCTTCTCCTATAATTAGAAAACATATAGATGAAATGACTCATGTTGATGAAACTTCATTTTTCCAACCCCCCGCATGTTATAATATTAATTTCGGTGAACAACTAGATCTTGAAACTTTACAAAGACAATTTGGCAATGATATTTTTATTGAAGACGAAGAAAATGAGGATGAAGAAAATGAGGAAGAAGAATTAGATGAAACACCCACTAGTCCCGCAACACAAGCTCCAACTCATAGTCAATCTCGGTCTGGAGCTTTACCCTCTGTACCACCTGTAAGGGGTAAGCCTAAGGGTGAACGTCCCAAAACATCACTTGTATGGAAACTTTTTAAACATAATAAAGTCAATCAACGTGCTACATGTGAAATATGTACGCAACGATTTGCGCACACCAAAAGTGGTGGGACGGGGGGTTTATCTAGGCACTTAGGTATGGACCACAAAGCTTTATGGATACGAGCTAAAATAGAAGTCGGACAAATACCGGATCCTAGCACTGGTACTAGCACTCCTAGTGGATCTGGCGAGGCTTCTAATTTTTTACAACAACAGCTTGACCCTGCTTCTGGTATTATTTTACGCCCCTATAACAAAGATATAGATCGTGAGAACTTAGCAAAAATAGTAGTTGTCTGTGGCTTACCTTTTACTTTTCCTTCTCACCCTGCTTTTGTGCATTATATACAAGAAACTTATAATCCTGCTTTTCAAGGTTTTCCTAAGACTACAGTTAGAAATGATGTTTTTAAATTTCAAACCGAATATCTTTAGTATATTCGTTGTGTATTTTTTCACTTAAATTGTAAAGTGTCTATCATATCTGATATAAGGCGTAGTCCTAATGGTTGTGATTATTTAACTGTTACATGTCATTGGGTTGATCATCACTTGAACATGCAAAAATATATTATTGGTTATAAATTTGTTGATTCAAAATACACTGGAGCATATATTGCAACTACTGTTCTACAAATACTTGATTTTTATGGACTCATTGATAAAGTTTTAACTATCACCTTAGATAATGCTTCTGCTAACACAACTGCAGCAACTAGCTTAAGAACTAGACCTTGTCCAATTAATCCGGCAATTTTTCATGTTAGATGTGCATGCCATATTTTTAACTTGGTTGTAAAAGATGGTATTAATTTATTTTCTGATGCTTGTAGTAAAGTACAACATGCTTGCGGCTATATTTTTCGGGCTAATAAAGCGAGTAGAATTCGTGAATTTGCTCAACAATGTGCTAGTGCTAACCTTCCATATAGAAAAGTTTCAAAAGATGTTTGTACTAGGTGGAATTCTACTTATGAAATGCTTAAAGTTGCTTATGATTATCGGGTGCTTATACAAAAGGTATTTAATATGCATAGTGGTATCCCAACTGATCAAATTGTTGATTCTGATTGGGATCAGATCAAAGAGCTTACTAAATTTTTAGAAAAATTTTATTATGCTACAAAATAATTTTCTGGTATATATTATCCTACTATTACACAAATATTATGGTATATTTGTGGAATTTTTGTTGTATTTGGTAAGTATAAAACTAATCCAACTTATGCACCGGCCATTAATGAAATGATTACAAAATTTAAAAAGTATTTTTTTCCTATTCCCCAAGTTTATTTAATTTATACTATACTTAACCCATCTTTAAAATTAAGAGGTGCAAAGAGACTTGTTCATAAAATTTATGAGAATTTAGCAATTCAAGAAAATGAACAACCATCTCTCGAAGAATGCCAAGCTAACATATATTCTTATGTTAGATCAATGTTTGATAAATATAAATCTATGAAAACAACAGGTGGTGAAACTGCTCCTTCTACTTCTAAGTCTAGAGTAGAAGTTCTATGGGAAGATATGGATGATATAACAGGTTTCAAAAGAATTATATTTGTATGTGAGATTTGAAAGTTCTATTAATAAAATAAAAGGCTCTAAGCGTTGAATTTGTTTTATGAATTGTCTTACACTCTTACTTAGTTACTTAATGGATTGAAATTATATTAAATAAATTATAACTCTATTATATATTTATAATTGCTAGAATATTTTATTACAAGTCTTTTGTTTTAATATTTTATAATTCTTTACTTAGTTTTCTAATTTTCGTTTAATTTTTAAATTTATTAAATAAGTCAAAAAACTAGATGTTGCAAACTTTAAAAACTTAGTCATTGTCAAAAGAATATCCGTTGCCAAACTCAATGCTTAAATAATTTTTTTTTAAAACGGCACTTAAGGCCCGCGAACCCGTCCCGTCCTGTCTCGTCCCGTTTGTTAGCGGGACTGGATGGGCCTACCGTCTGTCCCGTCCCGTCCTGTTTGTTAGCGGGACGGGATGGGCCTACCGTTTCGTCCCGTCCCGCCACCGTCCCGGCTAAATATCGTCCCGTCCCGTTAATTTTGTCTCGTCCCGTCCCGTCCCATTGGACAGCCATAATTTAAATCAATTTAAACATCGAGATATGGTGGGCTTTTAAAATATCGAAACTGCCCTCAACACCTGACAAGCAATAACAATTCTTCAAGTAAGAAAAAACATCTATAGCAGAGTCAATTTCACTTTTCCACTTTGTTCAACCTTGAAGTTTCATTTCTAATTTTGAAGCGTAGTAAGTTTATTGATTGACCGTTGACGAGATACTTGGTAACAAACATGTATTAATAAAAATGCTTATCCGCACACAATGATATCTCACTAGTTTAACTTTGAAGAAGAATCTTGTCAAAAAGGTAAATAGTTAACCACACCACACCACACCACAGTGTTTCAACAAATCTAGCAATTTAACCCTAGGAGCAAAATAATTAAAGTGAAAATACATCACCTAATCATCCTTAAGTGGAAAATACGGGTGTGAAAAACACTTGTCTTGCATTCATTAGTTTAGTGTGGTATAAACGCTTTTTCCATGTTAAAATCATATATCTCAATCGTCTCTTTTCCAATGAACGGACTTGTTCATCTCATCCATTAATCTTTTTCCATGTTAAAATTATATATTTCAATTCTCTCTTTTCCAATAAACTGAATTGTTCATCTCATCCAAACGTATATACAAACAAATGTTTCAACATAGATGATAAACAAAAGCAAAACAATGGATAGCAAGATCATTTTTGTGGCGCTGATATACGGGATAACTTGCACGCACCTCGACTATTTCACCAGGTGCTAGCCAACTCTCACCAACACATGTATCAGATAACTCCTAGGACTAACGGTAGGCAGATGGAAAGAAACCGCAATTAGCAAGATCACAAGAGATGGACTGGACAACAGCACCTTCAATGCTATAGTTACCAAGTCAAAGTATGCATCCTGTTACCTGTATAAGCAAGTCCAAGCATATCACTGGCAGAACCCAAAAGTAAATGTTGTTGGGGGTCGGGCGCTTGGGGGGGGCAGGAGCAGACAAATGCAGGTTATCAGAAATGCATTTAGAATACAAAATTGATTCTTTTCAGGGTTTATGTGACCAGTTCTACAAAATACTGGCCTCTCTTCTGCATCTCTTATTTGTATACAGGAACCCAACAAGCCAAAGCAAACAAATGCTAAAACAGAGTGCTATATTTCAGAACCTAGTAAGTCAGGCGAAATGGAGAACCTAATGTAAAAAATACAAGCTACCATATTAGTACAGGAGAATGCATTCTGCTTTAATGAAATACAGTACAAAAAGCCATTCTAACTTAAATCTGCACAACAGTACAAAAGTTTGAACTTGTTCATGCGTGCACAGGCAATAGCATTAAAACTCTCAGCTGCCTCAAGCACCAAAAGAAATGGCAAAAGAGGAACTTGCTGTGGCGAAACTGAAATCTACAGGGAAAGTCATGTGTTTCTGCTACTGTCTTTGCAATACTGCTGCATGACCTCTGTAGAAGTCTAATCATTTTGAAGACAGTACAATTGCCGTATATTTCCTGAAGCTGACAAATTATGGGAGAATGGGTGAGAGAGAAGGAGCAAACTAGTTTCCATTACACAGAAATGTTTAAACCATCACAATTACCATATAACCAGTCTTTAAAGCACTGATGGAGAGCTGTTGTTAATTCCTTTTTCCGGCTCTCTTCAAGCTCAGCTTCCCGCAAGCTCTGCTTAATCTCCTCCAAGTTTTTTTGCTGAAACATCAAGTATGAATGACGATTAAGCAAAAGTTTGACAACTCACGAAAACCTTTAGAACATGGAATGGACTGTACTACTGAAGGCATAAGAACAACAAATGGCAATGGGGTAAACAAATGTTATACAAAATAATTACAAAAAAGAAGTAAAAGTTTTTCAACTTACCCTTCTCTGCTGCGATGCCATGTAAGCATCAGGTAAAGGGAATGGATTGTTTTTTGTTGACCCAGATTGTTCACCTTCAAACCAGTGTGGAATCTGTGGACATGGAGATGTGTTCTTATTAGCATGCAAATCATAATCATAAAGCAAGAGATTTTCAACAAACGTTCCTTTGACAGAATACAGATTTCAGTTTCGGAAACTAACAAGGATACAGGACGATTGAAAATGGAAGCAATACTATGTAAATTGAAAAATAAAACTCAAATATGAACTCGTCATCCAGATTGTTTAAACATACCAAAAAGTTAGTGAACTGATCGGGGTCTATGCGACTGGCGGACTCAGTCTGAACATCAGAAACACCTGCAGGATGTGAAAGCGAATCATGTGGATCAACAACGCCAAGAGCCACAGGTTCATCCCATTTGTTGATGGCTGGATCAATACCAACTACATTCAGGTGCTCCTCCAGCTGGGAGTAAAAAGTATTGTATGGAGCCACCTGATAAAACCATGAAACATGAACGGCGCTCAGAATCTAAAATTCCGTGGAACTGTTAACTCTGAAGCTAGGAGCATACTGTCACAATAAATAGAATGGAGATGCATATAATGAGAAAACACAGAACACTCTACTGTCAACTCTTACATCTGATAATAAAAATAGAAAGAAATGCATTAACCAAGCCCCAGTCAGCTTAGGAAAATATTTTTTTTATGACGGTGGTGTCTGAATCAGCTTGCACGCACCTCGATTATTCCCGGAGTACCTACTACCTCCCACCAGCACAGGTACCGGATAAATCCGCCCACTAAGGCTTTAGACAGATGAGAAGAAATCATCTACAGCTTGTTTGGATGGTTGTTATCCATCACTTCATAATTTATAGTTCTATAATGTATTATATTGTATTGTATTATTTTGTGGATACAAATTCAAATAGATTGTATCTTTTCTTGTGGTTAAGTAACATTTCTATTGTTTGATTTCATTATATGGTATTGTATAATAATTGATAATTTACTAACAAACCCTTGTTGTAAAATATACTAGTAGTTGTTTTCGCTGGTAATACCGCTAAATTAATCATAAAAATATTGGTGTTACTGATAATTTTTTTGATAAGGTTAAAATATTGGTGTTCCTGATAATATGCTTATGATTGAGAGTTGCAAGGAATTAGACGTCTGATCGCAATTCATGTCTAATAGCCATATACTTCCTTCTTGGCTACTGTTTTTTAACATATACTAAAGCAAACAACGACAAACAAAAATTATGACAAATAATGATTGCACCAAGTTTTTTTAAAAAACAAAAAAGAGAAATCATGAACTAGTACATAATAATTGCATACGAACTAAGAAAGAGAAATACTTGTGGTTTCTAATTGGCTATAAGAGTAGCAAATGAACCTGAAATATGTGGTAGAGATGTCTGATTGCACAAGTAAGAAAGAGAAATACTTGTGGTTTCTAATTGGTTATAAGAGTAGCAAATGAATCTGAAATATGCGGTAGAGATGTCTAAAGTAGATGAGAATGAAGAACTTATAGTATGATAAAGATAAAATAGGGTATAGGGTGGAGTTAAATGAAAAAACAGGGTAAATGGTAAAATAGGATTATCAAGTAATAAGAGCATAACGGGAAAGAGAAATAAGGTAACGATCCCAACAGACCAAATCAGTCGTCACACAAAATGGGCTTTTTTGCTAGCATTTTCTGCTTCCCTGGGATATGGATCTCGAACTTAGTGGTTCTCCTCCTACTTCTTTGACCATTAGGCCACATCCTTAAGTGCAATCAACTTAGTCGCAAAACGTGGATCTTTAAGCAAAAGAGCCATGAAGTCAAAGAATTCTTAGCAGCAATGTGCCCAATAAAAACTACTGCTGCGAGATAAAACCTATTAAGATGCACCGTCTATTTAGTAGACGACTTAGTAGATGGGTATAAAAGGTACGGAAGATAATATCACAGGTCATTGCAGCATCAATCGCCTTTTTTGGGGGGGGGTTATGGTAAACCCTAACCTCCCCACCCACCCCCCAAATCCATCCCCAAAGCCCCCAACCCAGAAGCCAAACAGTGGCATTTTCCCACTTTACTCCGTTGGTGACTCGAAGTTCACTTATCGTGGTTGGAGTTAGACTATCCATCATTTGACTTTTGCAAATATCACTTCTTAGCTTCCTTATTGTTAGCAACTAGTTCATGGTTTAAGCGGGACGTAGTTGGACCTGGTAATATAAAGTAAAGTACACCTAGAATCCCTAAAGTTGAATTTTTCACCTCTGGCTATCCATATATACCTCATGCCAAAGTTTAGTATCTCGATTTTCTAAATTGAACAGACAGTCAATTCCACTAGGCACACATTCTGCTCCATCATTTAATGAAATCAACTTAAATTTATCTCCACTATTCAACTATTTCAAGAAAATTACCACAAACCAAATAGGTTTCCAAACCTCTCAATTGTGCTAAACTGACAGCCACATTTCCGATTGTGCTTGTCCCATGTTGTCTGACACGTGACAGAAACAGTTCCTGATCAGGTGCTTATATTTTGCAGTTTGCACCCAGATAGGACCCTCAGATTACCTAAACAAAGAGCTGCATGGTTCATAAGGTATCTGCCATGGTGTCTATTTGAAACTCCTTTTTCTTGCAGGGATCCAGATATGAAAACTGACCCAAGACCAAGAACTGCTAGTATTTTAGTCATTTTCCACTTGTCATAAAAACAAATAAGAACAAATGCTAGTGTAAGATCAATGATAGCAAAAGCAAATGCAAAATGGACTCTTGGGATACATTCTGAGTTTGCAGTGAAGTTCGATGCCACCGAGTGAGTGGCATATAAGCATTAAAAATAAAATGAGAGAATTGGTGATCCATGGAATAAGATGAAATTTATTCAGCAGCAGTGTAGAAGCTTAAGATTCACCTGCAATTTATGGTTATCACCAACAACAAGTGGTGTTTGATTTACTCCCAGGAAAAATACACATTCACGACAGTTGACGATACAGATACGTTTAGCCGCTGCTATCACGTGCACACGTTCACAGTGCTCAACTCTTACAGCCTGTAAAAGACGTTACAAAGGGAAATGCTCATATTTCATCTAGAGAATCGGACACATAATGGTGAACCATATGCAGTCATAAATCAATTAACTCATAAGACAAGCGGAAACTATAGTTTATGTGGTATTTATTACACCTTGACCCAAAAATTAAACACCTCAGGTAACTGTTTAGTTTTTATATTGAGATTTCAAAATCACGGCTAATTTGAAACATGCATAGACTTCTAAGTGGCAGCAGAAAGCAACAAAGTAGAAAACATCAGTTTGATAAAGCATGAATTTCTTTCTTTTTCATCTTATTGCATGTATGTCTAGCTGACTTTTCCATGCCTAGCATGAACGTGAGAAGAGAACAAGAATGCAAATCTAAAATCTCTGGGTCCCAGGTAACAACAAACTCTCACAAAGTTTAAAATCCACAATTGCTTTTCACAATTCCTGCTGAAGCCAGCACAGACTAAATGAATTCTTAAACCAAACTGCTCCAATTGAATTAAACCTTAGAGAAACCAAATTTTCTGACAAGGTAAGCCCAATGTTACCTGTCATCGCATCCCTTCAAAATCAAATTATTTGTCAATGTCCTAAATTAGTCAATTTCCAGCTCAGACAATTGATTAATCAAATATAGAAGCCTTTGCATCTTTATCGCCAAGAATATAAAATAAATACTCCCACCGCTCCACTTTAAATGATTTTTTGGCATTTTTTCTGTGGTTCACAATATTTGATTTTTTAAGATATCAAGAAGGAATTAACTTCTTTTTTCCAAAGTTACCCTTGGCCTAAAGAGCCTGGGAGTATCTGTTATATTTCCAACGAACAAAGTAAGGTTAATATCGTCAATTTCATTGTTACTAAATGCTAAAAGGTAAATTCCTTAATATGTGTGAAAACAGCCAAAAATCAATTAAAGTGGCCCGGAGGGAGTAATGTTTAAAACTTCTAGATACTTCACAAAATTAGCTTTTCATGAATAAAAGCCTTCAACTACATCAAGCGTTGGCAACTTGGAATGTGCTCTACACAGGAGAACAGAATACTACTTTACAGCTTAAACGTATATAGAATAATTGTGGGAAACAAACAAATGACAATGCATGATATAACAACAACGACAACAACAAACCCAGTGTATTCCCATAAATGGGGACAATGCATGATATACATACATCATATATCGGATAAAATTTACAAGTAGTTCATAATGCAGAACTATAGTTATTTTAAGCACATTGATAATCTGAATACCAACTTAAGAAGGAACACGCAAATCTTCCTGAACTCTCAGGGAACCTACCTTGCCAACAGCTCCCAGGAAAATGGTTGCATCAGAGCATCCGTATACTGTCGCATATTTCAGAGGTGCTAAAATGTAAATGACTGATTCATGGCAATTGACAACCTGAGCAGAAAAAAGAAAAATGAAATGGAGAAAGTTTCAAGATCCATGTAAAAGTCCCTCTTTTTAAACTAATTTAGATGACTGCACAAAGCATACAAGAGAAGTTGATAGAATGTTGCAGAATTATTTTTTATTGGATTACAAGTCCCCAACTTGTTTGGGACTGACAAATACTCCCTCTGTTTCAAAAAGATTAGCAGTATTTCCTTATTAGTCCGTTTCAAAAAGATGGCACATTTTTATATTTCCTTAATGGGAAGCTTTTATAGCCACACAAATGCTATGACTTGTTTAAGACCACAAGTTTCAAAAGTTTTATAGCCACACAAATATTATGGCATACTTAAGACCACAAGTTTCAAAAGTCTTCCTCTCTATTAAATTTTGTGCCAAGCCAAACTAAGACAAATAAATTAAAACGGAGGAAGTAATTATTGTCGTCGTTGGATTACAAGCCCAAAGCATTACCTAAAGAACATACGACATTCATTTTAACCAAGGCAAAAAGAAAGGCTAAAGATTTTACCAATGCAAAGTCATTTCATGTTTTACTCCACAACATTAGCCCACAACTGTAACAGCCTCACAAGGTTTTGGGAGTTGAGACTAAGTTGGGATTTACCAAAGACGTTAATGTCTGAGCCGGGTTCGAGCCGTGGAAACAGCCTCTTGCATAAATGCAGGGTAAGGCTGCGTACGATAGACCCTTGTGGTCCGGCCCTTCCCCGGACCCCGCGCATAGCGGGAGCTTAATGCATTGGGCTGCCCTTTTATTAATGTCTGAGCGCATAGCTAAAGAAGCACATACAAGCTGATCAACCATTTCCATCCTAAAGACATAGCTTTCTTTTTTTATGAGATTGGCTTTCAATTGACCAATCAATCATGACTCAATTCCAAACTAATTGCGGTTGGCTATATGAGCCCTCTACACGGGTCCATTTCATTCTTAAGGGATTCTCTAAACTAGAGGTTTTCTAAACCACATTTATATACTGGGTTCTAAGAAAACTAAAAAGCTCTTGGCAAGCACTAGACCTAATACAAGTGAAACGACAACTGAGATTTAATGCAAGTTGGTATTGCCTATATGGATCCTTTGCTTCCACAATAAGTTCTTAACTAAGTCACATTAATCCCAAGAGATAGCAGGTCTTTCATAACAATTTTTGTCGAGGTAATTTTAGATCTACCTCATCTCTTTTTAGCACCTTCACTCATAATTGTGTCGCGCACAAATGAAACTAATGCATATGGATGTCCGTAAGCCTTGGCTAAACTATCTCACGTGACCTTTCTTTTGCCATCTATCTCTACTATTTGCATCCTCTATCGGATGCAGTCATTTTTAATCTTGTTGAATCATGTACAACTTGTCTAAGACGATTATCTTGTTGATATGTTGGGCCTCAAAAGCCCAAGTTTCCCAAAAGCCCAACATTCACCCTCACACTATATTATTGGTCTCAAAATTGCTCAATGAAACTTACTTTGTTACTTCGGTAGGCATCTTTCAATTGCGTATTACTTCCATGAGTTCCATCACACTCATCTATTTCAACCATTGTGTTCTGATCTAAAATAAAACATCTTTCTCTGTCATGCCTTTTTCCCTTGAATGACTGGCCTAAATATGTGAATTGTCTGCATTTAAGCATTACAATCGCATCAAATATCACTTTACCTTCACGTGAACGAAAAACTTGTGGTACCTATATTCTATCTTACTACTACATATCTTAAAACCCCAATTCTTAAGGGTGCTTCTACATAATACCATTTTTTGATTGATTACCTCACTTGTTTCTTAATTGACAGAATATTATACGCAAAAAAAAACATGCACCAAGGAACCTTATCTTATATACTTCTGTGGTCCGGCCCTTCCCCGGACCCCGCGCATAACGGGAGCTTATTGCACCAGACTGCCCAAGGAACCTTATCTATATACCTACAGTTAAATCATTTAAAACCAGGGCAAGTTAGTTCACTCATCCACAACAAAGGTAAACAAATAGGGGCACAAGCCAGATTCCTGGTATAAATCCACGAAAGTTCCTCTATATCTCTCTTCGCCATTTTCACAATAGTGATCGCTCCATCATACATATCCTTCATGACATATATATATTTGATATGAGTTCCTTTCATCTCAAGCATCAACCTAAGGGCTTTTCTTTGCTTTCTATTATAAGCTTTATTTAGCGCAACTACTATCATTGAGATCCTCTTCCTCTTCCTCTTTCATCAACTTTCCTATCAGAAATACAACTATGTTGTAGATCTACGATGCATAAATCTAAATTGATCCTCCACTAATCTCTAAATTTATGATCATCAATCTTCAATAACATTCCATCATGATTCATAAGTTAATATCAGAGATAGTTTTCACAATTTTGAATGTCTCGCAATTCTAAATGAAGGATACCCCACTCGTTTGGCTACTTTCTACTCCTTAATATAACATTAAAATAGTTGGGATAATCTTAACTATGCATATCTCTCCAAGCACTTCACAATTATCAGGATCACAGGTTTTTAAACCATTTTCATGTCATCCTTTAATTCATTAGACCTCTACAAATGTAACTAAGGTTTTGTCACAAATGTACGAAGATCTATAAAGCTATCATTGTGATTTCTGTTGAGCAATTGATTGCTATAGCATCTTCATTTTCTCTTTAATCTCATTGTCTCTTGTCAAACCTTGTCGACAGTCATCTTTAACATACTGAACTTGGTCCAAAGTCTTTATCCTCTCCCCTGTTGTATCAACTTATGCATTTCTTTCTCCCTTTTCGCATCAACTTTTGTATAAACCATCTAAAGCTGCACCTCACCGTTTGCTAATCACATACCTCAATTTCTCTCTTAACTCGATAACTCTTTAAAGACTTATCCATCTTCTGTTGTAGGTAACTTCCTGTATAACTCTTTTTTTCTTTAACAACTATTTGACTACTTCATTCAACCACCACAATTCTTGAGGTCAAGGCCCTAGCCCCCCCTTATTTTGACAAGTAAAGGAAAATGATGAAGGCCCTAGCCTTTAGACACATTTATACTTCCGATTGCTATTTTCTTCAAGTAACTATCTATTTCCTTCTATTGTATATTAACAGTAATTTCTAAGCTTCATGCTCCCTCTTTTCTAACTTGTCCTAACATGTTATTCGCTTTGTAGCTTTTAGTGTCAGTACCGAATTCTCAGTTTTATGCAATTTTTCTACTTTTCCAATCCACTCTTTTGCTTCACATCCAAGACCACTCCTTAGTATCATCGTGTACTCCGTGCACGTCGCTCTGTCGCATCTATTGCCTTTCACTTAATACCCTAGTAAAGCCCTATACCAACAACTTATCCAAAACTTCTTCCTATCATTTTCCACATACTCTGAGAGTACATTTCTCTTCTAGCCTCGAACGATCTATCGCCAAACTGACAGGGGACTTGTATCTTGACACACTAGCCCCTAGGACACATGAGTAATAATGCTTTAAAATTGTCAAAAAAATAAATCAAACAACAGCCAGAATTCCAGACATATGTTGAAGCTATTGCTGATCAGTTAGACACGAAACCAAAGAGGCCCCAAAATAAGTTGCCAACAGAAAACTACTTCAATGAATTAACTATTAAGCAAGCAGATTCTCAGATACATGATGCCATGTAAGAGGAATTCTCCTTGCTGTTAACTTAGAATATTTAGCCCTTTTTGGGACAAGTGCACAATTAATATTAATAGCTTCAGATATTAAATTAATATAACAAAGTAACAAACATATAAAGACAGTTCTTCTACATTAGAATCTTTATAGATAATTCTAGTTTTCCAACTTCACGATAGCATTGATCATGAGAACAAACATCAGAACATAAAGACAAGTGCGCACATACACAGATTACAGCACATTACTGGAAATTAAAATTCTTCAATAAAAATGGTGTTCTGGAGCATCCGTGCAGCATCTTATTATCTGTGTGCTGTGTCTGAAGTTTGTATTCTTTAAGTTCCAGCCCAATTGTCTGATGTTCTTTTAAAAATACGGAATGTTAGCCAAACTGCACTGTAACTAAGCTCCACATTACTGTGTTTCCAATTCAAGGAGGAGGATTATACTGGAAGGATACCCATTGATGACAGGTAATGCACAGAGGAACAGGACTTCGATAAGGGAATTGTGGACCTTTTATCAGAAACTCTACCAAGAAGAGAGCGATTGGATATCAACACAAGAACGGGTCGAATTCAGTATTATTATGGTGCAAAAGCTGATTGCAATAGAATCTTTACTATTCTGATTGCAATAAAACCAACTCCAGATATTTTATGCCTGACATTTGTAGAAGAAAGTAGCTCCATTTTGACGATATTATATCTTGATATAACTTCACAAATGGGCAAGACAGAATCCTGTCTCTTCTAGAACAGAAAGCACCAACAAATTATAAATACTTCAGGCACAGTTATGATTCAATTTAAAACCAAGAACATGCATTAAAATGGTGGCAAAAGAAGCACATTCAGAATAAGCTTCCTTGAATCAGACCACTGGGGTGATTTTATTTTAAAAATTCTAGAGACCAGATCGAAATATTAAAGACTAAGGAAAGATTCCCGTGCTACCGACAAAATACTTGTCTCACAGAAGCAGTATCAATTTATATTGAATCATGCAACTTATATCTTTAACAACAATAAAATAAATTCAGTTTTTTTTTATAGGTAAAATTACGTTTTAGCATAAAAACAATAAGATAAAGTAAGTTAAAATTTACCTTCACAGAAGAGCCTTTAAGATCATTCTGCTGACGTACATATGATGTTTTCGAGATTCCCTCAATGAAATTTGGGCCTCTAGGACTCAATGAACTCTTTACTGAACTTGCAGAGACATCAGCCATTGGCACATCCTGGTCGATGGCACTGGTTGGTCCATTTTCCTTGGCAGAAGCCCTCTCAGTAATGCGTTCCAGAGCAGACGCTATATTTTGTAGCAGCCAATCATGTACTTGAGCTGCAGGAACAGGAACAGCTGGCATGTCTGGATCTGAATTGGCAAAAAATGGGGCATTCTGACTCAATGGGATTCTCTCAGATCCCTTTTCACCAAAATAGAATAGAAAACCAAGATGCTCAAATTTCTCTGCGGACAGAACCTAAAGGAATTACACTAATTGGTCAGCTTTACAGCATATCTTTACCCAGTACTCTATGACACAAAGGTAAGAGAAATGGCTGCAAACAGGCATAAATTTAGGCAACAGGTTCAGCAATAGATGTTTCAGTTTCTAAACTTCCTGGCATCAGTTGTCACTGAGAGTTTCACAAATTGCAATTACTAGGGGAATTTTGTTTTTCTTAGATCCTACAATATCGTAGAAATCAGCATAACAGAGGGCATCATAACTACCCCAAGTTCATTAGAGAGGGCCCCAATCGTCAGCCAGGAAGAATTCTATCACGAGGCATAAAAGTTGGAAAAGAAGGCCTGACAGGTAACATCATGTGCACTCAGTTCCAGACTGACAAAAAGTGCATATGGCTGGCATATCTGCAGTTAGAATCCATTTAACGGCCATTATCCTTACACAACCTGTGAAATTTGATGCATGGGAATTAAGTGCATTGGAAATTGCCAAATTCTAAAGAAAATACTCCACTATGTACCTCACGAGACTCCCCCGTTCATATACCTTCTTCCACATAGTTAAAGGACAGACTCTCCTTTTACTCATCAAAGAAAAACGACAGACTCTACCAACAGCACCCAATAAATAACATTTTGTTACTTGGAAGTATCATTTCCATCAAATGCCAATTTGGAGATGGGATATTCACACATGCTCTCTCAGGGTTCTACATCAGAGGCTACACAAATTTCAACTGCGTGACCAAGTAACTATAATCTCCATTCTTTTTCTTTCTTCGACAAGTCGATCAATCGTCTTCACTTATCTCAATTAGCTTGTTTGATCGATAACCTAAGATCAGGCGTGCCTCCTTTGTGATATAGAGGACGTTTTAAAATTCATGTAGCACTGCTGCTTAATCTAGATTGTTCTTGAGACTAGCATCACTAAAATGTAAAATGTCATGTTCATGTTCCCAGAGAAGACGTGAGCTTGAACATAGACCGAAAGAAAAAAATGTTGGGGATGATGATTATGAATTTCAGTGATATCTACAACTATCCAACAAGGCCAGGGTTCAGTATCATCAGCTATGACGAGGCTAACTGTGCTAATCTCATGTCAAATCCTCAAATCACATAAGTATCAGGCCCGAATATTTAAAGAGGAGTAGGATATCTCATACATGGTGATGGACCTCTACAGTTTGATGATTCCCATGAATGATATATTCTAGGCTATTGGTAAATTTTTTGATTGGTTAATAAGTTTAGTCACTTGATGGGGAAATCCTACGTACGAGGCAGTGTACCCACGTATATAAACTTACAAGGACATGATTTTCTACAAAAAGCGTCCAGTCACCATTACTAGCCATGATATTGGTAAATAGAATTTGGAAACAGAAAATATTATTTGAAAACAAAACCCACTTTGATACTGGTAAATATGATTTGAAAACGGAACATATTCACAATAAAAACTATCTTACTTTCTAGAAACAATCTCATGCATCCCTCCCACGTAAATCCATCCGTCTCCACTGTAACTAACCTTGTAAACTGTACTTGACGCCAAAAGAAACTTCTAAACAATGAAACTCTATGGTCAACCTGAGCCTAGACATAGATAATACAGCATATAAACCTAGGCTAGAGAATGTAGAAATAATTTTAGAACTACCAGAAGGGGCTACATGATATTAAATTCTATATACAGGATAAAGAGAGTACTAACTATTTATTGAAGTATTAAACAAAGAACTACTCACATGATTCGATTTTATGTGACACTCTTTCCTCTTTAGCATGTTCCAAAAAGATTGACACCTTTTTCTAATGAACCTATTTACTTGTGGTATTCTCATTTTACCTTAATAACATATTCTTATATAATAAAATACTCTTATAGGAATGACATAGCATCTTTCGGATCACAAGAAGGTAAGGGTACTTTGGGCATCTTATACACATTTAGCTTATCTGTCAAAAGTTTCCTTCTTTCTTAAATTCTTTATCCAGTCAAATTGTCATATAACATTCACATAAGCAAACTAGAAGTAATCATACTATTTAGTGAACAAGTTGAAGTGGGCGTTGAACTTGTCCTGGCCCACACTTGCTTGAACTTTATTCTCACGCTTGGCTAAGTTCACACTCACCTAAGGCTGAATCCTGATCTTAATGGACAGACTTGTCGAGCTTCGAGCCCAACCAACCCATTTGACAATCCAAACCTTCCAAGATACCTCATAGGAAAGAAAAGTGAACTTTACATGATACTAAAAAAGTTAATATATCTGTTGACTCTGTAACATGAACGCAAATATAATTACATCTTTTTCATCGATTGGATGCATAGTTAATGTCTTACTGCATAAGCATGATTTATAAAGACCAGGACAAAAGTAATTCAACAAATCAAACCTGAACCTGCTAACCAAGTGGTCTAAGAGAGGTAAAGCAAAAACTTTAACCTGTTAATCAAGTGGGTCTAAGAAAGGCAAAGCAAAAACTTGAAAGGAAGCTGTTCTACATCGATACAAGTGGCAAGCATGTAGATGCAGGGGGGAAAACAACGCCCGATGTTATACATCATTCACCAGTGGATTTTTCCATTAGTATTGCCAGGCATACAAACCTCCCCACCTGCACCTCAGTTTCTTTCTAGTTGTAGCAGTTAACCATAAAAATTTATGTTCCTCCCAACTCTTTTGTATTCGCATTGTTTCTCTCTCAAACATTCACACCCCATCTTGCAAGACAACTTAAAACCGCATAGAATCCAAGGCCATACCGCGTCAACTCCCTTAGAATTCTTTATTTTTATTTTTAGCATTGCATGTTGAAATCATAGGATATCAGCTAAACCATGTATGTTGAATAACAAGAGGGGTGTTATAAACATGAAGTATGAAATTCACAAACCAGTGTTTCGTCGCCCTCTCCTTCTACTGCCTCTGACAAAAGAGACAGAATGTTTTCCAGGTGCTTTTGTAAATAGGATAACTGATGAGCCTCTTCATCAGATTGTGATGGCATATTTCGTCGACTATTGCTACGTACAAGCTGCAATGATAGAAACAAATCTTCTGGTTATTATTACACAGCAGTTCAACGTGTGTTTCATGGTACATGCCACACTATTTAAATGAATAGCGCAAATAAAGAAAACAGACTCGTTAAGATCAAGAAGGGGAGTCATTTAACATAGTCAGAAAAACGAGAATATGAAGGAACAATTTCTGCTATAAATTGTAAACGACTCAATGACAGGCAAAATACTGGAAATAGTTCAGTTGAATAGATCTCGCTTCTTCCAAGTTCACGTATAGTCTTTAGACCATGCCTCTTAGGAGAAACAAGAAACTTAACCACTTTAACACTCTAAGCCTCAAGCCTAAGCTGTACTTCATCGAGAATTACGCATAGCTGAAATGAAGTTAGTGGCTTATGAAACAACTGTAACAAATTGTTGTTACCCTTCAGGAAAAAGCTATAGCAAAGCTTGGAACCTATGACTTAAAAACTACTACATAAATATTTGAAGTTCCCTGGAATGAACTTTAACATTTTACAAATGTAAGTCAGCAATTGTTAAGCTTCCCAGTTACCAAACAAAAAACAGAATAGAAAACTCATGTTATAGCTTTCCCGGGGAAGCATCCTTCATCAAGAGCCAAGAATCAAAAGAAAGCAAACTTGCACAACCATAGGCCTATCTACAATTTTATGAAATTCCATGCATAGGACCAGGGAGGATCCACGGTGTTAGCTATGGGTTCGGTCAAACCCAAAAGCTTTGGCCTAGATCCGAAATATGTGTTAAGAAATCCACTAATATGTACAAATATTTAATTATGAACCCCGTTATTAGCACTGAGGTCTATCCTAGAATCCCGAACCCATAAAGTTCAAATCGTAGATCTGCATAGGGCCACAACATCCACCACTACTCTTTCCGCCTACAGCTTAGTATAAACTAGTATTTTAAAACTTTTCTACTAGATATATATTATTCTACTTAGTATAAAGTTTTGACACCAAGTACAAAACTTTATTAGTTCTCAAGTTCTTTTCAACATGGTAAACATTTCATCTTACAACTTCTTCATATTATCTAAATCCTATTACAAAAACCATAACTACAACTAAAAGCTTCCAATAAATAACCAAAAATGCAAAGAAAACTCACTAAACAAATCAAATCAATGATAATTAGAAGAGCTTTAAGTTATATATACCACAATGCAAGGAATTTTTACACCATCACCAGACAAATCAAATCAATGATAATTAGAAGAGTTTTAAGTTATATATACCACAATGTAAGGAATTTTTACACCATCAAGCCACCTTTTACCTATTTTACCAGGTAATTAGTCTTGTTTTCAGGAGTATAAATCCCACATTTAAGAAGGCTTACCCTTTGGTGACATGATAATGTAAACAATTCTTTATGTTTATATAACTTAAACTCTAATTTAGAAACTACACATCACAAAAATGCCGAGTTTTGAACAATGTCCTGACCTGCAACGGCGACAATGCAGACAAGAACCCGTCGAAAGCCGAAGTAGAAGGCCAAACATCAGCTACAGCAGCTGAATCCTTATGTCCTTTAGGAAGCAACCTTTTGTAACTCTGAATGTACAAAAATACAACCAAATCAAACACATTAACACCAACAGAGCCGACCTCGGAGGGCTTAGCAGTAACGAGAGGGTCCGAATCGGAGTGAAGAACGCAAGCAATGGTTTCGAGGACGAGGCGAGCGTGTTCGGGCGAGATCTGAAGGGACTCAGCAATGGATTCCGTGTTAACGCGTTGGTGCGTAGTACTTGACTCGGAGGAGGAAAGGGAGGATAATAGCTTGTCCTTAATTGGACCTAGGGTTTGTGTTCCGTCGGTGAAGATTAGCTTCGGGATCGGTAATAGGCCGTGTTCAAATGGCTCCCTGCGTGGGTGAATGTATATTGGAGCGGTGGATGGTGTCGTCGCCGGTGACGGTGTTTCATCGGATTCCGCCATTAGTGTTATTAGTGGAGAGGAAAAAGGTGAGAAAAAGCTCTGGAAGAGTGGAAATGGCAGTGATCAGTGCCAATTTATTTTCTTTAATCAATCTCTTACTCGAAAAAACAAAAAGAAGAAAATGGCAGTGATCAAAATCTCAGCGAGAGAAAAGCAAGGTTGAAAGCCCGCATAGTGTTGATTTGTAAAAACTTACCTACACTCGTCTAAATAATTACCAATCATTAACAAAACAAAAATGCATATGTAAATGCAAAATATATATTTTACATTTATTAACTTGGCATAAATACCCGGGATAAAATTTTGTAATGCCCCAGAAGATAAAATATGTATTACATCCACGTTCAGGCTCTAAGTTGGACACACGGGTATTCAAAAAGTTGTAAAGTTATATATATAACGACCGATCGGTCGTTTTGAGTATTTTAGTTCTTTTTCCCATGTTTGATGCCTTAGATATGTGTATTTGTGGTTATGTAACTTGCCGGGTGGTTGGTTTAGTTTCGGGAAAGTTTTGGAGTGAATTGGGACATTTAGTCCCAAGGTTGTATGCTTAAGTTATAAGAGTTGACCGGAATTTGACTTTTATGTTGACGACCTCAGAATAGTGTTTCGATGGTTTCAATAGTTTCGTATGGTTATGTTGGACTTAGGCGTATGTCCGGATTTGAATTTGGAGGTTCCTAGGCCATTTTGGCTTGAATTGACAAAAGTTGGAAGGTTTAAGGTTTAGAGGTTAATAGGTTAGACCGAGGGTTAACTTTGTTAGTATCGAGTTCGAATTGTGGTTCCGGGAGTTGGAATAGGTCTGTTGTGTCATTTAGGACTTGTATGCAAAATTTGAGATCATTCCGAGTTGGTTTGATATGGTTTGGCACGAGTATTGAAAGTTGAAAGTTCATTAGTTCCTTAAGCTTAAATTGGAGTGCGATTCATAGTTTTGATGTTGTTTGGGGTGATTTGAGGTCTCGAGTAGGTTCGTGTTTTGGGGATTGGTTGGTGTGATTGGATGGGGTCCCGCAGGCCTTGGGTGTGTTTCAAATTAATTTCGGATCACTTTTGGACTATGTTGCATTGCTGAGGATTTATGTGCTTCTGGTATTTTCGCATCTGCGAGGGTTTGGCCGCAGATGCGGCCATTGTTGTGCAAGTGCTCGATTTGGGTTGGAGGTGCAGGGACTGCAGATGCGGCAGCTGGGACGCAAATGTGAAGCCACAAGTGCGGCTAGGAGTCCGTAGAAGCGGAAGCACAGGTGCACTTGGTGACCGCAGAAGCAGTAGGTCGGGTGCTTGGAGGGGATCGCAAATGCGGTCATTTTACCACAGAAGCGGCACCGCAAAAGTGATTAAGTGACCGCAGATACGGATTAACTGGGTAGAATGCTTATATCGAAAGGTTTAATCTTTTTCTCATTTTTGGAGTTGTGGAGCTCGGTTGGAGGCAATATTTGAAGAGTTTTTCATCACAATTGAAGGGGTAAGTAATCCTTACTTGATTTTGGTGTTAGATATTGATTACCCACAGATTATTACACCTAATTTGTATTAATTTAAGGTGGAATTTGGGGGGTTTTAGACTATAATTTTGGAGAGTGAGATTTGAAGGTCGATTTGAGATTGGAATTGGATAAAATACATATATTTTGACTCGTATTGGAGTGGGTGTTCAAAATTTGTGAGTTTGGTCGGGTTCCGGGGTATGAGTCCGGGATTAATTTTTTGGGTTGACTTGCATACTTGATTCAAGATCTTAACCTTATCACTTTGAATTCTTTGCTATTGCTTTTATTGATGATATTAAGTTATTTTGGCTAGATTTGAGTCGTCTAGAGGTTGAATCACGTAGGAAGTTTCTTAGAGTACTGATTTGGCTTGCTTAAAGTAAGTATCTTACCTAAACTTGGTTGACGCACTAATTGCCTGAATTATTTGTGATAGCTAAGTGCTATAGGTGGCGCACATATGTGGGGTTGAGCTCAAGTGTGTGTACCGAGGTATTTATCCATGCTTAAGGTAGTGCTTAGGCTATGATATGCCTTGAGTTGATTGACAAGCTTCATGTTATGATGTTTCTCCTATTTGTACCCCTTTTATGAGCTACTTGTACTATATTTGAGATTACTCTCCTGATTGAACCTGATAATTGATACTTCGTAATGTATTTGCCTGATTGAGCTATGATAGCACACTTTGCACATGCATACACCTTAACATGTCATTTATACTAGTCCAGGAGTATAAAATTTGATGTTTATTGATCATGTACATGCATTTTTGTATATCTGCTTTTTGTGTGATATGGATTTGGAGTGGTAGCATGTGACCACGCCGGGTGAATTGTGATATTGATCTTGTGATCATGCCGGGCAGATTATGATATTGAGCATGTGATCACACCGTGCGAATTGTGATATTGAGCCTATGACCACGCCGAGCGGATTGTGATATTGGCATGTGAGTTGTCCGTACAATACGTGAGTTATCCGTGCAGATCCGAGATATTGATATTATTGGCACATGAGTTATCTATGCAGCACGTGAGTTGCCCGTACAGTTGATATTATTAGCACGTGAGTTGTCCGTGCATCGTGTGGATATGGATCTATCCCCTTAGGGTCATCCTCTTATGTTCCTTCTTGATGGTGTACACGCGGTTTGAGGAAAACTGATCAGTGGTTTGGTACGACTAATCAAATCCTGAGGAAAAGCTAGCTAGTATTTGATTTGGTTATTGTATTTCATCTTTACTTGTAATTTCCTTGGTTATTTACCTAATTTATTTGCATATCTTCTTTATATGCTGGACAATTGACTGAACAGAGTACGTTAGGTAATTGGGTGCACGAAGGTGGTTCTTTATGTGATTTATAACTTGATCATATTATTGTTCCGTAGTTGTCGGATTTATGAATTGTACATGTTATGGCAAGTATCAGTTATAATTCCTGTTTCTATTACCTCGCTAAGGTTAGTTATGATATTTGCTGAGTATATGGGGTCGATTATACTCATACTACACTCTGCACTTAATTGTGTAGATTCAGGTGTTGGGCCAGTCACCAGTAGTCGAGGCTTGTTGCCTGGGCTTATTTATGGTTTCAAAGGTAAAAATACTAAAGCGACAAGCAAAAGCATATATATTTCTTTTGTACTGTTGTCTTTCATTTAGACAGTATGGTTATTTATATTTCAGACTTGTATTTCTGTTTTAGAGCTCACGACTCTGTATATACCAGTTCTAGGGGATTTGTTATGTAACGACACATTTATTTATGTTAATTGGACTCATACTTGTATTGTCCCTGTTAATTCAGTATTTATATTTCTCTTTTGTTAGGTTTGGCTTGCCTAACAAGGGAGTTAGGCTCCATCATGGCCGGTTGGTAGTTTTGGGGTCGTGACAAGCTAGTATCAAAGCCCTAGATTCATAGATTCTATGGGTTATGAGCAAGTTTAGTAGAGTCTTAAAGATCGGTACGGAGTCTTCGGTACTTATATTCGAGAGGCTACCAAACTGTTAGGAAAAACTTCACTTTCTTGCATTATTGTCGTGTAAATTTATTAATTATGGAATTTGAACATTTACACTTCTATTCTCTCACAGATGGTGAGGACACATTCAATTGGATCAGGCGGGCAGCCACCGGTACCATCAGTGAGGGCCGCGAGAGGCCAGGGCCGAGGTGGGGCTCGCACTATAGTTGGAGCAGCACCTATGGAACCACCAGTCGCTCTAGTGGAGGGGCAGGTTCCGTATACTGTTGAGCCGGTAGGACCAGCTCAGACACCGGTGGTGCCCATTATTATACTTGGTCTTCAGGAGGCGTTGGCTCAGATCTTGAGCGTGTGCACGAGCTTGGTTCAGGTAGGCACGCTACCAGTTGCACCAGCTACCTCATAGGCCGGGGGGAGCCAAGACTCCCGCTGCCCGTACACCAGAGCAGCTAGCTTAGGGTTACCAAACACCAGGAGTGTTACTAGTTCAGCCAGTTGTTGTTGCTCAGGCCGAGCTTAGTCACCCTATGACTGATGAGGAGCAAAAAAGGTTGGAACAACTTAAGAGGCTTGATCCTCCCGAGTTCAGTGGATGAGAGTTAGAGGACGCTTAGGGTTTTCTGGATCAGTGTCATCGGATCCTTCGCACAATAGGAATTGTGGACACCACTAGAGTTACCTTTACTACTTTTCATCTAATAGGGGCAGTCTACAGATTGTGGTAGACCTATGAGTCAGGCGGGCTAGCTGAAGCAGCACCACTTACATGGCATCAGTTCTCAGTTCTCTTCTTAGAGAAGTTTGTCCTTCAAAATCGTAGAGAAGAGTTGCATAGGGAGTTTGAGCAGCTATGCAAAAGGGATATGATTGTGACCTAGTACAAGATAAGATTCACAGATTTGGCATGTCATGCAGTATGGTTAGTTCCCATTGAGAGGGAGAATACCAGGAGGTTCATTGATGGTCTCAACTATGGTCGATGTTACAGTTTGGCTCGAGAGGCCAAGACAGATGCTAGGTTTGACCGGGTGGTTGATATTGCTAGATGTTTGGAGCAGGTTCGCAGGCTCGAGCGGGAGGAGCGGGAGGCCATGTGGTTTAGGTGGTATTAGCAGTGCCTCATCTGGAGGCCAGTCACATTATAACAGAGGTCATCCTTTTAGGCCAGCCCAGGCAGCTCGTCAGATTTCTCGTGGTTCTTCAGTTAGCCATAGTTCATACTGTGCTCACCCAATTCAGTCAACATTTAGTGCACTACAGGCATAGAGTTCTTACCGTGCTCTATCTGCTCAGGGTTCTAGAGGCAATTATTTTGATTATCAGGGTCAATAGCTTCTTAGATGAGGGGTTGTTTTGAGTGTAGAGACTTGAGTTATCTCAAGAGGGATTGCCCCAAACTTCTGAGTAGGGTCTCACAGTAGAGCTTGCAGTCTATGATTTCAGCACCAGTAGCTATACCACTCGTACAGCTAGCTAGGGGTGGGACTCAGTTAGTTCTAGGTCTCCCTAGAGGGGGAGGTCGATCAGGCGATGGTCAGGCTCGTTGCTATGCATTTTTCGCCAGGCCAGAGGCAGTTGCTTCCGACTCTATGATTACATGCATTGTTTCAGTGTGCCACAGGGATGCTCTAGTGTTATTTGACCCTAGTTCCACTTACTTTTATGTGTCATCCTATTTTGCTCGTTATTTGGATATGCCTCGTGATTCTTTAGATATGTTTGTTCATGTATCTACACCAGTGGGTGATTCTATTATGGTGGATCGTGTATATCGGTCGTGTGTGATTACCATTAGGGGTTTTCATCTATAGCAGCCCCATTGACTAGATTGACGCAGAAGGATGCCCCATTTAGGTAGTCTGATGAGTGTGAGGAGAGCTTTCAGAAGCTCAAGACTTCCTTGACTACAACTCTAGTTCTGGTTTTACCTTCGAGATCGAATTCTTATACAGTCTATTGTGATGCTTCATGGATTGGCATTGGATGTGTGATGATGCAGGAGGTTAGAGTTATTGCTTATGTTTTGCGTCAATTGAAGCCCCATGAGAAGAACTAACCATTACACGATTTGGAGTTGGCAGCCATTGTTCATGCGCTCAAGATTTGGGGGCATTATCTTTATGACTTGTCTTGTGAGGTGTTCACGGATCACAAAAGTCTCCAACACTTATTCAAGCAAAAAGATCTAAACTTGAGGCAACAGAGGTGGTTGGAACTACTAAAGGAGTATAATATCACCATTCTTTATCACCCGGAAAAGGCCAATGTGGTGGCCGATGCTTTGAGTAGGAATGATGAGGGCATGGAAAGTCTTGAATACATTCTAGTTTGGTAGAGACCATTAGGATTGGATGTTCAGGCTTTGGCTAATCAGTTCATGAGGTTGGATATTTCGGAGCCTAGCAGGGTACTTGCTTGTGTTGTATCACGATCGTCTTTGTTTGAGCACATCAAGGCGCGTCAGTATGATGATCCCCACTTTTTTGTCCTAAGGGATATGGTGCAACATGGTGATGCTAAGGAGGTTACTATTGATGATGATGGGGTATTGAGGCTTCATGGTCGGATCTGTCTTCCAAATGTGGATGAGTCGCGAGAGTTGATTCTGGAGGAGGCCCACAATTCACGGTATTCCATTCATCCGGGGGTCGCGAAGATGTAACATGATTTACGGCAACACTATTGGTAGCGGAGGATAAAGAAGAATGTTGTTGAGTATGTTGCTCGGTGTTTGGACTATCAACAGGTGAAATACGAGCATCAGAGACCGAGTGGTTTTCTTCAGAGCTTTGTGATTCCGGAGTGGAAGTGGGAGCATATCACTATGAATTTTGTAGTTGGACTTCCACGAACCTTGAGGAGATTTGATGCAGTATGGGTCATTGTGGACAAACTGACTAAGTCTGCACACTTTATTCCAGTCATGACTACCTACTCTTCAGAGCAGTTGGCTCGGATTTATCTCTGAGAGATTCTTCATCTTCATGGTGTGCCCGTGTCTATTATCTCGGATCTAGGCACGCAATTCACATTGCATTTTTGGAGAGCAATGCAGCTTGAGTTGGGCACATAGGTTGAGCTGAGTACGACATTTCATCCAAAGATGGACGGGCAGTCAGAGCGCACTATTCAGATCTTAGAGGACATGTTACGTGCCTGTGTCATTCATTTTGAAGGATCATGAGATCAGTTTCTGCCGCTAGTAGAGTTCGCCTACAATAACTGTTATTAGTTGAGTATCCAGATGGCTTCTTATGAGGCCATATATGAGAGGCGATACTGTTCTCTGGCTGGCTGGTTTGAGCCTGGGGAGGATAGGTTGTTAGGCATTGATTTTGTCCGTGATGCTTTAGAGAAGGTGAAGTTGATTCAGGTGCAGCTTCATACAACACAGTCTAGGCATAAGAGTTATGTTGACAGGAGGGCTTGTGATGTTGCATATATGGTGGGTGAGAAAGTTCTACTCAGAGTTTTGCCCATGAAGGGCGTGATGAGGTTCGGAAGGAAGGGCAAGTTGAGCCCTAGGTATATTAGTCCTTTTGACGTGTTTGAGAGAGTGGGATAACTGGCCTACAGACCTGTCTTTCCATCTAGTCTTTCAGGAGTTTACCTAGTGTTTTAACATTTTCATGCTCCAGAAGTATTATGGAGATTCGTCACATATTTTGGATTTCACCACGATGCAGTTGAAGGAGGATTTGACTTATGATGTGGAACCGATAGCCATTTTGGACCGGCATGTTTGAAAGTTGAGGTCGAAGAATATCACATCGATGAAGGTTCATTGGAGGGGCCAGACAGTCAATGAGGCTACTTGGGAGACGAGCAGGAGATGCAAAGTAGATATCCTCACCTTTTTGAGGCCCCAAGTATGATTCTAAACTCATTCGAGGACGAATATTTGTTTAAGAGGGGGAGAATGTAACGACTTGGCCGTTCATTTGAGTATTTTATCCCATTTTCCCTTTTTGATGCCTTACATATGTGTATTTGTGATTATGTGACTTACTGGGGTGGTTGGTTTAGTTTCGTGGAAGTTTTGGAGTGAATTGCGACATTTAGTCTCAAGGTTAGATGCTTAAATTATAAGAATTGACCAAAGTTTGACTTTGTGTTGACAACTCCGAAATAGTGTTTTGATGGTTTCAATAGCTTTGTATGGTGATTTTGGACTTAAGGCGTATGTCCGTATTTGGATTTGGAGGTTCCTAGGTCATTTTGGCTTGAATTGGCGAAAGTTGGAAGGTTGATAGGTTTGACCGAGGGTTGACTTTGTTGGTATCGTGTTCAAATCATTAATTTATCTTTTAGAAAAGTTTTTACTAAAATCCCCAATTTTTTCAATTTGATTCATCAAAAATCGCTAAATTCATGATTGGAATCATGAAATATAAACAAATCCGAGCCAAATACTTACCCCAATCCAAATCGTGAAAATCCCCTCCAAAATCGCCTAAATCTGAGCTCTATAACTCAAAATATGATAAATGAAATTAAACCCCTCGTTCAAGATATTTCTGCCCAGACTTTTCGCTCATGCGGTCCCTCAGTCGCATTTGCGACACTGCATCTTCGGAATAGTCATCGTAGATACGGACTCTACTTAAATCCGAAAATTCCGCTTCTACGGACCATCACACGATCATGCGGAGCCGCTTCTGCGGACAAGGATGTGTATGTGCGATCGCGCTTCTTCTCACACTGACACACCTGCGGATACCCCTGAGCTCGACCAAACACTGCAACTACAGTGCCATGTCCACTTCTGTAGACTTGCACCTGCGAACCAAATGTCACAGGTGCGAAAACACCCCAAATGATCTAAAACCCATCTAAATCTCGCTCGAGGCCCCCGGGACCCCATATAACCACACCAACCAGTCCAAAATCATAACATGAACCTATTCGAGGCCTCAAATCACATGAAACAACAACAAACCTATGAATCTCACATAAATTCAAGCCTAATGAACTAATGAACTTTCAACCCCCAAAACGCATGCCGAACCATATCAAATCAACTCGGAATGACCTTAAATTTGGCATGCAAGTCCCAAATGACACAACTGACTTATACCAACTGCCAAAATCGTAATCTCAACCTGATAATTAACAAAGTTAACCCTAGGTCAAACCTATCAACCTTCCAAACCTTCAACTTTCCAACTTTCGCCAATTCAAGCTAAAACAACCTATGAACCTCCAAATCCAAATCCGGACATACGCCTAAGTTCAAAATCACCATACGAAGCTATTGAAACAATCAAAATACCATTTCGGAGTCATCTACACAAAAGTCAAACTCCGGTCAACTCTACAACTTAAGCCTTCAACCAAGGGACAAAGTATCCCAAATCAATCCAAAACTCTCCCGAAACCACACCAACCGACCCCGAAAGTAACATAACCACAAATACACATATGTAAAGAATAAAATAGGGGAAACAGGGCTGAAATAATCAAAACAACCGGCCGGGTTATTACACTCTCCTCCGCTTAAACAAATGTTCGTCCCCGAACGAGTATAGAGACATACCTAAAGTGCCAAAAATGTGAGGATATCGGCTCCACATATCATGCTCGATCTCCCAAGTCACCTCCTCGACCGGTTTACCTCTCCACTGAAATTTCACCGATGCAATATTCTTCGACCTCAACTTTCGGACCTGCCTGTCCAAATAGCCGCCGGCTCCTCAACGTAGGTCAAATCCTTGTCCAACTGTACTGAGCTAAAATCTAACACATGTGATGGATCACCATAATACTTCTGGAGCAAGGAAACATAAAACACCAGGTGAACTCCCGATAAGCTGGATGGCAATGCAAGTCTGTAAGCCACCTAACCAACTCTCTCAATAATCTCAAAAGAACCAATACACCGAGGGCTCAACTTGCCCTTCTTCCCAAACCTCATCACACCCTTCATGGGCGAAAATCTAAGTAGCACCCTGTCTCCCACCATGAATTCCACATCATGAGTCCTCCTACCAGCATAACTCTTCTGCCTAGATTGTGATGTACGAAGCTGCTGCTGAATCAACTTCACCTTCTCCAAAGCATCACGGATCAAATTAGATCCTAGCAACCTAGCCTCCTCAAGCTCAAATTGACCAACCGGAGAACGACATCGCCTCGCATATAAGGCCTCATAAGGAGCCATTTGGATGCTCGAATTATATCTGTTGTTGTAGGCAACCTCTGGTAGTGATAAAAACTGATCCTATGAGCCCCCGAAATCAATAACACATGCACGTAACATGTCTTCCAAGATCTGAATAGTACACTCGAACTGCTAGTTCGTCTGTGGATGAAATGTCGTACTCAGCTTGACCTTGTGCCCAACTCATGTTGCACAGCTCTCCAAAAATGTGATGTGAAGTGTGTGCCTCGATCTGAGATAATAGACATCGGCACATCATGAAGGCAAACAATCTCACGAAGATAAATTCAAGCTTGATCTCTGAAGAGTAGGTAGTCATGACTGGAATGAAGTGTGCAGACTTGGTCTGCTTGTCCGTAACAACCCACACTGCATCAAATCTCCTCAAGGTCTGTGGGAGTCCAACAAAAAAATTCATAGTGATACACTCCCACTTCCACTTCGGAATATCAAGTCTCTGATGCCCGTACTTAACATGCTGACCATTCAAACACTGAGTCACATACTCCACAATGTTTTTATTCATTCTTCTCCACCAGTAGTGTAGTTTCAGATCATGGTACATCTTTGCGGCGCCCGGATGAATGGAATATCGCGAACTGTGGACCTCCTAAAGTATCAACTCATGCAACCCATCCACATTCGGAACACAGATCTGACCCTGCAACCTCAACACCCCATCATCCCCAAAAGTCACCTCCTTGACATCATTATGATGCACCGTGTCCTTAAGGACAAGCAAGTGGGGATCATCATACTGACGCACCTTGATGCGCTCAAACAAAGAAGACCACAAAACCACGCAAGCAAGAACCTGGCTAGTCTCCAAAACATTCATCCTCATGAACCTGTTGGCCAAAGCTTGAACATCCAAAGCTAATGGTCTCTCCCCAACTAGAATAAAGCAAGACTACCCATGCTCTTAGACTTCCTACTCAAAGCATCGGCCACCACATTGGCTTTCCAGGATGATAAAGAATTGTGATATCATAGTCCTTTAGTAGCTCCAACCACCTCTGTTGTCTCAAGTTCAGATCTTTTTGCTTTATAGGTGTTGTAGACTCTTGTGATCCGTGAACACCTCACATGACACGCTGTAAAGATAGTGCCTTCAAATCTTTAGCGCATGAAAAATGGCTTCCATTCACCAAATTATGCACTAGGTAGTTCTTCTTATGGGGCTTCAACTGATGCGAAGCATAAGCATTCACTCCACCTTCCTGCATCAGCACACACCCAATACCAATCTGTGAAGTATCACAATAGACTGTATAAGAACCCGATGCTGAAGGCAAAACCTGAACTAGAGTTGTAGTCAAGGAAGTCTTAAGCTTCTGAAAGCTCTCCTTACACTCATCAAACCACCTGAATGGGGCACCCTTCTGAGTCAATCTAGTCAAAGGTGTTGCTATAGATGAAAACCCTTCCACAAAATGGCAAAAGTACCCAGCTAAGCCAAGCCAAGAAAACTCCGGATCTCAGTAGCAGTAGAAGGTCGGGGCCACCTCTGAACTGCCTCAATCTTCTTCGGATCCACCTTAATCCCCTCACTGGATACCACGTGGCCCAAGAATGCCATTTAATCAAGCCAAAACTTGCACTTGGAGAATTTAGCATATAGCTTCTTCTCCCTTAAAGTCTGGAGCACGATCCTCAAGTGCTGCTCATGATCTTCCCGGCTACGAGAATACATCAATATATCATCAATGAACACGATGATGAAGGAATCAAGATACAACTGGATCATGTTGTTCATTAATTGCATAAAGGTTGCTGGGGCATTGGTCAGCCCAAAAGACTTCACCAAAAACTCATAGTGACCATAGCTGGTCCTGAAAGCCATTTTCGATATATCTGAAGCCCAAATCTTAAACTGATGGTACTCCGATCTCAAATCAATCTTAGATAATACCTTAGTACCCTGAAGTTGAACAAATAAATTATCAATACACGGTAGTGGGTACTTGTTCTTGATAGTAATCTTGTTCAACTGCCTATAGTCAATGCACACCCTCATGGGACCGTCTATCTTCTTCACAAATAGAACTAGAGCACCCCAAGGTGAAACACTCGGTCTAATGAAACCCTTATCAAGCAACTCCTAAAGTTGTTCCTTTAATTCCTTCAACTCTACTAGTGCCATGTAATATGGTTGAATAGAGATGGGCTGAGTGCCCAACACAAAATCAATACCAAAATCAATATCCCTATCTGGTGGTATGCCCAGTAGGTCTACTGGAAACACATCTAGAAACTGTCTCACTACATGTACTGACTCAACGGTAGGAGTATCAGCTTTAACATCTCTCACGAAGGCTAAGTATGCCAAGCACCCCTTCTCAACCATCTGTTGTGCCTTTAGGAAAGACACCACACTGCTAGGAACATGACCCAATGAACCTATACACTCCAACCTTGGCAATCCCGGCATAGCTAACGTCATGGTCTTAACGTGACAATCAAGAATAGCATGATATGGTGACAACCAATACATGCCTAAAATCATATCAAAATCCACCATATTGAGTAACAAAAGGTCAACTCTAGTTTCATAACCCCTGATAGTGACCAAACACGAATGATAGATACAGTCTACCACAATAGAATCCCCAACAGGCGTAGACACATAAACATGGGTACTCAAAGAATCACGAGATGTTCCAAATATGAAGCAAAATAAGATGACACATATGAATAAGTGGAACCCGAATCAAATAAAACTTATGCATCTTAATGATAAATCGGAACAATATAAGTGATGGCAGCATCTGATACAACAACCTCAGTACTTCTAGGGAAAGCATAACAACAGGCCTGGCCTCCCCCTCTAGGATGCCTATACCCGTCTGTCCTTCACCCCTAGCTGGCTATGTTGATGGAGTAGCAGCTAGAATAGAATCATAGCCTGAGTACCATACGGAGGTCCACCCCTTCAAAATCTGGGGCAATCTCTAACCATGTGCCTAGTATCACCACACTCAAAATAACCCCTCTACGGGGGTGGCTGCTGATACTGAGTCTGACCCGGACAGCTAGAAAAATTATTGTAGAAACCTCGTGCAGGAGGTGCACTGAAAGATGGTTGTCAGAAAGGGGTACTCTGAGGTCCCTGAATCACTGGAGCACTGTGAGTAGCCTAAAGTTCATAATGAACTGGTCGACTGATAAACCCTCCTCCATGACGAGCTGAAGCTACAGAGTGGGAACCACTAAACCCTCTAAAGTCTCGAGGACACTTGGCCTCCCTATCCCCTCTCTTCTGGTCACTGATACACTTCAACCTCCTAGCGATCTCCATAACCTGCTAAAATGGAGTATCACTCTCTAAGTCCCATGCCATCCCAATTCTAAGACCATAACCAAGTACCTTAATAAATCTGCGGACCCTCTCTCTAATAGTAGAAATCAAGGCAGGTAACTCACTGAACCTCATAGCATACTCGAACACAATCATAGTCCCCTAGCGAACTACTCGAACTCTGTGCGCAATGCATCCCTGAGGGTCTATCGTATGAACTCCCTCAAAAAAAGATAAGCGGACTAAGCCCAAGTAAGTGGCATTGCATCAGTTGGCCTACTCTCTTCATAAGCCTGCCACAATCTATAAACCGACCCCGTAAGCTGGAAAGTAATAAGGTCGACCCCGTTCACCTCCACTATGCCTATAGTACGCAAAATACGGTGACACTTGTCTAGAAAACCTTGTGCATCCTCAGAAGTTGCGCCACTGAAAGTAAAAGGGTAATATTTCTTGAACCTCCCAAGCCTCTTATGCTCCTCCTCCGATGCCACTGGCCTGGCGTCCGGCTGAACCGTAGTCACGGGCTGCACCAGCATAACACTCAGAGCCTGATCAATATGAGCCCGTTGCTCTATAGTACGGGCGGCAGGAGTTTGAGCTCCTCCCCCAGCCTGAGAAGTAGCTGGTGCAACTGGGATCAATACCGCCTGATATATGGTACCAAACATGCTCAAGAAATGTGCCAAAGTCTCCTAAAGTTGCCTACTCCCTAACCGGAGCTACTGATGGCTCCTCAGGTGCTACTCTAGCTGTAGCACGTGCCCCTTCTCGGCCACTACCTCGGCCTCGGTCTCTCACGGCTCTAGCAGGGGGCGCAGGTGTCTTCTCAACTGATTCGGTAGTGCGTGTCCTCACCATTTGCGAGAGAATAGAAAAATAATGGTTAAATTTATGAAATTAATAAATTCATCCAATAAGGAATGAAAGAAGTGAAATTTCCTAATAGTTTCATAGCCTCTCGAAGATAAGTACAAACGTCTCCGCACCGATCCACAAGACTCTACTAAACCTGCTTATGACTGGTAGAACCTGTGAACCCAGAGATCTGATACCAACTTATCACGACCCAAACTCCCACCTTGAGGATCATGATGGCATATTAGTTTCTAAGACTAGGTAAGCCTAACACATAACAAGATCAACAAAAAATACCAAATTAAATATTAATGAAAAGCTGAAGAGTGCCATGAAATAACCAACAACAAATATACAAAGGTCACATAAATCCCAAAATCGATACTACTCAGTCATAGGCTCTACTGAAAGTAGACTAGAAATCTCAAAATACAATATTGTTTGGAAATACAATAAGTAGTAGCAATGAATCAATAGAAGGTGACTTTGAGGCCTGCGTATAAAACAACAGGTATACCTTAGAGTCTCCACAACGCAGCTCAAAACTCTAGCGATCTACACGATCCGAGGTACCTAGATCTGCAAAAATAATATGCAGAAGCGTAGTATGAGTACACCACAATCGGTATCTAGTAAGTTCCAAGATTAACCTCGATGGAGTAATAATGAGGTTCAAGTCAAGACACCCACTAGAAAATAACCTATGACGAATATCAATATAAAATGAATAACGAGAAGTATAACCAATTAAAGATCAACAAGGAACAGGCAACTGAAAACACGGCATAATTAACCAAACCATGTAAAACACAAAGTTAAGGCATTTAAGGGAAAACAATGATATGCTCAATTCATCAAGTCGATTCCAACACAAGAGTAACGTCAAGAATCATTACAAAGTACCACAAATTATAATCACAAATCCCCTTTATGACGCCACCTGAGATTCACATTTTAAAACATTTTCCCTAAATAGCTTCACGCGCATAAGCCCCCTTATCTCGCCGCATGCACATCAATATACACACCACCCGTATTCTATCGCATGCACATCTCAATCACAACACGACAATAACAATCACCCACACCACGCGTACACATGTGCCACAATATAGCCATAAAAACAATACCAATGTCACAACAAAATATAGCCCATAGCTCAACAAAAATGTGTACAATAATCACAACAATAATATAGGGGTGTGGGGAGTGAACAACAAAATAAAAGCATGTTTCATATGACAAATAACTCCAAAACAAGGCATATTAATAATTTAAGGTCTAATCCGATTACCTATGCCTATGTACACACTCGTCACCTTATGTACACGTCATTTCACACAGTACAATTATTGCAAATGAGACCAAATCCTAAGGGGAATTTCCCCACATAATATTAGCGCCTCAATAAGCTAAATCAATACTCTAAGAAGCAAATCAACCTCAAACGGCTAGAATCTAGCCAAAACAACTTAATAATATTAATAAAAGCCATAGGAAAAACCCCAAACAATAAATCTACGATCTTGGTTCAGTTATGCAAAGTCAACCCAAAAAGACAACCCTTGGGCCCGCATTTCGGCACCCGACAAAACTCATAAATTCCAAATACCCATTATGATACAAATCCAACTATACCAATTTCATCCAATTCTGGCCTCAAATTAGTCTTTAAATCATTAATTTATGTTTTAGAAAAGCTTTTAATAAAATCCCCAATTTCTTCAATTTGATTCATCAAACAATCGCTAAATTCAAAGTTGGAATCATGAAATATAAATAAATCCGAGCTCTATAACTCAAAATGTGATAGATGAAATTAAGCCCCTCGTTCCAGATATTTCTACCTAGCCTTTGCACTCTTGGGATCCCTCAGTCACATCTGCGACACTGCATCTGCGGAAAAGTCATCGCAGATGCGGACTCTACTTAAATCCCAAATTTCGCTTCTAAGGACCATTACATGCTCTTGCTTGGCTGCTTTGTAATGACCCGGCTGGTTATTTTATGTATTGTAGCCTTGTTTCCCTATTTATCACTTCTTCTATGCTTAATCATGGTTATGTGACTGGTTCGGGTGTTTGGATTGATTCCGGGGAGGTTTCGAAGTGAATTGGGACACTTAGTCCCAAGGTTAGAGGCTTAATATGGAAAAGTTGATCAAAGTTTTACTTTTGTGTAAATGACTTCGGAATGGAGTTTTGATGGTTCTAATAGCTTCGTATGGTGATTTTTGACTTAGGAGTATGTCTGATATTGATTTGGAGGTCCGTAGGTCATTTTGGCTTGAATTGGCGAAAGTTGAAAAGTTGAAGGTTTGGAAGGTTGAGAGGTTTGATCGAGAGTTAACTTTGTTGATATCGGGTTCGAATTTCAGTTCTTGGAGTCAGAATAGGTCCGTTGTGTCATTTATGACTTATGTGCAAAAATTGAGAACAATCGGAGTTGGTTTGGTATGATCCGACATTAGTTTTAGAAGTTGGAAGTTCATTAGTTTATTAGGCTTGAATTGGGGTGTGATTCGTGATTTCGACATTGTTTGATGTGATCTGAGGCTTCGACTAAGTTCGTATCGTGTTTTACGACCTGTAGGTATGTTTTGATGGGGTCCCGGGGGCCTCGGGCATGATTTGGATCAAAGTCGACTTCATTTTGGACTTGTTGGACTGCTGATTTTCTGGTATCTAGTTTCTTTATACGCGATCACGAGGGAAGGGTCGCAATCACGAAGGGTCTTTGGTGACTGGTGGAAATTGTGCATCGTGTTTGCGAGAAAAGGGGACGTGTTCGCGAAAGTTGAGGTTGGTTGTTCATCACGAACGTGTGATGTGTGTCACGTTCGCGTAGAAGGGAGGTAAGGCTAAGGGGTGGCAGGTATTTATTCTTTGAGTCGCGAGGCGTAGACCGCGATCGCGTAGCTTTAAGGTGTTTGGTCATCGCGTTCGCGACTGGGCTGTCGCATTCACGAAAGAGGTTTCGTCAGCTGGTATATTTGTACTTCGCAAAATCAAGGCAATTTCCGTGTTCGCGAAGAGGAGTACCTGGGCAGCAGATTTAAAAAATCCAAATCGAGGGTTAGAGTATTATTTCATATTTTGAGTTGTCAAGCTCGGTTTTGGGAGAATTTGGAAGGGATTTTCAAGATTTGGATCGGGGTAAGTGTTTTTTACTTTGATTTGTTATTATTGCAGGATTCCATCTTTGTTTTTAGCATCTAATTACTGAATTAAAGTGAAGAAATGGGGGATTTTGTGGAAACTTTTCAAAAATGAAAAAATGGAGGTTTGAAGGTCAATTTGAGGTCGGAATTGGATGATTTTGGTATGGTTGGACTCATAATCGAATGCGTGTCTGGAATTTGTGAAGTATTTTGCGTTCCGATGTGCAAGCCCGCTGTTGACTTTTTTTATTTTGATAAAGATCAAAACTTTATTATTTGAAGTTGCTTCCTACGGCATTATTTGTTGATATTGAGTTGTTTATGACTAGATTTGAGTCGTTTGAAGGCCAATACGCGTGGGAAGGGCTTATTGGAGTTGTGATTTGTGCGTTTTAAGGTAAGTAACACATCTAAACTTGGATTTGAGGGTATTCAACCTTTAGAACTACGTTGTATGAAAGACATTGGGGTAACGTATGCGCTAGGTGACCGGAGTGTGTGCGTGCACCAGTGTGTTCATGGTTTGGGGAGGCCTTCAGGCTATTGGCGGGCTTGTTTTGCTACCATATCATGGTATCCCCGTGTTCCCTCTACTTGCTTGATTATTTGAACTGTGAATCATGTTAGACATCATGTCTAGGCTATGTGCTAACTATTTGAGACTTGATAGGGGTATTCTTGTTGTTTCTGAGTTATATACCTTATTTGCACACATACGTGTATGATTTCTCTGTCTCAGTACTTCTTATTTGATTCCTCACATGTTGTTGATACCGCTTAAGGGTAAGACTGTTAAACTGAGTATTTGAGATGTGTTTATCTGAGACTTGAACGGTAAATGACTGAGTTTGGGCCTTAGAGACGGTTTGGTACTAATTTTGAGGTGACGCCTACGCCAGGTCCATATTGGGGTAAGTGTTATATTTTTGGGGTGACACGTGCACCAAGCCACATTACTGGGCTAAATAATTATAAATAGCACTTGGGCTGGATCCGCCCCTCTGGAGTTTGACATGCCAGTAGTGGGCGCAGGCACAATATTTCACATATTTGCTTGATGATGGGTAGTTATGCCAGGCACCCGTACAATGCTAAGTGTAAATATTCTTTATGGATCCACTGTGATAGTGTTGATTGACGTGTATACCTAACATGTAGGCATAGATATGTACTTTACCCATGCTACCTAATAATTGACCTACTTTATCTGTGTTGGGCTTTAACTGTTATACTTGAAAGCATGCCTAAATTACTGAAATGTGAACAGTTGAACTTGATGTTATTGAGCTACTATTTCTACGATTTGTCCTTTATATTTTGAATTGTTATCGGTTATTGGTATTGGCATTGGATTGTTGTTCTAAGCTTGCTACTACTTTCAACCCAAGGTTTATGTTGTTACTTATTGAGTACATTATGTTGGCTGTACTCATACTACACTCTGCACTTCCTGTGCAGATCCTGGTACATCCGACCGAGGTGATTTTCAGACTTGAGTTGTGCCAACTTTTGGGAGACTATGAAGTAGCTACCATATCGTCCGCAATCCTTGAAGTTCTCTTCCTGTTATCTTTATTTTACTGTTCTTATATTCAGACAGTTTTAATAGAGGATTTTTCTTGTACCTTGTTATTCAGTAGTGCTCGTGTACTCGTCGACACTAGATTTTGGGCCTGGTTGTAGCGACATTTTGGTTTTATTCTCAAATATTTTATGGTATTCTTCTGGTGTTGAGTTATTAGACCATGTTATTTAATTTTCATTTATATCATGTGACTGTTGGCTTACCTAGAGGGTTGGGTTAGGTGCCATCACGACTTATGGATTTTGGGCCGTGACAAATTGGTATCGGAGCACTAGGTTGCTTAGGTCTCATGAGTCACGAGCAAGTTTAGTAGAGTCTTGCGGATCGGTACGGAGACGTCTGTAGTTATCTTCATGAGGCTACCAAACTGTTAGGAAACTTCACCAGTACCACCAGCTAGGGCCGCGGTAGAGGCCGAAGTGTGGCCCATACTACAACCAGAGCAGCACCTGTGAAGCCACCAATTACTCCAATTGAGGAGCAGATACCAGATGTAGTTGAGCTGGTGGGACCAGTTCAAGAACCAGTTATGCCCATTGTGATCCCAGGCCTTTAGGAGGCCTTAGCCCAGATTTTGACTGTGTGCACAAGCCTGGCACAAGCACTCTCAATTCCAGCTTCACCAGCCACTTCACAGGCTGGGGAAAGTGCCCAGACTCCTGTTGCTCGTACTCCAGAGCAGGTAGCCTAGGGACTCCAGACACCGGGGCTACTACCAGCCCAGTCAGGTGCTACTGCTCGGGCCGAGGTTGACCCACCTAAGAGTGATGAGGAGTAGAAGAGACTAGAGTAGTTTGGGAGGCTTAAGCCTTCAGAATTCAATGGGGAGGAGTCAGAGAATGCCCAAGATTTCTTAGACTGGTGTCAGCGGATTCTTTGCATAACGAGTATTTTGGAGACTAGTGGAGCTGCATTTACCACCTTTCAGCTGACTGGGGCAGCCTACAAATGGTGACAGGCCTATGAGTTGAGCATGCCCGTTGGTACAGTGCCACTTTCATGGCATGGGTTCTCTATTCTCTTTTTAGAGGAGTTTGTCCCACAGACTCGCAGGAAGGAGCTGCATAGAGATTTTGAGCAGCTACGCTAGGGAGATATGACTATGACCTAGTGTGAGATGAGATTCGCAGATTTGGCCTGTCATGCAATATGGTTGCTTCCTACATAGATAGAGAGGATCAGGAGGTTTATTGATGGACTCAACTATGGCCTTTGTTACAGTTTGGCCCGAGAGGCCGAGACGGATGCTAGGTTTGACTAGGTGGTCGAGATTGTGAGGCGCTTGGAGTCGGTTCGCATGCTTGAGCGTGAGGATCAGGAGAGCAAGAGGCCTTGTGGTATTGGTGGTTTCAGCGGTACCTCATCTGGAGGTCAGTCATATCACAACAGAGGTCGTCCTTACAAGTCCGCTCGGATGGCTCGTCCAGTTCATCATGGTGCATCAGCTAGTCATGGTTCATACAATGCACGTCCGGGTCAGTCATCTTTTAGTGCCTCCCAGCTTAGAGTTCATCCCGTGATCCATCAGTGCAGGGTTCATCAGTACCAAGTTCTTCCAATGGCTATTCTAGTTCTCGGAGTCCAATTCAGGCCCCACCATCATTTCCAGCTCGAGGTTGTTACGACTGTGGAGAGTTGGGGCATGTGAGGAAGTATTGCCCCCATCACTACAGAGATCCAGTGCAGTAGAGAGGGCAGTCTATGACCACTGTACCAGTTGCTTCATCACCTGCTCAGCCAACTCGGGGTAGGACTCAGGCAGTTCGAGGTCGCCTAGAAGGGGAGGTCGATCAAGTGGTGGTCAGGCTTGATGCTATGCTTTTCCCGCCAGGCTAGAGGCAGTTGCTTCAGATGCGGTGATCACAGGTACTGTTTCAGTGTGCCACAGGGATACTTCCATATTATTTGACCCTAGTTCCATTTATTCATATGTATCATCGTACTTTGCTCGTTCTTTGGATATGCCTAATTATTCCTTAGTTATGCCCGTTCATATATCTACACCGGTAGGTGATTTTATATTGTGGACCGTGTATATCAGTCATGTGTGGTGACTATTGGTGGATTAGAGACGAGGGTTGATCTTTTACTGCTTAGCATGGTTGATTTTGATGTGATTTTATGCATGGATTAGTTGTCACCATGTCACGATATTCTGGATTATCACGCTAAGACCGTGACATTAGCGATACTAGGATTGCCTAGGGTATGGAGAGGTTCTCTGGACTATGTTCCCAGTAGAGTGATTTCATATTTGAATGCCTAATGGATGGTTGGGAATATATGTCTGGCATGTTTGGCCTTTGTGAGGGATGTTAATGCTGGTACTCCTACCATTGAGTCCATTTTGGTAGTGAGAGAATTTTCGGATGTATTTCCTACAGTCTTGCCAGGCATGCCACCCGATAGGGACATTAATTTTGGTATTGACTTAGTGCCAAGCACTCAGCCCATCTCTATTCCTCTGTATCATCTGGCACCAGCAAAGTTGAAGGAATTGAAAGAACATCTTCAAGAGCTACTTGATAAGGGATTCATTAGGCCTAGTGTGTCACCTTAGAGTGCACCAGTTTTATTTGTGAAGAATAAAGATGGTACTATGTGGATGTGCATTGATTACGGGTAGTTGAATAAAGTTACAATTAAGAACGAGTACCCACTACCACATATTGATTACTTATTTGACCAGCTTTAGGGTGTTAGAGTGTTCTCTAAGATTGATTTGAGGTCTGGGTATCACCAGTTAAAGATTCGAGATTCTGATATTCTAAAGACGGCATTAAGGACCCGCTATGGTCACTACGAGTTTCTTGTGATGTCTTTTAGGCTGACCAATGCTCCAATAACATTTATGCATTTGATGAATAATGTATTCCAGCCATATCTTGATTCTTTTGTCATAGTATTCATTGATGATATACTGGTGTACTCATGCAGACAGGAGGATCATGAGCAGCATCTGAGGATTGTACTCCAGATGTTGAGGGAGAAGAAGTTATATGCTAAATCCTTCAAGTGTGAGTTTTTGCTTGATTCTATGGCGTTCTTGGGGCACGTGGTGTCTAGCGAGGGGATCAAGGTAGATCCGAAGAAGATTAAGGCAGTTCAGAGTTGTACCATATCATCTTCAGCTACTGAGATTCGGAGTTTTCTAGGCTTGGTCGTATATTATTGTCATTTTGTGAAGGGTTTCTCGTCCATTGCTGCACCTTTGACTAGATTGACTCAGAAGGGTGCCCCATTCAGGTGGTCTGATGAGTGTGAGGAGAGATTTCAGAAGCTCAAGACTACCTTGACCACAACTACAATGTTAGTTCTGCCATCAGCTTTAGGTTCTTACACTGTGTATTGTGATTCCTCGAGGATAGGTATTGGATATGTTCTGATGCAGGAGGGTAGGATGATTGCTTATGCTTCACGCCAGTTGAAGACCCATGAGAAGAACTATCCTATCCATGATCTTGAGTTAGCAGCTATTGTTCACACCTTGAAGATTTGGCGGCACTATCTGTATGGGGTTCATTGTGAGATCTACACTGATCATCGGAGTTTGTAGTATCTGTTCAAGCAGAAGGATCTTAACTTGCATCAGTGGAGGTGGCTGGAGCTTCTCAAGGAATATGATATCACCATTTTGTACCATCCCGGGAAGGCCAATGTCGTGACCGATGCCTTGAGTATAAAGGCTGTGAGTATGGTTAGCCTTGCATATATTCCAGTTGGTGAGAGACCGCTAGCATCAGATGTTCAGGCTTTGGCCAATCGATTCGTGAGGTTAGATGTGTTAGAGCCTAGCGGGGTTCTTACTTGCGTGGTTTCTCAGTCTTCATTGTATGAGCGCATCGGAGAGCACCAGTATGACAACCCTTATTTGCTTGTCCTTTAGGACACGGTGATGCCAAGGAGGTTTTTATTGGGGATGATGGGGTGTTGAGGATGCAGGGTCGGATTTGTGTGCCCGATGTGGATGGGTTACGTGAGTTGATTCTTGAGGAGGCCCACAGTTCGCGGTATTTCATTCATCCGGGTGCCGCTAAGATGTATCAGGATTTGAGACAACACTATTGATGTAGAAGAATGAAGAAAGATATAGTATAGTAAGTAGCTCAGTGCTTGAACTGTCAGCAGGTGAAGTACAAGCATCAGAGGCCGGGCGGTTTGCTTCAGAGAATTGAGATCCTCGAGTGGAAATAGGAGTGTGTTACCATGGACTTCGTTGTTGGGCTCCCCCGGACATGGAAGAAATTTGATGAAGTTTGGGTGATTATGGACTGGTTGACTAAGTCAACACATTTCACTCTGGTTGTGACTTCCTATTCTTTAGAGCGGCTTGCTGAGATCTATATCCGCGAGATTGCTTGTCTTCACATTGTGCCAATGTCTATTATTTCTGATCGAGACACGCAGTTTTGGAGAGCAGTGTTGTGAGAGTTGGGCACATGGGTTGAGTTGAGTACAACATTCCATCCTAGATGGACGGACAGTCCGATCGCACCATTCAAATCTTGGAGGATATGCTACGCGCTTGTGTTATGGATTTCGGGGGTTCGTGGGATCAGTTTCTACCTCTTGCAGAGTTTTCCTACAATAATAGTTACCAATCAAGTATTCAGATGTCTCCTTATGAGGCCTTATATGGGAGGCGGTGTCGTTCTCCAGTTGATTGGTTTGAGCTGGGAGAGGCTAGGTTATTGGGCACTGATTTGGTTCGAGATTCCTTGGAGAAAGTCAAGTTGATTCAAGGATCGGCTTCGTATAGCACAGTCTAGGCAGAAGTGTTATGCTGATCGGAAGGTTCGTGATGTTGCATATATGGTGGGAGAAAAGGTGTTGATCAGAGTTTCACCCATGAAGGGTGTGATGAGGTTTGAGAGGAAGGGCAAGTTGATCCCTCGGTATATTGGTCCTTTTAATGTGCTTGAGAGGATTACAGAGGTGGCCTACAAACTTGCATTGCCACCTAGTCTATCGGTTGTTCACCTAGTGTTTCATGTTTCTATGCTCCAGAAGTATTATAGTGATTCGTCTCATGTTTTGGATTTTAGCACGGTTTAGTTAGATGGGGATTTAGCTTATGATGTGGAGTCGGTGGCCATTTTGGATTAGCAAGTTCAAAAGTTGAGATCAAAGAATAAAGCTTCGGTGAAGGTTCAGTGGAGAGGCCAACCAGTCAAGGTGGCTACTTGAGAGACTGAGCGGGAGATGCAGAGCAGTTATCCATACCTATTTGAGGCTCCAGGTATGATTCTAGACCCGTTTGAGGATGAACATTTATTTAAGAGGGGGAGAATGTAAAGACCTGGCCGGTCTTTTTGTGTATTATAGCCTCGTTCCCCCATTCATCGCTTCTTCTATGCTTAATTATGGTTATGTGACTTGTCGGGATGGTTGGATTGGTTCTGGGGAGGTTTCAGAATGAATTGGGACACTTAGTCCCAAGGTTGGAGGCTTGAGATAGAAGGGTTGACTGGAGTTTGACTTTTGTGTAAACGACTCCAGAATTGAGTTTTGATAGTTCTCATAGCTTCGTATGGTGATTTTCAACTTAGGAGTATGTCTGGCTGTTGATTTGGAGGTCTGTAGGTTGTTTTGGCTTGAATTGGCAAAAGTTGGAAAGTCGAAGGTTAGGAAGGTTGAGAGGTTTGACCGAGAGTTTACTTTGTTGATATCAGGTTCGGATTTCAGTTTCGGGAGTTGGAGTAGGTCCTTTGTGTCACTTATGACTTGTGTGCAAAATTTAAGGTCCATCGGAGTTGGTTTTGTATAATTCGACATTAGTTTTAGAAGTTGGAAGTTCATTAGTTCATTAGGCTTGAATTGGGGTGCGATTCGTGATTTTGATGTTGTTTAATGTGATCTAAGGCTTCGATTAAGTTTGAATCGTGTTTTAGGACTTGTTGTTATGTTTGGATAGGTTCTCGGGGGCCTCGGGCATGATGGATCAAATTCGGCTTCATTTTAGACTTGTTAGACTACTGATTTTCTGGTATCTGGTTTCCTTATACGCAATCGTGAGGGAAGGATCGCGATCGCGATCGCGAAGGGTCTTTTGGTGACTGGTGGAAATTGTGCATCTTGTTCGCGAGCTAGGAGACACGTTCAAGAAGGTTAAGGTTTGTTTCTCATCGTGAAAGCGTGATGTGTGTCGTGTTCACATAGAAAGGAGGTAAGGCTCAGGGGTGGCATGTGTTTAGTCTTCGCGGTCGCGAGGCCTAGACCGCGATCGCATAGCTTTGAGGTATTTGGTCATCGCATTCCCGACTGGGCTATCGCGTTCACGAAGGAAGTTTTGTCAGCTGGTATCTTTTGTACTTCGCGGAATCAAGGCAATTTCCGCATTCGCGAAGAGGAGCACCTAGGGAGCAGATTTAAAAATCCCAAATCGAGGGTTAGAGTATTATTTCATATTTTGAGTTGAAGAGCTCGATTTTGGGCGATTTTGGAGGGGATTTTCAAGATTTGGATCGGGGATAGTGTTTTTTACTCGGATTTGTTATTATGTCATAATTCCATCTTTGTGTTTAGCATCTAATTAGTGAATTAAAGTGAAGAAAAGGGAGATTTTGTGAAAACTTTTCAAAAATGTAAAAATGGAGGTTTGAAGGTCGATTTGAGGTCAGAATTGGATGATTTTGGTATGGTTGGACTCGTAATCGAATGGGTGTCTGGAATTTATGAATTTTGTCGGAATCCGAGGTGCAGGACCGAAGTTAACTTTTTGGGTTGACTTTTTGATTTTGATAAAGATCGAAACTTTATTGTATGAAGTTGTTTCCTATGGCATTATTTGTTGATATTTAGTTGTTTATGACTAGATTCGATTCGTTTGGAGGCCGATACACGTGGGAAGGGCTGTTGGAGTTGTGATTTGCGCGTTTTGAGGTAAGTAACAAATCTAAACTTGGATTTGAGGGTATTCAACCTTTAGGCTATTACGCGCTAGGTGACGGGCGTGTGTTCGTGCACCGGTGTGTTAATGGTTTGGGAAGGTCTTTAGGCTATTACCGGGCTTATTTTGCAATCATATCATGTTATCCCCGTGTTCCCTCTACTTGTTTGATTATTTGAACTGTGAATCATGTTAGACATCATGTCTAGGCTATGTGCTAACTATTTGAGACTTGTAGGGCTATTCTTGTTGTTTCTGAGTTATATACCTTATTTACACACATGTTCTCAGTCATGATACTATATCCGTGTATGATATCTCTATCTCAGTACTTCTTATCTGATTCCCCATATGTTGCTGATGCCGCTTAAGGATAAGACTGTTAAACTGAGTATTTGAGATGTGTTTATCAGAGACTTGAACGGTAAATGACTGAGTTTGGGCCTTAGAGACGGGTTGGTATTGATTTTGAGGTGACGCGTACGCCAGGCCCATATTGGGCTAAGTGTTATTGTTTTGGGGCGACGCATGCACCATGCCTCATTACTGGGCTAAATGATTATAATTAGCGCTTGGGCAGGATTCGCCCCTCCGGAGTGTGACATGCCAGCGGTGGGCGCATACACATTATTTCAAATATGTGCTCGATGATGGGCAGTTATACCAGGCACCCGTATAGTGCTAAGTGTAAATATTCTTGATGGATCTACTATGATACTGTTGATTGGCATGTACACCTGACATGTAGGCATAGAGATTTACTTTCCTCATGCTAACTGATAATTGACCTGCTTTATCTATGTTGGGCTTTAACTGTTATACTTGAAAGCATGCCTAAATTACTGAAATGTGAACAAGCTGAACTTGATGTTATTGAGTTATTGTTTCTACGGTTTGTCCTTTATATTCTGAATTGTTATTGGTTATTGGTATTGGCTCGATTTGAGGTCGGAATTGGATGGAATTGGTATGGTTGGACTCGTATCGGAAAGGGAGTTCAGAATTTGTGAATTTTGTTAGGTTCCTGGGTGTTGTCCTAGGGTTTACCTTTTGGGTTGACTTTGCATAATTGAACTAAGATCACAACTTTGTCATTTGGGCTTGTTTCCTATGGCTTTTATTGATATTATTAAGTTGTTTTGGCTAGATTCGCGTCCAGAGGTTGATTTGCACGGGAAGGGATTCTTAAAGTATTGATATAGCTAATTTGAGGTAAGTATCTTGCCTAACTTTGTGTGGGGAAAATTCCCCTTAAGATTTGGTCTAATTTGCAATATTTGCGCTATGTGAAATGACGTGTACATAAGGTGAAGGGTGTGTACACGGGCGTAGCTATTGGTCATGACCAGATTAGACCTTAAGCTATTAATATGCCTTGCTTTGGAGTTATTGGTCATATGAAACATGCTTTTATTTTGTTGTTCACTCCCCGCATCCTTATATTATTATTATGGTACTTTTACACATTTTTGTTGAGTTGTGGGCTATATCTTGTTGTGACATTGGTATTGTTGTTGTGGTGCTATTGTGGCACATGTGTACGTGTGGTGCGGGTGATTGATATTGTTGTGTTGTGATTGAGATGCGCATGCGGCAACATAAGGGTGGTGTGTATATTTATGCGCATGCGATGAGATAAGGGGGATTATGCGCGTATTGCAAGTAAGGGAAATACTTCATTGTGATGCACACACTTAGATGTAAGGGGGATTATGCTCATGAAGCTATTTAGGGAAAGTATTTTAAAATGTGAAGCTCACGCAGCGTCATAGGGGGATTTGTGATTATGATTTGTGGTACTTAAGGATGATTCTTGATGTTACTCTTGTGTTGGAATCGGCTTAGTGAATGCATATAATTGTTTTCCCTAAAATGCCTTCACTTTGTGCTTTACATGCTTTGGTTAATTCTAACGTGTTTTCACTTGCCTGTTCCTTGTTGCTATTTAATTGGTTATACTTCTCGTTTTTTGTTTTATATTGATATTCTTCACAGGTTATAGTCTAGTGGGTGTCTTGACTTAAACCTCATCACTACTCCACCAAGGTTAGTCTTGATACTTACTGGGTACCCATTGTGGTGTACTCATACTATGCTTCTGCACATTTTGTGCAGATCCAGGTACCTCGGATCGTGCGGGTCGCTAGAGTTTTGATCTGAGTTGTGGAGACTTCAAGGTATACATGTTATTCTGTTCGTAGGCATCAGATTCACCTTCTATTGATTAATTGCTACCGTTTATTGTATTTCCAAACTGTATTGTATTTTGAGATTTCTAGCGCACTTTCAGCAGAGCTTATGACTCAGTAGTACTAGTTTTGGGATTTATGTGACTTTTGTATTTCCGCTGTTGGTTATTTCATGAAACTCTTCATCTTTTCATTAATATTTAATCTGGTATTTTTTGTTGATCTTGTTCTGTGTTAGGCTTACCTAGTCTTAGGAACTAGGTGTTACACCCTATATTTTCGTACGTAAGAGTACGTCAGAAGTCAATTGATGTAAGCTCAGAAATGACATCATCTTTGAAAGTATATAAAGTATGTTAATCATGCTACCTTGAAGGTTACAAATATTTAATATCATGAATAACAAGTACCAAGAGGGTTGGAAGGCTTAGAAGCTAAACGAATTGAAGAAAATAAGTTTCATCGAAAGTCGACAAGTTGAGAATATTATAACATGTACTTTTGGGGTGAGACTAGGGTGCTTAACATGATAAGGAGGTTATGCTACGAGTTATTTTAGTCATATGATAGCCGTGTGCTATTCTTTGAAGTCAAGCGAGTTGTGGAACAAAAGTTGGCAAAGGTCATCACAAGTTACATTCATAAATGTGTTGAATATTAGGTCAAATGTATATGCTCTTTTCTCCCATAATACTTGGAATTACGGGATGATACACCTACCAAATTAAAGATCTGCGAATCTAGTTTCTAACTCATTAAGCTGTTTGTCGATATGACATCGGAGTAAAGAGATGTTTGCATTTTTGCGAGCCTGCGCAGACTGCATAGGTGACAAGTAGGTGTGTCACCTACTTGCTTAAATGAAAGGACAAAATATGTCCAAAAGGGTGCTAGTTTGGGTCTGTCAAAAGAGCCCTTTTAAGGGATGATTTCCTCAATATATTACACTCATTATAGAGCAAAAAAATCAGAGATAAGCCTCTGCAAACTTCTCCCACAAATTCAACACAAAACCTTAAATGATTTTATCTTCTTTTCAAGTTCTAGTTGGAGGAAAATCTAAGGATTGAAGAACCAAGATAGGAGCTGAGATATTTACCAAATAAGGTAATTATACTTCCCTCTTTCATCCATTATTTCTATTGTAAATGTAGAGAAATTCGTTCAATAATTGTAAGACCTCACGGGACGGGGATCGAAAGTCAAGAGTTCAAGTTATTCAACTTGTAGTGGATTGTTTTGTGGGCTATTTCGTGTTGTTGTTGGGTTGTCTATTTTGCTTCTCTTTTATAGAGTTTTGGAGGATAAAGGGTGAGGAGAATAACCACATAATGGTGGAATGATGGGCTGGTCGTTCGTCGTTACATCTTTAGGTTGTTTGACACTAGTATGGTTGTCATTTTTTGTATGAAGTGATTAGGGTGTGTGGGCTGTTTTGTGGCATTTTCGATGGAGATAAGTTTGGAAAATGATGTATACACGTTTTTATTGTTGTGTTCTTGTTATTGTTGGTGTTATATCAAATTGGGAGGAAGTAAAGATTATAGGGGAGATGCAACCCGTTTTATTATAAAATAAGCTTGTTGTTCATTGTGCGATAGTTGTACCTTCCATAACTTAATGATAGTATTATTATCGTTGTTGTAGATTAAGGTGAGAAGAAATGCATTTAACGTGGTTATTTGACAGATTGTAATAAGGTATGTTAAGGCTAAACCCTTCCTTTATTTTGGCATGATCTCGTAACTACATGTGTTTGATAACGAGACATAAAGAGAAGTTCATACTCCCAGATTTATGTACATTATCCTAGTCTCATAAGTTACAGTATTCTCCCTTATCGGGACTTCATATTCAATTAAGTATTGTCTTCTTCCAGTCAAGAGAGTAGAGGGTCTCTCTCTCTCTCTCTCTCTATATATATATATATATATATATATATATCAGTATTACAGTATTTTCACCACAATCGAGCTATAATCGGTGGGTAGGCCCCTATTGGGTAGTACTACAGTAATTTTACCACCATCGAGCTATAATCGGTGGGCAGCCCCTATTGGACAACCTCTGATCTGATGGTAAGTTATATACCGAGCCTTGTGGCCGAGCACCTATGAGTGATCCCCAAATGGCCGAGATACAGAGCCTAGTATGGTCGAGCGCCTATGGGCAAGCCTACTATGACAGAGCAATTACACGTACTGAGCCTTATATGGCCGGACAGCTATTTTATATACTATATTGAAAGAGTTGAGTTAGTATCAACAGGTAAGCATATCTTCAGAATATCTTTGGCTCCCAGTTACTTTCAGTTATTATATTATTAGTTCAGTTTTAGCTTTCAATTATTTTGTCGCCTTACATACTCGGTACATTATTTCGTACTGACATCCCTTTTCCTGAGGACGCTGCATTTCATGCCTGCAGGTCCTGCTAGACAAGTGGATGGACCTTCCCAGTAGACAGAGTAAACCATCAGCTTGGTTGGTAAGCTCCACTTTCTCGGAGTTACCAGGTCTAGATGGGTAGGTCGAGGCCCGGTCCCGACCATGATACAGTTCAGTTATCTCTAGAGGCTTGTAGACAAGCCATGTATATTTTGTATATCATTAGATGTTCATGGAGGCCTCGTCAGCCTGCACAGTTATATATATGAGCTTTTGGGTATGTTTACCCTCAGATAAGAAAGACATTATTTTCAGATGATTTAGAATATGGCCACATCGTCCTTGATTGGTATTGTCAGCTTATAGGTAGGCCTTATCGGCCTAAGTTGAGGGATACCCCTCCATAGGTCACAGTTACAAAGTGGTACGCTCGGGCCGAGTATGACACGGGGTTCCGACCACGCCTCCCCATGTTTGGGGCATGACAAAAGTGGTATCAGAGCAGTTCTATCCTAGGGAGTCTACAAGTCATGTCTAGTAGAGCCTTGTTTAAAGATGTGTTGTGCTCCACATTATATTACATGAAGCTACAAGATATTTAGGAGTCTGTTACCCCTCATTCAAATCTAAATCGTGCTATAGAGATAAGTCATAAGAGTCTGAGTCAGGACTTATGTTTGCTAATGATACAGAGATGTTTGCAATTAGAAAGATTATAGATAGACATAGGGCTAATACAACAACGGGTAAGGGCACTAATAGAGAGAGAGTTCTTGACAACGTGGCCCAGTTTTAGGCCCTATCAGATCGTGCATACCAGATGTGCGAATTTCCTGCTTAAGACCTTATGACGGGAATATCTAACATACCCCACGAATTGCAGGCCATGGGAGTATCAGAATGTAAAAGTTTAAGTTTTAACAGGTAACAGAAACAAGGTGAAGAAGGGTACGAGGTACCCAGTTAGTGAAGATTATCAGTATTTACAATTCAAGTAGAGAAATATAAGCATTCTTAGTTACCTTCAACAGTAATAGAGGCATGTACAATTGGCCACACCCATCTCAGTTATGCCGTCTGGAGCTAACATATATAGTTTAAGAGAAAGATGTGATATTAGGATCCAGCTGGGGTTAGATAACCAAAAATGGTGGATGGATTGCTAGCGTTAGCTGACATTTCCGAAGGATATTACAAGCGTGGTAGTAGTTCTCATTGTGAGACACCTAGGTGGTGCACTCTAGAATAGTACAGTCAGATATGAATACTAGAATGTTCAAGAATTTCAGAAGATATGCAGTGGAATCCTAAAAGGGATAAATATTTACCTTAGTATGACTCCCGCCCCTAGTAAAGATAGAATGTTAGGTGACCCGAAGAGCTAGCGAGATGGAGCAAGGGGAGCTAAAGTGAAAGAATGTTTTGTTGAAGTTATCAGAATAAGGTAATAGACAAAGATATTAGCAGGAAAATAAGAAGAGAGTAAATAAAGAATTATGAGTAAGATGTGATAAATAGGCGATAACGGTAAATCAAAATATGACAAGATGACAGAGTACATAGTCAAGTGAAGGAAAAGACAAGAGAAGACATTCCTTGAGACTATAAAAGAGTATATGCCATAAAGTCATATCCTTATTTCGAGAAATGAATTGGTGAATCCAACATGATTAATAGAAGGCTAAGTTACCCCTGGAGTAATAAATTAGTATGGTCTAGTAAACAAGAAAAAAGAAATCAAACAAAATTTAGAGATCGAAGGATTTGATAATAGTTGGCATCGTGAGAATTTCAGAGATCGCATTCCGACAATGATAGAATGGACAACAAAAGAATAACCTTTAAAGGTCATTTAGGAAGACGCTTCCCTAAAGCAAGTACCGTGAGCAGAGTTAAGCTTAAGGGAGTAAGTGTGCCAGTTACACTAGTTGTCACTCTCGCGCGTAGGAAATTCAGTTATCCCTGGTACAAAAGGGTAACTGCAAGGCAAGTAAGAGTCAGTGAAGACCTAAAAAGACGCCGAAGATTAAGAGGTAAAATATTTATAGGTAAATTTTCATAGCATTAAATGTTAGTACTCCCCTAAAGGGGGGAAGATGTTGTGATATGGTATTAACTCGGAGTTAAATGGTTCAAGTAACTATGGATTAGTAAAGGAATAATGCGGTAAAAAGGCGAAAGGAATGAGATTGCATTTATTCAGATCCTACAAATATTTTACGACTCCAAAACATTATGCAAGCACAATGCTGAGGAGAGGCAGTAAGGGTTCCTGGCCAGGATGTTATTGATAAATAAGTATGAATGAACACTTGACACATAAGGAGCCAGTGCGAGGGGTAAGTTAAGACAAAGTACATATCCCAAGAGAGATTACACGGAATATAGATATGAGAATGGACCAACGAGTAGTTAGTAGTTGATTCAGGAAGAGACTAGTTATGGCTAGACAAGAGGATACATATAAATCAGCAGATCGTGCAAGGTAAACGTAGTGAACCCCAACATAGGTAATTTAGTCTCGTAGATATGACATCGTAATCCTTGAGAAATATTCATATAGGAGTTGGCGTAGTTAAATGTACCGTATAAGTGTTATAGAAATAAAAGAGAGTGCCACTGGGGAGACAATCAAAATTTCCGTTCAGAAGCAACTCTACGAGCACAAGGGCGCGGAGGTAAGTAACTAAGGATAATTATAGGCGAGCAAAAACATCAAAAATTCCATCGGGTATACGATGTAAAAAACTCGCAGCTTTACAAGAGTCAGAGGGTCTTCCTTACATACTACAATGAAAGACTTGCTGAGAAAATAAGGAAGAAGGCTTCAACCTAAGCATAGTAACTTGAATAAGAAATGGTCTTGTAACAGCAGTCTCACTACAACATTGTATGCACTCCATAAGGAAGTGGCACCTATCGTGGCTAATGAACGGGAAGTCAAATCGAAAGCAATATTCGAGATCAAATGAGTTGCACAAAAATTCCAGTATGTGTGGGAACTAAGATAAGCCAAGTATTCATGCAACAAGTGGCAGAACAACCAGGAAAAGTAATTGCTTACGTTTAAAGATAACTGAGAAGGCATAAAAGGAATTATTCAATCAATGACCCAGAGTTAGTTACATTATGAATGCACTTAAGATCTCAGAGTGTTATCCATGCAGCATATATGTTGACATTCATACAGCTATACGAGACTCGGTATAAGTTATAAGAAAGAATTGAGTCCACGTCAAAGATAAATGCTTGAATTGTTAGAAGGTTATATCATGGATGTTCCATAGCGCCCACGAAAGGCTAAAGTAATAACTAATACCTTAAGCTGCAGATCGGAAGATAGCTTATGCCTACTTAAAGGCTGAGAGAGAGGAGGAAACTAAAGAGTTACATAAGCTAAGTGAATCAGGAGCCTGATTATTAGACCCACATAATTGTAGAAACCGTGATTCAGAATATTACATAATCACTCTCAATATCATAGGTACAAGAGAGATATTACAATGGCCATATTCTATAATGGCTCTACGATAAAGCCAGTTAGAGGAGCACCATCCTCATTAGAAGTTAGTATGAAGCTCCCGCCGGATTGTGTATGCATCAGGGGTGCAAGTATTATAGTAGAGCTTTAAGGCGTGGACGTGAATTCCACCTATGTGGAAAGGAGGTTATGAAAGCGATAGAAAATACAATGCAAGATTTAAAGGTAATAAAGGTAAATGTAAAGAAGTTACGGGATACTCAAGTGCAGAAGGTTGTGAATAGTCCAGAATTCAAATAGAGGGATAGAAGCACCGTGATTCAGTATCCAGAAATGATAGTGGTGTCGTCAGTGGCATATCTTCCAGCCTATGATTTCCAGGTACCGAGAGGTCTAGTTAAGAGAGTAAATAAGAGTAAGAGATGATGTGATGTCTCGCTTGAGGTTCCAGAATAACATATGGAAATCTATGGTGCTAGCAAGTTAAAGGAAGGTTACGAGTAGTATAAATAGATATGTGTAGGTCGCAATCTAAAGTATGGTAGAGCGACAAGGTTTTAGGTAGACTGGCAAAAAGGTAAGTGTGAAGGTGACGAGAATAGGTAAGTCCTCGGGATTAAACCCATCTAAACAAGAGAGCTTATGGTTTCTGTAAGTTATAAAAAGCTCAGTATAGCCTAAATGAACTCAGAGGAGTTTAAGACTAGGGGCATTTAGAAAAGATGGAATGCTTCCTTGGTAGTAGAATGAGAGTTTAATTGTGGAAAATGATAAAAGAATGATGTTTAGGCTTTTGATTGAGTAAATATTTAAAGAAAAGAGATTTCATGAATTGCACAGGATTGGAATACCCCCATAAGATGAATAACGTTCGGATGCCATGAAATACAATGATTGAAGTATAGTATCATCCCTAGGTGGATCAAGCAAATAACTACCAATGTTCCCGAGTGAGACGTGAGCCCAAGTGACAATGTATTACGTAAGAGGTTTGGAGTTATCAGTGGTAGATTATGGATCAACATTAATGTGAATAAATAATAGATGGATAAAAGTTACAAAGTAAGAGATGAGATTAGGCTGTCATTCTTAAGATGAACAGTAATAAGGCAGCATTAAAGGACTTAGATGTATACATCTAGGATAGGTTGTGCGAGAGTACCTGGAATTGGGTAGCAGGCCTCGGTAATAATAAACTGATGTAAGTGTATTGGTATAGTATAACTACCTAGATGTAGTGAATCCATAAGGATATATAATCGAGGCTATGAAACAAGATATAGCAATAGTCGTAAGTTCGACAAAATACTAAGCGGAGAACTTCAATACACCCACAGATGTTCAGTGGGACAACTTGTCATAGTATTGTATATGTTCACAAAGTGAGGCATAGAGATTGGCTAAAAGCTGGAGGAAAAAGAGAGAAGAGTCGCATATGAGCGCATACATGGACAGAGTCATACAGGCTGCATGACATAAGGTAGCAACAGTTACGAGATAAAGGGGGAATGCCCTGGCCTTTGGATTTATTCACAAAAGAGTTGCCTAGATGGCAAGGACAATATTAAAGTATTCGTAAGAGCTATAAGTTATGAGACTGAAAAGCACATTCAACATTCGAGGACGAATGTTTCAAATAGGGGAATAATGTTTAACCCCCTGTTTTCGTACGTAAGAGTACGTCGCAAGTCAATTGATGTAAGCTCAGGAATGAGATCATATTTGAAAGTATATAAAGTACGTTAATCATGCTACCTTAAAGGTTACAAATATTTAAAATCATGGATAACAAGTACCAGGAGGGTTGAATGGCTTAGAAGCTAAACGAATTGAAGAAAATAAGTTTCGTCGAAAGTCGATAAGTTGGGAATGTTATAACATGTACTTTTGGGGTGAGACTAGGGAGCTTAACATGATAAGGAGGTTATGTTATGAGTTATTTTAGTCATGTGATAGTCGTGTCTTATGTTTTGAAGTCAAGCAAGTTGTGGAACAAAACTTGGCAAAGGTCATCACAAGATACATTCATAAATGTGCTGAACATTAGGTCAAATTTATATGCTCTTTTATCCCATAATACTTGGAATTACGATATGATACACCTTCCAAATTAAAGATCTACGAATCTAGTTTTTAATGCATTAAGTTGTTTGTTGATACGACATCGGAGTAAAGAGATATTTGCGTTTTTTGCAAGCTTGCGCAGACTGCATAAGTGACAAGTAGGCGTGTCACCTATTTGCTTAAATGAAAGGACAAAATATGTCCAAAAATAGGCTAGTTTGGGTCGGCCAAAGAGCCCTTTTAAGGGCTAATTTGCTTCAGATATTACACTCATTATAGAGACAAAAAAATCAGAGATTAGCCCCTGCAAACTTCTCCCAAAATTTCAACATAAAACCCTAAATGATTTTCTCTTCTTTTCAAATTCTAGTTGGAGGAAAACCTAAGGGTTGAAGAACCAAGATAGGAGCTGCGTTATTCACCAAATAAGGTAAGTATACTTCCCTATGTCATCCATTTTTTCTGTTGTAAATTTAGAGAAATTTGTTCAATAATTGTAACAACTCACGGGACGGTTATGGAAAGCCGTGCGTTCGAGTTATTCAACTTGTAGTGGATTGTTTTGTGGGTTGTTTCGTGTTATTGTTAGGTTGTCTGTTTGCTGCTGTTTTATGGAGTTTTGGAGGAGAAAGAGTGTGGATAAACACCACATAATGGTGGAATGGTGGGCTGGTCGTTCATCGTTACATCTTCAGGTTGTTTGACAATTGTATTGTTGTCATTTTGTGTATGAAGTGATTAGGGTGTATGGGCTATTTTGTGGCATTTTGTGATGAAGATAAGGTTGTAAAATGATATACACATGTTGTTATTGTTGTGCTCTTGTTGTTGTTGGTTTTATGTCGAATTGGGAGGAAGTAAATATTATAGGGGAGATGCTGCCCGTTTTATTATAGAATAAGCTTGTCGTTCATTGTGCGATAGTTGTACCTTCCGTAACTTAATGATAGTATTATTATAGTTTTTATAGATTAAGGTGCTAAGAGACGAGTTCAACGTGGTTATTTCACAGATTGTGATAAGGTATGTTAAGGCTAAACCCTTCCTTCATTTTGGCATGATCTCGTAACTACATGCGTTTGATAACAAGACATAAAGAGAAATTCATACTCCCAAATTTATATACATTATCCTAGTCTCATAAGTTACAGTATTCTCCCTTATCAGGACTTCATATTCAATTAAGCATTGTATTCTTCTAGTCAAGAGAGCAGAGACTCTCTCTCTATATACAGTATTATAATATTTTCACCACTATCGAGCTATTATCGGTGGGCAGGCCCCTATTGGGCAGTACTACAGTACTTTCACCACCATCGGGCTATAATCGGTGGGCACGCCCTATTGGGAAGTACTACAGTACTTTCACCACCATCAAGCTATAATTGGTGGGCATGCCCCTATTCGTCAACCTCAGATCAGATGGTAAGTTTTATACCGAGCCTACTGTGGCCGAGCACCTATGAGCGAGCCTAGTATGGTCAAGATACAGAGCCTAGTATGGTCGAGCGCCTATGAGCGAGCCTACTACGACATAGCAATTACACGTATATGGCCAGACAACTATTTTAAATACTATATTGAGAGAGTTGAGTCAGTATCAGCGGGTAAGCATATCTTCAAATTATCTTTGGCTCCTAGTTACTTTCAGTTATTATATGATCAATTCAGTTTCAGCTTTCAGTTATTCTGTTGACTTATATACTCTGTACATTATTTTGTACTGGCATCCCTTTTTCTGGGACGCTGTATTTCATACCTGCAGGTCCTACTAGACAGCTGGATAGACCTTCACAGTAGATAGACTCAAACATTATCTTGGTTGGTAAGCTTCACTTCCTTGGAGTTACCAGGTCTAGACCTTGGAGTCCATTTTATACATACAGGTCTGATGGGTAGGTGGAGGCCCTATCCCGACCATGATACAATTCAGTTATCTCTCGAGGCTTGTAGATGAGTCATGTATATTTTGTATATCAGTAGATGTTCATGGCGGCCTCGTCAGCGTGCACAGTTATATATATGAGCTTTTGGGTATGTTTACCCTTAAATAAGAAAGACATTATTTTCAGATGATTCAGAATATGGCCCCATCATCCTCGATTGGTATTGTCAGCTTGTAGGTAGGACTTATCGGCCTAAGTTAAGGGATACCCCTCCATAGTTCACGGTTATAGAGTGGTACACTTGGGCCGAGTATGACACCGGGTGTCGGCCACGCCTCCCCCAGTTCTAGGGACTAGTTGCCATCACGATCCTCAAGGTGGGATTTTGGGTCGTGACAAGTTGGTATAAAATATCTCAATTCTACCATGGGCATGATATAAACTTGATAAGTTCATATAAACCACCCCCAATACTTTAAACACATAGCAATCAAGTCAAATCCTAGGGGTTTCCCTCTTAACAAGGTTAGTCAAGAGACTTCCCTCTTCTTCGGCTAGGGCAACCACAAATCGAGTCAAAAACCTCGCTCTAGCCCTCCAATCACTCAAATCCAATCCAAATATCATCAAAGAAAATTACACAATGCTATAAGAAGCAATTCCAATCCATAAGCTTCGATCATTGACGAGTTCCCAAAAGGTCAACTCGAGCTCGTGTGCCCGAAATCTGAAATTAATACTAAAATCATGTGACTCATAACCTTCCGAGCCCAAATACATAATTAGTTTCCAAATCTGGGTCCAAATTAATGGTCAAAAGTCCAAAATACACTCTCTCAAAGTGTAGACAAAACCCCCAAATTTCCCTTCAAAATACCGTGTTTTATATATTGAAATCCATGTAGATACTTGATATATAATCACAAATAAGTAGAAATCACTTGCCCTCTTGGCTTGTATGAAAATCCCCATGAGAAATTGCCCATCTCCAAGTCTAGCGCTCAAAATATGAAAGAATGAGTAAAAATTCCGAAATAACATCTTATATGATCTGCCCAGAAGTACCCTTCGCGAATGTGGCACAAGCCTCGCATTCGCGAAGCACAAAACACTGATGCCTAGAAACTATCCTACGCAATCGTGATAGAATCCATGCAATCACGAAGGCATGCTGCTCCTACAATATCACAAACGCATCTGACCAACTGCGAATGCGGTTACCAAACACCAGCCATGCACCCCTGTGCGCGAACGCGACCATGGAAATGCAAACGCATAGACCAGTCTGCTAACAAAAATGCGAACGTAGATCATAAATCTCCATCTCCCAAAAAACACATCACGAAAGCACTATTTGGACTGCGAACGTAAAGAAAAAAATGCCCAGCTGGCCAAATCTCCATACGCGATCGCGAAGCTTCTTCCGTGATCGTGAAGCATATCAGATGCACCAGAAAACTAGCAATGCAACCTCATCCCAAAACGGTCCGAAAATACCCCGAATCACACCCCGAGCCCCTCAGTACCCCATTCAATCATACCAATTAAGTCCAAATACAATACTCAAACTTATCCAAAATCTCAAAACAGCACAAATAATATCAAAATCGTGAATCAAAAGTCAAAATCATTATCTTAACTTCCAAACATTCTAACTTCGCCGAACTCGTCCAAATCACGCTTAGACATTCACGATCCCAACCAAACTTTGTATAGAAGTTCTAATCAATAAAATTAACCTATACGACTTCTCAAAACCACAATCCAAATCTGATAAAACCAAATTTAACTCTCAGTCAAACTTATGAACTTTCCAACTCTTCAAATTGCTAACTTTCAACAGTTAGAGCCAAAACCTTCTAGGAACATCCAAATTCAACTCTGAACATATTCCCAAGTCCAAATTCACCATACGAACCTATTGAAACTATCAAATCCAGATTCTGAGGTCGTTTATTCAAAAGTCAAACCTTGGTAAACTATTCCACCTTTAAGCTTCCAAATTGAGAATCATTCTATCAAATCAATCCCGAAACCCGCAAACATCAAAACCAACTATATACGCAAGTCATAAAACATCATATGAAGATACTCAAGATCTCAAATTGTTGAATAAAATACTAAAGCTCAAAACGATTAGTCTGATCATCACATCAACTAAATGAACCTATACAAGATATTAAATTACAATAGAAGTCCGATAACACTGAAGTCAACTCCCGGTCAAACCTATAAACACTCAAATTTTTCAAATTGCCAACTTTCGATAAATAGAGCTAAAATATTCTAGGAACATCCAAATTTAAATCCAAAAATACACCCAAGTATAAAATTACCATACAAAACTATTAAAACCATCAAATCCCGATTCCAAAGTCGTTTACTCAAATGTCAAACCTTGGTCAACTCTTTCAACTTAAAGCTTTTAAATTAAGAATTACTTTTCAAAATCAATCTCGAAACCTCTTGAAAATCAAAACAACCATACACACAAGTCATAATACATCATATGAAACTACTCAAAGTCTCAAATTATAGAAATACCACATCTCATAATGATTGGTCGGGTCATTACAGGGAGAAGTAATCAACTTCTTCGAGTATAAAAGTCGCAAGAATTAGGGATTGGGTCAGCCATCCTTACACTCGCATCCACCATTATTTGTTAGATAAAGTTTTCAAAATAAAGAAACTTAACTATTTTCAGTTATTAGAATTTAACTCAGATTTAATGTTACAATTCAACTTTCAAATTTCATGTTATACTTCAGCTTTCAGCTTTCAGTGGTAATTTATGAAATTGTTAATGTTATGGTTATCACGTTCTTATTATAATTGTTTAGTCTAGAAAAGTCTTGTGTTTTACTTAGAGGGTAGTAAACAAGAATTATTGGGTACCATTGGAGATACTTAGACCGTTTAGACATGTCATGACACATGGAAGGCATTGAGTATGCAAGTGACAAAACCCTTGGATAGAGTCCGATTCCCTAGACTTAGAGTACTAGCTCCGTTGATTTCCTCCTAGTGGTAGCAGTCCTTTTCAGGCTCTCATATTTTTAAACAATACTAGTTATCCTCGGGAATGTCCCATAGACTTATGTATTCATATTTGTAGTTAGAGGCTTATGTGTTTGCTAGAGGATTCATGTCACGATCCAAAATTCCACCAATATCGTGATAGCACCTAACCCAACTCGCAAGGTAAGCCAAACATAATAAGTCACAATTATAGTGAGAAAATCATCCATATTATTAATAAGACAACAAAAGGATTTAATAAAACTATCCCAAGAACTGGTTGTATAAGTCATGAGCCATTAAGATTGGATTTACAAAGCGATTATGAAGAATGTTTACAACATCTATTTGAAGTTTATATAAACAGAAATGAAATCCTAAACTACCATGAACAAAAGGTAGCATGAATCTGGTATGCTGGTACATCTACAATGCAAGGCTTTGTCTTCCACAGCTGCCCAGCTCCATAATCTACATGCAAGGTGCAGAAGTATAGTATGAGAACAATCGACCCCATGTACTCAGTAAGTATCTTGACTAACCTCAGAGAAGCAGTGACGAGGTTTTTAAGTAAAAAAATACTCATATTATAGAACTTGTGAAGCTCAATAACATGTATAATGTAGAGAAAATATTCCAGAAAGACAATTATAGAATAAAGAATATCAACAATAAAGGTGCACAACTTGGATATGGTAATAAACAAACTCTATCAATGGGACATATTAAATAAATACAGCTTGCACCAACCCTGCTCATGAAGAGGTATGCACCATATAATATATGTGCTCAATACTCATGCATGACTTTAAACCCGTGCCCAACATGATCTGATTCCGTATCAATTGCCAAATAATACGTTCAAGAGGACCTTTCAAGAATCAAATATATCAAAGCATGATGATAACTTTCTTATCACGTCAATTCGATATGCTACTGACAACTCAACAAAATATGAGATATCAACTCCACGTAGGTAAATCTAACTTTCTTATCACGTCACTCTTATTTTGCCATATGAGCATATCACCACCCTTATTTTTCCATATGGGAAAGCCCGAAACACACCGCCCTTATTTCGCCCCAAGATCAATAATAATCACAATCGCACGGCAAAAATATTATGCCACAATATCATCTAAATCGCACAAGAAAGACCTCGTGCCACAATATCATAACAATCGCACTGCAAAGACCTCGTGCCACAATATTATCACAATCGCATGGCAAAGACCTCGTGCCAACACTCAATCAATCCGCCCACCATGTCCACATGTGCCATAATCATAACACTGCAATATGTCAAAATTACCATCAAAGACATATGCTCATAACTTATCAACAATGTGCACAAGGACATGACAATAAAAAATATGGACGAGTGTTCAACATATAATGCATGACAATGAATAAATAAACTGTAACATCAAGTTCAAGTAGTCATAGTATCACATATGTGTCACAAAGTGCACACGTCCCAATCAAGGCACAACACAAAAATAAGTACAGATCTGTGTTCATAACATGTATGTGACTACGTCCGTAGCACATTTAGCATCAATCTAAAGATTAGTTCATCATGTTCAAAATAATGTACTACTAGCCTCACATGAGCTCTAGCATAATTTATCATACTCATATTGTTAATTAATTGATTAATACATAGAATCATGTAGAACACATGACCAGACAAGGCAAATAGTAATCTAGAATCCACCCCGAGCATGAATAATTTAGTCAATTAATGCTCATCACCTCATATATACATTACCCCCGCATGTAGCAAACAATATCAATAATTAGGAAAAATTTCCTCCACCAAATCTAGGCAAGACACTTACCTCATTCGAGCAAATCCAAAGCTCCAAAATTTCACTTCCTTGATAAATTGCCTCTAAAATACAGAACCAATACTAAAATCCGATGACCCATAACTTGTTGAGTCCAAATATATGATTGGATTCCAAATCCGAGTCCAAATCGGTAACCAAATCCTCAAAATACACTATCTTAAAGTGTAGGCAAAAATCCCAATTTTTACCTTCAAAATTCCATGATTAAAGTGTGTAATTCCATGGGAAATCAACATATATAATCATATCCAAGTAGAAATTACTTACCCACAAAGTAGTTGTGAAAATATCCTCCATAATCGCCTCATATCGAGTTCCAAAACTCAAAATAATGAAACATGGGCTAAAACTCGACTTAAAACCCTCATGCTAGGCCTCCTCGCACCTGCGCAAACTTAGACGCAGGTGTAACTCTGCTTATGCAGAAATACCCTCGCATCTGCGAGAGCCCCTGAGCCAGCCTGATTGCGCTTTTGTGCAACACTTTTGCTTTTGCTCATGCGCTTTTGCAAAAATACACTCGCTCCTGTGGACGTGCAGATGCACAAAAACTCCACATCTACGGACTTCCCCTCCTCCATCCTTCCTTGCAGGTGCGATGATACTAGCACTTCAGCATCCTGGCACCTGCGTAAAACCATCACAGGTGCGCGACACCAATAGCAGACCTTCCAAAACCCTCCCAAGTGGTCCAAAGACAATCCAAAATACACTTGAAGCCCCCGGGACCCAGTCCATTAATCCTAACATGTCCAAATACATTATCCCAACTTATCCAAAAGCTTGAAACATCATAAATAACATCAAAATCATGTATCAAAGATAAAAAAATCATTCTCTTAACTTTTAAACCTTCAAACTCCGTCGAACACGTCTAACTCATACATAAACATTCCGGATTATAACCAAACTTTGCTCACAAGTTCAAATCAACCGAACGAACCTATACAGGGTCTCAAAACCACAATAGGAGTTCGATAACACCAAAGTCAACTTCTGGTGAAACCTATGAACTCTCTAATTCTTCAAATTGCAACCTTTCGACAAATAGAACCAAAACCTTCTAGGAACATCCAAATTCAAATCTGAACATACACCTAAGTCCAAATTACCATACAAATCTATTAAAACCATCAAATCTTGATTCTGAGATCGTTAACTCATAAGTCAAACCTTGGTCAACTCTTCCAACTTAAGCCTTCCAAATTAAGGGTCACTCTATTTATTCAACCTCGAACCACTTGAAAATCAAAACCGACCCTACTTACGAGTCATAATGTATCAAGACCCTCAATAAGAGTCCGATAATGCTGAAGTCAACTCCTGGTCAAACCTATGAACTCTCAAATTCTTCAAGTTGCCAACTTTTGACAAATAGAACCAAAACCTTCTAGGAACATCCAAATTCAAATTTGAACATACGTCCAAGTACAAAATCACCATACGAACCTATTAAAACTATCAAATCCAGATTCCAAGGTTGTTAACTCACAAGTCAAACCTTGGTCAACTCTTCCAACTTTAGGCTTCCAAATTGAGAGTCACTCTATTAATTCAACCTCGAACAACTCAAAAATCAAAATCGGCCCTGCATGCACGTAATAATGCATCAAAAGAAGCCACTCAAAGTATTAAATCATAGAATGAAATGCTAAAACTTAACATGACCGTTGAGGTCATTAAATTCTCCCCACTTCAACAAACGTTCGTCCTTAAACATGCCATGAGTCATTCTAAAGTCATCCAATCACTATGTAAACTCATCATACACATACACATGGGTGATTCCATATCACCACCATCTATAAAAGCTCGTTAGTACAATCCCGACCGAAGATTCTTGTCTAACCTTAATCCATAAAACTTAGAACCCAAACTCCAACATCTGGAGTTCCTTATAAGATCCGATTCTCACATAAATACACTGTATCAACCCCAATAAGCTGTATCAGGCTGTCAATATACTGCCAAGACCTAACCACACAATGTACCACATAGCTCATGTACTCATAGCAATAACTCCCGACCACAATAGCTGCTTATTACCCAACCTAGTACTAGTAACATACCTCATAGCAAATAAAGACTTGTTCCAAAACCTTCACAACATCGCTAATAATGTAACGAACATGTGAAAACTCATACCACTCTCCAGATCAACAAGGTGGAACTCTCTCGCCCAACAAAACCATCACCAAATTCTAAGCCGACTAATGACATTATTCTCCCAAACATACCTCATCCAAATCTGATTGCTCTAATTCCGGGTCCAATAACCTCATCTTACTCGGTACAAGCTGCTTGAACGATATGCCATATCAAATACTGCCTAGAGCCTCATATGATGCAATCCGTGCACCAAATAACAACAACCCTAATATAACCAATGATGGAAAAAAAACTAATTAAGAGAACTATCCAACAAGTCCAACATGTACAACCTCAATGGCGCCATACTATGGGTCCATCCCAGAAGGGAGAAGCAAAACACATGAAATAACGACAAAGAATGACAACCTAACATAACCCCGCTGCGGCATGTAGCCCGGTCAAAACATATCAATCCACATGGAATACTCATCGAGCTATAATGCTCACAATCAACAACCACATGTGTATCAGCACCAAACACGCAAAATGCATGATCATAACCATAGAGAAACAGATAGCACAATATACCACAGACAGAAAAACCATAACCAAGGCGCAATAAACAATTCTACACCCTAAGAGTTATCTCGCTTGAATATCGCCAAAAGGACTGAACAAAACTACACCATGTGTGTGAATAGTCAAACAACCTCAGAACCCATCGTAGCATAAGAGAGCAACACATGAAACAAATTAGGGCACAAATAGCATCCATTCCACTTGATGAGACACCCATAGTAAATGATGCGCAAGAGTGAGCAAACCCGATCTGATGTAAAATACACATTCTCATTAGGCCTACCAATGGGCCCCTAAGTCAATCCCAATCATCCTAAAATTGGTAAATAACCTTCCAAAATTCCATATTAACCTATCCATAATACATTCTATCATCTGTCTAGCTCTTAACATATCTTCACAATCCACAACCAAGGCATAGTCTGCCTTTGAGAACATCTAGTCTCTGAACCTCAAGAATATAAGAATCTCCATATCCGATACCAACTCCACCACTCAAATTACTAACAGATCACTCCTACATAGCCATCTCACAGAAAATACTCACATAAATCTTCTGTGCCATGTAGAAAAACCTAAACCTAAGCAGCCAACAAACAGGCGATTGCCGTAATACTAGTCAAGCATCCGCAAGTCAAAATACAATACATCTCCTAACATGCACATCCTTCTCAGGCGATACCAAATAGTGCCAGCATTCTCTTAAAACATCTGAGATCGTCCATATTGTCTAGAACTAATGACCTTCCCTTCAAAACTAAATCGCAACCTTGAACTTGCAACTCTCAATTCCACACGGTGCATGACATCTATCAAGGTATCATATGAATATACGAGAATCCCATTATCAACTCCGAATCACAAGTAGGATAGATATTCCATGAACCGGAAACCTTCCACTTAGCTCAATCCCGGAGAACAAAACCACAACATGTAACAAACTCCTTATGCCTGTAAAGTACATCAACTATAAGTCGTGGCCAAACCATCGCAAACTATTCGGAACCTATTTGCACATAATCAAATCATCAGAACGTATTTCCCTCTAACTCCACCAAGTCATACAGACCGCCAAACCCAAAAGTATTATCGCAAAATACCAGTAAAGCTCTATCATACCAAAGGAACCGATTATTTCTGCCTATACTAATCCAGACCATTGCTAAGCTAACCCATCTTCTTCATATTCCTTTTGACTTTCCCTCAAGGTAACACTTCTCCTTCCTAGTATTCTATGAACCTCAACCAGAACTCACCCCAAGTGAATCCAAATATGAAATGAAATTGTCCTAAGACTCCTAACCACTTTGTTCCCTCTCATGCACCCAATAGCACCTCAAATTGAAATACCTGCTCTGAAGAGACCTTCTGTGACTCTAGAGCTATTTCTTTCATATCTCTAATACTATAATGTAGAATCAATAATATAAAATACTATAAATCTCGGCACCAGCCAATGCAAATCTCAAATTTTAGCCATATGCAATTCTGGAAATCCTTAAACACCACATATAAATCTTGAAATTTTTAGAACACTCTTGAGAGTCATTCACCCCGTTCCAATATCCAATGCACAGACGATATGCGGCAAACAATCCGTGCTCCACCAGCATATACATATCCAAAAAGAAGTAACCAAGCAATTCCTTTTTCCTTGCACTCTACATCAACGACAAATATCAAACTTGAATCATTCTAAAACTCCTATGTACCCATAGAGTATAGTACATCATGCACCCCTCAGTCTCCTTGCCTGAGTCACCTCGAAGTCATCCTCTTTAAGTCATAACTAATCCACAAGTATGCCTCAGTCCAAAGCTAATATAACACATGAACATGCAACTGATCGTTGATAATAGACTCCCCCACTTGGATCAAAGCTATAGAATACATCGTTTGTAACCCACAATACCCTTCCTTCATAGCTGGCCTGATCCCTCAATGTTAATCAGCTGAATACTTCATAAACTCATGTAACACTAGCCATAAAACACTCCAAAGACTCTGCCAAGTGCATAGTCATCCTTGTGAGAGTCTAGCCAACTTCCTCAAGTGCTCCAAAATGATAGTATATGCATTTCACTAAATAGAAGCCTCATACGAAACACTAAACCTCAAATCTTCTCGCAGGAGATAACCTACCGTCTAGCCTCAAATCGACATCCTACCATGACCCTTCAATGGTCACAACAACTGGGAAACCAATTAATCTTTCTGAGTCTGCACTCGTCAACAAGATATACGAATCCACTTCATTCCTCAATTTAACAACTGAAAGATCCACCAGCACATCCATCTCTCACAATTATACAACATATCGAGATGATGATCAAGTATTCATAACCCTTCGTAGCCCATCAACGACATCACAAGCCATTAGTGCACATTCAATTCCGAGTAAGCAACATTGCACACAAATCAAACAGAAAGAAACTAGAGATTTAGGCTTCAAGCTAAATCAAGGCCACACGATAAGGAAAGAAAAAAGGGAAGTTTCTTAGATGCCCTGTAGCCTCTCGAAGATAAGTATGGACGTCATCATACCAATCCGCAAGATTCTACTAGGCATTTTCTCATGACTCATAGAACCTATGAATTTAGAGCTCTGATACCAACTTGCCACTACCCAACATACTACCAATATCGTGATGGCACATAACCCAACTCACTAGGTAAGCCAAAAATTATAAGTCACAACTATAATGGGAAAATCATCCACATTATTAATAAGACCGCAAAATGATTCAATACAATTATCCCAAGAACTGATAGTACAAGTCATGAGCCACTAAAATTAGATTTACAAAGCGGTTACGAAGAATGTTTACAATATCTGTTTGAAGTTTACATAAATAAAATAGATCTTAAACTACCATGAAGAAAAGGTAGAATGAATCCAGTGCACTGGTACGTCTTCAATGCAACGCTTCGTCTTCCATAGTTGCCCAGCTCCAAAATCTGTACGCAAGGTGCAAAAGTATAGTATGAGTACAATCGACCCCATGTACTCAGTAAGTATCTTGACTAACCTTAGAGAAGTAGTGACGAGGTTTTTAAGTCAAAAGATACTCATTTTGCAGAACCTATGCAACTCAATAACATATATTACATAGTGAGATAACCTAGAGAAAAGACAATTACAGAATAAAGAATATCAATAGTAAAGGTGCACAACTGGGATAGGGTAATAAATAAACTCTACTAATTAGACATGTTCAACAAATACAACTTGCACCAACCCCGCTCATGAAGTGGTATGCACCATATAATATATGTGCTCAATACTCATGCATGACTTTTAATTTATGCCCGACATGATCCGATTCCATATCAATTGCCAAATAACACGTTCTAAAGGACCTTTGAAGAATCAAATATATCAATGCATGATGATAATTTCATTATCACGTCAATTCGATACGCTACCGACAACTCAACAAAATACGAGATATCAACTCTACATAGATAAATCCATCTTGACAACAAAATCATCAAATATTAATAGAGGCATAGGTTAGCATGTTAGATGCAACGCAACAAACCATGTAAAAATGCATGACAAACATAAAATAGTGACATGCAAATTCAAGAATGTCACCTCGTAGCACCACATAAATATAATCAATAAAATCACCCCAAAACCATCATATAACATCAACAACAATGCCACCCTTATTTTGCCGCATGCGCAATATGAATAAAAGCCACTCTTTTTTCGCCACATGTGCATATCACCATCCTTATTTCGCCACATGGGCATGCCCGGAACTTGCCATCCTTATTTCTCTCCATGCGCAACAATAATCACAATCGCACGGCAAAGCTCTCGTACCACAATATCATATCAATCTCACAGCAAAGACCTCATGCCACAATATAATCATAACCACATGGAAAAGACCTCGTGCCACAATATCATCATAATCGCACGGCAAAGACCTCGTGCCATAATATCATCACAATCGCACAATCAAGACCTCGTGTCAATACTCTATCAATCCACCCACCATGTTCACATGTGCCATAATCATAACAATGCAATATTCCAAAACTACCATCAAAGACATATGCTCATAACTTTGTCAACAAGGCGCACAAGGATATGACAATAAATAAATGCGTACGAGTGTTAATTATATAAAGCATGACTAGGGCTAAATCAATTGTAAAAATCAAGTTCAAGTAGTAATACAAAGGATCACATACGTGCCACAGAGTGCACACGTCCCAATCAAGGCACACCACAAGAATAAGTACAGATGTATATTCATAACATACATGTGACTACGTCTGTAGCACGTTTAGCATCAATCTCAAGATTAGTTCATCATGTTCACAATAATGTACTACTAGCCTCACATTAGCTTTAACATAATTTATCATGCTCACATAGTCAATTAATTGATTAAAGCATAGAATCATGTAGAACACATGACCCAACAAGACATAGAGTAATCTAAAATCCACCCCGAGCATGAATACCCATGGCACATAAATTTATGCTCGTCACCTCATGTATACATCACCCCCGTATATAGCAAACAATATCAATGATTAAAAAGAAATTCCCTTAACTAAAGCTAGGGAAGACACTTACCTCATACGAGCAAATCCAAAGATTCAAAATCGCATTTCCTTGAGAAATTGCCTCTAACCGGCTGAATTCTCGCCAAACATCAAACAAAGAAGTCAATCAATGCCATAGAAAGTAATCCCAATCAATAAAGTCTCGATCTTTGAAGAATTTTCCAAAAGTCAACAAATGTCAACCTTGGATTCGCGAGCCCAAATCCCGGAACCAATACCAAAATCTGTTGACCCATAACCTGTTGAGTCCAAATATATGATTAGACGCCAAAACTGAGTCCAAATCAGTAACCAAATCCCCAAAATATACTCTTTTAAAGTGTAGGCAAAATCCCAATTTTCCCCTTCAAAATTCCATGATTAAAGTGTGTAATTCCATGAGAAATCAACATATATAATCAGATCCAAGTACAAATTACTTGCCCATAATTTAGAAATGACAATCTACTCCAAAATTGCCTCATATCGAGTTCCAAAACTCAAAATAATAAAAAATGGGTTAAAACTCGACTTAAAACCGTCCTGCCAGGCATCCTCGCACCTGCGCATACTTAGCTGCAGGTGCAACTCCTCTTCCGTACCCTGCCAGCCTGATTGTACTTCCGCGCAACACTTCTACTTCTGTGCATGCGCTTATGCGAAAATACACTCGCTCCTGCAGACGCACAGATATGCAAAAACTTTGCATCTGCGAACTTCCTGTCCTCCAGCCTTCCTCGCAAGTACGACCCCTCTAGCGCTTCTACGACCTCGCATCTAAGTAAAATCCATTGCAGGTTCGTGACACCACTTCCAGACCAACCAAAGCACTTCCAGATGGTCCGAAATCCGAAACACATCTGAGGCCCCCGGACCCCGTCCAATCATTCTAACATGTCCAAATACATTATCCAACTTATCCAAAAGCTCAAAACATTATAAATAACAGCAAAACCATGAAGCGAAGATAAAAAATCATTCTCTTAACTTTCAAACTTTCAAACTTCGCCGAACGCATCCAAATCACATTTAACATTCGGGATTACAACTAAACTTTTTTCAAATCAACCGAACGAACCTATACAGGGTCTCAAAATCACAATAGGAGTTCGATAACACCAAACTCAACTTCTGGTGAAACCTATGAACTCTCTAATTCTTCAAATTGCAACCGACAAATAGAACCAAAACCTTCTAGGAACATCCAAATTTAAATCTGAACATACACCCAAGTCCAAATTACCATACAAATATATTGAAACAATCAAATCTTGATTTTGAGATCGTTAACTCATAAGTCAAACCTTGGTCAACTCTTCTAACTTAAGCCTTCCAAATTAAGGGTCACTCTATTTATTCAACCCCGAACCACTTGAAAATCAAAACTGACCCTACATACAAGTCATAATGTATCAAGAGCCTCAAAAATAAAATAAGGTCAAATTTTCTGATAGGTCCTGATGGTGTTCAAGGTTTTCCCCGAGCTATCCCTCGATCCGAGAATCCTCGAGACACCACCCCCATTATGTTAAAGGACGAGGGATCAGAGTCCTCCGGTTATGATTCAGCGAAAGAATTTACCGGCGACCAGGGTTCAGAGTCCCTCGCTTTGGAGTCAGAAAAAGGCGAACCCTCTTTCTTGGATTGGGGAAAGGGATAGTTGTGGTCGAGCCCTCGAAGAGACCTTCCTATCTTCGTCCATTGCACCCTTCTGATCTGTTCCCTCCCCTAACTAGTTCTTTAATGAGTGCTGGTTTTGCCCAATTTTAATTAATATAAAGGTGAGGGTTAACCTTCTGAATCGCTTGGGAGAGGGGAAGACAAGGCTGGAAGGATTGATAGGCCCCTTGGAGAGGGAGGAATTGTCTGCCCAATACAGGGTCGCGCTGGCTGATGACATACTTCACTATACCTTCCGAGTAATGTCTTTGATTTTTTATCTCCTTGACTTCTTTGTTTTCTTTTCTTATAAGGCCAAGTTGTTTCTGTGTAGGCGAGTTTGTTCTCGACCCAAATCGAAGAAAGGTTTTCATTCTATGAAAGAACTATAGAGGAATTGAGGCAGCATGCCAAAGTTTGGGAAGCTTGTAGTGACGTGGCACTTTCGGACAAGAAGACTTATGAACTGTTAGACTGCATGAACAAGGATGAGATAAAGGAGTTGAAGAAGGAAGTGGAGAAGATGGGCACTATATACAATGGAAGGATCGAGAGTTTGGAAGCATTCTTGGTCGAGAAGAAAGGGCAAGCCAGCCTATTGGACGACAGGAATGCCACTTTGTCTTATGACTTGGTAGGGGCCAAGTTGCATGCGTTGTAGCTTGAGGAGACCCTCAGATCATGGAAGGGCTCTACCTACACCCAATAGGCCGAGGTGGCGAGGCTACAAGGAGAGAGGGACGACATGGCTCGAGATCTTGATCAGTTGAAGCTACAATCATAGCTGGCGCAGATTGTTATTTACCTCAAGTCCAAGTTGTTCACATTGGAGGATGTTCGTACAGGGATTACCGATCTAGAGGATGAGATAAACAAGACAAGGGAGGTCGTGGAGAAACCTGAAGTTGATCTAAACATGGCCTCTCCCGAAGTGAGATTCCTGAGGAATGAGAGATTTGCCGGCCCTACAGAGGGAGGCAGCGAAGAACTTTCGAGTTCGCGTCCTGGCCCTTCAACCCCTTGGGATGGATCTTGTGATCCTTAGTTCCCTGGCGTGGACCATTGAGGCATAGTTCCAGTGCGTAGGAGTTTTAAGGCGTCGCATAGTTGGCTAAGTTATGTTTCTTTCTTTTGCATTTGTTTTATTTGAGGTTATACCTCGGTCTTGTAATGAACCTTATTTTAACTATATGAAGAGTATTTTTACCTTTAATCTGCATTTCTAAATTGCTTTATTGTGCCTCTCCAAGCCTCGAGGGGTCTTGTTACAGTCCTCGAGAGAGCATACTCGTAGAGTGACATGCAGTGTTCCTACGACATCAACTCTACATGGACGCTAGAACATATGCTCGATGTTTATTGCTTTCAAGCTAGGTTTGATGTTTCTCGGGAATGGTGACTTTAAAAGTCGTGTCATTCTATCAGTCGTCCTTTTAAGTACCTGACATTTGATGTCACGCCTATTTAATCTTACCGACATGTGGCCGTACCCGATTGTAATCATAATTGGGGATGTACTATTTGGATAGGTATAAAAGGAGGAGGACGGCTCATTTCTTGTTCTCTCATCCTTTTAGCCTTTATATCTTGAAATATTTTCTGAATTTTGATTATTCTCTCCTTCCCAAATCAAATACTTTCTTTAAAAACCAAGTTTCATCTTCATCTAATGGATCCTCAAAATCATTCCTTAGAACAGTCGTTGTATACCTCTCCTTTCGATACACGGGAGGAAGATCCATATAATGCCAGTAGAAAAGACGGTGGTATGTACCATCCTTCGCTGCCAAAAATGATAAGGACCACAAAATGGTGGATTTGTCTTTAAATCAAGAGAGGACGGTCCCTGATATCGTATCTAGGGAGTTGAAGAATGAAAATGACTTCAACATCAAGGAAAAGTCAGTGGGTGATCGGAATGCCCCTGTTTTCAACTACCCTACTCTCATTACCACCGAAATCCTTTCTCAGGTTTGGAAGGATAGAAGACATGAGGACCGGACAGACCTTGTCCTCGATCTTCCACGTGGGGGCAAAAAGGTTAACCAATCATCTTCCCCGATACTCATTTATCACCATATACACTTTCCATATGGGATTTCCCTTCCTATTGATGACATAATTGTCGAGATGTGCATCTGATATAAATTATGCTTGGAATAAATTGGCTCTCATATCTGGAGGCTCATTATGTGCCTTCGCCACCTAGACGAAAAGGCTGGTGTAATTATAACTTACCAGCATCAACTCCATCTGTATTCCCCCAAGATCTATCAGTGGGGAGTGATTAACATGACGCAGCGAGGCTCGAAGGTCCTCATCACGGACTACAGGGACGACTTTGATCGTCGGTGGTTCAAAAGATACTTGGTCATTCAGACCAAGTTCCTTCACACAAATGACAAGATTCAGTTTCCATAGAAATGGAACAAAAATCGTAAGTGTGTGAATCACCTTACTTTATTTGGTTTGAATCATATTTTTTACCCCCTTTTTTGGAACTTTAGCTATTGCGGTGCCTCTCGATAAGGTGCCCGACATCGATGATTGGGTGTCCAAGATCCTGCAAGTTTCAAACAACTGCTTGAGGACTTGGAAGTCCATCATTGTTGTGCTCGATGGTATTCGAGCATTATACCATGGTAAACCTCTTCTCTTGCTATGAGTATTTTCCTTTTCAAATTATCATTTTGTTTTTTGCCGATATGCATAATATTCTCGCAGGGGTGGGGCTCGAGAAGAGAGTCCCCTTTCAACTACAAGCCCCAACAGGTCTTCCCTCTGTAGCTAATGCCACCAGGCTACTCCGGGAGCTACTTCTCGAAGTGCGTGAGAAGATGACACCGATGCTTCCTCAACACTCTCCCTCACCGTTATTCCCCGAAGGGAGCGAGTTTCCAAGAGAAGAACGACTCACCCTAGGGTCGAAGAGGAATGGTTGGTCCTATTCAAGCCCATAATGATCGAATATGATGAAGAGGCCCCTCATCCAGTGGCCCAAAGGCCCAAAGAGGTGTCAAAGTTGATCATAAAAGAGGGATTAATAGTCGGGCAACCATGCCAAATTGAGGTAGGGAGGGTTGGTGCCCCCTTCCCCCGGGAGCCCATAAGGCCGACCTTCCCATGCAGAGCCGCCTACGGATAAGAGGGTGCCCTCAAGGGATACTTCTGAGGTGCCAGTTTAAGCTCCGGGCAATTCGTCACTTCCAACCATTGATGACCAGAGGGTCATTAGTCTCTACTTGTCCGGTGGTGCCGATGTCTTCACGGATCCTAGGCCCATGGACGTACAACTCCCCAAGTTATTGAATTTGCACGAGTAGGCTTAGATAGAGTCTATGAATTCCAAGGCACTAGTGACTCAGATAAGCCATGAAGTTGCCAAGGTAAATTACATTACGACCAGTTTTCTTTTTGTACTCACACATTTGGAGTTATCATGCTCACTTCTCTTTACTTATATATTGTTTTACACAGCTTAATGCCCTTTCATCGGGGGCTCTAAAAAAGGTCCAGTTTGATGTGAACATGGACAAGGAGGTGGTGAGGTATGATAAGCTGCTGAAGGTTAAAAAGGAGAAGCTCTAGAAGGAGTCGGGGAGCTCAGAGTTGAGAATAGACCCTCCAGGTGCGGACGGAAAGCAGAAAGTAGTGTTGATCAAAGGATGCAAGAATTTTTGGCCAGCGAGGCTACCCTCCAGGTTGAGCGGTTTAAGGCTTCAGAGAGAATTTCGATCCTCGAAGGGGAGCTGGATTTGAAGATGAGCACAGACGTGCGACTGAGGGAAGATTGCTCTCGGTTAGAGGCCGAGGTTTGGGGCCTGCAGTCCAATGGGAAGCAACTGAGAGCCTTAACCAATAACCGACATCGAGAGTCTTCTCAAGATGCCTACGTGAATATATAGAAGTTGATGGTCATCGATCGAACCTAGAAAGGTGTGGAGACCTGCCTTAACACCCTTCATGAGGCACACATCAGTGAATTAGATATCCATCTCGTGCTTTCTCAGCTTGAGGCCGAGGCGACGGAGCTTTGGGTACTACTTGGCCTTCCTTCCCTTGAGAGGCAGGGGCTAAGTACCAATTTGGATGAGAAGGGCCTCGATGATGAAGACGAAAATGGGGAAGAGGTTGATCCTGACTTCTCAACCTCTTCGACAACCAATGATGACCCAAATTCCCCTTCTACGTCCGCTTCTTAAGCTCCCGGCTGTAGTCCAAGTCCATAGTTCTTCTTAGTCGCTTTCTTGTACTTCCCGGTTCCGGGCCCCCTTTTTGTACATGAATAAAATATGCACATATCGTTTATAGCAAATTCGATTATGTTTTTTTATTTTCGTCAAAGTTTTTAACTTTTGTTTGGTCTCGGAGACTTCATAGAGTCATTGCTCTAGGAGCAATCATTGTTAGTCGCAACTTAGCGATGAACGTTATTTTCATAGGAATGGACACTATCTTGTGCTTATTTGGAAAGCTTACCGGAGAGCATATTTATAAATCAAGAGCGAAATATAAGTTCCTAAAATAAATAGAACTCCATTTAGTCAAATGGGACAATGACTCTGAATACATTTATCATATTGGGTAAATTTTCAGCAATATGACCAAGATGTCTTATGCTAATTGAAATTTGTAGTTGCACCTCTCTTTTGGGGAGACTTGTTTCTAGGAGTCATACCCATTTGTTCTTTTGGGGTATTTGGTCGTCCGATTGTGATATCTCTTTGAGGCTTTCCGAGCTTTGGATCTTCCGTTTTGTTCTGAGTTCTTCTGATCGCATTTTTCCTGATCTTTTGAGGTTCTTTTCATCTGGGTATTCACATATGAACCCTGTACATGGTGTCATTCCCCCCCCAGTGTTCAGATTTGAGAAATGAAAACTCGAACACTGGAATGTCATCCGATGCCAGTGATTTCTTCTGATGGTCAAATTCTTGCACAAGAAAGTTAGAGGATTGGGTGAGTATTTTTTAGATGAAGACGATACCCGTCCCCTTTGATTATCAAACTCTTTGACCTTGGTGTAGAAATACGGAGGTTCATTGGTTACGCTAGAAATGTCTATGGGATATCATCTAGGCTGGGACGCGTTATTGCCTATCATATAAGAATATTAGTATAAGATGACAAATTCAAAAGATAAGTTGAAAGAGATAGAGAAACAAAACCATGGAGATCTAGAAGTAGAATCATTTAAGATGTGCCGCATTCCAATTCGCCTTCATCAATTTGCCATTGTTGCTTCCAAAAGCACACGCAAGTATACGTGGTCGTACAAGTAATATATGATTGTAAGTCTAGATATCGTACCCACAGGGACTTGTGATTAACTAATTACTAAATTAAACTAAGGCAATTAATCTATTCAAGCATTTTTCTAAAGATTATAACTACAACTAATCTAGAGTAGTAAACTAAGATATTAAAGGAAATAAATCGGCAATCTTAGAGATGAATTCAATGGGAGAACTATTCTAGAGCTACGGGTTAGCTAACAACCCCGTTGAGTTTTCTACTTAAATTGTCTAATTAATTTATCTAGTTTATTCATTGACATGGTTAATATTACCCATAGAATTCTCCCGAAGTACTACTCGCATATTCAAGCTAACCTAATGCCTATATTCTTATGGAATTGCAATTAACAAGATCGCATTAATAATTCCCGTGTTGTAACCAAACGAGGCGATTAGGTAAATCCCTATCCTAATCGCAAATCCGTTCCCCATAATCCAGGTTCAAGATCTTGCTCTACTCAATCCTATATGCAATCTAAAATTCCCTCTCCCGAGTTCAATCCTAGATTCGTAGATAGTATTCAATTGATGATCAAGCAATCAAATAATTAAGCGCAAGATTGAATAAATAAACTAATATGATAAAATAATAAGAACAATCAGGCTTCAAATCACAACGTTCATGTAGCACCCACAAGTCTAGAACTAATGAACTATAAAGTTAAAGGAAGAGAATGGAAGAAAAACTAGTGGAAAGCTTGCTCCAACGTGTCCCCAATGTGAATTCTCCTTCCAAGTGGTGTCCTCCCCTCAAACATATGTTAGATATCCTCCAAATTAGGTTTAGACTTCTTTTTATATGAGTTGGGGCGTGTAGGAACGAAATAACCTTGTCCCGAGTGAAATAGGAGTGAAACCCGTCACCCAGTGCCCAGGTAGCGTGGGACACTAGCCCTGGCACTAGAAAAGTTTTGCATCTGGAAGTTGCGCCTAAGGTAGCGCCCCACGCTACCCTGGACGGTACACTGTCCGATTTTCTTCTTTTGTTCTCTTTTTTCTTCGATTCGTGTACTTTCGTGCCACATTGCCTCTGGGTGACTCCTACACATAAAATTACCCTGAATTAGAATAAATCATTATTCTAATTTTAGTCGGCCAAGACTGCAGCTTTTAGTCATTTGTATGAGGAACTCGAGGTCAAGGTGGGGTAAGAGGTTGTTCAGGTTAGCCAAGGCGCGAGAAAGAAAGGCGCGTGACTTGGACCAAGTGAAGTGCATCAAGGACAAATAAGGTAGAGTTTTGTTAGATGAGGAGCTTTTCCATCGGAGATGGAAAACATACTTTCACAGTCTTTTGAACGAGGAGGGGGATATGAGCATTGTACTAGGGGATTTAGAACTCTCCGGGAGTCATTGTGACTTTGGGTATTGTAGGCAGATTAGAGTTGATGAAATTGAGGGGGCTATGCGCAAGATGAAAAGGGGCAAAAGGGCTGGGCCAGATGAAATCCCAGTAGAGTTTTGGAAGAGTGCGGGCAAGGCAGGCTTGGAGTGGCTCACTAGGTTATTTAATGTCTTTTTAGAGCGAAGAAGATGCCTGAAGAGTGGAGGGGGAGCACGATAGTTCCTGTATACAAGAACAAGGGTGATATCCAAAATTGCAATAACTATCGGGGTATCAAGCTGCTTAGTCATACTATGAAAGTCTGGGAGAGAGTGGTAGAGCTAAGGATGAGGAGGAGTATGTCTATTTCCGAGAATCGGTTTGGGTTTATGCCGGGACGTTCGACAACAGAAGCCATCCACCTTGTTAGGATATTGATAGAGAAGTATAGGGAGAGAAAGAAGGACTTGCATATGGTGTTCATCGACATAGAAAAGGCGTACGATAAAGTTTCGAGGAAGGTTTTGTGGAGATGTTTGGAGGCTAGATGTGTACCTGTTGCCTATGTTAGGTTGATTAAGGACATGTATGATGGAGTAAAGACCCGAGTGAGGATGGTGAGTGGGGACTCAGACCATTTTCCGATTATGATGGGGTTGCATAAGGGGTCCGCACTCAACCCTTTTTTGTTTGCTCTGACGATGGACGTACTGACGCGTCACATCCAAGGGGAGGTGCCATGATGCATGCTATTTGCAGATGATATTGTATTGATTGACGAGACACGAAACGGTGTCAACGTGCAATTGGAGGTATGGAGGCAGACCATGGAATCTAAAGGTTTCAAGTTGAGAAGGACCAAGACAGAATACTTGGAGTGAGTTCAGTGGCGAGACTAAAGGAGGGGAAGGGGAGGTGAGGCTGGACTCGTAGGTCATCCCTAGGAGAGTAAGTTTTAAGTATCTTGGGTCTATTGTTCAGGGGGATGGGGATATTGATGAATATGTCACACATCATATTGGGGCGGGATGGATAAAATGGAGACTCGCTTCCGGTGTTTTGTGTGACAAGAAGGTGCCACCGAAACTTAAGGGTAAGTTTTACAGTTCGGTGGTCAGACCAACAATGTTGTATGGAGTTGAGTGTTGGCCAGTCAAGATCGCTCATGTCCAGAGGATGAAGGTAGCATAGATGAGGATGTTGAGATGGATGTGCGGGCACACCAGGTTAGATAGGATCAGACATGAGGTTATTTGCGACAAGGTGGGTGTGGCCCCTATTGAGGACAAGATGCGGGAAGCGCGGCTTAGGTGGTTTGGTCATGTGAGGAGGAGGAGGAGCACAGACACCCCGGTGAGGAGGTGTGGGAGGTTGACATTTGTGGGCTTACGGAGAGGTAGAGGTAGGCCAAAGAATGGGTGGGGGGAGGTGATTAGGCAAGACATGGCGCAACTTCAGCTGACCGAGGACACGACCCTTGATAGGAAGGGATGGAGGTCGAGGATTAGGGTAGTAGATTAGGTAGTCTAGAGTGTTCATAAAAGTAGTATTGGCACGCAGTCTCGCTTTCTGTTGGTAGTAGGTTTTTATGACTAACCGTTATTTCCTTCATTGTGGATCACCTTACTATCTTTTTATTTTTATTCGGCTTTTATATGATTTTTTTTGGTACTGTCCCTTCTTGTCTATATTTTCATTAATGTGGTACTTATGTTTTCCTAAGCCGATGGTCAATTGAAAACAACCTCTCTATCCTCACAAGGTAGGGTAAGGTCTGCGTACACACTACCCTCCCCAGACCCCACGGTGTGGGATAATACTGGGTATGTTGTTTTTGTTGTTGTTCTTGATTTAGAATAAATCATTATATTGCACATCCAAAAATCCACGAAACAAGAGTAAAATGCGAGGCAATATGCATATAAATATACACACTTTAAGCCGAATATCAACACCCCCACTTAGACTCTTGCTCGCCCTTGAGCAATGGGACTATCAACTACACCCCAACAACGTACATATTAACCATGGAGGAGAAATTAAATTTTTAATCATACACTCTACCCTTGACTATGATCGATACCGGCAATCAAGCATGAACATACGAAATTCACATTCTTCCTGTTTTAAACATGCCCAAGTATAAGCAATTTAATTCAACCAATTCAAACAACCTATCCATAACCACCCTACCTCAAGATCCGACTCGTTACCACTAAGCGCACTCAACTCGCGCACTCACCCAACAAGAGAAGTTCACAACATCACCAATCCATCATGAGATCATGTGCCCTCACCAACAAACAAGAGAGTGATTATAGAAATGGTTCACACATTCAAATATAACATTGAACATAATTTATGGACATCACACAATTGAACAAAAGTCGCTCACTCTCACAAAGAATTTCATATGCATCCTGTGGTCGTACTATAAGCTTGCCCGTAGTGTACATCTCTACTAATCTAAGCTAGCCAGGTCTAGGATCAATTAGGTCTTTCCGGATTGTAATGTAGGCTAAGGAACGACTAGGATACATTTAGGAGTAGTGACTAACCCTCCTAGAACTTTAATACACTACACTAAAAAATCGAGCACATATTCTTCTCAACCAATTCACTTGCAACAACTCATATACAATATAGCCTTTTTTTTAATCAAGCACTTCTACATCCCCACTAGCACGAATTAGTAAGATTAGGAGGTGTGTTATTTTTCTACATTATTTGTATTTTTTTTCTTGCAATTTATTTTTTCTACACACACTCCATACATTAAGGTTCATTGACTAGTGACCTTTTTTACAACTTTAGTGCACCTTATGAGTCCTTTCATGGTTCCATTCCAAAGCTATTTCCCAATCTCTCACCTTACATCTTTTAGCGCCTAAGTGCCTTTGGATGTAAAGGTTCAACAAGCTCAAGTTAAGAACAAAATAGGGATACGACTTGTAATGTGGGTGCCAAAGAAAAGGTCTATAGGCTCAAAGGGCTAGCAATATAAAAATTTTATTTGTAAGTGACAAGCACATCTATGATCAAGAAAAGAAATTCATGTGTCATCTCCTAGAATAGCACAACTTAATAATTTCGCTTCGATTAACACACAGAGCAAGTTCTAGACTACACAGGATAACATAGAATACCATAAATCCTCACACACACATTACACATGACTCAATCAAGACGGTTCTGTTCAACTCTAAAGTCAAGCAAGCACATATAATTGAGAAATTTAAGCAATAATACACTAGGTTACATACAAGTCAAACAACTAAGAAAATGCATCACAGAGTAGGCTATTTGTTTCACTTAGGCATCACAATTCAAATCAACTACAACAAGAAAATAGAGCACATTCCATAGCCTAATGTGTCAGCACCAAACATATCAATAGGTATCTAGAGCAACTCAGTTTTCTTCCTATCTTACTCCTAAAAAGATAAAACCAAAATACCCGATTTGAGCTACAACCTTGAGAAAGAACCGGTGCCCAAAGAAAAACTAAGGGAATTACTACTTAACTATCCTAATAAAAGCAAAAGAAAATCTTTTTGGTGTTTTTAATCGGAGCTTAATCCCTCAAGAAAGTTGTCCAAGAGATCCATCGTCGGGAAAAGTCCGAACTTTTTCTGATTTTTCTATGTTTTCCTTTTTTTACATATAATTGTCTAATATTCTAAGCTAAACTACTACTCACTATGAGTTAATAATAATAATAATAATAATAATAATAATAATAATAATAATAATAATAATAATAATAATAATAATAATAATAATAATAATAATAATAATAATAAATGAGGGAGTGAGAATTTTAAATTACACTCAGAAAGTATTTCCTCCACCCCACACTTATGTCATGCACAGTCCTTGATGCATGGCTAACAGAGGAAAATATTAAAACAAGGATGAGAAATACTCCCTGAGACCCTCTAAGGCCTATCTAGCAACATGATCCTCAATATTAAGGGTCGGGACGACCTCACACTTAAGCTCAAACATGCTCCTCAACTTCAACTTCGGGTACTCAGACTCCCCCTAATCTACAAAACAAAAGCAAAACAAAACGTGATACTATAAAAATAAAAATAAAATAAAATAAAATACAGGTTGGTTTTCCTCCCAACAAGCGCCTTATTTATAGTCGTGGTATGACTTACACCAACTTCACCACTTTTTCCTCCATCTTGAAGATATAAATTGTATCCCCAACTTTGATTCAAGCTTGCGATTATAATTTTGGAGTGGTTCTACGAATACAAAAGTACCAAGCAAATAATGTTGCATTTTGCACTTCTTGGCCTTTAAGTGTGGGATGTCGTTTTGTCTTCTTGGCATCACAAATTTCAGAATTAAGCACTTTGTTCCCCATCCATTGACTCCTCCATAGGCTCAAATGGATCAATTCTCATGTCACTATCCAAACACATTGTTGAAAAATGGTTAGAATGAGGTCCAATGCGCTCCAACTCTAGAATAGCTTCACTTTTGACATCCTCAATTTTGCACACTTCGTCAACCTTGGAATAATTAATAATATTTTGATCGAATACTTGGAATTTCTCTTTATGCTCTACAAGCTGGCCAGTATCCACAACAATTGGTTGTAGGGCATCCGACGCCTCAACCTTTTTATTCAATTGGGACTGCAGGTCATAGATATCTGAGCCAAATTGGTATATTTCTTTCATGAGCTCAGTTCTTACTTCTATCAGTTATTTCTCCATATTTGAAAAACCTTTACGGAGAAACTCATGAAATTTTATTAGTTGAGCTTGTTCCTCTAGCCAAGATTGGCTTACTATATCTGCTACTTTAATATTATCTTCTTGCGGGAACTCACTCTCTTTAGCCAATTCTTCCGCCTCGGCCTTCATTCTCATGATTTCTGCACTAATTCTTTGCATAGCCTTTTGATTTTCATCTTGTTGCTTGACTACTTGTCTTACCATGTCCATAATACGGGTAGCACGTTCTTATAAATATTATTAGAATAATCATAATAAGGGCGCAAATAAGGATAAAAGGAATTAGGACAATCATCCCAATGGCCACCTCGACAACCACACACATTACGAACATTACACTCATAAGATTGAGATTCACAATTTTTTCACAAGTGCGGTCCTCCACAATATGAACAAGGATCACCAAAGTAAGAATAAACAACATTCAACTAATTCTCATTCCAATATGTCATGTCTACAAAGATAATGAAATATTAAGCTAAACTAAAATTTAAAAATTTAAATAGACAAAAAGCAAAAGTCTAATTTAGAAAAATAGCTAATTTCTAAGTCCCTAGCAACGACGCCAAAAACTTGTTGCTGAAGTAATATAGGATTGTAACTCCAGATATCATACCCACAGGGACTTGTGATATTAACTATTTACTAAATTAAACTAAGATAATTAATCAAATCAAGTATTTTTCTAAAGATTATTAACTACAACTAATCTAGAGTAGTAAACTAAGAAATTAAAGGAAATAAATTGGCAATCTTAGAGATGAATTCAATGGGATAAAATATTCTAGAGCTATGGGTTAGCTAACAATCCCGTTGAATTTTTCACTTAAATTGTCTAATTAATTTATCTAGTTTATTGATTGACAGGGTTAACATTACTCGTAGAATTCTCCAGAAGTACTACTCGCCTATTCAACCTAACCTAATGCATATAATCCTATGGAATTAGGATTAACAAGAACGCATTAATAATTCCCGCATTGTGACCAATCAAGGCGATTAGGTATAGCCCTATCCTAACAACACATTCGTTCCCCGTAATTCAGTTTCAAGATCTTGCTCTACTCAATCCTATATGCAATCTAAAGTTCTCTCTCCTGAGTTCAATCCTAGATTCGTAGATAGTATTCAATTGGTGATCAAGCAATCAAATAATTAAGCACAAGATTGAATAAATAAACCAATATGATAAAATAATGAGAACAATCAAGCTTAAAACCACAACGTTCATGTAGCACCCACAACTCTAGAACTAATGAACTATAAAGTTAAAGGAAGAAAAGAGAAGAAAAACTAGTGGAAAGCTTGCTCCAATGTGTTCCCAATATGAATTATCCTTCCAAGTGGCGTCCTCCCCTAAAACATATGTTAGATATCTTCCAAATTAGGTTTAGACTTCTTTTTATACGAGTTGGGGGCGTCTAGGGCCGAAATAACCTTGTCCCGGATGAAATAGGAGTGAAACATGTCACCCAGCACCCAGGTTAACCTGGGACGCTAGCCCTGGCGATGGAAAATTTTTGCATCTGGAAGTTGCGCCCCAGGTAGCGCCCCACGCTACCTTTGGCGCTACACTGTCTGATTTTCTTCTTTTGTTCTCTTTTTGCTTCGATTCGTGCACTTCCGTTCCACATTGCCTCCGTGTGACTCCTACACATAAAAATATCACTAATTAAAATAAATCATTAAATTCCACATAAAAAATCCACGAAACATGAGTAAAATGCGATGCAATATGCAAATAAATATACACACTTTAAGCCGAATATTAGCCATCTATTTCTTCAAGCTTGTACAATCCCTTGTGCATTATATTGGTGATTTTATAGGGTCCCTCCCAATTCGAACCTAGATTTCGCACATTCGGATCTTGGATGCTATAAACACACTTCGGAGTAGATAGTTGCCTACCTTGAAACACTGCAGGTTAACTTTCTTGCTGTGATATTTCTAGATTCATTATTTGTTTGCAGCCATACGAACCAAGGCCATCTCCCTTCATCCTTCGACCAAGTCCAAACAGCACGCGACTGCTTCATCGTTTGAGTCTCCGGTTGTGTGCACGTACCTTAGGCTCATTTCCCCTATTTCAATTGGAATTAATGCTTCAGACACGTACACTAGGGAAAAGGGATACTCTCTGGTGCTTGACTTTGTCATTGTGCGGTAAACCCATAATACGCGGGGCAATTCCTCTGGCCATTTGTCTTTTGACGCTTCTAACCTTTTTTTCAAATAACTAAGCAGAACTTTATTTGAAGACTCGGCTTGTCCGTTATTCCAGGGTGATAGGGTGTGGAAGTGATTCTCTTGATTTTTCAATCTTCAAAAAACTTGGTAACTTTGGCCCCTACAAACTATGGTCCATTGTCACACATAATTTCCTTTGGTATATTGAATCTGCATATGATGTTCCTCCACATGAAGTCTATCACTTTCTTTTCTCGTATTTGTGAGTAAGCACCTGCTTCCACCCATTTCAAAATGTGATCGGTTAACACAAGTAAAACTCTTACCTAACCTGGAGCTTGCGGTAGGGGATCCACTATGTCCATCTCCGATTTCATGAATGGTCAAGGGATAATATGGAATGTAATAGTTCGGCTAGCTGGTGCAGCCGGTGCAAGAATCGTTGGCATTTATCACATATTTTAGCAAAGTCAGTGGCATCATGTTACATACGGTGCTAGTAGTACCCTGCTCGGATTAACTTCCTAACTAGCGACCTATCTCTGAAATGGTTTCCATAGTGTCCTTTATGGACATCTTTCAGCACATAATCCATATCCATCGGTCCCAAAAATTTGGCCAGAGGGTTGTTAAAGGTTCTTTGATACATATATCTTTTGACAAGTCAATATCTTGCCACCTGAACCCTGAGTTGCTGAGAAGCTTTCTTATTTTCAGGTACCGTTCCATTTTGCAAAATAATCAATGAAGTCATTGCGCCAATCTTTAATCAAATTAGTGATATTAAAATCCTCTCGACTAGGATCAAGGGCGAACGTAATAAATGGATGACAAAGCTTGTTCCAGAGTTAGAGATGTCTACAGCTGATCCTAAGTTGGCTAGTGCATTTGCTTTAGTGTTGTCCTCTCGGGGTATCTGTGTCATCTTCCATTCTTTAAACTGGCTTAGGAGATAAGTCACCCTTGCGAGATATTGCTTCATCTGGGTTTCCCGAGATACATAAGTCACGAGCACTTGGTTGATGACCAACTATGAGTCACCGAGTCGCCGAGCTAGTTCAAGTCATGCAATCACAACTTTATACTCGGCTTCGTTGTTAGTCATTGAAGGGTATTTGATCGACTGCAGGACTGTCTCACCAGTCGGCATGATAAGTAATACTCCAAGCCCAGACCCTTTGACATTAGATGAACCATCTATATATATGGTCCAAATTCCTAAGACGGTCTCATATGCTATTAATCCCACCTTGTCCACCTCGGGGAGTATATTAGCGCTAAAATCGGCAGCAAAGTCCGCCATAACTTGTGATTATATAGCGGTTCAAGGCTGATACATTATATCATATGTGCTTAATTTGACCGCCCATTTAGCAAGTCGTCCTGAGAGTTCTGGCTTATGGTGAATACGCCTCAGTGGGAAAGTAGATATCACCGAAATAGGATGACATTGAAAGTATGATCTCAATTTTCACACATCCATTATGAGTGCTAGTGCAAGTTTTTCTAAATGCGGATACCTGGTTTTGACGTCTATTAATTATCTACTTACATAATAAATAGGAGATTATGTACCTTCGTTTTCTTGGACCAACACAACACTTAGAGCGGTCTCCGCCATGACTAGGGAAACCAAGAGTTGCTCTTCAATTCGAGTTTTGACAAAAGAGGCGGGTTAGACGAGTACCTTTTTAGGTCTAGCAGTGCCTTTTGTCATTCGACAGTTCATATGAAGTTCTTGCTCTTCTTGTGCGCCATAGAGATTTTGTGGCACCTCTCGGAGGATCGGGATATGAATCGTCCGGGAACTGCTATCCTTCCTGTCAATGTCATCTCCTCTTTCTAAACTTTTTGTACTTCGATTATATTTTAATGCTTTGATCTGCACAAGGTTAGCTTCTATACCACTATTTGAAACCAGAAGCCAAAGAACTTACCTGAATTAACCCCGAAGGCACACCTTTCTGGGTTGAGTTTCATGTTGTATTTTCAAAGGACTTCGAAGGCTTCCTTCAAATGGGCTAGATGGTCTCGGCTCGAACTGAGTTTACTAATATATCTCAATGTATAATTCCATAGATATGCTGATATAGTCCTAGAATATTCGAGTGACTAATTTCTGGTATGTTACTCTAGCATTTTTTTAATCCGAATAGCATGACATTGTAGCAGTAGGTCCCCATATCGGTAATAAATAAAGTTTTTTCTTGATCATATGGTTCTATTTTGATCTGGTTGTATCCCAAATATGCATCCAAAAAACTTAATAATTCGTGACTAGGTGTGGAAATATATGAGTTTATCGATGTTTGGTACAGGAAAGCAATCATTGGGTAGCTTTGTTCAGGTATTTATAGTCGATGTAGACTCTCCATTTTCCGTTCTTTTTGGGAACCACCACGACATTTTCTAGCCATTCAGGATATTTCACCTAGCAAATAAAACCATTGTTGAGCAGCTTGGTGACTTTTTCCTCCACCGCTCGGTCTTGTTTCAGCCCAATGTTTCTTTTATTTTTCTTTACGAGTTGGTGATTTGGATTCACGTTCAATTTGTGCACCATGATATCCATAGGCATGCCTTTCATATGTACATGAGACCAAGTGAAATAGTATGAATTATCTTGTAGAAATTTAATTAACTTACGCTTCTGCTTGGGATTCAATCCCGAGTCGATGTAGACCTTCCTTTCTGGCCAATGAATAAAAAGAATCACTTCTTCTAGTTACAACAGTGTTAGCTACACTTTCGCCCCTCCTCTCGTTGTAGTTGCTATTTAGAAGTTTCCTCTTTGGAGATACTGCTTGTGGAAGCAATTGAATTGACTTTCTATGATGCCCTTTTTCTCCTCGGAATTGTCATATCCCCCATTTGGAAAGGAATTCTATCACCTTGTGCAGAGTTGAAGGCTCCTCCGAAGATAACGTTGAGAATTCGCTTAGGAGTCAGAACCTTTGGTAGCTCTTCTTTGTTCCGGTTTTTCATGTATGATAAATTCGTCTTGTCACTGAAGAGTTCCATTAAGTATCCCTCCTTGAGTAAACAATTGACTTCGCTTCGAAGGAGTCTGCAGTTTGAAGTCTTATGGCTGTGATCATTATTGAATTTGCACCAGAATTTCTGGCTTATCTTGCTTGGATCAGACTTTTTCTCTTTCGTCCATCTCTTTGTCTCCCATATCCTTGAGTTATGCTACTAACTCTATCCCATTCACGCTGAAGCCATAGTTGGCGAGTTTTGATCTGGAGCGATAATTGATGATTCTAGGCGTCTTTGGTTCTTTTTCATGCCGATGCATGGGTGGCTCATCTCTTCGGCTGAAATTCATGTCGTCACGTATATGCCTTGGTCAATCTTATTCCGTATAGGTCTAGGGTACATTTCGTGCCATAATCTAGAATCCCGATACCTAGGTTCATCTTGTATGCGAGTTCTTCCCGGTCAGCAATCGTATTTATGGGTATCTCTCACTTCAAATCGGGGGAGAACCGAGATATCTTCTTCTATCCATAGCTTTCTACTATATCGCTGGTATACATTGTTCCAAGTCCTTGTTGGAAATTCTCGAAGGCTTTCCTTTAGTCTTCACGAGGCCTCTGAACTGTTTGGGTTCAGATTCCTGGAGAATGAAGCCGCCTAATTGTTTTCAACTTTCGGAGGTAACATCATTTCTCTCTGGAACAGGTCCATGAAGTTCGGGAGTGACTCTGTCCTCCTTTGTATAATCATGAAGATATTTTTCACTTGTTTTTTCACCTTTTGCACTCCCGAATAAGTTTTGATGAAAGCAATTGTAAATTCAGTAAAAGAACTAATAGAATGTTCGAGTAAATAAGAATACCAAGTTAAAGTTCCCTTTTAAGCGTCTCCCCACTTATTTTGACGAGCACCGATCCGATCTCTTCCTTTGTGAGGTTGTTCCTTTTTATTCTAGTTGTATACACCATGATGTGATCACGAGGATCCCAGGTACCATTATATATTGGAATATTGAGCATTTTGAATTTCATCGATATTGGTATGGGGGCCGTACTAGGCTTCGACAGCTGCTGCAAATACTTGTTCACATCGATCTCTTTAACGATTAGTGGAATTCCTTAATTTTTTTCAATTCTTTCGTTTTGTTCCCTGAGTTGTCTTTACAAGGTTAGAATAGTATCTTTCCAATGCCCCAACACCGAGGAGCGCGATCGGCGCTCGACCGAGTGAACCTGACCGAGCAAGCCTGCTAGATTTCATTCTACCAAAACTCATCCACGAATGGAGATAATACATATTTTCATTAATTAGACAAAATTGTGTTCACGTCTACAATACTAATTCATTTCCAATAGCTTCATCATTTTTAAAGTCTCAAATGGACAAGTAATACAACCATAATATAACATATTTTGTTTTCCCCAGCACCAATATACAACCCACACTATGTCTACGGAGGCTCTATAGATAAAGAAGAGTACAATGATAATGCTGGCAACAGGGCCCCGACTATACCTCAACCATAATGAATAAAGAACCAAAAGATACATGACCCCGGGATGAAGTGGGGCTCACCAAGTCAGCTGGGAAGAAGGTGTACTGCTATCACTAATCAATATCTCCTGCTGTGGAACCACCACCATCCATTTAAAGATGCAGTGCTCCCGGCAAAAGGGATGTTAGTACTGTCGAATAGCACTAGTATGTATAACTAAACACCCTCTCAATAGAATGACAAATAATACAAACAAGATTATCATAATATCAATGAAAGCCTTAATCAACATCAAACCTCAATTTAGGATCAAGGCAGTGACCCAATTAATTTCCATATCTCTCAGCACGGAGTCCGATTATGACCCGATCGGCTAGGCTATCTCATTAGAGACATCAACCACAATCACTCTCATTATCAATACCACCGTCTTTAACATGGAGTCCGATCACGACTCGATCGGCTAGGCCATCCATTAGGGACATCAACCACAATCACTCTCAATATCAATACCACTGTCTTTAACACGGAGTCCGATCACGACCCGATCGGCTAGGCCATCCATTAGGGACATCAACCACAATAACTCTTAATATCAATACCACCATCTTTAACACGGAGTCTGATCACGACCCGATCGGCTAGGCTATCCATTAGGGACATCAACCACAATTACCATTTTAATTACAATTTCCAGCACAATCACCACCATGTGTATTATATGGTGTCCGATCATGAACCGATCGGCTAGGCTAACTTAATCGAGACATCAAACCTTTTATATCAATCATCGCATTTCATACTCCATTCCCATATTTTCATTTTATTGGCACTAATGGTCATAATGTAAAATCATTCTTGGCATGTTAGCCGTATTTAGTATTTCATACTCACCTTTTTACTTTTAAGCATCAGCATCATCATCAATGAACAACAACAATTCAAATCAAGGTGTATAGTACACATGTGAGCAATTAACAGTCTAAGACACATAAAGATATTTCACAAAATTTAGCATAATAGCCTTCGTACGAACTCGACTTGTAGTCGACACATTATTAATGCACAACCCATACTTGAATACATCCTTAATTGGAAACATAACATGAATAAAGAAATTAGGACACTTATTGAATATTTATCTTTCAACACAAACTTACTCGTAACGTATATCTTTCAACACAAACCCCTCGGGTCTACATAAATTACATGAATATCGTGGGATTCAATTCTAAGAGAAGAGTTTAGCCAACATAACTCACTTGAGCTTCTTTACACTCTAAATATTCCAAAATTCTTAGCAACTTCAATCTATTTTAGAAATATAATAAATTAAATCAAAATTAGGATGATGCTCATGGTTCTAGCTCATTTGAGCATTTTATCAAACACTAAGTGTGGATTAAGGTTCAAGGTTCTTTTATGAAGGATTCCATCATCCCACAACCCAACCTTTACCATTTTTAGCTCAACAATCTTTCTAAACCCTTTGATAACACATGCATGTAAAATAACCAATCCTCTTGCCCATAAATTATCTTGCTTATTGTCCATTTCTACACAAAATTTGAAATTGAGGGTTAGGGTGTAAAATCTTACCTCTAGGATGAAGACCTAGTGAGTTTCCCTTCTTAATCTTCCAATACATGGGCAAGAATTGAAGAACAGTTATTGGAGAACACCTTCTCATTCTAGGGCACCCTCTTTCACTCTAAAATGTCAGATAATAGCTCAAAAATGACCCAAAGAATGTATTTAGTAAAATAGGGTCGGGTTTTAAAAACCCAAAAATGAAGCTCCGAAACAGTTCTGCGGTCGCATATGCGACCGCATAATGGTCGCATAATTGTTGACAAAAATAATCAAAAATTTATCTGTGCATGCGGTCACTATGCGGTCCGTATAACTATTATGCAATCGCATAATGCATCGCATAACAGTTATGCGGTCGCACAGTCGACCGCATAATTGCCCCTAGACTGGCCCTTCTCATGCTCACATCTGCGGCCATTATGCGGCCCGCATAGTGATTCTGCGGTCGTATAATGGACCGCAGAATTACAATTTTCTGCCAAAAAGTTTCCTTTTCATTCTCGTGCATTGTTCAACCCAAAAGGTCCGAGCCATTATGTAAAACCAATTCGGAGCCACAAAACATTATTTTCTTTTGCAAAATTTTACGGGTCCTTACATTCTCCCCCACTTAGGATCATTCGTCCTCGAATGAGGGTAAAATCCGTTATTAACATCTCATTAACTCAATTTTCATACCACACACGAGCAGTCCCAAATTTGACTAACTCCTTAAATTTCCAAATATTTCGCCAGAGTTTCCTTTGTAATTAGGCCTATCCACCTGTCAGAGAGCCCCAGAAACACATCCTAACAGCATATACACAATCCAACAACATAACATAATACAAAATAACACCAACTGTGGCCTCACAAGTAATTATATTACCAGAACGGAACACCCTTAACACCAAATGTACAAGTCATACATATTTCATAGGAATATCCCTTAGCATTTTCATAAGGCACAACTCATAATTACATGGTTATTCAAATAAATAAGGATACTTTTTCTTCATTTCTTCTTCGGCCTCCCAAGTAGCCTCTTCAACCTGTTGGTTTCTCCATAACACTTTCACGGATGCAATTTCTTTGTTTCTCAACTTTCGGACTTGCCGATCAATAATAGAAACTGGAATCTCTTCATAAGTCAATTATTTATTAACCTCAATAGTTTCAACTGGAACAATGACTGTCGGGTCTCCAACTACTAATGGCATCTCAGGTGGTAGCTCAAGCTTGTACGTCACCTCACCGACCTCTGAATGATTTTGTACGGTACAACATACCTCGGACTCAATTTCCTTTTCTTACCAAATTGCATAACACCCTTCATGGGGGAAACTTTCAAGAAAACCCAATCATCTCCTTTGAACTCCAAATCCCTACGGCGAACATCCAAATAGGATTTCTGACGACTATGAGCGGTCTTCAACTGCCCCTTAATGATTTTAACTTTTTCCATAGCCTGATGCACGAGGTCTGGCCCTATCAACTCTGCCTCCCTAATTTCGAACCACCCAATAAGAGATATACATCTCTTACCATATAAAGCTACAAATGGTGCCATTTGAATGCTATCATGATAGCTATTGTTGTATGCAAATTCTATAAGTGGTAAATGATCATCCCAGCTACCTTTGAAGTCCAGCACACAAGCACGCAACATATCCTCAAGCGTTTGAATAGTTCGCTCTGCCTGCCCGTCATTCTGCGGGTGAAAGACTGTACTAAGATTCACCTGAGTACCCAAACCTTGCTGAAATTTCTTCCAAATATTAGCAGTGAATTGTGCTCCCCAATCAGAAATGATGGAAACTGGGGTGCCATGCAACCTGACTATTTCTTTGATATACAACTGAGCATACTGCTCCGCTGTGTCGGTAGACTTAACCGGCAAAAAGTGTGCTGATTTCGTGAGTCGATCCACAATCACCCAAATTGAGTCAAACTTGCGTGGAGTGCGCGGTAATCCTACCACAAAGTCCATATTAATCATTTCCCATTTCCACATTGGAATTTCTATGTTCTGTGCCAACCCACCGGGCCTTTGGTGTTCGGCCTTCACTTGCTGACAGTTCAGACATCTTGCTACAAAGTCCACCACATTCCTCTTCATATCATTCCACCAATAGACTTCCCTAAGATCATGATACATTTTTGTAGAACCTGGGTGCACAGAATACCTAGAAGTGTGAGCTTCAGTCAAATTCTTTCACGGAGACCATCCACATTTGGAACACATAGTCGCCCTTGGTACCTTAGTGTACCATCATCTATGCCAAGAGAAAAGGCCATGGTCTTATGTTTATGAATCCCCTCTTTCAACTGCACCAACAATGAATCATTGTATTGCTTCTCTTTGACTTCCACAACAAGCGATGATTCTGCCCTATTTTGCATAATTACCCCTCCTTCACTAGAGTCCGTAAGATGAACTCCCAAACTAGACAATCGGTGAACTTCCTTGGCTAATGGCCTTTGATAAGTCTCCAAGTAATCCAAACTACCCATAGATTTCCAGCTAAGAGCATCTGCCACAACATTGGCCTTCCCCGGATGGTATAAAATATCAATGTCATAATCCTTGAGTAATTCAAGCCATCTTCTCTACCTCATATTCAATTCCTTCTGTTTGAAAATATATTGAAGGCTCTTATGGTCCGTGAATATATCCACATGGACCCCATATAAATAATGATGCCAAATTTTCAATGCAAATACCACCACCGCAAGTTCTAAATCATGTGTTGGATAGTTCTTTTCATGATTCTTTAGTTGCCTAGAAGCATAAGCTATTACCTTCCCATGTTGCATTAATACACATCCAAGCTCGATTCTTGAAGCATCACAATATACCAAAAATCCATCTATACCCTCTGGTAGAGTCAATACCGGTGTCGTAGTCAATCTTGTTTTCAATTCCTGAAAATAATTTTCACAAGCATCTGACCATTGGAACTTAATTGCCTTCTGCGTCAATTTAGTCAATGGGGAGGCAAGAACCCTCCACAAACTTTCTGTAATATCCAGCTAAGCCTAAGAAACTACGAATCTCTGTTGGAGTTGTAGGCCTCGGTCAATTCTTCACAGCTGAAATTTTCTAAGGATCAACCTTAATTCCTTCACTAGAGATTACATGACCCAAGAATATGACCGATTCAAGCCAAAATTCACACTTTAAAATTTTTGCATATAACTGGTGCTGATGTAGGGTTTGCAGAACTACCTTGAGATGATCGGCATGGTCTTCTCGACTTCGTGAATATACAAGAATATCATCAATAAACACTATCACAAAAAGAGTCAAGGAATGGCTTAAAAATGCGATTCATAAGATCCATGAAGGCTGCTGGGGCATTTGTTAGCCCAAAAGACATTACTAGAAACATAAAATGCCCATACCGGGTTCTAAAAGTTATTTTCGGAATATTTCGTTCCCTGATATTCAATTGGTGATACCCGTATCTTAAATCAATCTTGGAGAAGTACATGGCACCTTGCAATTGATCAAACAAGTCATCTATCCTTGGCAGTGGGTACTTATTCTCGATTGTGACCTTATTAAGCTGCCGATAGTCAATACACATTCTCAGTGACCCATCTTTGTTTCTTACAAAAAGGACCGGTGCACCCCAAGGCGACATACTCGGCCGGATGAAACCCTTTTCTAACAAATCTCTTAATTGTTCCTTTAGCTCCTTCAATTCTGCCGGTGCCATTATGTAGGGTAGAATATATATAGGATGTGTGTCTGGAATCACATCAATCCCAAAATCAATCTCCCTATCTGGTGGGATCCCAGGGAGTTCATCCGGAAGGACTCCCAGAAATTCATTCACAACAGGCACAGACTCAAATGTAGGTGCCTCAGCATCGGTGTCCGTAACCCGGACCAAATGGTAAATATATCCCTTGTTGATCATCTTTGTGGCCTTAAAGTAGGAAATAAACCTACCCTTTGTCACTGCATCATCACCCTTCCACTCAATAACTGGCTCATTTGGAAATTCGAACCTAACAGTCATAGTTCAGCAATCAAGCTTGGAAAAACAAGAATAAAGCTAATCCATTCCCATTATCACATCAAAATCGACCATTCTCAATTCAATAAGATCGGCCACGGTGTCCTGACCACGCAACATGACGACACAATCCCTATAAACCCGCTCGGCTAAAATAGACTCACCAACCGGAGTAGATACAGAGAACGACTCATAAAGTTGTTCTGGTTCTATCCCAAATTCCATAGCAACATAAGGTGTGACATATAACAAAGTGGAACGGGATCAATGAAAGCATATACATCATGAGATTGGACAGTCAATATACCTGTAACAACATCTGGAGAAGCCTTTGAATTCTGGCGACCCCTTATAGCATAGAAACAGCTGGATCCTCCCGAACTCTGTGCTCCACCCCTAGCTGCACCACACCCTGCGGTTGTTGGAGTACCTCGAGCTGGAGGAGGTGATGCGGATGTAGTAGCTGCAGAATTGGCTGGTTGTGCCATGCCCCTGCCCGCAACCTGGCGGGACGAACGACAATCCCTCTGAATGTGACCCCTCAATCCGTATCCGTAGCATATGGGTAAGTCCATGTAGCATATTCCTAGCTACATCTTTCCACAACTAGGACATGAGGGCGTCCTCTGCTGCCGGAATCTACCACTATGATGACCCTGCTGATATGATCCCCTATTGCCCTGACTAGGCCTGAAACGGCTCCACTGCTGCTGCTGACTGGGCCCTGATGGCGGTGCACTAGCCGAAGACTGAGAAAAGGACTGTGATGGCCCTGACGATCCTCCTCTAAATGTTGACTTTCCACCACCCGAAGAACCACCAAAGTTGCCCGTAGACCGGGCCTTATTGCTACCCTCTCGCTCTATTCTGTTCCTTAATTTGCGGGTCTCTGTGGCTTGAGAGAATGCCACCATCTTTTCATAGTTCATATCAGAATTCAAGGCAGTTGTAGCAGCCTCATTAATTACCAAGGGACTAAGGCCCTGTACAAATCGGCGTACTCTAGCCTCCATAGTGGGCAACATGTAAATAGCATACTTAGACAGGTACGCAAATCTCATATGGTAATCCCACACACTCAGGCTACCTTGCCTCAAATTCTCAAACTCAACAAAACGGGTTGCCTTAGTCTCGGCAGGTAAGAAATGATCAATGAAGGCATCGACAAACTCACCCCACCTTACCGGAGGGCTTCCTTCTTCACGGGACTCCTCCTATAGTTCAAACCAAGAATATACCACCTCTTTCAGGCGGTAGGAGGCCAATTCCACCGCCTCTATTTCAGTAGCACGCATAACTCTGAGAGTCTTGTGCATCTCATCAATAAAATCCTGGGGATCTTCTTGTGGGTTAGTACCCGTGAACACTGGAGGATCTAACTTGAGAAACTTGTTCACCCTGGAACCAGTAGAATCCCCTGGCTAACTGGAAGAAGTGGGTGCAACATTTGACCTCTGGGTCTGGGAAGCCACTATTTGAGCCAACATCTGTATGGCTCCTCTAAGATCAACATTAGAAACACCAGAATCGGAAGCTGGAACTGGAGGTGGAACTGGTATATCAGTTGGAGGAATTGTTGCACCTTCAGCAGGTGTAGGGACATATGCGGTCTGATCAGTTGTAGTAGAGTCAGGTAGTGTAGTAACTGGAGGAATATCCTCACTCCTTGGGTGCTCACCCGCATCATCAATTATACGATCAACTGTCACTCCTGGGGTGACATTGGCTCTTTGGCCAGTTCTTGCCTTGTTCTTAGGTGCCATGTACCGAAAATTAGAGCAACTCAGGAGTTTAAGGAGGAACAATCTTACAACCAGCTTTATTGCACGATCAAGAACATGAAAGAAGGGTATTTTTCCTAAATGCCCATATAGCATCCTAATTATAGATGTGGTCGACAACACACCGATAATAAGGACTCTACTAGACACGGCTCCGAGATATCCTAGGACACTTTAAAACCTTAGGCTTTGATACCAAGTTTGTCACGCCCCAAATCCGAGGAGCGCGACTGACGCTCAACCGAGTGAACCCGACCGAGCAAGCCTGTTAGATTTCATTCTACCCAAACTCATCCACGAATGGAGATAATACATATTTTCATTAATTAGAAAAAATGGTGTTCACGTCTACAATACCAATTTATTTCCAATAGCTTCATCATTTTTAAAGTCTCAAATGGACAAGTAATACAACCACAACATAACATATTTTATTTTTTCCAGCACCAATACACAACCCACACTATATCTACGGAGCCTCTATAGATAAAGAAGAGTACAATGGTAATGCCGGCAACAAGGCCCCGGCTAGACCTCAACCATAATACATAAAGAACAAAAAGATACATGACCCCGGGATGAAGTGGGGCTCACCAAGTCATATGGGAAGAAGGTGTACTGCTATCACTGATTAATATCTCTTGCTGTGGAACCACCTGCATCCATTTAAAGATGCAGCGCCCCCGGCAAAAGGGACGTTAGTACTGTCGAATAGCACTATTATGTATAACTAAACACCCTCTCAATAGAATGACAAATAACACAAACAATATTATCATAATATCAATGAAAGCCTTAATCAACATCAAACCTAAATTTAGGATCAAGACAGTGATCCAATTAATTTTCATATCTCACATTGGGAGATTTTTAGTATCGATATACCATTGTTCACAATACCATTATTCACCATGCCAATACTATCGTACTCTCAGCACGGAGTCCGATCACGACCCGATCGGCTAGGCTATCTCATTAGAGATATCCACCACAATCACTCTCAATATCAATACCACCGTCTTTAACACGGAGTCCGATCACGACCCGATCGGCTAGGCCATCCATTAGGGGCATCAACCACAATCACTCTCAATATCAATACCACCGTCTTTAATACGGAGTCCGATCATGACCCGATCGACTAAGCCCTCCATTAGGGACATCAACCACAATCACTCTCAATATTAATACTACTGTCTTTAATACGGAGTCCGATCACTACCCGATCGGCTAGGCCATCCATTAGGGACATCAACCACAATTACCATTTCAATTGCAATTTCCAGCACAATCACCACCATGTGTGCGGCATGGTGTCCGATCACGACCCGATCGGCTAGGCTGTCTTAATCGAGACATCAACCCTTTTATATCAATCATCGTATTTCATACTCATTTCCCATATTTTCATTTCATTGGCACTAATGGCCATGATGTAAAATCATTCTTGGCATGTTAGCCGTATTTAGTATTTCATGCTCACCTTTTTACTTTCAAACATCATCATCATCATCAATGAACAACAACAATTCAAATCAAGGTGTGTAGTACACATGTGAGCAATTAAAAGTCTAAGACATATAAAGATATTTCACAAAATTTAGCATAATAGCTTTTGTTCGAACTCGACTTGTAGTCGACACATTATTAATGCACAGCCCATACTTGAACACATCCTCAATTGGAAACATAACATAAATAAAGCAATTAGGATAGTTATTGAACATTTATCTTTCAACACAAACTTACTCGGAACGTATATCTTTCAACACAAACCCCTTGGGTCTACATAAATTACATGAACAAAAATCTGTCTGTGTATGCGGTCACTATGCGGTCCACATAACTGTTATGCGATCGTATAATGCACCGCATAACAGTTATGCGGTTGCACAGTCGACCACATAATTGTCCCCAAACTGGCCCTTCTCCTTCTCACATCTGCAGCCATTATGCGGCCCGCAGAGTGATTCTGCGGTCGCATAATGGACCGCAAAATTATAATTTTTCGCCAAAAATTTTTCTTTTCATTTCCGTGCATTGTTCAACCCAAAATGTCCGAGCCATTATATAAAACCAATTCGGCGCCACAAAATATTATTTTCTTTTGCAAAATTTTACGGGGCCTTATAATTCAGTATTTAAAGCCATACCTGAGCCGGATCTGGCTTCTTCTGGAAGCTCTCAGGTTGGTGTGTGAACCATTTTGGAGTTGGGAATTCCATCATCAACGTCCATTCTCAGAGGTGAGTTTGGCATCATTATCGTTGCCCCACTCGTCCATACCTTCAAGGCTTGTCCAATTTGAGCATTCAACTTCTGCTATTTTGACATGAAATTGTCTACTTTCTTCTCCAGCCCCCGGATATCAGGATAGTCACTATTGGATCTAGCTAGCGATTCATTTCGTCCGCGAGGGGGCATAGATATGGTAGACTGATCATTCGAAGTTCGGGTTCCTTCAGATTGTTACCGTTTGTCCAATTACGGGAACATTGGATTGCTCATTGGTTCCTGACATGGTGTTGTCCTTGCAACAAACATAGGAAAAGTAAAGTTAGACGAGACTATAAACATAACAGAGGCTGTGAATCAAACTTTAAATTGTTAGGGTCCCGCGGTGGACGCCAAACTGCTTGACCTAAAAACTATTTTTTGAGATTAAATAATTAAATTTATATTTTTATGGGCCACTAGCAATTTATTTGATTCAAAACGGTTGCAGATAATGAATAAAGACAAACAAGAAATAACGAAATAGATTAAAAAAATGATGCAATGGAGAAAATTCATCTTTATTTCCAATCTCGAGCAATCTCCGATCGCGAGTATGATTGAATTACAAAGCTTACTTTGGAAAAGGGTAGCACAAATTGATATTTTGCTCCGGAGAAAGTTTTCCTTTTAATTTTCGATGATCCCTCCTTGGAGTATTGTGGTGACTTTTATAGCTGTAGGAAGAGAACTACATTTTCAAATTTCGAGCCAGTACGCTAGTGGATTAGGTAGTGGGGAGTGAGATCCTCAATAATGGCTTCCATTTCGGCGTAACATTGATATCCACAATCTACGAATAAGATTGACTGAGTTTTCGAATTCATTCGTCCACCTTTCGAGTACTTGACCCTTCGATGACCATAATCTCATATATCTTCCGTGCTTGGCAGCGGGTCCCATCACTTGATTTCTAGATCTTGTTTCGATCATGCCACGTGGAGAGGATAATTTTACCCGTACAATATCTATTTTATGTATGCTTGTGAGAAGATAAACATGCTTCGTGCAAGAATACATAATACTGTAGTTGATTATGTGTATTAGAACAAATGTGTGTGTGAAAAGCATATATCTTGCATTAATGCGGTGGCCAATAAATTTTTTTCACTAGATTAGGGTGTATAAGTTTCACATATAAATAATTCTCGAAATAACAAAAATTACCTTAAAACAGGAGTAAGAATATAATTGATTAACATTATCTCAATAAGAGTACACGAAATAAATAAAATTATAAAACTTAGAAGTCTCTTACCTAAAGTAATACTCCTTACTTGAGTAAATAAAATAAAAATATCTTTTTAATATAAATAAAAAATCGATAGATTGTTAGTGCAACTTTGGATGTATATTTTCAATGAGAAAGTTTTAGAGCCGTACAAATGTTATAACAATTTCAAAATTTTTATAGCAATAAAAATGCCATAGCATATTTAAAATAACATTTTTAAAAACATTACTTTTTATTAAATTTTATGCCAAGTCAAGCTATAAAATAAAATAGAAGATGCGTTAATTACTTTTTTTTATTCTAAAACTTGTACTTGTATACTTCCTCTGTCTCATTTTAACTGTCGCTTTAGCTAAAAAAAAACTTATACTTGTATATTCCCTCTGTTTCGTTTTAACTGTCACTTTAGCTAAAAAATTTATCGCAAAATAATTATTACTTTAGGAATTCAAGAATAATTTTTTTAAATTATTTTCAGTTATATCTTAAATCGGTTCATTTCATCCTTATCCATTGTCCAGGACAGTCGAGTGATACTGAAGTAATTAGTTTATTACTTTATTTATTACTCCTTTCGTCCCAATTTAACTCTTATGTTAACTTTTTTCACACGTTCATTAAAAAAATAATAAATACAAGATATAGTTTACTAAATTATTCTTATTAAATATTTTTTGAGAATTTAACAGTATTAAATCGGTTCTTCTGTATGTGGGTACCGGAATAAAAGGTCTAGTGAAAAATAGGAAAAAGTAAAGAAAAACAAAAAAAGGATGAAAGTCTTATCTGGACTTCAGGGGTTTGTTTCGACAAAAGAATACTATAGGATAGTATTATTATTTTTTTCAGTTTGGAGTATTATTTTAGATTTTTTAATCAAAATTAAGTTCAATATCATCCCTATTCCTCGAAAAAACTGAAATTTTGATAGTTGAAGTGGATATAACGAGCCCAATTTTTGTGTCTGAACTTGGTTTTCTTCATTATTGATGTTGTGCAGGATTGAAGCATTCCGATCAACAGTGGTGAATGGTTCTGCTATTTTCTAAGTATCATTTATGAGGTTATTTTCCCTCTATTTAGCCCTTGAATTTTTCCAGTGACAAATATTAGATTTTGCTGTTTTTCATGTTATTGGCTGCCTTGTCTAAGTCCATGTTTGGATTTGTGAACATTAACATAGCACTGAGTTGTCTCTCTTCATTATTTACTTCCAGTCTCTGCTGAGACCTCTTCTGCTTTACTTATTGATCATTGTAGTATTAAAGACCAGAAAAAAAAATCCTTTTTCACTCAAGGAGAGGAACTCCAACTTTGGTGGAGTGAATATTAGGTTGAGCAAATGGAATATCTTTATGTCCGGGTGGTGAAGGCTAGGGATTTACCTACGAATGAGCTTACGGGTAGTCTCGATCCTTATGTTGAGGTTAGGCTAGGGGACAATACGTATAAAACCCGCCATTTTGAGAAGACGTCAAATCCTGAATGGAACCAGACGTTTGCTTTCTCCCAAGATAGGATTCAGGCTTCTGTACTTGAGGTGACCGTGAAGGATAAGTATATTTCTAACGATGATTTTGTTGGTCGCCTCATGTTTGATTTATGTTGTGAGATCCCAAAAATGGTTCCCCCAGAGAACTTGGTTCCTCAGTGGTATAGATTGAAGGATAGGAGTGGGTCGTCTAAAGTCAATGGGGAGTTGCTGTTGGCTCTTTGGATGGGTGCTCCAGCAGATGAAACATTTCCTGAAGCTTGGCATTCAGATGCTTTTGCTGTTAGTAGTGCTGATGTCCTTGCAAATGTAAGATCTAAGGTGTACCTCTTGCCAAAGCTCTGGTACCTGAGAGTTAATGTGATTGAGGTCCAGGACTTGACTCCAAGTGATATGTATAGGATCCCGCTACCGCAAGTTTTCGTAAAAGCCATCCTCGGAATTCAGACATGTTGTACAAAGGTTTCCACGGGGATGACTATCAATCCCTTCTGGAACGAGGATCTAATGTTTGTAGCAGCAGAACCATTTGATCAGCTGTTGATTCTTACTGTGGAAGATAAAGTTTCACCTAACAAGGATGAGGTTCTTGGGAGGTTTGCGATTCCTTTGTCATATGTGGATATGAGGTTGGATGAGAAACCTGTGACCTGTAAGTGGTATGAACTTGAGAAGCAGGTTAAAGTTGATGGTGAAAAGAAGAAGAAAGTCGGGTTTGCTAGCAAGATCCTGATGAGGATATGTCTGGAGGGAGGTTACCATGTTCTGGACGAGTCTACCTGTTACAGTAGTGATCTTAGACCAACCGCAAAGCAATTGTGTAAGTCCAGTATTGGGGTGCTTGAATTGGGTATTTTGAATGCTCAGGGCCTCAAGCCAATGAAGAGACAAGACGGGCAGGAAACTACAGATGCCTATTGTGTCGCCAAATATGGGCAGAAGTGGGTCGGAACTAGGACTATTACTGATAGCCTTTCTCCCACGTGGAATGAGCATTACACTTGGGAGGTATTTGACCCTTGCACTGTTATAACTATAGGTGTATTTGATAATTGCCGACCGCAAGGAGGAGATAAATCTGAAGGTGCAAAGGACTCGAGGATTGGAAAGGTTAGGATCCGTCTTTCCACTCTTGAAACAGGCCGAGTCTACACACATTCTTATCCACTAATGCTCTTTGATACTACTGGGCTGAGGAAGACGGGTGAAATTTGCTTGACTATGCGTTTTATTTGCTCATCATCGTTGAATATGACATATATGTACTCTCAGCCACTGTTACCCAAGATGCACTATCTTCGTCGTTTAGCACAAAAACGGGTTGACGACTTGAGGCACCATGCCCAGCAAATAGTTATAATGAGACTGAGTCGTGCTGATCCATCTTTGGGAAAAGAGGTAGTGGAATATATGTTTGATGAAGAGTATTCCCTTTGGAGTATAAGGAAAAGCAGGGTTAACATTTTCAGGCTTATGGGTATTTTAGAGGCTGTAGCAAAAAGATTTGATCAAATATGTAATTGGAGAAACCCCATAACAACTTTTCTGATCCATATCATGTTCATCATACTGGTTCTAAATCCAAATCTTATTCTACCTGCTTTTTTCCTCTCTCTCTCCGTAATCAGTCTTTGGAACTACAAATGGAGACCAGTGCATCCTTCACTCACAGATACTAGTCTTTCCTGTGCTGATACTGCTCTTAAAGATGAATTATCTGAGGAATTTGATAGTTTTCCAACTTCATTTTCATCGGGTATTGTTAGTATGAGATATGACCGCTTGAGAATGATTGCAGGGAGAATTCAGACTGTGGTTGGTGACTGGGCTACTCAAGGGGAGAGGCTGCTATCATTGCGGAGCTGGCGTGACCCTAGGGCGACAGCCGTGCTTGTGATTTTCTGCTTGGTTGCTGCCATTGTAGTCTATATCACGCCTTTCCAAGTTCTGGTACTCTTTACTGGATTTTATACATTGAGACATCCGTGGTTACGCTTCAAGCTTCCGTCTATGCCACTTAATTTCTTTGAAAGGTTGCCTACCAGAAGAGACTGCATGCTATGAGCTGTACCTTTGTCTGCTATCTGTTTTTCATTTTTTCCTATGCTATTTTCCCCTTTGTGTCCGGACTCAAAGAAAATGATGTGTAATACTAGGTAATAACTGGGGCTTTTCTTCTTAACCTTTTATCCTCTCCGCCTAGTTCTAAAAATTAAGACCTTTATGTATAAGATCAAGTCTTGTAAATTTTCGGTTTTTATGTGTTCCAAGTCTGTTGAAAGCTAGCTGTCTCATTTAACTCAATATCTAGTAGTCAGTTGGTTCTTTCTTTTAAAATGTCCGTTCAGCTCTATATAAGTGCTTTCTCTATTGAAGTTCAAATCTCTTTTCTGTTGTCATAATAATGTGTTTCAACCGTGGACTATTGCTATTATATATTTGTATATTTATGCGTCTCAAAATTCAAAACTAGCTTTTCTCTTTTGAAGTGTGGAATTATCAGTTCCCTTGATACTGGCTCCGTGTATGGTTGTTACACAGTTGGAAGGAGAGAAGGTTCCAAAGAAATTACATCTGTCGATGATATTTCGTGAACTTAGATGGAAATGAGCATTTGAGACACGGATCTCTTCCATGTATCTTTTACAGCCTATTAAATTTCAAGGTTTTGCAGAGATCAGAATGGATAGATCTTTAATCAGATGTTTATTGGTGTAGAGTGCACCTGGTCAGTTTATCTGTTGATAATAACTTGTTATCAATATTACTATGCATATAATTTTCCATGGAAGAAGAAGCACTGCCGGGAATCTGGATATACCTGTGTAGAAAGTGGTGGTATTCAAGTTTGTGGCCGAAGATGGATACTAAAGTATTAATCAAGAAAGAAGGGATGTGAAAGAAAAAATCCAAAGATATGTAGGTATGAATCTGCTGCTTTGGAAGCCTGAGAATGTTGTATGGGGCCTTCATATTTCCTCTTTTTTTCCCTGTCTAAGTGTTACATTATGAAAGTACTTGATTGACCTGTTTGTCATAATGGGTCTTGGAATGTTGTATAGAATTATGTAGTCTCTGATCCCTCATTGTATCACGTTCAGTTATCCACTTGCGGGTTCTTAAATTTGTGTAAAAAAGACTAGTCATACTTGAAAGTTCAGTACTTATAGTGTTTAACATACAGGATTACAGCATCCAGCAAATGTTGATTTTTTGGTTTCCAGCATTGTTCTGATAATGATATCTAAAGATCATGCACCCAAGAATGTTGCTTATCGGTAGGTGAAAACCATGATAGACCAAGGTTCAAATTCCAACAAAGACAAAAGATGCTAGGTGATTTCTTACCATCCGTTTAAGTTTTGGTGGCAGTTTTAGCCGATACTTCTGCTAGTGGGAGGTCAAGAATCGATGGAATAGTCGGGTGCTCGCATGCTGACCCAAAAATGACCGTAATAGAAAAAGAAGAAGAACTTGTCTTCAACTCGACTCCAATTTGATTTAGATATTAACTGTTCTCTTGAATATGTCATTTCAGGTAACTTTGATATGGATATGCTTAGTGTTATTGGAAGAGTACATGTTTGATTGTTGTAGATTTTGAATGTGCTCCATACTCAATTCAATATACTTTGTCTATTCAAATTTATGTCTATGGGCATAACATGGACTACTGCTATCATATCATGTGTTAAATTTATACGTCTCAAAGTTCTAACACTTGGCTTATTTTTTAAGGTGATATCATCATAAGTCTTCCACAATTGGAAGGAGAAAAAAATTAGCAAACTTTCACAATTCTAACATCATGTTAAATTTTATATGATCAGGAAGAAAGATTTTGGTCTGGCAAATTCAAATTCAACACTGGTTAACAGAGTTATGTCCTGTTGGATTTGGCTCGTTACGCCGAATCGAAAATGAGAGGAATTTTCCCAACCAAACGTTTTTTGCTGATTACTACACAATACTGGGTAGCCACTTTTCAGCATTATAATTGAAAGATACCCTGTGTTATAGAGTTTTCAATGATGATTATTTTTCAATTACATGGACTAAAAAGTGGCTATTTGTGAATTTTATCCCCTCGAAATGGCTTCACTTTTACCTACAAGTCCACTATATTTTGGGCTGCTGGGCGAATTCACTTTCTGTTACAGGGATAGCCAATATTTGGGCTTCTATTTAAGTTTCAACCAGGGTTTGTATTTAAAGCATAGCCAGCCAATAAAAAAGGCAGTTGTCTTCTCTTCTTCTCTTTCTCGCTGCTTCTATATATTGCTTCTCTTTTACTGTGTCTTCTTCTTTAACATCCCTTAATTCTTTTTCCACTATATATAACACTTTTTTCCTAAAATATTTATTACCTGCCACTAGTAATTCAAAAAGTTGATACAAACTCCATCCATATACACATTCAACAATGAAAGTTCTTGCTGTCTCTCTTATCGTAAAGACCCAAAACTCATTCGGACTTCTCCTCTCCAGTCACAACAAAGGCTTGGAAATGTTAGCTTTAGTTGTTCTGCAGAATAAACGCATACAAGCATGAAATTTGAATTGCACAGTTTGAACTTTAGGACACAATGTCGTGAAGTTTTAAACTGAAAAGTTTAACTTAGGACATAATGTCCCTAAAGTTAAAACTAGAAAAACTAAACTTAAAAGACACAATGTCACAAAGTTTTAAACTGAAAAGCTGAACTTTAGAACACATTATCCTGAAATTTTGTACAAAAAAAATGAAACTTCAATATATTCATAGGATCCTAAAGTTTTAAATTAAAAAATCGAACTTCAGGACATCGTGCCCTAAAATTTTGAACTGGAAAACTAAAAATTAGGACACGAAGAAGAAGCAACATCCGCCTATTTTACTTTTTAGTTGTGGCTAAACATTAAATAATTTGCAAGTGCTGACATCAATCAAAAAGGTGCGCTTTCCTATTTAATAAGGGGATTGGGCTTTTACGTTGGGACTTTAAACAAATTTTGCTTGTCTTAGATTTTACTCTACACACACAAAACTATTACCTTGACTGAAATCATGACATATACTAGCATATATGTATTTGTATTGTAGAGATCATTAATTGTTTTTGTGTTAAGGTAAAGAGGATAAAAATGTCTGGAGAAGCATTTCAAGAAAGCTTAGAAAATAATTGTAGGTTGTAATAACTAGGAAGCAGGAAATGGAATAATGGAAAGACCAATTTAGCTCCTTCGCTAGTAAATGAAGTTTTAGGAACAAAAGCATTTTAGATGTTAAAAATTAATGGATACCAAGGTAATTAAGAGAGATTGTGAAAGTTCTTAGTAAACTCTGCCACGAAATATTTATGATGGATAGGTCTGTCACAAAATTGTGACAGTTTTTATGACGAAATTCACCAAATATGTGACATATTTACTCTTTCATTTTTTTTTGCAATATCGAATTTGTGACAGGATTGTGAGGAATTCCCTTGTTACAAATACTTTTTCTTGTAGTGATAGGATGTAGGCGCATAGCAAAATAAGAGTTATTTGTGTGCTATTTCTTTCATCCTTTGTTTGATCAGAATTTAGACATGATGAGAAGAGACAAGGAACCTCTCCATATTACAAAATATATCCAATAGATTGTTTAATGAATTTGTGTGTATATATATCATCATGTATAAGTTAGATATACGATCAATAAACCATTACATGAATTAATTGGTTTCAATCTGGTAAAAAAAAAAATTCCAGTATTCTTGGCGTATGTTACATCATTTTTTCTTATATAGTGTTTGGTTTAATGATAAACCAAATGTGATTACAAGTGGTTAAAATCTATTATAATGCTTTCTTGTAGGTTAGAAATTATTACTATAACAAGTAAAAAATGGTTAACTGAGTAGTAGCAGTGAATTCAAATTGATGATGATCTTATTATCATATTAAGTGCATATATTTTAAATATTTTTTTATTTATTTACACATAATTCTAATTGAAAGCAATTAACATAATCCGGCCTAAAAATGCCTATGGACATATTGTTAATGCCAATATGCCATGCCTAGTTGTATTTCTAAAGTACGAAGTTAAAAGCCTCGAATAAATAGATAAGAAATTGTCAAACCTACCAGGCTCCAAATAAGAACCTTAACTTTTTTCCTTTTTTTTTTTTTTTTTTTTGTTTGTGTTTTTTCCTTAAAAAGAAAGCTCTGTGATCGTACTTCAACTTCCCAACTGCTATGACACATTCAAGAAAGAAACAAAGGTAAAATAAAACAAAAGAAAAGAAAACGAGATACTGATGAGTGGAGCAAAATGGCAGTGTGAAACTTGGAATTAGCAGTAAAATTCAAGCACAAGTTATTTATTTGTCTTCAAACTAAGTTTAGACGATCTGTGGGTTTGCCAACTTGTCAAAGACAACCACTACAACCTCATCCACACAGCAGACTCAATCAACAGTCTAAGAATAATATCAAAGGTTAGCAGTGGCAGGTTAAGAAGTAGATGATGTGGATTTTGAGTTATGAGATTGTGTTTTATATGAGTAGATTTGATCAAGTTCAAGTGTCCAATTGAAAATCGCACAAATAGAGGTGTCTCCTACATTATTCTGCATTTAAAGTATATATCTAATTTTATTATACTTTTTTAAAAAGCACTTCTGATAAAAAATACATTGCAGAATAAGCAAACCTTAAATTAAAATTTTAACCAATAGATCAAGTAATTAACCTTTTAAGTATTGTAAAGAGACATATAACCGGTGCGTTTAGTTACCGGCTTGTATCACGTACAGTTTGATTTATTGATGTTAATGGAGTTAGAGCTAGTTTGGTTTAACTAATTTATAATAGCTGATAAGAATTAGTGTTAAAAAGTATTTTTAAGTACTGAAACTGATATAATTAAATAAGCAGTTATGTATTTGATAAAAGTGTTGAAACTGATAATAAGCGGTTAAAGTATTTAATGGTAGAAGAGATTTAGAATCTTGATACCTCTTGATGATAGCAAACAATGTTGAAGTTTCGAAGAAGTCGTGAAAAGGCTAGAGGCTGAAGTAGGAGAGATTAGGGGTTCTAATGTTTCATTTCGGTAAGATATTTCAAGGACAATGAAATAATATTAGGGATAGAATAGAGAAAAACTTGGTTAAACTCAAAAGTGTTTATAAGTTGAAAAATTGTAAGTTATAACTACAATTTATGACTTTTGACTTATTATTACTTATAAGCATTTGGTTTATAAGTACTTTTGGTGTTGCCAAATGCATATAGATAAACTATAAAATTAGTTATAAGCTAATTTGGCAAGCTTATAAGCTTGTCAAATATCCTCTTAGTATTTATACATATCTTGCGTTAATTTATATTTTTCTATAAACATAGCGCAAAGGCAGTTGTTGCACCACTACTAGTACAGTCAGGGGCGGCTCAAGGATATGCAGGGCCTAAGGCCAAAGTTTAATATGTGGTCTAAATTTTTAAAAGATAGTTATAACATACGTTTTATTTGAAATATATTCTTCTAACTTTTTGAAATACAAAGTTGTTAATAATCTTTTTTATAATTGATTTTCTCTAATTATCTATATTCAATTGATAATATAGCCAGCTCATTTAATTTTTCTTGAGATATTGTTGATATTAGATAATATTTTATAGAGCAATAGAAGTATAGAATTATTGGAAGCTTAAAAGTATTGTTGAACAGTGGAGCTAATGAAATCTTGTAGAAAGAAAGTGAGTAATGAAATATTGGAGAAAGAAGGTGAGTAAGAATATTAAAGAGAAAGACAGAAAATATAGAGGGGTTTCTGAAATATAAAGAGGTTGGAGAAAAGAAAGATTGACTGGGACATATTAAAAAAGGGAGAGTGAATTTTTGTATACATTATCTAATGAAGGAGTAAAACTGAAACGTTGCGAAAACTATTCATCTATCCATTTTTAAATATGTCAAATTATTACTTTATTTACATATCTAAAGAGTTTTATTTTCTTTTATATTAAAAACTCTAATTTTGTATTAAAAAGTACTAAATATTATTTTTTAAATACCTATAAACCTATTCTTTTTAAAAAATAGGCCCTCCCAAATTTGAAGGCTTAAGTCATATGCCTCGCCCCTCATCACGTTAGAGCCGGCCCTGAGTACAGTACATCCTCTTCGGTAGACCATTTCAGAATCTACAGGCCAAACAAATTCCTTAGTTGTACAAAAGTAGCACAGAGAATACCAACTAAATTCCTTTAACTTTTTTGTGTAAGAAAAATAATATCCCTTTCTCCATTTTGCTTCATGGGATTTTTTTAGTGTAGAGTATTCAAATATTAAGTGTGTCTTGATCCATCTCGATACTTGTATTTGTTAGATATAGATTTCAGTGGCGGATGTAGTTTAGTATTACCGAGTTCAACTGAACCCATAATTTTTTACGCGGAGTAAAAATTTATATGTAAAAATTCATTAAAATTACAAAAAAATAGATATGAACCCAAAACTTTAAAAATATAATGTGTTCAATGCTAAAAACTTTAAAAGTTGAACCCATAAGATTTAAATCCTGGATCCGCCTCTGATAGATTTCAATGATTAAAAATAACATATTACTATGGTGCAGGATCACGAGAGATGAAAAGAGGGATTCGAGCAAATCTATCATTCAAGTATGGAAGAAGTCAAGAAAGGAAAGAGTAAAAGAATCAAGAGGCAAAGATCAGTCAACGGAAGAAAGTAAGGAAGAATAATGATTGAAGAGATATGACAACCTGCAGGATGATTAATAAATTGAAGGAATGACCAAGATTTAACACTACTATGATTGCTAAAGATATGCGTCGAAAAAGGAAGGCAATCAATCCCATGAATCAAGGAACAACTTATGACAAATCTCTTTTCGAAAAAGAAGACGACCGGGAGTCATGGATTGTTTATGGAAGCTCTGTACTTATTCTTGGAATGAATCATAACAGATTCAATTATGAGGATCAATTCCCTTGGGACTGCAACACCTTCAACGGTCTGCCAAATATTCACCAAGCCAAAAAGCTCAAGTATAAAACAAAGTATGTCAAGGGAGAAACACATACTTTGAATGGACAATTATCACTCTTTTTGTTCTACTCCAAACAAGCATTGTAGTTCACTCTAGATCTACTATGTAACTAGTGAGAGAAGAAAGAGAGAAAAACACTGGTGAGGCATAATATCAAAAAGTGAGAAGTAACATAGTGACTAAGTTGTTGCTGTAAAGCTACATCAACTCTCTTGTATAGAGAAACTTCAAATGCTGAAAGTGAACACCCTTGCAACCCAAGGGGACTGGACGTATGATTCACATTGAATCCGAACCAGTATAAAAATTATGGTATCTTTTATTCCTGTATTTTATTTCTGCTTTACTTATATTCTGTTCTTACCTTAAGTTGACTAATTAGTAAACTAGTCAACTACTTAGGAAACAAAAAGCAAAAAATTGATAATTCACCCCCCTGTACTTTAAATTGGTATCATAGCAGGTCTCACACTTTTATCTTTTGCTTAACAACTAGTGAGAAAAGATCATGTCAAACCAACTAACTATTGGAGCACTCTTTCAAAAAGGAATATCACAAGTAAGGCCGCCATACTTCAATGAACAACATTTCTCACACTATAAAGTACGTATGGAAATTTATGCAAAATCTTATGATGTCAAAGTATGGTGTATTATCAAAAAGGAAAATTATCCACTGCCAGTAGCAGATCGACTATCCGCTGATCCTGAAGATGTAGATGAATACACAAATAAGAAAATGACTGTTGTTCAAGTTAATGCTAAGGCACGAAACTTGCTTTATAATGCCATAAATGGAGAAGTGTATGCGAAAATTTCAAGTTGTGATACCGCCAAAGAAATGTGGGACAAAATGGAAGTTACCTATGAAGGAACCAATAAAGTGAAAGAAACTCTGATAAACCTGTTGGTTCACGATTATGAACTCTTCTAGATGAAAGAAGGAGAATCCATTGAAGAGATGTTTGCAAGATTCAGCAAAATCATTAGCGATCTGAAAGCCTTTGATAAACCTTACTTAAGTGGTGGTCAAGTTCGAAAAATTCTGAGAAGTTTGCCTACCATACAATAGACAAAAGTAGTTGCACTCGAATCTTAATATTTAGACAAACTTTCATACGATGAACTACGAAGAGATCTCATAAAGTTTTTGAGAAAACCCATTTAAATAAAACGCGTCAGGAAGAAAAGAAGAAAACAATTGCTTTCAAAACTACAACTGAAGGACCTAAAAATGATATTGATGATGATCCAGAAGCTCTTAAAGAAGAAATTGCCATGGTGTCAAGAAATATGAATGGATTGATGAGAAGATACAGAAACACAAAAAAGGGAAGGATGTCATCCAGACAAACCAGGCAATACATTGAACAAGACAAAAATGATGGAAAATGCTGTAAATGTGAAAGGTATGGCCATGTTCAAGCTATGCCCAAATCTTAAAAAAAAAGGTCTCCAGAGGGTTCAGTAAAAATAAATTCTTTGGAAGCTGGAGTGATGAAGACATCTCAGAACATGAGGAAATAGCTAACGTGTGCTTCATGACCATTTTGGAAAATGATATGAATAAATATTCCGGTTGCTCGACTGATGAAGATACATCAGATGATAAATGGAAAGAAGACACTGAAAACTGTTTCGTGGCACAAGGTGAAATAAGCGAGGTAAGACCCTATAGCTGTGATAGATGTAAAGAATTGTAGGATATTCTTGATCTTACCCTTAATGAGTCTCAAAAATTGTTGAATGAATTAAGAATACTCAATAGGGAAAAGAAGGCTGGGAACTTAAACTTGAAGTTTGTGAAATCGAAAGAGATGTGCTTCAAGATGAGGTTTAGGAATTGTAAATGCAACTTAATGGCATGCGCAAATCACCAGTCATAGTTCTGTCAAGTTTAATCAGGCGACTTACAAGTCAACTGGAAAAGGACCTGTTAGAACCGAGTCCACAAGTACTAATACAAGTGGTAGATCAAAAACTGGATCAACTCCTATATGTCATTACTGTAACAAAGCTGGACATAAATATTCTTTTTGTAGATTTCGTAAATCTAATATTTCAGGATGGATTTGGAAATCCAAAAATAACCTTGATTCTAGTAGAACTAACCAACAAGGACCCAAGCAAGTTTGGGTACCTAAAAGAATGTGATAATTCTATTTTACAAGAGCACCACATGAAGAGTCGCAAAGGAAAATGGTATTTAGACAGTGCGTGTTCCAGTCACATGATAGGTGACAAACATCTGTTCAACGAAGTTACAAAAATAAATGGAGAAAATGTCAAATTTGGTGATGATTCAAAAGGAAAAATAGTTGGCACCGACACATTTCCATTCAGCAATAATTGTGATATTATAGAAGTATACCTTGTAGATGGACTCAACTATAATCTCTTGAGTATAAGTTCGCTATGTGATTCGGGGTACGAAGTCAAATCAAGAAAACAGGATGTGCCACTGAAAATGAGTTAGGTAAAATCATTCATCCAGGAAAAGGGTATGGAAAGGTTTATATTCTTGATGGCATTGAAAATCCAGATAGTCATATCTGTTTAGTATTCATATATGATGATCCATGGCTATGGCATACAAACTTAATCATGCAAGCATGTATCTAATTGAAAAACTCTCCAAGCATGATTTAGTTATTGGCCTTCCCAAACTCAATTTTTCTAGAAATCATATATGTGATGTATGTTAGATTGGTAAAAAAACTGGAAACTCTTTCAAAACCAAGTACATTGTATCTACGACCAAGCCCTTACAATTGCTTCATATGGACTTATTTGGACCCACTAGAACTGCCAACATTGGAGGTAAACGATATGATTTTGTTATTGTTGATGACTACTCACATTTTACATGGGTGATTTTTTTATCTCATAAATATGAAGCCTTGAATTCTTTTGAGATTTTTCTATACAAGAATTGAAAGGGAAAAGGGGTATCTCATCACAACCATCCAAAGTGACTATGGAGGAGAATTCGTAAGCAAAGCCTTTGAAGAATTCTGCAATGATCAAGGATATACTCATAATTTCTCAGCTACAAGATCACCGCAACAGAATGGAGTAGTTGAACGAAAAAATTGAACCATACAAGATATGGCCAGAACTATGATATTAGAACATTCATTGCCAAATCATTTTTGGACAAAAGCAATAAGCACAACATGTCATATTCTCAACAGATGTCTTATAAGACCCTTTTTGGAATAAAACTCCATATGAATTATGGAAAGGCAAATGTCCCAATATAGGCTACTTTCATCCGTTTGGAAGTAAGTGCTTCATCCACAATAATGGTAAGGATAACTTTGGAATATTTGATCCAAGGAGTGACGAAAGTATTTTTCTCGGTTACTCTGTTAATAGTAGATCTTTTAGAGTTTATAACAAACGTACTTTATCTATAGAAGAATCAGTGCATGTTATATTTGATGAAAATAACACTACAACCGAGAAAGGAATCATTGTAGGTGATGAAGATATCAACGAAGAAGCATCAGAGGCAAGAAAGTCACAAAAGTCGACTAATAGCACAAACACAATCACTGGGTCGACTAATGAACCTGCTAGTAATCAAACTGAACCACTAAAGCAGTCAAATACTCCTACATTTGGAACGCGACCATATGAATGGAGAAGCGAACCAAAATATCCTCAAACGTTTATCATAGGGGATCCCAACGAAGGAATGAAAACTAGGGGAGCTCTTAAGAAAAAGGCAAATATTGCACTTATCTGTCAAATCGAACCAAAGAAAGTTGAGAAAGCCTTAAAAGACTCCATCTAGGTACAAGCCATGCAGGATGAACTTGATCAATTTGATAAGAATCAAGTTTGGGAACTGTTACCTAAGCCAACAAATGTTGCCATTGTTGGAACCTAATGGGTTTTCAAAGAAAAGTTAAACGAGGATGGAAAAATAGTCAGAAACAAAGCCAGATTAGTAGCTTAAGGCTATTCAAAGCAGGAAGGAGTCGACTATGATGAAACCTTTGCTCTGATAGCACGGTTAGAGTCAATACAAATTCTTTTTGCATGTGCATCCTTTAAAGGCTTTAAACTTTTTTAGAGGGATGTCAAAAGTGGTTTCTTAAATGGCTTTATTGATGAGGAGGTGTATGTAAAAAAAACCTCCTAATTTTGAAGACTCACAATTTTCTTACCATGTGTATAAGTTGACTAAAGCCTTGTATGGACTCAAACACGTTCCTCAAGCCTGGTACGAAAGGCTTAGTTCATTCCTACTTAATCATGGGTTTACAAGAGGTAAAATAGATACTATATTATTTATCAAAAGATCATCAGGAGATAATCTCATTATCTAAGTTTGTGTTGACAATATTTTTTTTGGAAGTGCTAACTCTCTCTTATGCAAGGAATTTGCTAATCTCATGCAAATTGAGTTCGAAATGAGTATGATGGGAGAACTCACATTTTTTCCTCGGACTTCAAATTCAACAATCTAAGGAAGGAACTTTTATCTGTCAAACCAAATATACAAAGTAATTGATTCAAAAATTCGGCATGAGTAGTGCTAAAGCAATTGGTACTCCAATGAGCCCATCAACAAATCTTGACAAAGACGAAAAGAGAAATCTAGTGGATGAAACAAAATATCATGAAATGATTGGGTCCTTACTTTATCTAACTGCTAGTCTACCAGATATCATGTTCAGTGTGTGTAAAAGTGTCAGGTTTCAGTCAACTCCTAAGGAATCGCACCTGACAGCAGTAAAGAGAATAATACGTTATCTCATCGGAACTATTTCTTATGGAATGTGGTACCCACGACCGAACAATTTTAAACTTGAAGGTTTTTTCAGATGTTGATCTTGCAGGTGATAAAGAAGACAGGAAAAGCACAAGTGAAACATGTCAATTGGTGGGAAAGGCATTAATATCCTAGAATAGTAAGAAACAAGGATCAATTGCATTATCTACAACCGAGGCAGAGTGTATTGCCATTGGATAGTGTTGCGCATAATTACTTTGGATGTCTCATCAACTGGGTGACTATGAATTAACTTTCAAACCTATTCAAATATTTTGTGATAATTCTAGTGCTATATGCCTTTCAAAGAATCATATGCATCATTCTAGAGCTAAGCATATAGATATTAAGCATGATTTCATCAGAGATCATGTCATTGGGAGATATAGAATTATCTTTTGTTAGTACTATTGATCAAATAGCAGACATTGTTACTAAACCCTTTGTCACGACCCAAAATCTCACCCGTCGTGATGGCACCTATCTCGATACTAGACAAGTCGACAACATCAATAACCCACAACTTCTTTTAAATACTGAAAATATAATATTTAAATTTAGGAGTAAATCCCACAAACATTGATATAAACACTCCCAAAACTCCGTGTCACTGAGTATATGAGCATCTATACATTACAAGTCTGGAAAACTCGGTCTATAATAATCTGAGACCAAATACAATAAGCATAAGGATAGGGAAGGAGAGACAAGGTCTGCGAAACATAGCAGCTACCTCTGAATCTCCAAAAAATTAACTGTGTGAAAGAATCAACACCCAATATGTCCGGGATCACCTGGATCTACACACGAAGTGTAGGGTGTAGTATGAGTACAACCAACTCGGCAAGTAACAATAATAAATAAGGAACTGAAAGTAGTGACGAACTTCTCAGCTAAGTCCAAATACAGTACTTTCCAACACAAAAGGGTAGGCATGCTCTCAAGTTCAACATTTAATATTTCACAAAAATTTCATATCAAATTTGATTAACACAGAAAATAATGTTTTTCCGAATATCCAAAATAGTGATAGATGACAGCTGAAATGCAGCAAATAATGCAATCAATGCATCCCCTCAGAGTAACAATCACTCAGTCCTCCCATTCACTCCAATCTCACAGTCACTCTTTCCTCACTATCACTCATTCCTCACAGTAACTCAGCACTCGGCACTCGTACTCATTAGGTATCTATGCTCACTAGGGGTGTGTACAGACTCCGTAGGGGCTCCTTCAACCCAAGTGCTATATCAAGCCAATCATGGCATAAATCAATAAAATATGTTACGGCATGCAACCCGATCCTTACATATCCTCACAATTAGGCCCTCGACCTCACTTAGTCATCAACTTCTCCAGTCTCTCGGGCTCTCAAAAATCATGATAAGCAGCCCAACAACAATGATATGATGCATCAATAATAAATAACTTTTCAGTACTGACGACTCTTGATGCCAAGAAGGAGACCAACTAGACGAGACAGATAGACTGAGGTAAAAATGTACAAATAGAACTGTGACTGAGTGCAAAAAAGCAATTTAGCAAATAATTTCACAAGTACACGACCTCTGTGGATCCCAACAGTGTAAACATATGATTTAAACATGATTCATAGATCAATTTCTCTAACACGGGGAAAAAATATACGGATATCAATAGATTTTTCAACTACACCGTTCCATGGAATTGACCAAGTCATAATTCCTATGGTGCATGCCCACAAACCCGTCATCTAGCATGTGCGTCACCTCAAACCCAATCACATAATATATATTCTGGGGTTTCATACCCTCAGGACCAAATTTAGAACTATTACTTACCTCAAACCATGAAATTCTTTATTCTGCTATGCCTTTGCCACGATAATTAGTCTCCGAAATCCTCGTATCTAGCCACAATTAATTCGATTCACTCAATACCAATCATTGTAGTTAATTCCATAAGGAAATACAAATTTTTCAATAAAAATTCGAAATTAACTCAAACATCGCTTGTGGGTGCACGTCTCGGAACCCGACAAAAGTTAAAAAATATGAACGCCCATCCAACCACGAGTCCAACCATATAAATTTCACCAAATTCCGACATCAACTCGACCCTCAAATCTTAAGTTAAAGTCTTTGAAGATTTCTACCATTTTCAACTTAATCTTTACTCATTTGAACTCAACAATCTTTTCACAAACCTTATTGGTATGTGTATGTATAAATAATACTATCACACCCAAGAATCATACTTTTAATCACCCATCTTGTACTCCAAACCTGAAATTGAAGAATTGAGGAAAGAAATTCTTACCTTTTTGAAGCCCTAGCAAGATCCTTGTGAAATCTTCAAACCTTGAACAAGAATTGATGGATAAATGACTAAGTCTTCACTTTCTGTCTCTAAAATGCTCTCACCTCTCTCTAAAATATCAGATTTTGGCTAAAAATAATGAGCTTCAAGGGCTATAAATCGAAGTTGGGTCTATAAAACTAAAAAAATTAAGCCCTCAAACACACTCTATGGTCGCATATGCGATCGCATAATGCTTCTGTGGCTCGCGAAATGGACGCGAAATGTGGCCTCCGGAACTGGGCAAGGCTGCCTTATTACTGCAGTCGCATAATATACCGCATAACTGATCTACGGTCGCATAATGTGCCACAAACTTTCCTCCTCACTTGCCCTACTCCTGATTCAATCTGCGGCCATTATGCGGTCCGCAGAGTGATTCTGCGACTGCATAGTGGGCCGCAGAAATGACCCGGCAAAAATTTTCCTTTACACATCGGTGCATTGTTCAACCTGAAAAGTCTGAGTCGCGAGAAATTTCTACAATCTTTGTACTAATTAGTCTACCTTGACACCACAAAACCTTTTCAACTTAAGTTTTAAAGCTTGGAACTAAGCATTCCAAATCATTACAAAACCTCACCGAACCCGAACCAATTACCCCTGGCAAGCCAAATAACAATCGTAAATCACAATTTGAGCAGTAAATGGGGAAACGGGGTTGTAATACTCGAAACAACCGATCGGGTTGTTACACCCTTGCTTGAGGATAGACTCTGCACTTTAAGAGAAATACTTGGCATTACTTCGCTTGATCTTAAAAATTAGGACTTATGTGTTATTTCTAATTCTTGTATGACTAATATTTTTATTTATTTTTGTAATTACTCATTAATTGAGTGCCTTCGATTTCCCTCTCTTTTCCCATTAGTCACAACTCTCAAGAAAGAAAAATCAATCATCATGTCCTTTCACTGACGTCGTTTCCTTTCCTGTACTCAACTGTCAAATCCGTTCCTTTTATCCCTCTCAATCACTCCTCTTCTTCCTCCTTGGTATTATCGCTTAAAAACCCATCTCCAAAACTCTTCAATGGAAAAACACTTCATGAATCCATCTGCCTCCACCAGAAAAAGTACCCATTCCAGGGCAAATCCTTCTTCTCAGCCCCTAAAACAAGTAGACTTTAGGTCCGACCATTCTAAAGGGTTTTCCTCTTCTCAGGCAGAGTCGTCTGACTGTACTCACCGAATGAGCAAAAAATCCCTTGGAAAAAGACCCATGGAAAACCCCCCCTGAATCTTTTACCCCCAAGAAATCCAAGCTAGACCTCTCAAGCTCTCTAGAGTCAAACCTCAATTTCTGGGATACTCCGAAAAGAGATTTCTTCGTTACCCTCAAAGAGAAACCCATTTCCCATGGCAGAGTAATTGATCTGACGATATGGGGGGCCTCAACTGTAAGGTAAATGATCTATTCGATTTTCAAGGCTGGTCAAATTTTCTCTCTTTACCCCCTCCTAAAGTCTATGAACCTCTAGTAAGAATGTTCTATGCCAATCTCCTTTCTAACAAGCCTGATAAGTTAGAATCCCTAGTTCTAGGAAAACACATCGTTCTTGATTGTGCTATATTTGACTCAATTTTTCAGTGTAAGTGTTCTGGTTTCCCCATGGTTTTTAAAAATACCTGGCCTGAAAATTTTTAAATTACTTTTGATCAAGCCAAGCTCTATATAGCCGAGTGTCCCTCTGATTCTCTCCCTAACCAGTTAGGTCACAGTGATGTTAGTTTTGAAACCCGAGTTCTGGCCCACATTGTAGCAACAACCCTTCTCCCTCGCACTAGCTCATTCTGCACTTTCTTTCAACGAGACACTTTTCTTGTCTATTGTCTAGTGAACAAGCTTAAAATCAAACTATTCTCGTGGTTTATAAGTTATATGGTTGAAAGTGCTAATGACCCCACCGGTCTACCATATGGTATGGATATCACTTATCTTTTGGAAGCCCAGAACATCTCTATCTCCGAATATCCCTTTGTCTTTATCACTAAATCTTACAACTCAAGAGGCTTTGCCAGTATGGGTTATGTGTGTGTTAAGGGTTCCTAGATGAAGAAACAGGAGGGAGAAATCAAGAATGTTCAGCCTGATTCAATGGTCAAAGCCTCCGGTTCCCATCATGGTGTAAGTGATCCTGATCTTGTAGAAAAATTGATTGCCATTGACAACAAGCTGACCATCATCAAGGACCTTCTTAATGCAACCCAATCAACTATTGGAGACATTCATGCCATCTCCAAAGAGACATGATTCGATGTTTCAAAGATAAAGGTCAAGATTAGCAAGGTAGCAGAAAATACAGTCAAAGCCTTCAAGGAAGTACATGACAAGATCGATGGGGTGTTAGTTTCAGCAAATGCCAGGTTTGATCGTCTGAAGGAGGAGATTTGCAACACTCTCACTTACTTCTTGCATCATTAGTTATGGATGTTTCAGATAATATTTTTTGTTGTTTTGGTCTGAGTCGTTGGATGTTCTTTTTGACTCTCGCTAACTCTGCATGCCTATAACTGCTTATATTTTTCTAGTTTGCTTGCCTCTGTCTGCTATATTTTATTATTCTATCTGTGCATATCCCCTCTTTGTTGATGCCAAAAAAGGAGAGAAAGGTTAAATTATAGTGCATGACAAATATCAACATTTTTTTAAAGGGGGAGTGAACTACAATATATGAGCTTACAATGCAGGACAAATAGTATCACCTTTTGAGGGGGAGTCGGTTGCAGCATCATGGAAGCCAACTAAGAAGTCGACTACAACAAAACAAGCATCGACTATAATAGGGAAATAAACTGCTTTTATATGTTATTTTGTTATCATCAAAAAGGGAAAGATTGTTAGATATAAATTTCAATGACGAAAAATAACATATTATTATGGTGCAAGATCACGAGAGATGAAAAGAGGGATTCAAGCAAATCTATCATTGAAGTATGAAGAAGTAAAGAAAGAAATGGGTAAAAGAATCAAGGCAAAGATCTGTCAACGGAAACAAGTAAAGTAGATTATTGATTGAAGAGATATGACAACCAGGATGATTAATACAATGAAGGAAGGACCAAGATTTCCCGCTACTCTGATTGATAGATTATTGATTGAAGAATCCCATGAATCAAGGAACAACTTAAGGAGAACTTATGAGAAAGCTCTTTTCGAAAAAGAAAACGACCGGGAGTCATGGATTATTTATGGAAGCTCTGTACTTATTCTTGGGACCGAGGATCAATTCCCTTGGGACTGTAACACCTTTAACGGTCTGCCAAAGATTCGCCAAGCCAAAATGCTCAAGTATAAAACGAAGTATGTCAAGGGAGCAACACATACTTTAAATGAACCACTATCAATATTTCTATTCTACTCCAAACAAGCATTGTAGTTCACTCTATATCTATTGTGTAACTAGTGAGAAAAGAAAGAGAGAAAAATACTTGTGAGATATTGTATCAAGAAGCGAGAAGTAACATAGTGACTAAGCTGTTTGTGTAAAGCTATATCAACTCTCTTGTATCGAAAAACTTCAAATACTGAAAGAGAACACCCTTGCCACCCAAGGGGACTGGACGTAGGATTCACATTGAATCCGAACCAGTATAAAAATCCTGGTGTCTTTAGTTCCTACATTTTATTTCTGCTTTACTTATATTCTGTTCTTACCTTCAGTCGACTAATTAGTAAACTAGTCAACTATTTAGGGAACAAAAAAAGAAAAATCGACAACTCACCCCCTATTGTACTTTAAGTATTATTGCTATAACTGAGTTTACTTTAACTAATCAACTTTGTGTAGAGAAATTTTTCGACTTTCATGCCATTCTGATATATTCAGATGCCTACTTATTTTTGAAAATATTTCATTAGCGGAGTAATTATTTGGAAATAAAAGTAACACTAAATTTGAATGTTAAATCATATTCCGAAATTTTGAAAACCACATGAAAATATTATTTTAAAGGGATTTTTTATTTCATGAAAAAGCAGAATGATGTATTATTCTTTGCCTCAAAATATTAGGATAATTAGGTGAAATGTACTTATTTCTATACAACTTTATGGCTTTGGGAAAAACGTATAATAGTCCATTACAATTGAAGATAATTTTTGCATGTTTTTTTTTAAACTACATGCAATATTTAGCTCATTTTTAACCATTGAAATAAAGAGAGTTTACTGTCACATTCAAAAGGTGATAAGAGAGTTATTTTTCAAACTCAAGAGGTTAAAAGGAATTAAGTGAAATTTTCCTCAAAATAAAATAGTGCATCTAAATTGAATGTAAAATGGAGGAAAAGAATAGTGGGTATACTAGTTAAGGCAAACAGAAAGAAAAATTCTCATTTAATACAGCTGAAACAGACCTTAGAAAAAGTTCCTTTCAAACATAATCAACATTTTCTATTTTTGGAAAGAACAAAAAGAGGAACTATGTTCATGGACCCCACATGTGGATTTGGACAAAGGTTTGAAGTTGTTTTTTGGGGGTGGGGGGAGGGGGTTGGTTTAGAAGTAAAATTATTAGGCCCATGTTGCCCCATCCCCATATCTAAGGACTCCCCATATATCACATAAAAACAGAAGTTAGGAAGCTTTTACTATATTTCGCCTTTTGCACCATTTCGCCTTTGGTTCGTTCATTTTCAATTAACTATTTTTTCGCTGTCTTTCAACCTATTGCAATCCTTCTTATAAATTTGAGCTTAAAACCGATAATATGAACAAGTTCACTTAGATAATTTAGCATAATATTGGGAATCTCATGGAGTGATTCCAACTTGCTTGGAATTGAATAGTAAATATTATTCTACTTATTTTAATAGTATTTTGCCTTTTGGAGTTGTCTAAATAATGGTTTTTCATTCTTTCAAGCAAAGGTAAGTCCTAAATCCACTTTCCCATCCTACCCAACCCCCTTTTATTCTCCTTTAAAGTCTCAAGTCGTCTAGCATAACAAGATATGCCCTTTTATGGAAAAAAGAAGAGCCTAACATGGGGACTTGGAAATTTGCTATTAGTTGAATTTCCATTTATACCATATCATGTTCAATTCTTTCTTCTCCCATCATCCAACCTTGAATTCTTTATCCGAATCATGAAAGAAGTTTCTATAGAAACTGTTAAACTCCTCATATAATGTAACATTTATTTGTACTTATTACGTTCCACCACGTTAAGTTTGTCTAATTGCACAATAACTTCAGAAACGTTTATTCTATTATATTAGGTCATAAAATTAAAATCTTTAAAAATATGTGTAGCATTTTTAATAACATCTAAATTCTCTATAAGCTGAAACATCTAAAAATGTAAAATGGCAATTTTCTTAGGTAACTGAAACTTCCAATATTGAAACATGTGCCTGAAATTGAAAGCACTTCCTCGAGCTAAAAGTTGAAGCTCCTTTCGTACCATAAAGCATATGTTCCATGAATTCAGGTTTTGCTATGGCATATGTCAGAATAAAATGATTATGCAGCAGAGATCCTTTTGTTTCTTTAAGGGGATACACAATCGTGGCTTCGGCTTACAGCTCAAGGACAGCAAGAAAATCAATCATCTTGCCAAAATTAAATAATTTTGACGCAACTTATGGGTTTTTAAGGTGTGAATGGAAAATAAAAAGGAATATTATCCCCGATCAAATAGAGGGAGGAGAGTAATTAGGTTTATATTGAAAAACATTTCTATACTAGGTTAAAAGGTTGGGAAGAAAGCAAGCCCTTGTACCATTATAATGATCCAATCGGTCGTTTTGTATTCTATTCTGTGGTTTGAGGCCTTGAGTAACTTCATATGATATATTACTGTGATGACCCGAAATGTCATCTTTAAATTTAATATTCATTTCTATATTCGAAGACCTCAAATAGCACCTTTTAGCATTCCTCGACTTGCGTGCGCAATCCGTAAATTTTTTCGGAAAGTTTTTATGCGAAATATTTATTAAAATGTGAAATAGTACTTTAAAACTCACTTAAGTTGACTTTGGTCAATATTTTGGGCAAACAGACCCGGATCGGTATTTTGACGGTTCTGGTAGGTCTGTATCGTGATTTGGGACTTGGGCGTATGCCCTGAATCGAATTCGGAGGTCCCTAACTCGAATTATCGCCATTTAACAGAAACTAGAATTCTAAAGGCTAAAGACTTTTAAAGTTTGACCACAAATTGACTTTTATTGATATCGGGCTCGGATTTTGATTTCGAAAGTTGTAATAGTTTCGTTATGTCATTTATGACTTGTGCGCTAAATTTGAAGTCATTCCAGATTCGTTTAATACGTTTCGGCACAAGTTTTGTAAATTGAAAAGTTTGAAACTCAAAAGTCCAAATCGAGATGTGAATTATAATTTCAATATTGTTTGACGTGATTTGAGACCCCGAGTAAATTCGTATTATGTTACAGAACTTGTTGGTATATTCGGATATTGGTATATTCGGACGGGATCTCGAGTACTCCGAGTGTGATTCGGATCAAAATCGGATCAAATTTTGGACTTAAGCAAATTCTGGAATTTGCTGCTTCTGGTGTGTTCGCTTCTGCGAAGCCTTGGTCGCAGAAGCGTGAAGTCCATCGCAGAAGCGGAAGCAGAGGAGCTGGGCAAGAAGCCGGAGAAGCGAAAAACTAGATGCTTCTGCGAGTCCGCAGAAGCAGACATTGCGTTTGCAGAAGCGGAAGGCAACGTAAATGCGCATTTGGCATCGCAAGCGATTTCGCAGAAGCGAAAATGCCTCCGCAGATCGAAACTTCAGATGGACAGTGCTTCTTCGCAGAAGCGGCATTTTCAGTCGCAAAAGCAACGCCGCAGATGCGGCCATTTCGTTGCAGAAGCGAAAATTGACAGAAACATAAGGGATCGAAAATCAGTCATTTCGCCATTTTTGGTTGAGTTTTAAAACCTCGATTTTTGGGCGATTTGAAGGAGTTTTTCATGACTTCGGACTGGGTAAGTGTTCCTTATCATATATTGATGATATTTCATAAGTCCATGTCTATATGCATTATTTATTTCGAATTTAGATGGAAGGAATTGAAATTTTTGTAAAATTTTTCAAAAACGAAAATTTAGGGTTTGAAAGTCCATTTGACATCGGAATTTGATAAATTTTGTATAGTTGGACTCGTCTCGAAATGGGTGTTCGAATTTTGTGAGTTTTTTCGAGATTTAAAATGTGGGCCCCACTATTAATTTTGTTTTTTGAGATAATTTTCAGATTTTAATTCGGAAAATTAGTAATTTTATATGGAATTAATTCCTACGATTCGTGTTGAGTATATTGGATTTTTTGTAACTAGATTTGAAGCTTTTGGACACCAATTCGCGATGCAAAGGTTTATTGGAATCTTGAATTTGGTTGCGAAGCGAGGTAAATGTCATGGTTAACCTGAACTTGAGGGAATAGAACTCTTGAATTATTTGTTACGTGAATTTCATGTGTAACGATGTATAAGCAAGGTGACGAGTGCCTATACGTTGTCAAATTGAATGTTTGCCTATTTATTTGAAAAATTATAAATTATTTAAGATCATGAATTAATTATTTCTCTCATAATCCTTGTCCCATATTATGTTTTGAATTCATGCTATAATTGCTACATGCTTATTTGACTTATGTGTCTTAATTGCTACTTGGCATTTAGCATATTAAATATTAAATTATTTATTTTCTTCCTGATTTGCATAATTAATTGCTACTTGTCATTACTTATTTCCTAAATAAATTATAATTATTGTATGCTTTGTTGCCTAATAATTTCCTATTAAATGTGATATTTATTGGAGTATTTTTACATTTAAAAGTTGTTAAATTATATTGTTGGAGCGTGTTGCACGCCACAACGAATTTATTTTAAGTTTATATTGTTGGAGCGGGTTGCACACCGCAATAAAATTTTATTATTATTATTATTATTATTATTATTATTATTATTATTATTATTATTATTATTATTATTATTATTATTATTATTATTATTATTATTATTATTATTATTATTATTATTATTATTATTATTATTATTATTATTATTATTATTATTATTATTATTATTATTATTATTATTATTATTATTATTATTATTATTATTATTATTATTATTATTATTATTATTATTATTATTATTATTATTATTATTATTATTATTATTATTGCGTACAAGTTAATGTAAGCAACCTGCCTTAGCCTCGTCACTACTTCGTCGAGGTTATGCTCGGCACTTACAGAGTACATGTGGTCGGTTTTACTCATACTACACTCTGTACTTCTTGTGCAAATACTGGAGTTGGTCCCATCGGCGTACTGTAGATTTGCTCGGATCTAGCTATCAGAGGAGACTTGAGGTATAGCTGCACAATTCGCAGCTCTGAAGTCTCCTTCTACTTTATCTTAGCTGTGTGCTTTCTTCAGACAACTTTAATTTATTCAGACCCTTGTTTGTATTATTCTAGAAGCTCGTGCACTTGTGACTCCAGTTCTGGGATGGTATTTAGACATCGAATTATTTTTGTTTTGCACATTTAAATTCAGATATTATTCCCGTCGTTGGTTTTTTACTATTTAATTAAAAATAAATTGGTAAAAATGGTTTAAATTATTCTAATATTTTCTTGCCTAGCAAGTGAAATGTTAGGCGCCATCACGGTCCCGAATGTGGGAATTTTGGGTCGTGACAAATTGGTATCATAGCACTAGGTTACTTAGATCTCACGAGTCACGAGCAAGCTTAGTAGAGTCTGAAGGATTGGTACGGAGATGTCTGTACTTATCTCTCAGAGGTTATGAAGTTTAGGAACAATATCACTTCTTTCTTATTTCTTCCTGCGATTTTATTCTATTATCTATGATTGAACCATTCTATTCTTATTTTCTCGCAGATGGCGAGAATATGTAATACATCTACCGACAGACAGGGACCAGAGCCCCCAGTGGCAGCTGCGACTAGGGGTAGAGGCCGAGGCCAAGGTTGCGCCAGAGGCTGAGGCACAGGCAGAGGCAGAGCCCAACCTCGACCTTGAGCAACAACACCTGTTGTGGAGCCTCAGGTGGATTTCGAAGCGGAGGTTCCAGCCCAGACTGTACCTGTTGGACCAGTTTAGGCCCCGGAAGGATTCATAGCTACTCCAGTACTTTAAGACGCCCTAGTCCATTTGGTGAGCCTAATGGAGGGTGTGGCCCAGAAAGGTACATTTCCAGTGACACCAGCTGTCTCACAAGCTGGGGGAGGAGCACAAACTCCCACTACTCTCACTCCGGAGTAGATGGCTCCCCAGAATCAGGCTCTAGCAGTCCCGCCAGGTGGGATAGTTTAGCCAGTTGTTGCGGCACTGGCCGGTGACAGACCCGCTATGTCTTCTGAGGCTTTATTGAGATTGGACAAGTTTACTAAGCTCTTTCCAGTTCACTTCAGTGGTACACCTTCTGAGGATCCACATGATTATCTTGACCGCTACCATGAGGTACTACAGAACATGGGAATAGTTGAAAGCAACGAGGTCAATTTTGCTGTGTTTCAGATGACTGGTCCTGCCAAGAGGTGGTAGAGAGATTATGTACTCGCTAGACCAGCGAATTCACCTGCACTTACCTGGGATAAGTTCTCATAGCTATTTCTTGAGAAGTTTATTCCTATTACACTGAGAGAGGAATACCACAGGCAGTTTGAGCGTCTCCAGCATGGTAGTATGATTGTTACCCTGTATGAGACCCGATTTGTGGACTTAGCACGTCATGCCATCGTCTTGCTTCCTACTAAAAAGGAGGGAGTGAGCAGATTCATTAATGGACTAACTTATACTATCAGACTTCAGATGGCCAATGAGGCATTGAGTGATATTTCCTTCCAGACATCCGTGAATATTGCTAGGAGGATCAATTTAGTTCGTGCTCAAGAGAGAGGCACAGTGTCAGATAAGAGGCCCCATCATTCCGGTAATTTCAAAGGCGCCTCATCTGGAGGCAGGGGTACTTATGGTAGGGGCCATCCTCCCAGGCCATTTTATTCAGCACTTCAGGAATCTCACAGTGCTTTAGGGAGTCACAGTCCTATTATGCCTTACTCTGGGCAGCCAACATTTAGTGCACATTCAGTTCCCATCAGTGCACCACCGCTCCAAAGTCACTACAACGGTTATCCGGCCCGTTCGGGTCAGCTTCAGCTTCAGCTTCAGCTTCAGTATGGGTGTTATGAGTATGGGAACATTGGTCACATCAGGAGGTATTGCCCTAGGTTGTCGAGCAACGGATCTCAGCAGGATTCTCGTGCCATCATACCGGCACCAGTTGCTCCACCGCCTACCCGGCCAGTTAGGGGCAGGGGTCAGACAGTTAGAGGTGGAGGTCAGGTTGTTAGAGGTGGAGGCTAGCCAGTTAGAGGCCATCCCAGAGATACAATTTCGAGTGGTGGGGCCCAACCCCTATTTTATGCTTTTCCAGTTAGGCCTGAGGCTGAGTCATCAGATGTCGTAATCATATGTATTGTTCCAGTTTGCCATAGAGATGCTTGAGTTTTATTTGATCCAGGATCTACTTATTCATATGTGTCCTCCTACTTTGTTTCATACTTGGTGGTGCCTCGTGATTCTCTGAGTGCTTTTATGTGTGTGTGTACACACCGGTGGGAGATTCTGTTATGGTAGATCATGTCTATCGTTCGTGTGTGGTTACTATTAGGAGTCTTGAGACTAGCGTGAATATTCTACTTCTTGATATGGTAGATTTTGATGTTATCTTGGGAATGAATTTGATGTCACCTTATCATGTTGTACTGGACTGTCACGCCAAAATGGTGAACTTAGCCATGCCGGGGTTACCTCAAATAGAGTGGAAAGGGACTCCTGGCCATTCCACTAATAAGGTTATCTCTTACATGAAAGCTCGTCATATGGTCGAGGAAGGGTGTCTAGCTTATTTGGCCTATATTCACGATTCTAGTGCGGATGTTCCTTCTATGGATTCAGTCCCAGTTGTCTGTGAGTTTCCAAATGTATTTCCTACAGATTTGTCGGGGATGCCACCCGATAGAGATATTGACTTCTGTATTGATTTGGCTCCGGGTACCCAGCCCATTTCTATTCCACCATACCGTATGGCCCCGCCAGAACTAAAAGAATTGAAGGAGCAGTTACAAGATTTGCTTGATCATGAATATATTAGACCTAGCGTATCGCTCTGGGGTGCACCAGTGTTATTTGTAAAGAAGAAAGATGGTTCAATGCAGATGTGTATAGATTATCGACAGTTGAACAAGGCTACTATCAAGAACAAGTATCAGTTTCCAAGAATTGATGACTTATTCGATCATCTTCAGGGTGCCAAGGTCTTTTTAAAGATCTATTTGACGTCTGGTTACCATCAGTTGAAAATTAGGGCATCCGATGTCCCTAAGACAGCTTTTCGGACTCGGTATGGGCACTACGAATTCCTAGTGATATCATTTGGGCTAACAAATGTCCCAACAACATTTATGGATTTGATGAACCGGGTATTCAAGCCCTATTGGGATTTTTTCGTGGTTGTATTCATTGATGATATCTTAATTTACTCCAGCAGTCGGGAGGAGCATGAGCAGCATCTTCGGATTGTGCTTCAGACTTTGAAAAATAATCAGTTATATGCCAGATTTTCAAAATTTGAATTTTGGTTAGACCTAGTTGCCTTTTTTTTGGGTCATGTTGCATCGGCTGAAGGCATAAAAGTGGATCCTAAGAAAATTGAAGCAGTTCAGAATTGGCCTAGACGTACTTCAGCTACAGAGATCCGAAATTCCCTGGGTTTGGCAGGTTATTATCGCCAATTTGTGGAGGGGTTTTCATCTATAGCATCCCCATTGACCAAATTGACCCAGAAGGGTGCCCCATTCAGATGGTCAGACGAGTGTGAGTTGAGCTTTCAGAAGCTCAAGACTGCTTTGACTACGGCACCAGTGATTGTATTGCCCACGAGTTCAGGATCTTATACGGTGTATTGTGATGCATCTCGCATTGGGCTTGGTGTAGTATTAATGCAAGATGGAAGAGTGATTGCATATGCGTCACGACAGTTGAAAGTTCATGAGAAGAATTATCCTGTTCATGACCTAGAATTGGCAGCCATTGTTCATTCGCTGAAGATTTGGAGGAATTACCTTTACGATATCTCGTATGAGGTATTTACTGATCATCGTAGACTATAGTATCTGTTCAAATAAAAAGATCTCAATTTTAGGCAGAGAAGATGGTTGGAGCTATTGAAAGACTATGATATTACCATTTCGTGTCACCCCGGAAAGGCCAATGTGGTGGCCGATGCTTTAAGTAGAAATGCTGTGAGTATGGGCAGCCTTGCGTATATTCTGATTGGTAAGAGGCCGTTAGCTGCATATGTTCAGACTTTGTCCAATCAGTTCATGAGGTTAGATGTTTCAGATTCTAGTCAGATTCTAGCTTGCACAATCGCTCAGTCTTCCATGTATGAGTGCATCATAGAGAGACAATATGATGATCCCCATTTGCTTGTCCTTAAGGACATGGTGCGGCACGGTGGTGCCAAGAAGGTTGTTGTGAGAGATAATGGAGTTTTGCGGATACATGGTCGTATTTGTATGCCAAATATGGATGGGCTTCGTGAGTTAATTCTTGAAGAGGCCCACAGTTTCCGATTTTCTGTTCATCCGGGTGCCGCCAAAATGTATCAAGATTTACGGCAACATTATTGGTGGAAGAGAATAAAGAAGGATATAATTTCATATGTAGCTCGGTCTCTTAATTGTCAGCAAGTCAAGTACGAGCATCAGAGACCTGGTGGTCTAGTTCAGAAGTTAGAATTTCCTGAGTGGAAGTGGGAGCATATCACTATGGATTTTGTTGTTGGACTCCCGTGGACTTAGAGGAAGTTCCATGCAGTATGGGTCATTGTGGACATGTTGACTAAGTCAAAACATTTTATTCTAGTAGTAGTTACCTATTCTTTAGAGCGGTTAGCTGAGATTTACATCCGTGTGATTATCCGCCTTCACGGTGTACCTGTGTCTATCATTTTTGATTGAGGTACGTAGTTCACCTCGCACTTCTGGAGGGATGTACAATATGAGTTAGGAATGCGGGTGGAGTTAAGTACATCATTCCATCCACTAACAGACGGACAACCAGAGCGCACTATTCGGATACTGGAAGATATGCTTTGCGCTTGTGTTATAGACTTTGGAGGTTCTTGGGATCAGTTCTTGCCACTTGCAGAGTTTGCATATAATAACAGCTACCCGTCGAGCATTCAGATGGCTCTGTATGAAGCATTATACGGGAAGTGTTGGTATTATTTATAATGCAAAGTCAAAGATTTCTTTTTAAAAATCTATTTACCACCAATAGCCATGGGTCTTTTTATTTTACAAGTGTCCTATCAATTTTCAAGTGACTTCTTGCATGAAACCTTAAAGCCAACTGTTGAAGGGCTTTGACAAGTGGCTATGCAAATCTACTATGTGTCTTCATGCATGGAAGACTAGGTACACTTGTTAATAATGAAGCCAAGTGGACTAATATATTTGGACAAGTGTTAAAAGGGTCTCCATACTTGTCATACATGCAACCTCCCTAATTACCTATAAATAGGTTGTGAATTAGCCATCATAACCAACTCAATTCTTAACTAAGAATTCATCTTGCTAATCATTTCTTTCTTCCTACAACATTTTAATTCCCGTGACCGCTACTGGTTAATTCCTTCACATGCAACTGTCCAATAGCTTTGCCTATAAAAAGACAGTCATTTTTGTGAATTATCCAACACAGAAAATACCTTCATCTTCTCTCCTTTCTGGGCAATTGTTTTGTACAAATTCTAAACTTTCAGCCACAAGTGCACATGTTTGGAGGTATTGTGGAACCTTGGGGAGTAACCGATCTTATTGATTTGCACCCAGTCCGATCGAAATCACTTTCAAGGCAGTGGCTTGCCATGACACAGTATTTTTGATAAGTTGTTCTTCTTTCCTTCTTCTTCTTCAATATTATCTACTCATTTTTCTTACAATTTGAAAGCGATTTCGCATATAATATTGACTAATGGCCACCACTTTGAACAAAAAACTTCCCGATCTCTCAAAGCTTGAGCCTTTAGATGGAAACAATTATAAGCGTTGGTCCCAGAAACTTTTATTTATTTTTGAATAATTAGAAGTTGATTATGTTTGTTTAATGATCCTCCTGCTGATATTGTTGCTAAAAGTTCTAATATTGTTGTTGCTGATGATGATGCTAAGAAGAAATTTGAAAAGGATAATAAAATAGTTAGAGAGAATCTGCTTAACCATATGACTAACCCTCTTTTTGATTTGTTTATAAATTATAAATCCGCTAAAGTCATATGGGACAGTTTGGATAAGAAATATGGAGCTGATGACGCGGGAAAAAAGAAGTATGTGGTTGGAAAGTGGATTAAGTTTCAGCAGGTTCATGAGTATGAGAACTTGATTGCTGATGTTTTGAACGAAATCATGGAAATGTGTGAGATTCTCCAGGCTAATATTCTGCTTGAAAAGTTTCCACCTTCCTGGAGTGATTACAGGAATCAACTGAAACACAAGAAGAAAAACTTAACTCTTCAAGAACTGATCAGTCACATGAGGACTGAGAAAGCAAACCGTCTCAAAGATGAGGAGTCTGAACGACTTAAGGATAAGATGAAATCTCTTTCTCTTAATTTATCTAAAGCTAACCTTGTGGAATCTTCTAGTACTTTTGTGAAAGACATGTTTAAAGGAAAACAGAAGAAAGGCCAGAAGGAAGGACATGTGAAGAAGCAGAATTACTTCAATAAACTGGAGGGCCATATTCAAAATTCTAAAGGACCTTGCTATGTTTGCGGCAAAATTGGTCACAAGGCTTTTCAGTGCAACCAGAGACAAGGACAAAGCTCAAAGAATGGAGAAAAAGCTCCAGTCCAAGCTAACCTTACTGAGGGTGGTGATGTCATTGCTGCTTTGGTTTTTGAGGCAAACATGGTGGCTAACAAGACTGACTGGATACTGAACACTGGCGTTTCAAGGAACCTTTGCGCCAATAAGGAGTTGTTTCATGACTTTGAGGAATCTGCTAATGGCGAGTGTGTCTATATGGGTAACTCTACCACAACTGGAGTTATAGGTAAAGAAAAAATTCTCCTTAAGTTAACTTCTGGAAAAACCTTAGCCTTGAACAATGTTCTGTATGTACCCTCCCTTCGTAGAAACTTAGTTTCTGGTGCGCTTCTCAACAAAGCAGGTCTTAAACTTATTTTTGAATCTGATAAAATTATTATTTATCGTGGGGGAGACTTTGTTGGGAAGGGTTACCTTAGTGGGGGTTTATTTGTACTGAACATCGTTCAAGAGATTACTAATAATTCTAGCACTTTCAATTTTGCTTATATTGCAGAGTCATTGATTTGTGGCATGGTAGACTAGGTCATGTTAATATTGCTTTTATTAAAAGACTTAGAAAAATGGAATTAATTCCTGCAGTTAATGTTGATAATTTTTCTAAGTGTACTATTTGTGTAGAAGAAAAATATACCAAAAAAACCTTTTAAGAATGTAATCAGTAGAAAAACAGAATTGCTTGAACTAGTACATTCAGACTTAGCAGATTTCAAGAACACTGTTAGTAAATGTGGAAAGAAATACTACATCACCTTTGTAGATGACTTTTCTAGATACACTAAGGTATATCTTCTTAAATCAAAAGATGAGGCTAAAAGCATATTTTTGAAATACAAGGCAGAAGTAGAAAATCAATTAGACAGAAAAATCAAGAGGCTTAGGTCTGACAGGGGTGGTGAATATAGTACTAATACTCTAGAAGCCCTTTGTGAGAAAAATGGTATTATACATGAGGTTAGTGCTCCCTATACTCCTCAACAAAATGGTGTAGCCGAATGAAAAAATATAACCCTTAAGGAAATGATGAATTCTATGCTTTTGAGTTCGGGTTTATCTGATAATATATGAGGGACTCATAAGAATTTAGATAAAACCCTGTATGAGTTATGGAAAGAGTTTGCCCCTAACTTGAAAATTCTGAAAGTGTGGGGGTCTTTGGTTAAGGTTAGTCTACCTAATTTTAAATAAGGAACTGTTGGACCCAAGACTTTTGATGCTATTTTCATTGGTTATGCTCAAAATAGTGCTTCATATAGATTTATGTCTTTGAATGATAGTTCTATTTGTGAATCTAGAGATGCAGAATTTTTTGTGCATGTTTTTCCATTGAAAAATAATGTGCCTAGTGATGTGCCTAATAATGCTTCTACATCTATGTCTTTTAATTCTCATATTGTGCCTTCTTCTAGTGTTACTGCTAATGAGCATGGAAATGAACTTAAAAGAAGTAAGAGGCGTAGAATTGAAGCTAGCTTTGGTCCTGACTTTATCACTACTTTCTTGACTGAAAATATTGATCTTGATATTTTGAATGATGAATTAGTGTCTATCTATTTAATAGAAGAAGACCCTAAGACTTATAATTAAGCAATGAGGTCAATAGATGCTAGTTTTTGGAAAGAGGCCATTAAAAGTGAATTAGATTCTATCGTTTCTAATCACACGTGGGACTTGTCTGATTTGCCTAAAGGTTGTAAACCCATAAGTAGCAAGTGGATATTTATGAAGAAATTGAGACCTGATGGTACAATTGAGAAATATAAGGCTAGACTTGTTATTAGGGGTTTTAACCAAAAGAAAGACATTGATTACTTTGACACTTATTCTCATGTGACTAAGATAGCGACTATTAGAACTCTTGTTGCTTTAGCCGCTATACATAATTTAGTGATACATCAAATAGATGTTAAAAAGGCTTTCCTAAATGGTGATTTAAAGGAAGAGATCTATATGTCTCAACCTGAGGGATTTGTAATCCAAGGACATGAGAATAAAGTATGCAAATTGAGAAAGTGTTTGTATGGTATAAAGCAGGCACCTAAGCAATGGTACGAAAAGTTTAATAGCACATTAGTGGGTAATGGTTTGTTGTTAATGCATCTGATACTTGTGTTTATTCCAAGTTGATAGGATCATATTGTGTTATTATATGTTTGTATGTGGATGACATGTTAAACTTTGGCCCTAATGTGAATGTCGTTAATGAGAATAAGAATTTTATCTTCTAAATTTGAAATAAAAGATCTTGGAGAAGCAGATGTGATTTTAGGGGTTAAAATCAAAAGAACTTCTAATGATTTTTCATTGTCTCAGTCTCATTATATTGAGAAAATGTTGAAAAGGTTTTATTGTTTTGATGTAGCACATGTGAGAACTCCTTATGATCCTAGCATACACTTGAAAAGGAATAAGGAATCTAGTATTTCTCAAACTGAGTATGCTAAGATAATTGGTAGTGTAATGTTTCTCATGAATTATACACGACCTGATATTGCTTATGCTATTAGTAGATTGAGTAGATATACTCACAACCCTAGTAGTGAAAACTGGAATGCTATTCATCGTTTACTATGTTATTTGGGAGGTACTATGGATTTATGTTTGCATTTTAATAAATTTCCTGCTGTTTTAGAAGGATTTTTTGATGCAAACTGGGTTACTGACAATGATGAAGTTAGCTCCACTAGTGGCTATATATTTACTTTGGGTGCAGGTGCTATTTCATGGAAGTCTTCAAAACATACTTGTATAGCATGATCTACTATGAAGTCTGAATTCATTGCTCTTGAGTTGGCAGGGCAAGAAGCCAAGTGGTTGAAAAACTTATTGGAAGGCGTGCCTTTATGGGAAGATAAGCTACACCAATTTCTCTACATTGTGACTCACAGGTGGCAATTGGAATTGCCAAAAATAGTGTGTACAATGGAAAAAGGAGACATATCTGCATTAGGCATGGTGCGGTAAAATAGTTGTTGAAACATGGTGTTATTTCCTTGGAATATGTAAGATCCGAAAGAAATTTGGTGGATCCTTTAACCAAGGGTTTGGAAAGGAGATTTATCCTTGAAATGTCGAGGAGGATGGGGCTAAAGACCATGGATTGAGGAAGTATGGTGGATACCCGTTTGTGGTCAAACGAAGCCATATGAGACCTCAATATGCACTACATTTCCTATCCCTATGGTGTTAAGTACCCGTACTTTATAAGGTTGAGCTTATTTTGCTCTTAATGATTCCATAGCCTTAAGGTAGTCTATGTGTAGATAGACTTGATGGAATTACCTACGTGAGTGTAGAGGTGCGGTCGCCTTTTATGAAGGACTTGGGATGTCTTTCTAGAGCGCTCATGAGACCCAAGGTATGCGCATGACCATAAAAGTACTTTGTTAGTATCGCGGAGTTTGCATAAAATTAAGGACATAGTATGTGTTGTGGGGGTCTCAACTAATGTCCATTCAGTTCAAGAGTACTTCACTTTGTGGATGTTAGTTGTTGCCTCATTTCACTACGTGCCAATTCAAATCGAAAGATATTGACACTTAAGTACATGTTCCTTCGTTTTCCCAGAATTATTCTATTTTTGTCTTTGCATTAGTGGGGGATTGTTGGTATTATTTATAATACAAAGTTAAAGATTTCTTTTTGAAAATCTATTTACCACCAATAGCCATGAGTCTTTTTATTTTACAAGTGTCCTATCAATTTTCAAGTGGCTTCTTGCATGAAACCTTAAAGCCAATTGTTGAAGGGCTTTGACAAATGGCTATGCAAATCTACCATATGTCTTCATGCATGGAAGACTAGGTACACTTATTAATATTGAAGCCAAGTGGACTAATATATTTGGACAAGTGTCAAAAGGGTCTCCACACTTGTCATACATGCAACCTCCCTAATTACCTATAAATAGGTTGTGGATTAGACATCATAACCAACTTAATTATTAACCAAGAATTCATCTTTCTATTCATTACTTTCTTCCAACAACATTTTAATTCTCGTGACAACTACTAGTTAATTCCTTCATCTGTAACTGGCCAATAGCTTTGCCTATAAAAAGACAGTCTTTTTTGTGAATTATCCAACACACAAAATACCTTCATATTCTCTCCTTTCCGGGCAACTGTTTTGTGCAAATTCTAAACTTCTAGCTACGAGTGCACGTGTTTGGAGGTATTGTGGAACCTTGGAGAGAAACCGGTCTTAACGATTTGCACCTAGTCGGGCCGAAATCGCTTTCAAGGCAGTGGCTTGCCACGACACATTATTTTTGATAAGTTGTTCTTCTTTCCTTCTTGTTCTTAGTCAATATTATATGCTCAAGTTTCTTACATGAGGCAATGTCGTTTACCAGTTGGATGGTTTGAACCGGGAGAGGCTCGAATTGTTGGGTACCGATTTAGTACAGGATGCCTTGGATAAGGTCAAAGTTATTCAGGATCGACTTTGCACAACTCAGTCTAGGCAAAAAAGTTATCCAGACCGTAAAGTTTGTGACGTTACATTCATGGCAGAAGAAAGAGTATTGCTTTGGGTTTCACCTATGAAAGGTGTAATGAAATTTGGAAAGAAGGGCAAGTTGAGCCCTAGGTATATCAGACCCTTTGAAATTCTTGAAAGGGTGGGTGAAGTAGCTTACAGGCTTGCACTACCACCTAGTTTATTGGCAGTTCATCTGATGTTTCATATATCCATGCTCTGAAAATACCATGGTGATCCGTCCCACGTATTAGATTTCAGCTCAGTCTAATTGGACAAATATTTGACTTATGAAGAGGAGCCGGTGGCTATTCTAGCCCGGCAGGTCTGACAGTTAATGTCTAAGAGTTATTCTTCAGTTCAGGTGTAATGGAGAAGTTAATCGATTGAGGCAGCTACCCGGGAGTCTGAGTCGGACATGCGTAGTAGATATCCACACCTTTTCACCAGCTCAGGTAATTTTCTAATTCCTTTCGAGGACGAACGTTTGTTTTAGAAGTGGAGAATGTGATGACCTGAAAGGTCATATTTAAATTTAATATTTATTTATGTGTTCAGAGACCTCGAATAGCACCTTTTAGCATTCCTCGACTTACGTGCATAGTACGTAAATTTTTGTGGAAAGTATTTATGTGAAACATTTATTAAAATATAAAATAGTACTTTAAAACTCACTTAAGTTGACTTCGGTCAACCTTTTGGGAAAACAGACCCAGATTAGTATTTTAACAGTTCTGGTAGGTCCGTATCGTGATTTGAGACTTGGGCATATTCCCGAAATCGAATTCGGAGGTCCCTAGCTCGAATTGTCGCCATTTAACGGAAACTAGAAATCTAAAGGCTAAAGACTTTCAAAGTTTGACCACAAAATTGACTTTTATTGATATCAGGCTCAGATTTTGATTTCGGATGTTGGAATAGTTCCATTATGTTATTTATGACTTGTGCGCCAAATTTAAAATTATTCCGAATTCGTTTAATACATTTCGGCACAAGTTTTGTAAATTAAAAAGTTTGAAACTCAAAAGTTTGAATCGACGTGTGAATTGTAATTTCAACGTTGTTTGACGTAATTTGAGACCCCGAATAAGTCCGTATTATGTTACGGGATTTGTTGGTATACTCGGACGGGGTCCCAAGTTGGGGTGTTCAAAACCGAACCGAAATCGAAAATCGAACCGAAACCGAAACCGAAGCTTAATGGCTTATTGGTATCGGGTTAACGGTTTAACGGACGGGGAACAGATTGAAATTTTTTTATTAACGGCTTATCGGTTTGGGGGCGGATTATTCAATTTTCTTAACGGATAATCCGTTAACCCGTTAAGAATATATATTAAAGATCAAAAACTAAATATCAAAAACCCTTCCACTTCTTCCAGTACTCTATCTCGTCCTTTTTTTTAGCTTAATTTATTCTCCCACCCTACAACAAGATTGTTTAAGCTGCTGTCTATGGTTCACCTCTGCTTTTATTTTTTTAAACTAATGCTTGTTGTCTATGTTTAATAGAAGAATAACAGTGTTGTGCCACAACTTTTTTCACTCTACAACACATGACACACTACATCATTCTTATGTAGGCGTTAACAAACATGTATGTTTGGACTCAATGTATAATTTTCTATTCTGAATTTGTATGCTAGGCGGTCAGCAAACAATTAATGCACGCAATATAGATTGAATTAGGCCGATAAACCGCCCAATAAGAGCTAAACCGATACCAATCCGCCCGATATCTTATCGGGTGGCTAGCGGATTAATACATTTAAAAACCGATAACCGTTAAGCCAAACCGTTAAGAGTAATTAACCGCCCAATCCGCCCGATAAGCAGCCCTAGTCCCAAGTACCCCGAGTGTGATTCGGATCGAAATCAGATCAAATTTTGGACTTAAGAAAATTCTGGAATTTACTGCTTCTGCTGTGTTTTCTTCTGCGAAGCCTTGGCCACGGAAGCAGCTCCATAGAAGCGTAAAGTCCATCACAGAAGCGGAAGCAGAGGAGCTGGGCAAGAAGTTGCAGAATCGGACATTGCATTCGCATATGTGGAAGGCAGCGCAAATGCGCATTTGGCATCGCAGAATCGATTTCGTAGAAGCGAAAATGCCTCCGCAGATGCGAGGCTCCAGCTGGCCAGTACCTTTTCGCAGAAGCGGCATTTTCAGTCGCAAAAGCGACGTCGCAGATGCAGCCATTTAGTCGCAGAAGCAAAAATTTACAGGAACATAAGGGATCGAAAATTAGTCATTTCGCCATTTTTGTTTGAGTTTTAAAACCTCAGTTTTTGTGCAATTTGAAGGAGGTTTTCACGACTTTTGACTGGGTAAGTGTTTCTTATCATATATTGATGATATTTTATAAGTCTATGTCTATATTCATCATTTATTTTGGATTTAGATGTTGTAAAACTTTCTAAAAATAAAAATTTAGAATTTGAAGGTCCATTTGACATCAAAATTTGATATTTTTTGTATGGTTGGACTCGTCTCGGAACGGGTGTTCGGAGTTCGTGAGTTTTTCCCGAGATTTGAGATGTGGCCCCACTGTTGATTTTTTTTTGAGATGAATTTTAGATTTTAATTCGGAAAATTAGTAATTTCATACGGAATTAATTCCTACGATTCGTGTTCAGTATATTGAATTTTATGTGATTAGATTTGAAGCTTTCGAACACCAATTCGCGAGGTAACGGTTTATTGGAATCTTGAATTTGGTTGCGAAGCGAGGTATGTGTCGTGTTTAACCTTGAGTTGAGGGAATAGAACCCTTGAATTATTTGTTATATGAATTTCATGTGTAACGACGTATAGGCGAGGTGACGAGTACCTATACGTTGTCAAATTGATTGTTTGCCTATTTATCTGAAAAATCATAAATTATTTAAAATCATTAATTAATTATTTCTCTCATAATCTTTGTCCCATATTATGTTTTCAATTCATGCTATAATTGCTTCATGCTTATTTGACTTATGTGTCTTAATTGCTACATGACATTTAGCATATTAAATATTAAATTGCCTATTTTCTCCCTGATTTCTACAATTAATTGCTACTTGTCATTACTTGTTTCCTAAATAAATCATAATTATTTTATGATTTGTTGCCTAATAAGTTCCTATTAAATGTGGTATTAATTGAAGTATTTTTACATTTAAGAGTTGTTAAATTATATTGTTGGAGTGGGTTGCACGCCGCAATAAATTTATTTTAAGATTATATTGTTGGAGCGGGTTGCATGCCGTAATGGAATTAAATTGAAAGATTTTATTGTTGGATCGGGTTGCACGCCGCAACAGATTTTATTCGATGTTTATATTATTATTATTATTATTATTATTATTATTATTATTATTATTATTATTATTATTATTATTATTATTATTATTATTATTATTATTATTATTATTATTATTATTATTATTATTATTATTATTATTATTATTATTATTATTATTATTATTATTATTATTATTATTATTATTATTATTATTATTATTATTATTATTATTATTATTATTATTATTATTATTATTATTATTATTATTATTATTATTATTATTATTATTATTATTATTATTATTATTATTATTATTATTGTGTACAAGTTAATGTAAGCAACCTGCCTTAGCCTCGTCACTACTTCGTCGAGGTTAGGCTCGGCACTTACTGGGTATATGGGGTCGGTTGTACTCATATTACACTCTGCACTTCTTGTGCAGATACCAGAGTTGGTCCCATCGGTGTACTGTAGATTTGCTCGGATCCAGCTATCAGAGGGGACTTGAGGTATAGCTGCACAACGTTCGCAACTCTAAAGTCCCCTTCTACTTTATCTTAGATGTGTGCTTTCTTCAGACAACTTTATTTTATTCAGACCCTTGTTTGTATTATTTCAGAAGCTCGTGCACATGTGACTCTAGTTCTAGGATGGCATTTAGATATCGAATTAATTTTGTTTTGCACATTTAAATTCAGATATTATTCGAGTCGTTGGTTTCTTTACTATTTAATTAAAAATAGTTTAAATTATTCTAACGTTGGCTTGCCTAGCAAGTAAAATGTTAGACGCCATCACGGTCCCGAATGTGAGAATTTCAGGTCGTGACAATTACAACTTGTGTGTATGGTTGGTTTTGATGTTCTTAAGGTTCGGGATTGATTTGATAGCGTGATTCTCAATTTGGAAGTCTTAAGTTGGAAGAGTTGACCAGGGTTTGGCTTTTAAGTAAATGATCTCGGGTTGGTGATTTGATAATTCCAATAGATTAATATAACGATATGACCGGTCATTTTGAGCTTTTGCATTTTGTTCAGTGGTTCGAGGTCTTGAGTGGCTTTATATTGTGTATTATGACTTGTGTGTATGGTCGGATTCGATTTTTAGATGTTTCGGGATTGATTTGGATGAGTGATTCTCATTTTTGAAGCTTAAGTTGGAAATATTACCGAGGTTTGACTAGTGTAGAAATGACCCCGGAATGGTATGTTGATGTCTCCGATAGGTTTGTATCGTTATTTTGAACTTGGACGTATGCCCGGAATTGAATTCGGAGGTCCCTAGGCTGATTTGGCATGTTTTGCTGAAAGTTGGCAATTTGAAGGTTTAGAAACTCCTTAAGTTCAACTATGGTTTGACTTTATGGCTAACGGATTTAGATTTTTATTTTGGGACTTGGAATAGGTTTGTTTTGCTATTTGAAACTTTTCTGCAAAGTTTAGCGTCATTCAGAGTTGATTTGATATGAATCGGCCGCGCGGTTGTATTTTTAGAAGTTCTTGAGTTTCAATGTAAATTTCATGCATTTTGATGTCCGATTCGTGATTCTAGATGTTATTTTGGTATTTTGATCGCACGAGCGAGTTCTCATGATAATTTTAGACTTGTATTGATGTTTGGTTTGGAGTCCCGAGGGCTCAGGTGAGTTTCAGACGAGTTTAAGAGAGTTTGAAGAGGTTTCAATTTTGCTGGTTTCTGAACAGATGCTTCAGGTCTCGCAAATGTGAGATTTTGTTCGCATTTGCGAGGTGGGATATCGCAATTGAGAGGTTTGTTGGGGTCTGTCATATTCGCATTTGCGAACAAATGTTTTGCTTTAGCGATGGTGACCTGGGCTGGGCTGGTTCACATTTGCAATCATCATGGTCACTTTTACATAGGGTCTGACTTCGCTAATGCGAAGTCAGGGTCGCATTTGCGACATTCCCTGGGTTTATTAGGAGCCGCATTTGCGATGATTTTTTCGCATTTGCGAGGGTTCGCAATTGCAAACCCAGTGTCGCAATTGCGACATCTGTACCTGAATAAAAGGGCTGGAAGACGAGATTTTAGTCTAATTTTTCATATTTTAGAACCTTAGACTCAGTAGGAGGCGATTTGGAGGGGGGATTTTCACACACAATCATTGGGTTAGTGATTCTGATCAATTTCCAACTATATTACATGATTATATATATGTGTTTCACATCAAAATTATGAGATTCAAAGTGAAATTTTGGATAATTTTGTCTATGTTTTAAAAAATAAAAATTTGGGATTTGAGAGTTGAATTGGTCTCGAATTTGAAAACAAAATATAGATATGGGCTCGTCGAGTTATGGGTAGTCGAGATCTACCCTTGGATTCGGGTTTTGATCAGGCGGGTCTAGTGTTGACCTTTGTTGACTTTTTGAAATTTCATCAAGATCGTAACTTTATTAATCAAAATTATTTTCTCTTGCATTGTTTGACGATATTATGTCGTTTTGGTTAAATTTGAGCCGTGCAGAGGTGAGTTTTAAGGGAAAAGTTATTTTTGATTGTTGATTTGGCCTAGTTGAGATAAATGTGTTGCCTAACTTTGTGTGGGAGAACTACTCCGTAGAGATTGGCTTGATTGAACTATTTGAATTATGTGGAAGACGTGTATATGAGGTGATGAGTGTGTGCATGGTCTTATATGTGGAATTGACCGGTTTGGACTCTTAGGATTATTTCATGCATCTAATTGAAATTGTCATATCATGTCACACTTTCCATTGCTAAGTTTACTCTTACATGCTATATTTGAAGATGTTAGTACATGCTCTATCTTTTATTGTCAAGCTTACTCATATATGCTTTAAATGAATTTGTTACCTCTTTTACTGTCATGCTACCTCTTTTATTGTCGAGTTATTCTTAATTAAAGTTAATTTCATGTTACCCCTTTCATTGTTATTTGAAGTCCTTATTACGTGTTATCTCTTTCATTGCTGAGTTTATTATTCCGTTTCATTGTATTATTGTAATTCTTGTATTGATCTTCTTGGTTTTAATGTTGTTGTTGTTGTTGTTGTTGTTGTTGTTGTTGTTGTTGTTGTTGTTGTTGTTGTTGTTGTTGTTGTTGTTGTTGTTGTTGTTGTTGTTGTTGTTGTTGTTGTTGTTGTTGTTGTTGTTGTTGTAATCAGTGTCGTTGAGCCGTATGCTTAGAATTGTTGTGGTATTGGTAATGTTGTTATGGAAATATTGTGATACATGGACACGTGTGGTGCGAGTTGTTATATTTTGTTGTGATATTTTTGTCACATATGGAATTGTTGAGAGGATTGTCGGGGTGTTTGCACGTGAGTTATTCGTGCTATTGTTATTATTAATATTTGCACATGCGACGAGACAAGGCGGGCTATATATGTTGGGTTTGCGCATGTGACGAGATAAGGTGGGATAATTATTGATGCGCGTGTGGAGAGACAAGGCGTGTATTTACTTTATTTTTACGCACGCGACGAGACAAGATAGGTTATGTCGGGGATGATTTTTAATGGCATGGGGGCATTGTTATTGATGATATTTGTATGATAGTGTGATTTTCTTATGTGTGTCATGCATATTACTGGTTTTGCTGTGTTGTTTCCAATGTGCTACTCGGTATCTCTGATTCTACTTAGTAACTTGAACTATGATAGTACACTTGCACAAGCATACACCGTAACATGTCACCAATATTAGTCCAGGAGCATGAATCTTGATGTTTATTGATCATGTGCATGTATTATTTTATACCTTCTTTTTGTGTGTGGATTGGACTGGTGGTATGCGAGTTGTCCGTGTGAATATGAGATATTATTACTATTGACACGTGAGTTGTCCGTACAAATATGAGATATTGTTACTATTGACACGTGAGTTATCCGTGCAGATCTGAGGTATTAATGGTATTGGCACATAATTTATCTATGCAATACGTGAGTTGTCTGTGCGGTTGTGATTTATAATGTGGGCACAAGATGTCATGTGATTATGATTCATGATTTGGGACCCGTGATTTGTTATTATGAGGTGTGGTACATCAGGGTGATTCTTGTGTAAACCTTGTGGAAGTACGATTTATTATATGGTTGTCATTTGTTTTCCTTAATTAGTCTCACTGGTACTTCGATTCTGTTCTGATTACCTTGTTGCGTTATCACATGTTTACTCCTTGTTGCTATTTGTTTCTTCTACTTTCCCTTGCTAGAGTTATATTGTTATTCTTTCCAAGTTTAGCCTTATATTGATATTTGTTCCTCTGTTAGTCCTATATTAATACTTATACAAATTATTATGTTTAGTAGGTGTCTTAACTATACCTTGTCACTACTCTACCGAGGTCAGTCGTGATACTTACTGGGTACTACTGTGGTGTACTCATACTACACTTTTGTATATTTTTGTGCATATTAAGGTACTTCGGAGTGTGACGATCATTATTTAGTTGATTGTTAGTTACAGTGGATACTTCAAGGTATACCTGCCACTACGTTCATAAGCCTCAGAGTCACCTTCTGGAGTTTTACTTTGTTACTGTTTATTTCCATTCCAAACAATGATGTATGTGATATTCTTAGTTACTCTTAGAAGAGCTTATGATTTCATACTATGAGTTTTGGGATATTGTATATCTATTGATGGTTGTTGGCTATGTGTGGAAAATGCTGGTTCTTGTTTAATGGTTAAATGATTTAAATCTGTTAATAACTCAACATGTGTTAGGCTTACCTAGTCTTAGAGATTAGGTGCCATCACGATATCCTAAGATGGGAATTTGGGGTCATGACAATTAATATGTGATTTTTGACTTGGGCGTATGTTCGTATTTGAATTTGGATGTTGCTGGAATGTTTTGGCTCTATTTGTTGAAAGATAGCAATTTGAAGAATTAAAGAGTTCATAGGGTTGACGTGGAGTTGACTTTGGTATTATCGAACTCCTATTGTGGTTTTGAGACCTTGGATAGGTTCATTTGGTTTATTGAAACTTGTGTGCATAGTTTGATTGTGATCCGAAATGTCTAAGTGTGATTCAAACGCGTTCGGTGAAGTTTGAATATTTGAAAGTCAAGATATGGATTGGATCTTTGATTCTTGGTTTTGTCATTGTTTGCGATGTTTGGAGCCTTGGAATAAATTTGGATAAGATATTTGGACTTGTTGTATGATTGGATGTGATCAAGGGGCTCACGTGTAATTTAGAGTGGTTTCGGACCTATTCTGTTGAGTTTGCATTGCTGGTTTTCTGGTGTCCCTTATAAGCTTCACAATCTAGGGGGTAAAGTTGCTATCGTGTAGTGTGATTTAGTAGTTGGGAGCTTCTACTTCGCGTTCGCATGGTCAAGTCCGCGTCCGCGTCCGTGGAGTATAGGGGAGCTGGACACCGCGATCACATGAGGGGGACCACATCCGTGTTGAAGGGTATGAGCTGGGGGCAGTGGTTCTTCACATTCGCGATGTGTAAGGCACGGTCCTGTAGTGTTGGGTCCTGGTGAGCTAAAGGTATTTCCGTGATGCGTAAGAGATTTTGGTAGCAACATCATTTTGAGCTTCGCGATTGCGTAGTAGTGGGTCTCGATCGCGAAGTGTAGTTCTAGGAAAACTTGTAAGTTATGTGTATTGGGGTTTTGACTCATTCTCTCATATTTTGAACCCTGGACTTGGAGATGGACGATTTTGCTTGGAAATTTTCATACAAGATTAATGGTTTAGTGATTTGTACTCATTTTTTTGGTATTATCTCAAGAATATACATGAATTATTAACACCCAAAATATAAAAGATTGAGATGAAATTTGGGGGTTTTGTCTATACTTTGGGAGAGTGTATTTTGAGGATTTGAGTACTGATTTACACTCAGTTTTGGAATCTAGTTATATATTTGGACTCATCAGATTATGGTTCATCGGGATTTGGTATTGATTTCAGATTTTGGGCACGCGGCCCCCGGTTGACCTTTGTTGACCTTTTTTGAGAACTTTTCAAAGATTAAACTCTATTGATTGGGATCGCTTCCTATGATATTGATTGACTTTCTTGGATGATGTTTGTCTTGAATGTGCGTGATCGGGTATGATAAAATGAGGTTTTGGCGCGATTTGAGATTGAAGACTAGCCGGATTAAGTAAGTGTCTTGACTAGCTTTGATTTGAGGAATGTTTTCCTAATAAATGATATTATTTTCTACATGTGAGGGTGGGGTATATACGAGGTGACGAGCATATATGCATGTGCCGGGGTTATTCATGCTCGAGGTAGATTCTAGATTACTTTATTCTTTATTGATTTTTGTGTTGTTCTTTGACTTATGCTTCTGTTGATTTCTATGATAACATGAGCAAAATTTACATGCTAGAGTCGTGTTTTATTTTATGATATCTTATTTGAATGTGATGGACTATTCTTGAGGTTTTTGGTCTACTCGATTTAGTTGAGTTATATTTTATATCATGAACGTATATCTATATCCATTAATTTTGTGATACTTGAGATTTTATATTCATGCTAAGGATCATGCTTAAGTGTTGTTGAGATATCTGAACATTGTAATACTTGAGGTTAATTCTCACGTGGATTATTATGCTAAATCACTCTTCTTGATGTTCTTTATGCTTCCTACTTTACTTGGTACTGTCTTTTATATATATAATATATATGCTTGGTGAGGAAGAGTGAATTCCACAAAGGTGTTCTCGTGCTAGTCAGAACAATGATTTATGCACGAAGGGTATTTCCGTGCTCATTGAATAGTGAATATACACGAAAGGTGTTTCCATGCTCAGTAAGGAAGAGGTATGATAAATGCACGGAGGGTATTTTCGTGCAAGTGAGGATGAGATTTCATAGCGCGAATAGTGTTTTCGTGCATGTGAGGACGAGAGACATGCATTATATTATATTTACCTTTCCTCACATACATGTATATACCTCTACCTTGTCTGATTGTTGATACAACTCTGACTTTTCTTTGCTATATTGTTACACATATGCCTTCTATCTTATTTTGTTATTATCAAGTACATGTCTTCTACCTTATTTTTGTTATTACATCTATTCCTCCTATCTTGTTTACTACTGTTATCTACGTGCCTTCTACCTTAACTTCTACTTTGCTTGTGTTGTTACATCTATGTCTTCTACTTTATTTACTGCTATTATATCTATGCCTTCTACCTTATTCTTATTATTAGCTATATGCCTTCTACCTTGTTTGGTGTTGTCACGACCCAGAATCCCTCCCTCAGGGCCCTGATGGCGCCTAACGTCCACTTGCCAGGCAAGCCAATATTAGTACACAATTAATTATTTTAAAACCAATTCAAAAATAATTCAAAAAGAAATAAGAGTTTTTAATACAAATATAATAACTCCGAATGCTAACAAATCAAACCCCGGAATCTGGGATCACAGGTACATGAGCATTCTAACAGTGCTATAACCAAAGTCTAAATGAAAGTACAAATGTTTGAAACAAAAATAAAGAGTAGAGTTAGATAGGGAAGGGGACTTCATTGCTGTAGGCGCAATTCAACTATACCTCAAATCTCCGTGATCAACTAATCCAAGCAAGCCTCTACTAACTGCTGCTGGGACCAACACCAGAATCTGCACAAGAAGCGCAGAAGTGTAGCATGCGTACAAACGATCCATGTACTCTGTAAGTGCTGAGTCTAACCTCGACGAGGTAGTGGCGAGGCTATAACAAGGAACTCATTAAAAACTTGTAAGGATATAATGAAATAACAACAAAATAGAGAAAACGAGTATAACATAAAAACTGGAACAAGAATTTTAAAACAGAGGGCCCCATAATAACATCAAAGCTCAATCTTTCTCAATACAATCCGGATACGAAAAACAATAGCTCAAAAAAATTAAATATGTCTTTTCCGTTGCGGCGCGCAACCTGATCCACAAATATATATATATATATATATATATATATATATATATATATATATATATATATATATATATATATATATATATATATATATATATATATATATATATATATATATATATATATATATATATATATATATATATATATATATATATATATATATATATATATATATATATATATATATATATATATATATATATATATATATATATATATATATATATATATATATATATATATATATATATATAATTTCTTCTTCGTTGTGTCATTTGACGGATATAAAATATAAATATACAGATATTGTTGCGGCGTGAAACCCGATCTGAAACTATGGTACCAACATTTGTTGCGGCATGCAACCCGACCCTACTCAAAAATACCAATAACCGTTGTAGAGCGTAATCTATCTCACGCAATAATAATATAAATGAATATCTACAACCAACTACGACGTAATCCAAATGAAGCACAATAAAGAATTACTCAATTAAGGTCACAAAGCGGGTAAAAGTAGTTATCTAACAACACTCAAGGTCAAATAGGGAGTAATGACAGTTAATAAATTAAGACACAGATACATGAAAATGATTAGCAATTAAGGCATGTAACAGATAAGGCATGAATTTAACAAGTAAATACAATTAACAATAAAAGCATTTAATAATTAATAACATGGATTAAATGAATGCATGAAATAAATGAAAATGATAAATAAATATCTCAACCCGCATGTTTAACCTGTGACTACGCATATACACTCGTCACCTTGCATATACAACGTCCCTACACATAAATCAAGTAGCAAATAATCCAATCAAGTCCTAATTCCCTAAAGTCAAGGTTAATCATAACACTTACCTCTTTTCGCAACCCAATCAGTGCTTAACCATAACCTTTCCTTTAGAATTAGCCTCCAAATCAATCAAATCTAGCAAAATAAATCAAAATAAGCTTTAGAAACTAACCACGAGTGAAAAGATTCTATCTTTAATGAAATTGAAAAAAGTCAATAAAAGATCACCCCGGGCCCGCTTGGTCAAATCCCAAGATATAGACCAAAACCCGATTACCTATTCATCCCCGTGCTTGATTATTAATTTATTTCACAATCTGACTTCAATTTGAGGTCTGAATCTAAATTTTACATAATTCCCAATTTCTATCCAAATTTTAATTTCTACCATGGAAATCCTAGATTTGATGTTAAAAACTCATGAAAAGTAATGGAGAATTGAAAAAAGTGGATTAGAGTTGCTTAACGATGAATATGGGAAGAAAAAGTGCTTCAAAAATCGCCTCTAGAGAGTTTAGGATTGAGAAATGATGTAAGATGAGCTAAGTCCCATTTTTTTCATCTTTTACCCAGCTGCAGGTGTCGCATTTGCGAACTCTTGTTCACAAATGCGGTCCCTGCAAATGCGACACGCTGATCGGGCATAGATAAGTCGCAAATGTGACATTTTGTTCGCAAATGTGAACTTTTCCCCTTCGCAAATGCGAACAACCACTTTGCAAATGCGAACAACCACTTCGCAAATGTGTAGCTCACCCCCTAGGACACTGCGTTGCAAATGCGACTTTGAGATCGCAAATGCAGTCTCAGCTTAGCTCGTAGATGCGAACTTTTCTTCGCAAAAGCGAAGTTCCAGTCCACCAGCCCAACATCGCAAATGCGAACACTTGTTCATAAAAGCAAGGCTCACAATTGCGAACCGTACCTCGCAACTGCAGGATATGCAACAGACACCGGAACTGGAAAGACACCAGTAGTCCTCAAACCACCCAAACTCATCCGTAACATATTCGAAACTCACCCGAGCTCCTCGGACTTTAAACCAAACATGAACAAAAGTGTAATAACATGATATAAACTTTCTCTCTACCTCAAATCATTAAAATAATATCAAATAACAAGAATTGATAATCAAAACTCAAGATTTCAACTTGAAAACGCATTTTTCACAATCTTTCACAAAATGCGCCGAAACTCGCTCGCGTCACCACAGACCCCAACCAAATATGTGTAAAAGTACAAAAATATCATACAAACCTACTGGAATCTTTAAAACACCGATCCGAGGTCGTTTACCAAGAATGTTGACCATGGATAACTCAAGTTCCATTTTAAGCCTAAAATAACTTTTTCTTTAACTTTTTGGGTAACCATTTTCCCAAAAATGCCACGGACCTTGCATGAAAATCAAGAAATATCAAATGAATGTAATGGAGATCTCGGAACACGGAAATAAAGGCTGTACTCAAAATGACCTATCAGGTCGTCATATTCTCCACCTCTAAATTAAATGTTTGTCGTCGAACGAACATAGAAAAGTACCTGGACTGGCAAAACGGTATGGGCATGTACTTCGCATATCGAACTCGGACTCCTACGTAGCTACCTTGATTGGCTGACCTCTCCATTGCACATTAACGAAGAAAAACTCTTAGATCTCAACTTTCGAACCTACCGAGCTAGAATAACTTATGGTAGGCTAGAAAGTTGTGTTTTAGTCATATTTTGCATTCTAATTACTATATTTTACTTGTGTTTGAGCTTGAATGATGGTGATCTGTGCTTATTACATATTTTATGCCTTGCAGGAATTGATCCTGAGTTAAAATTTAATTGATAGCTGTATCAAATACATTGGAGCTTTGAAATGCGAGTAAAATTTCAAGGAGTTAAATCGGGATCGTGTTCGGGGGTCGATGAACAAGTGTGGATAAACAAATTGAGAAAAAATGAACACTTTAAGAAAAAGAAGTACCGCACCGCATGGGGCGCCACATGGTGCGGCGTGACAGTGCAACTGGGAAAAGTCTGTTAGAAAATGCTCTCTGTAAATCCCCACAGGCACGCCGTAGGGTGCGACACGAGGCGCAACGCGCTTGTTCAATTTTCTTAAAGTTATTTTTTGTTTCGGCTCGTAAAGGGTAGTTCCATCCGGACCCATTTCTACATGGTATAAATACACCAATAATATATTTTTGAAGGAACTTTTGACATACGAAAGATTTGAGAAGCAACTAAGTCAAGGGGACATAAGAATTCATCAAGACTTCAACCAATAATGGGTGTAATACGGGAGTTTGTATCGAATCATTAGCATTGCTGTTTTCTATATCTTTAAACCTTATTGAGATGAATTTTTCCATTTCTATGGAGTAATTTCCCTTAGGGTGTTGACAAATATAATGTATTGATAACTTGATTAGGGATTCGATTCTTGACTATTGCTTGAATTAATTGTTGGATCTTTAAATCATAATGTGAAGATGTTTATTATTTAGCTTAATCGAAAGAGGAGCTTTATATTGAATTTATTTATATCTTATTCTCTAGTTTAAATTCGTGATTCAACTAGGTAATCGAAAGAGCCAGTTGAATTATCAATCGAATTAGAAAATAGGAAAATATTCCTGAGAAACTATCCTTTAGACTAAAACCACCATTTTATTCGTTGCAATTGTTCACCATGCTTCAATTGGATTATTTACTAAAATTAACATTTAATCGAAAGAGGAACCTTAACTTCAAGTATAATCTAATTATGTGATGTATTCATAAGAATCAATAGTATTATAGAGTGAATTACTCCAAGAATTAGATCCCAAGTCAATTCTCTTGCACTTGTCTAGTCAATTACCCTTATTTCTCTCATTGATATTTCTTTGTTGCTCAACTGTTGTCTTTCGTGATCAATTGATAAGTGCTTAATTTTTAGTAGTTAATCGTAGTTGATAATCATTTAATCAAGTGTTAATTTTTTTGGATAGTAATTAACTAAAGATTATTCGAACGCTGTTTAAATCTAATCCCTACGGAGACAATAAATTAACTATACTATCTTTGACTAGCGAGCAAAAATATTTTGTTGTATTTTGCGCTCGTCAAATTTTGGCGCTGTTGCCGGGGATTGGCAATTAATAGTGTTCAAAATAACTTTTGGTACTAATTTAGGAACCATATTTACTTTGTTGTATTCACATTTTCTCACTTGTGTGTAGGATACGAATTTAACTGGTATATGACTCGATCTTCTTCAAAGGAAGTGTTACCCTCTGAATCAGAGTTGGAGAAATACCTGCGACAACTGAGAAAAGAAAGAGGATTCACCGAAATATTTTTGGGGCAACCTTCATCCCAAAAACACATGGAAAAGAACGATTATGCTGGAGTAGAGTTAGCTGCAAGAGAGGCAGAACAACAGAGAAAACAAGTTGCACGGTTAGCAGCTGAAGCAACCTTTAGAGCTGCTGATGAGACTGTCGAAGAGGATGGGGGTCGAAGATTCAATCTAAATCGACTCTGGTTGAAGACCAGTTTGAAAATGCGGAACCTAGGCCTGGGAGATCACTAGGTGACTATGCCAGAACAGTCGACAATCAGAGACTGTCAAGTGTCAGACCTCCACCCATAGCAGCAAACAACTTTGAGTTGAATCAAGGTTTGATTCAAACCATCTAGAACAATTGTGTATTTAGAGGGAAGGTGATTGAAGATCCTAAAACTCAGTTGATCGACTCTAAGGAAATAATGAACACCTTCCAGTACGATGGAATGTCCAAAGATGCAGTCTGCTTAAGGGCATTCCCCTTTTTACTTAAGGACCCGAAGCACTAACTTCGAAGCTTACTAACTGGGTCAATCAGAACATGGGAAGAAATGAAGAAAACGTTTCTTGACAAGTACTTCTCATATGCAAAAACAGGAAAATTCAGACGGGAAATACACAACTTCTGCCAAAAGGATACATAAACGATCATCGAAGCTTGGGAAAGATTCAAGGAGATAGCGAGAAGATGTCAGCATAATGGAATCGAGTTGTGGATGTAACTCCAGGACTTTTGGGATGGACTTATACCTTCCTCACGACGAACTTAGAGTAATGCAGTTGGAGGTCCAGTAATGAAGAAAAATCCAAAGGACATTGTCTCAATCCTTGATGAATTATCTGAGGATGCTAACCAATGGCCTGCTGAGGGTAATGATAGAAGAAAATCTATTAGGGTTCACCAGGTGGAATCTAGCACATCAATGCAAGCCTAACTAGACATCATGGCAAAAGAGATAAGAAAATTGACCTTAGCCAAGGTACAGAGTGAACCGCAAGCAGGATGTTACTTTTGTTGAATGGGACACCCGACAAATGAGTATTAAGATTCATCTTCGGAAGTTAACGATGTGGGGAACTATAATAGAGGATACTACCAAGGTGCAAACAACTAAAATTCTATGGGACAAAGACATCCAGGTTTCTCTTGGAGTTTACGTAGTGGGAGTTTGAACTTGTGGCAGTAAAATAATCCTAGAACACATGGTTAAGGACCTCCAGGTTTTTAGAACCAACCGAGGCATCAGTACCAGCAATACCAGCCACAATCGTGAAATCAATCTAGTATGAAAGATCTCATAAAGGCGTCAATAAATAAATCAGACGAGAAATTTGTGACTTAGAGCACTGCCATCCGGGAACAAGGCACAACCATCTGGAATTTAGAAAGATAGATGGGGAAAATTACAAACTTATTTTCTGAGAGGGCTCATGGGACTCTACCCTTTAACACAAAAAAGTACCTAAAGAAAACAATCAAAGTTGTATATTTGAGAAGCGACAAAACATTGGCTGAACTAGTTGTGAAAACTAAATTCGAAGTGGTAAGCAAGCAAACTGACATAGTGGAGGAGCAAAAGAGTGAATAACAGAAAGGTCAGAGTAGTGGGGGTACAAAAGGATATTGAAGAGCACAGACACATGCCTGCTCTGCCATTCCCTAAAATGATGAAGCAGGAAAAATTAGACAAGTGCTTTGGGCGGTTGTTGGAGATACTCAAGCAACTTTACGTGCATATTTCCTTCACATATGTGCTCACTCATATGCCTTATTATGCTAAGTTCTTGAAGGAAATCTTGTCCAACAAGAGGAAATTAGAGGAGACAACAATGGTCTCTGCAGTGCCATATTACTAAATGAAATTCCTCAAATGTGTGGGGACCCAGGAAGTTTCACCATACCCTGCTTGTTGGGGAGTGAGAAATTCGACAAGGACCTCTGTGATTCTGGTGCTTCTATAAATACAATGCCTTTGTTTGTGTTCAAGAAACTGGAAGGTGAGCTTGGAATGATCAAATCAATACCAGTGTCCCTACAAATGGCTGAGCAGACCACCATGTTGCCTGAAAGAATTATCGAGGATATTCTAGTACGGGTGGACAAGTTTGTGTTCCATGTAGATTTTATTATGGTAGATATGGAAGTGAACAAGGAGGTTCTTCTAATTCTAGGGAGGCCTTTTCTATTTACAGGCAGAGTAATCCTTGATATCTACGAGGGGCAACTTATGCTTAGAGTGGGGAACGACAAAGTGGTATTGTAGATGAACAAAATGATGAAATACCCAAGTTATGAGGCATCTACTTACTCGTGTTTCAAGCTTGATGTTTTGGTTAGTTGGCTGAAAATTATAAGTTTGACAAGCTTGTGGGGAATAGTCTTCAGAGGTGTATTACTCAGTCTAGCACAATGGAGGACGATGATCCTGAAATAAAGAAGGAGGCTGAAGCTCTTGAGATTGAGGATCAATTTGTTGATGAGGAGGAACTCAAAAAGGAGGCTTCTAAGACTAGTGTAGAATTGAAAGTTCTCCCTACTCACTTGAAATATGTTTTTATTGAAACTAACAATATTTCTGTAATTATTTTTGCTTACTTGACAGGTGCACAGGAACAAACGATGATGGAGATGTTGAGAAAGTAAAAGAAGCACATTAGCTGGACCATATATGACATTCAAGGAAGCAGTCCATCCATTTGCATGCACGAAAATTTGCTGGAAGAAAATAGCAAGCCAGTGGTGCATCCCCAACGCAAGCTGAATAAAAATCTGGAGGAGGTAGTACACAAGGAAATTATCAAGTTGTTGGATGCGGGAGTGATTTTCCCCATATTTGATAGCCAATGGATCAGTCTTGTACAAGTTGTGCCTATGAAGGGGGCATGACAGTGGTGAAGAATGAAGACAATGAATTGATCCCGACTAGAATAGTCACACGGTGGGGAATGGGCATTGATTATTGGAGGCTGAATGATACAACAAGAAAAGACCACTTCCCACTCCCCTTTATTGATCAGATGCTTGAGAAAGTGGCCGGACATGGTTGTTACTGTTTCATAGATGGGTATTCAGGCTACAATCAGATACCCATTGCCCTAGAAGATGTTGACAATACTACTTTCACTTGCCCTTTAGGTATTTTTGCTTACAGGAGGATGCCATTTGGGTTGGGTAATGCACCGACTACTTTTCAGAGGTGCATGATGTCCATATTCACCGATCTAAATGGGAAGTGTCTAGAGGTATTCATGGATTATTTCACTCTGTTTGGTGATGATTTTGATGAATGTTTGAAACATTTGGAGCTTGTGCTTGAACGTTGCGAAGCCATTCACCTGGTTCTTAACTTGGAGAAATGCCACTTCATGGTGAAATGGGGAATCATTCTAGGCCACAAAGTGACTGCACATGGTATTGAAGTTGACCGAGCAAAAGTTGTTGTAATTGCTAGACTTCCTCCACCAACTTCTGTGAAGAGCATAAGGAGATTATTAGTACATACTGGGTTTTATAAAAGGTTCATCAAAAACTTCTCCAACATTACCAAGCTGTTGACTGCATTGCTAGCGAAGGATGTCAAGTTTGTATTTGTTGTGGAGTGCCTAAGGTCTTTCAAATTGACAAAGGAAAAACTTATTAGTGCCCCAATTATTGTGACACATCATTGGAGCCAGCCATTCGAAAGAATGTGCGTTGCTAGTGATGTAGCTGTGGGGGCAGTTCTGGGTCAAAGGTAGGACAAGATATTTAGGCTTATCTATTATGCAAGTAGATTATTGAACGATGCTCAAGTGAACTATGCTACTACTGAGAAAGAGTTCTTTGCTGTGGTCTTTGCTTAGATCATATCTTGTGGGCACTAAGGTGATTGTGCATACTGACCACTAAGCTTTGAAATATTTGTTAAGTAAGAAAGAATCCAAGCCGCGTATGATGAAGTGGGTTTTATTGCTCCAAGAATTTTATCTTGAGATCAATGATAGGAAGGGAAACAAAAATCAAGTCGCAGATCATCTATCTCGACTTGAGAGACCTCTGGTTGAGACAATGAAAATAAGGAAAGAGTTCCTTGATGAGCAGATTTTCTCCATTGCTGCGGTCTCTGAAAGATTGCCTTGATATGCTGATATAGCCAACTTTTTGACTAGTGGATAGTTGCCGCAAGCTCGTGATCAAAGAAGGAAGCTTCAAGATGAGGTAAAAGTTATTTTTGGAATGATCCCTTCTTGTTTAAATTGTGTGCAGATGGTGTGATACGAAGATATGTACTTGAAGGAGAGATAGCAATCATTTTGTGTCATTGCCATAATAGAGCAGTTGTAGGACACTATAGTAGAAATTGCACTGCAACAAAGGTCATGGAAGCTGGTTTCTATTGGCCTAGTTTGAACAAAGATGCACGGGTGTATGTAGCTGCATGTGACAAGTGTCAAAGGGCAGGTAATATTAGCAAGAGGGATGAGATGCCTCTAAACTCAATTCTGGTATGTGAAACTTTTGATGTTTGGGGCATTGACTTTATGGGGCCATTCCCATCGTCTCATTTTTATGAGTATCTCCCAGTAGCCATTGACTATGTATCAAAATGGGTCTAAGCAATCCCTACTAAGACCAATGATGCGCGGATGGTGTGTGAGTTCTTACAGAAAATATCTTTACCCGCTTTGGGACACATCGAGTGATCATCAGTGACAATGGGTCTTATTAATGAACAAGCAGTTTGCTGTGCTTCTGTCCAAGTATGGAGTCACACACAAAATATGAATCCCGTACCATGCCTAAACTAGTGGGAAAGTTGAAGCAGCTAACCGTGAGCTTAAACAAATTCTTGAAAAGATGGTTAGTGCTTCTCGTAAGGATTCGTTTGTAAAGTTGGATAAAGCTCTCTGGGCGTATAAAATTGCATTCCAAAGAACCGCAGGGACTTCAGCTTCAAGTTAGTGCACAGAATATCGTTTCACCTACATGTAGAGATAGAACATAAAGCTTTTTGGGCAATTAAGTTGCTTAATCTTGATCTTTGTCTTGTAGGTGAACACAAGTTATTGCATATGAATGAATTGGAGGAGTTTAGACTGGACGCGTATGAAAATGCACGAATTTTTAAGGAGAAGACAAAGAGGTGGCATGATTGTTTGATTAAGTGATGTTCAGCTAAAAATGATTAAGTGATATTCTAGGGTTGTGGTTCTTTCATGACTATTGTTATTCGAATATTGATTTTGATTTCTTAGTTTATCGTATTGGTTTATTTATTTAGTCATGTGCTTAATTATTCTATTGCTCGATCACCAATTAAATACTATCTACGAATCTAGAGTTCAACTCGAAAGTGAAAATTCTAGATTGCATATAGGATTTAGTAGAGCAATGTTTTGAACCCGGGCATCGGAGAATGGATTCGCGGTTAGTATATACATACTAATTTCCTTTCTTGGTTATTATACGAGAATTATAAATGCATTCTCGTTGATTCTGACTTTATAGACATATAGGCGTTAGGTTAGCTTAAATAGGCGATTAAGAGATCGATAGATTCTTACGAGCCATATTAACCCCGTCAACCAATAAACCAGACAAATTAATTAGTCAATTCAATTGAAGAATACAATACAATTGTTTGATAGCCCATGACCCTAGATCGTTTTCATCGCATTGATAACATAAAAATTTGATTTTCCTCTGTTCAGAGTTCACTATTTGTTTTTCTTTTTAGTTTAATTAGTTTAGATTCAAATACTTTGGGTTTAATTCTTGTTTAGATAATTAGGATAGTCTAATTTAGTTCATAGTTAATCACAAGTCCTCGTGGGTTCGACATCAGATGTTTAGTCACTTTATTACTTGACGACCGCGTATACTTACGTGTGCGTTCGGCCCCAATAAGTGTTTTGTGACGTTGTCAGGGACATAGAATTTGCTGTTTCTCTAAATTAGACTTTTACTTTTATCTTTACAATTTTTTTTTTGTAAATATTTTAATTTTTATAACTATTTAATTTTTCTCTTAGTGTGTTTCTAATTCTCTCAGCATGATATCTGGGGATGAAATATACGGAGATAAGGTTGTTGATGAATACGCTTGGTTGACGGAAGACTTTTATGGCCCGCATTTTTGTGCTTGTTGTGGCCTGACTTCATGGAAATATTAATTTGAATATGGGAGTAAGGGTTAGTATTAGGATGGGTATTCTCGATTAAGGGAATATGCAGAACGACGTTGTCTTCTAACAATGTTGGTGAATGATTGGTCTAAGGAGAGAGTTGATCTTGCACATGAAATTGACAGTTTTGGCTTGGCTGTGCATAACTTGGATGCAGATTTGAGTGCAAAAGTTGATTTGTGTAACGCCCAACAATTTAATGATGAGTTGTGTTAAGCTGAAAAGAAATCTTATAGACCAAATTAGGGAGCTAAAACGAGAATACCAATCATTAGACCATATTTTTCTAGATGATGCCAATAATGAGAAGAGTGCTCCAGAGTCATGTGAGAGAGTAGATAACATTACTTTTGGAGACTTGAGTATGTGTATATATGGGGATGTAAATAGTAGTAAACTTCATGAGTTAGGATGCATTAGGCCTCATTCCAATCATTTTCCACATTGTGTTTAGATAGTAAGATAGTAATAGAGCCATCTGAGCCTTTGGGGAAGTCAAAGGATGAGGATAAGAGTACCTATATTCTTGAGTTTATTGTGCCAAAAAGCAATAATTACATTCCTCATCTAAAGACAGAGAAGTGTAGAGTGAAAAAATTATTACTTGGCCTGGTTATCTTTGTATCCCCACCAAAGAAGCATAGCCGCAAACTGGATGCACTGTTAGGGGTATAATTCGTAAGTTCAAGGTGGAGAAAAAAGTATTTCATGTCGTTCCGCGACGTTAAATTAAGCGCTTGTTGGGAGGCAATCCAACTTTACTACTTTCTTTTATTTATATTTTTTTTTGTTTATTTTATTTTTCTATTATTTTTGTAGTGTTATTTTATTTTGTAGGATTATGAGCATAGAAGAAAAGCCACTGAAAGTGTGCAAAAGCGAGCCATATGGTTGGAGCTAGTGTGAGGTACCCGCATAAAGGACTATCCTTGGGAGAAGTGTAAGTACCCCGTGAGCTGCTATTTCTTCGACCTTTAACCTTTCAGGGAGTTTCTTGTCCACCCTTATTATTTTTACTTTATTTGTGCATTAGGAATACTGCACTCTTTTAAGTGTGGGGTGGGAGAATTCCTCTAGATAATTAGTAGTAGTATGTTAGTAAAAAATGTTAATTTATTATTTTGAGTTTAGCTTCTTATTTTTGTTTTTGTAGTAGTGTAGTATTTTAGTAGTAGTTTTATTAACTTATTTATTTTTTAATATGGAAAATAAATAAAAAAAATCAAAAAAATTGGACTTATTCTGATGATGGATCTCCTTGACAGCTTTTTTGAGTGATAAAAGACTAGATAAAATAAAAATCCAAAAATATGTCTTTTAATTTTTCTTAGGTAGTAATAATTCCCCCATGGTTTTTTTTTGTGCCTTTGTTCTTTTTCATAGGATGTAGTTTGAACTGAGTAGTAATAGTTTTTTTAATATTTAGAATAGATTAGGTGTAGGTAATAAAATGGAGGAAGAAAGATGAGTTGAACGTAGGCACCTTTGACTTATTTGATAGTAGCATAATTAGGCCAGAGCATGTGTAGTATCTTCCTTATATTTTGAAATTGTCTATGATGCCTTTATAGATTGGATAGCATGTCTTGTGACGCATATGTCTCATTTTCTTGACTATTGTTCACTTTGTGCTTAATGCTTAATATCTCGTGGCTTTGTGAATACTTGCATTAGTTTGGGAGTCAGAATGGTACCATCCTTAGTGAATCATGTGCCATGTGTGGTGAAATTTTGTGTATTCCGTGTATTATACTTGTGTCTAGAACTGTCCCAATATGTGAGTCGAAACGACATTTTAGGTGATGCTCGGTTTGAGTAATAATTTTCGGCTTTCTTTGATCTTTTTGAGCTTTATTGCTTATCATAAATAAAATTTATCCCTAGTTAAGCCTTTTTGAGCCTATAGACTTTTATTTGGCACCCACATTACGAGCCTATATCCTTTTGTCCATAATTAATATTTTTGATCCTTTTACCTCTTAAAATACTTTAATTATAAAATGAGCACTAAAAGAAGCAAGAAAGGGACTGAGTGTGGGGTGACTTTTAAGTAGAACCAATAAAAGAAAAAAAGATGCACTTGTTTCGTAAAAGAATACGCCACTAGTGGAAATTGCAAAAGAGAAAAAGAAAAAGAATATAGATGAATAAATATCTTATTTTTGCTAGTGGGAGTGTAAATTAATATAATGCTTAAAGAAAGAGTGAACATTGTTTAGTGTTATTTTGTCTGTGACTTGAAGTTGGGATTGAAGAATATATGCTTAAAATTAATTTTGTGATGTATTAATGTTCTTAGGAGGGTGAGTCACTATTCGTAAATATATCCTACCCGTCTCTTAGTACACATTACAATCATGAAAAATTTCAAACTGATTTTAGATCGAGCGAGCCCACATTAGTAGAGGTTTACATTATGGGCAAGCCAATAGTACCAATTGCATGCATGTGACCTCTTTTTGTGAGAGTGAGCGATATTGTTTTATATATGTGAGCCCTTAAAATATATTTGAGCACTTGATTTGATTGTATAGATTCAACATATTCTCTTGTTCTTTTTGTGAGGGCACATGGTTTTATGAGGGATATGTAACGTTATTAGATTTCTCTATGATGTTGGGTATTCAAGCCATGAGTGCATTGTGACATTGAGTTAATTTTTGGGGCTAGGATTGTTATGAGCACGTTGTCTTTGTTGTAAATATTTTTGAAGAATGGCATAAGTAAAGGGAAGTGTAAGTGATTACATATACTACAATTTAATTGTTGCTAACAACCATGGTCATTGGTGTAGTGTGCGTCAAATGTGTAAATATATAGTGCTCAAGAATAGTGTGAATTGTTGGTTGACTCGAGGACGAGCAAGAGTTTAAGTGTGGGGTGGTGATGTTCGACTAAAAAAATGATATATTTAACCTTTGTTGCCTCGTATTCTAATACTTTTAATAATCTTTTGAGTATTAATTATATTATTTTATGCTTAATATTATATTTTAACTGTGCAAATATATAGCGATGTGAAGGTGAAGAGATTTGAAATAAAATTAAATGAAATATGAAAGAAAAAGAAAGAAAATTAAAAGAATAGAAAATAAAGAGACAAAGGGGGGACACCCTTTGGTGTTTGTCCCCCAAAGTGGAAGACAAGAAAAAAGTTTATACAATTCAAATAATGAGGCAAAGTTAAAGAGAACGTACCTGGCACAAGGAATTTGAAGGCAAAACCTCACTTGATTCAGGCCCAGGGTCACCGCGATGAGCTGCCCTGGATGCTGGGTGATGGGACACTCTCCTATTTTGCTCAAAACAAGACTTTGATGGCCCTACACACGCTCAACTCATATAAAAAGAAGTCTTAACCTATTTTGGAGGGGATGACCTTTTTGAGAGGTACTTTTAACGAAGGGAAAATACGGAGTCACCGTAGAGGCCAGGTTTCATCATTTCTTCCACCAAACCTAGTAAGTTTTATATTTTTTTGTATGATTTGTTGTTTGGCTTCCATGTCTATGTGGAGCTAAACTTCACGTTCTAGAATTGCGGTTCTTTCATGACTATTATTATTCGAATATTAATTTTGATTTCTTAGTTTATCATATTGGTTTATTTATTCATCCTGCGCTTAATTATTTGATGGCTTGATCACTAATTAAATACTATCTACTAATCAAGAGTTGAATTAGAAAGTGAAAAATTCTAGATTGCATATAGTATTGAGTAGAGTAAGTTCTTGAACCCATGCATCAGGGAATGTATTCACGGTTAGGATAGACATATGCTAATTGCCTTGCTTGGATATTATATGGGAATTATAAATGCATTCTTATTGATTCTAACTTTATAGACATATAGGCGGTAGGTTAGCTTGAATAGGCGAGTAAGATATTGATAGATTTTTATGAGCAATATTAACCCCGTCAACTAATAAACCACACAAATTAATTAGTCAATTCAATTGATGAATACAATATGATTGTTAGATAGCCCATTTCACTGCATTGATAACATAAAAATCTGATTTTCCTTTGTTTAGAGTTCACTGTTTATTTTTATTTTTAGTTTAATTAGTTTAGAATCAAACACTTGGGGTTTAATCTTGATTTAGATAATTAGGATAGTCTAATTTAGTTCATAGTTAATCATAAGTTTTTGTGGGTTCGACACCAGGTTTTAGTCACTTTATTACTTTATGACCACGTATACTTGCATGAGCGTTCGCCGCAACATTAAGCCAAAGGAGTTTCATGAAGGAGACAATGTCTTTCTATATAATAGTGGACTTAGGTTATTCCCCTATAAAATCAAGTCAAGATGGACTAGTCTGTATGTGGTGAAACATGTCTCACCGTATGGCGCAATTGAAATTCAGGATGAGAAAGGGAGTTAGAGCTTTAAGATGAATGGGCATAGGTTGAAATCGTTCTTTGTTGAAAGATTTGACAAGCAATCCTCTAGCATCGTGATCAAATGAGCCTAAGTGACGGAGTCAAGCTGACGACTATAATTCAGAACTGCTTTTAACACTTTTTCTTGCTTTGTAGAGTAGTTTAGATGATTGTAGATTAGGATTATTAGAGTTTAGGAGTTTTGATATTTGTTTGGACATGTATGAGCATGAAATAGACACAAAATAATTACATAATAGAGTTGGGTGAAAACTGTGAGCTAAAAAGTGAAAAAGTATCGAACTTTTAGAATTTTGGCCTAGTGCACCGCGTGGGGCGCCATGCCCTACGCCGTTCCAGGCCAAACATGGGCCTCTGATAAAATTGCTAGCCCTCTATAATCCTCACTACCGTAGCGTGCGGGGCGCCGCACACCACGGCGCGGTAGTGTAAAGAATCTGGCCATTTACTAAATTTATTTTTTAAACGACAACCTTTTTTTCTGCCCAGCCCCCGTCCCTTTTCCTTCATTTCCCATTATTTTATTCTCATCTCTCTCACACCCCACAAACCCACAATTAACTCTTCACTTCTTTGATTTCTTCTCAAGTCCATTCCCTCCATCTTCATTCCCCTCAAGGTAAGTTCTTTTCTCTCATCTCTTCTCTTTCTCATGGTTTTTATGTGTAGTATTTAGGTAGTTTTAGGTTAGTTTTCTCTAATCCTAGGTGGTATTGTGTTTGATAATTGTTTTTGTTATTTCTCTCATTACGGCCGAAATTGGGCTTGTTTATGGTGGGATTTCGTTAGCACGTATACTTGTGGAGGGTTTGTAGTATACAATGTTAATATTGAAATAATTTTGGGATGACTTTTTTGTTGGGGGTGTATGATGGCCGAAAATTTGAGGTTATTTTATTGAATTTGAAGCACTTTGTGCTATTGCTATGATTTTGTGATATTGTGGTTGTATTGGGTGGTGTGAGTGGTATATTTGTGTGGTGATTGTAGCCCAATTTGAGTTGAAATTCTATGGTGAAAATAATGCCTACAATGTATTTGATAAAATGCTCTGGTGATATAAATTGTGTCTTTCATTGCTAATTTAGAAGCTAATTGAGTTGTAATGAAGTGAGGATAGCTGATAAGTGTGTGGTGGGTAGTCCTATTCTTATTTTAAGAATTTGTAAAGTGTTATCCGCGAGTGCTAATCGATTGCCCACTCCATTGTTTCACTAGTTGCCATTGTGATGTCCGATTCATGCTATAAGCTTGTGTAGTTTTGTAGTATAAGTTCTTAATTTTATTTTCTTAGTTACTAGTTTAGCTTCTTGATTTTATAATTTACAATAGTATAGTGTAATTGTTGGGTGTATTGTTGTAATATTAGTTCGGGGTTGGGAGGGTTGGTGATTACTTGTGACGTGCTTTTAAAGGGGTAGTCTGAGTCCCTAGTGTACATTATACTTGTGAACATTACAATGGCATAAGTGTGGGGTGTTCACCCCATTTGGTCTTGATTTGTGTTCTAAGTATCGTGGCTAATTTTGTTCGTCTTGTGTAGGTATAATGTCTCGCCGTCCCAGTAAGCATGCGAACACCATTTTTTCTGGGGTTGCATCTAGTAGTCAGAGAGGAGGTAGGCAGGGCACCACCCCCCGCCCTAGTGGAGGAGGAGATGTAGAAGATTGACCCGGATGCTGACATGGTCTCGGGGTGCAAGGATGGCATTCGGGCTATCCCAGCTCATGTTAGATATTGATACAAGACATTTGTTCCTGCAGTGAACCCGGACCCTGAGGTAGCTATAGATGATGGAAAGCTGTCCCGAAAATACAATTTGATGTACAACAACATTCAGGCACTAGGCTTTGAGAGTTTGTTCCATCCCGCTGATGCGACGAACTCGAACCTAGTGAAGAAGTTTTATGCCAACTAGCATCCTAAGGCCAGTTTGGATGTTGTGTATGAGGTGCAGGTGCGAGGCAAGATGATCCCCTTTTCCTCGTAGGTGATTGATCAAATTATGGGGATTATGGGGTTCACGGAGCACTCTCATAAGCTGTTCCAGAGGTTGCTTCATCACCTTAACAATCTTGATATTCGGCGCCAGCTGTGTGGAGCTAATCTCTTGCCATGTGGACATGGGATGACAATGTGTACCACAAAGAAATGAAGAAGAGCACATTCCAGCATCCCGCCAGGGTTCTTTTACGGCTGATCAATGCCAAGATTATACCAACCCAGAGCGACACTGATGTCTCAAAGGTGAAGGTGTGTCTGATTTATGCCTTCCTAACCGGAATGAAGTTCGATCTCGGCAAGATCATGCTTGAGAACATGGCTCGAACGCGCCCATTTGGGGCACGCTGCCTCTATTACCTGAGTATGATCACTCGGCTGCTGCGGACACACCACGTTGAGAAGGAGTTTCATTATAATAGGACGATCCCCATGCCATAGCCTACTAAGGCCTTTGATGTCACAACTGTGATAGACCCCCTACTGTTCTTGTTCTTGTGGACCAGAGGTTAGTTTGTGTCGAGGAGACACTACAACTGTTGTTTGTTGATATGCGTATTCGCACTACTATATTGGAGACTGACTTGGAGGAGCTGCAGCAGGATCATCCCCTATCTACTGTTACTCAGCAGTGGTTGGGCTTGGCCGAGGGAGGACAACTGCCACCGGATGAGGACATGAACTCTGTCCCTTTTGATGATGAGAAGTACTTGGGCACCTTCGAAGGTGCTGATGATGATTAGGCCAAGGGCCTCAGGGCGTCACCTTTTCCACTCTTGTTTTACTATTTTGCATTGGGGACAATGCAGTCTCATAAGTGAGGGGTGCTCCTATTTGCTTGTATTTGTTTGTTTTCTATTTGCCATTTAGTTTCGTTTGATTTGTTTCTTGCTTTATTAGGCATTGTGGCCTGTAATTATAACTCTGAATTCTATTCGGCATGTAATAGTTGGTAATTATAGTTGTTCAATTTCGACTCTTCCCGACGATGGATTTCGTCGACTGGCTTCTTGAGGGATTTGAAATCGAACGAGAAAAATACAAAAATATCAAAAATCTTAAAATATGTCTTTTATTTCTATTTTATTTTCTTAGATAGTGTAATAATTCCCCCTTGATTTATTTTTGTGCCACGGTTCTTTTTAAGGGTTTTACTTGAACCAGGTGTAGTTAATTGTTTTCTTTTTATAGGAATAAAAATTAATTTTGTGGGTCATGTTGCTATTTGGGAGCAATTTTTCTTGATTGTGTAGTGGTGAGTGACTTAGTTGTGACACTGAAGTTCGGTTCTCAACTCATGTATAAGTGCCTTAAATTGTTTAGTTTTGATTATGCTTATCTCTTTTGACTAGAGAGTCGGGATAGATCCGGTCCTAAGTGAGTCATTTGCCAATATGTGTAAGGTTATTGTTGATATTCTGTTCATGTCAGTTGATGTCTAAAACTTTTCCGGTGTATTTGCAAAGCGAAATAGCAGTCTTGTTCAGTCTTCGAAGTGATATAGGCATTTCTTTGTTAAGCCAGATATATGCCTTTAACCCACCTAATTAAGGTGTATCTTAGTTAGCCCATTTGAGCCTGTAATCCTATTTTCTTTGGCAACTACACTACAAGTCTGGCCCCTTTTTATTTGAATTGACTATATGTTTGAACCTTTTACCTCTCATGAGCACGTGAAATTGTTATGAGCTTGTTAAAGTTGAGTGAAGCTATAGTTGGATTTTTGAGTGGAACTAAAAAAAATGGAGAAAGGTGCACTGTTCAAAACTTTGTGAGAGCCACTTGTAAGGAATTAAAAAAAAATGAAGTTGTTTTAAAAGAAAAGAGTTTGTGTATGTATTAGAAAGTAAAATTTGATTCTTGCAAGTGGTAGCTCTTATCTTATTTGTGCATAAAGAAATTGGGAGCTGATGTTATTATATTGTGAATGTTGAAGTTTGGTTCAACACAAATGTGGGGTTTTAAAAGGAGAAATTGTATGTATTAAAGTGCTGAGAGAGGTGTAATCACTATTATCCAAATTGTATCCTACCCATCCCGCAACTTAAATTATAACCAAAATAAAGTCATACTTGATCTTTGACTGAATGAGCTCAATTAGTAGAGTATTACACTATGGGCAAGCCTATGGTACATCTTCTGTGGCATATGAATTTTAATTCTGATAGTGAGTGCATTAGTTCTATCTTGAGTTCCTATTAGTTCTTGAATTTTTATTGTGTGTGAAACTATTCTCTATTTTTGATTTGAGGGCACGTGATTTGCGAAGTAAAGGTAAAGTCTTTGATCTCTGTGTTAGAGTAAGTGAGCAGGTTATGAAAAATACGTGGTGCTTTTGAGTTGAGTCTTGATGCTAGGTTGTTATGATGGGGTGCTTAGTCTCCATTAAATATTGTTGGCATGATGTGTTAAGAAAGTTGTTTGATGAAAAGGTCGTCTCTAAGTGAAGTGCAGATTGATTGCTCGAGGACGAGCAATAGTTTAAGTGTGTGGTGTTGATGGTAGGCTAGAAACTCATGTTTTAGCCATAGTTTGCACTCTAATTACTGTATTTTACTTGTGTTTGAGCTTGAATGATGGTGATCTGCACTTATTACGTGTTTTATGCCTTGCAAGAATTGATCCTGAGTTAAAAAGTTAATTGAGAGCTGAATTGAACACATTGGAGCTTTGAAGTCCGAGTAAAAGCCCAAGAAATTAAACCAAGATCGCGTTCCGGGGTCGATGACCAAGTCTGGATAACAAAAATTTAGAAAAGAAGAACACTCTAAGCACTAAAGAACTATCGCGCCGCATGGGGCGCGACACGACACTGCAACTGGGAAAAGTCTGTCAGAAAATGCTCTCTGTAAATCCCCCAGGTGCACTGCGGGTGCGACGCGCTTGTTCAATTTCCTTAGAGTTATTTCCTGTTTCGACTTGGAAAGGGTAGTTCCGCCCGGACCCATATCTACACTATATAAATACACCAAAAATACAATTTTTGGAGGGACTTTTGACCTACAAAAGATTTAAGAAGTAACTAAGGTAAGGGGACACAAGAATTCATCAAGACTTCAACCAACAATCGGTGCAATACGGGAGTTTGTATCGAATCATTTGCATTGGTGCTTTCTATGTTTTTAATCCTTATTGGGATAAATGTTTCCATTTCTATGAATTAATTTCACTTAGGGTGTTGACATATATGATGTATTGATAATTTGATTAGGAATTCGATTCTTGATTATTGGTTGAATTAGTTGATGGAGCTTTAAATCGTATTGTGAAGTTGTTTATTCTTTTGCTTAATCAAAAGAGGAGCTTTATATTGTATTTATTTTTATCTTATGATCTAGTTTAAATTTATGATTCAACTAAGTAATTGATAGAACCTCTTTAATTATCAATCAAATTAGAAAATAGGGAAATACTCATGAGAAGTTACCCTTTAGACTAAAACTATCATTTTATTCGTTGCAATTGTTCACCATATTTCAATTGGATTATTTACTAAAATTAACGTTTAATCGAAAGAGGAACCTTAACTTCATATATAATCTAGTTATCTTGTGAATTCGTGAGAATCAACAGTATTATAGGGTGAATTACTCCAAAAATTGGATCCCGAGTCAATTATCTTGCATATGTCTAGTCAATTACCCTTATTTCTCTCATTGATATTTCTTTGTTGCTCAATTGTTGTCTTCCGTGATCAATTGATAAGTTCTTAATTTTTAGTAGTTAATCGTATTTAATAATCATTTAATCGAGTGTTAATTTTTCTCGATAGTAATTAACTAAAGATTATTCGAACACTATTTAAATCCAATCCCCGTGGAGATGATAAATTAAGTATACTATCTTTGACTAGCGTGCATAAATTTTGTGTTGTATTTTGTGCTCGTAAATAGCCACGGGCTCTTCCTCATAGGAAACTTTTCATCAAGATGAACTGTGCTGAAGTCTAGAACATGCGAGCTGTCCTCATGGTACTTCCGAAGCATGAAAATATAAAATACCGGATGTATCCCTGCTAGGATAAGAGGCAATGCAAGCCTATAAGCAACCTCTCCAACTCTCTCCAAGATCTCAAACGGGCCAATAAACCTCGAGCTCAACTTTTCCTTCTTCCCAAACTGCATTACACCCTTTATAGGCGACACTTAGAGAAGAACCTTCTCACCCACCATATAAGCTACATCTTTAACCCTACGGTTTGCATAACTCTTTTGCCTGGATTGAGTTATATGAATTCACTCCTGAATCTCCTTAACTTTTTTCATAGCATCACAGACCAAATCGATGCCCAACAACCTAGCCTCTCCAGGCTCAAACCAACCAATTGGCGAATGACATCGTCTCCCATATAATGCCTTGTACGACGCAATTTGAATACTCGACTGGTGGATGTTGTTGTAAGCAAAATTTGCACGCGGTAGAAACTGATCCCACGAACCTCTGAAATTCATAGCACTGGCGCATAACATGTCCTCCAAAATCAGAATGGTGCGCTCGGACTGTTGATCCACGTCTAATCCACACTCAATAGTGAATGGAAATGGTCGTTGGAAGAATAATACCTAACAAGAGTCAGGGTCGATTTCCTCATGGAGTTTAATATGGATTCTAGGGTGTACACTTGATGAGAGTAAATAAAATAGCTCAATTGTGCTTCCAAATAAGTGATTTTATTTTCTACTTCTAAAATTAACACTAACAAGAATAAACTAAGGAGAAAAAGCTAGAAAGCGAGTAATTATTTTTGTTGTTTTTATCAAATGGGTAAAAGGCCTAGGGATATGACTTTTGCCTAGGTGCTAACCTAATAGGTAAATCACGTTAATGCTTGTTTTATTGACCAGGGTGTATTATAACTCTCAACTCCAACTTACCCGCTCAATAACTCTCGGTTATAGAGTGAGTTTACCTAAATTGGCTTTCTCAAGCCCAATTGGAAATCAACTCAAATAGTTGGTGTGAGCTCAAGTCGGGTTTTCCCTATCTCTAGTTTAAACCCTTTAATTAGACTAGCCAAAACCTTAACTAGCCCAATTTTTTGTTAGTGCACGAACATGGCTAAATAATAAATACCGAATCATAAACAAAAATTAAATTAATCTCCCATAAGGTTTACACACTAGGGTTGGGTCACAACCTTAGAGAAAATCTAGCTACTCATAGTAGAAATTGAAGAAAACAAAGAAGAAGAACTAGTTAAAGCCATAACTAAGATTAAATTGATAAATCTACTAATTCTTAACCCAAAATAGTCACTAATTACCCAAAACAGTAAAATATAATGGCTACAGCTCAAACTATTACAAAACTTTCCCTAAAAAAGTGTTTCCCGTCTATTTATAGTGGCCCAAAATTCGCTGACCAAAATACCATTCGGGAGGTTCTGCGGCCGCACAATTCCATGTGCGGTCCGCATTTTTCTTAGCTCCAGCAAGTGTAGAGATTCTGCAGCCGCACTATTCCATCTGTGGCTGCACTTCAGCTTCTACAACCACACTTTTCCTTCTGCGGCTGCACTTTTTCCAAGGCTTTACACTTGGTCATTTTGCACATTCTCTATACTATTTGAATTCTTATTAGTGCGACCATGTTTTGCGGCTACACATTTAGTATGCGGACTGCACTTTGGCCTGGTGCACTCCTTCTTGACTTTATGAGTTGGAACACTCCTGTTTGAGTTAGAATTTTTCTTTAAGGTCCAATTCTCCAACATGCCTTCAGTTTGCACATTTTCATTAATTTCGAGAACAAGAATCAACACTTAAGTTGAAGATCACTGTGGTCTAATTAACCACTCAATAACTATCAAAGTCAACTCAAGGGTGTCAAAGTCACTAACTAGAGCTATTTTCTTCCAAAAACCTTGTTTCAAACCATAAGCACGAGTTAAGTGTGTTGGTGGCAAATGAAGAATGAATAAATATTTTTAGAGAATGACTTGATTAGGGCTTTTATTCATTACTACTACAGTTATTATTACCTAAACACAAAAACAGACTCATTCCCTTAATAAAGTTATCAAACTATCCATCCTCGGGAAGAGTCACCGATTCACACAAAAGACTACCTTTGGAAAGAATCTTGGCATTAAAAAAAACAAAGGCTTATTATCCACACTACTACGAAAAACATAAAAACTACTAACATAAAAAGAAGCTACTAACAAAAACAAAATTAAAAGTAAACAATTGAAGAAGCTAATGAGAGGAATAACTAACTAAAGATAGATAAAATAAAAAGAAACAGAATCATCCAATTATTACAGTCCAAATGTATCCAAATGTATCATAAAATAAACTCCACCCCGAATAAAAATAAGCATTGTCCCCAATGCTTAACAAAATAAGAGTAAAAGGAGAGAGGGCAAAGAAACTCCTTAAGCATCCTTGGACATCTCAGTGTCCCCAGCAGCATCAACCTATGTTGGCTCAGCCAACTGAATATCATCATCATATTTGAGAGTGGTGAATATTGCACGCACTGCATTAGCAGTGTCGGCGGCAAGGCATGGCTCCTCATACTGGCAAACTGGAGTAACCTGTGCAGATGGATCTGTGGTGGTCTGGTCTAGATCAAGCATCATATCAAAGGGCAAATTCCTAGCTGTAGCTAGTCGGGTCACGTCAGGTCAAACTTATCCACTGTCTTCTTACTGGCCTGAGTTTTCCTCATCTTCTTGACCTGCTTGGTCAAGCCCTCAACAACAGAACCATGATGCACCAGAGTGTCCATAATCACCTTCTAGTTTTCCAAAATCTTGCGTAGAGTCTCATCAAGCTCAGTGGAATCCCACAATGCCTGTTTGGATGACTGCCTTGCAACAACATTATAAATCTCAAAACAAATTTGAAGTAAATGCCTGCATCCAATTGTTGAGAGTCATTAATATCTGGGAGACTCGTAGAGCATAAAGTGGGCCTGTAGGCATGGGTACCAGCCTCAGAACCAGAGTAGGGACTGCCCTAGGAGCTGTGGATGGGACTGTAGAAGGAGTTGGAGATAGAGCTGAAGATGGAGCTGAAGTTAGCGGCTTAGGCATAGAAGCTGCTACCTTAGTAGAGGGCTTAGTTGATGTAGATGGAATATCAACTATGTAAGAAACAAACACTATCGGCTCATCAGACTGGCCGACAGTAGTAGAAGGCTGAGCACTCTTCTTCGGGTTGCTTGGATCCTACAACGAGTACCACTCAAATGGCTTCTTAGGCTTTACCTTTGTATCAAACGGCTTGGGCACTACCTTTGCATCTGTGAGGTACTTTATAATAGTGTTGGGCTACGGGTAAGTAGTGTTAGTATGGTGCGCCACTAGAGAAATGTTGGCCAACATCAGGGCACCCACATTGATCGGGTACCTGACCATGATAGAAGCCACTAAAACAACACGTGGAACATGCATGTTGGTCTCATTCTGGCATAGGTCAAGACTTCTACACACAAAGGTTTGCCAACCTTTTGTCTCAAAGCTCAATGCACTCTGGAGAATAGGTACCCCAACAGTAATCCATGGTGGAGGTGGTCCCAGTGCCAAAGTCTGAACATGCCATGGCCATGCCTCCTCTTTCAAGGACAACTTCTCTAGGCACTCCTTTGGCTCCACGTCCTTCATTCCCAAGTATGCGTTAAACGTGTACTGATCAAACTTCACCTTGAGGTTGCATATTTTGGTCACCTTTGTCCTTTTGCGAATGTGTGAAATGTTGGCATAAAACTCACGGACAAGGTGCTCCTTGACATCCACTATCTTCTCAGTAAATAACATCCATCCATTTCTTGTCCTGAACTGCTCCAAAACTGCAAGGTTGTATCTATCAAGATCCTTCAACAAAAACTGCTGTTCATATGTCAATGACCTCAATGACCATCACATCTGAAAATCAGTAAAGGCAGGCAAGCTCACAAAAATATCTTACTATGCTTCCGTCTTCTTTGTCCGATCAACCCCGATAGATGTACCTTTGCCCTCTCTCCCATCATCTGGAATATCTTGTGCACAAGACACTGGGGTAGCTGGCTCGGAAGCCTAGCTATCACTTTCCAAACCCTCGGAAGTGCTGCGAGATGATGAAGGCACATCTAGAGGCTTAATACTTCCCTGTGTCCTAGACTGCCCCTCCGAAATAGACACGAAGTTTCCCTTGGAAGCCTCTCTAAATGGGGCTTAAGAACTAGACTCTGAGAGGTCTGTACCCCTCCCTTTGCCTGTTGTGGCTTTCTTCCGAATAGTCTTAGGCACACTAAGGGCAAGGCACCTATGCTTCGACCCCTAGAAGACTCTCCTCTACCCTTGGCAGTTTTGCCGCGGCCTCGAGATCAAACCATTGTTTGTATCAAAATATAGAGGATTGTTAGTTGCAAGTCATCATTCAACACAGTTACTCATGTAAGCAAGGGAGAACATTATGGACACAATAGGGTTATTATAGGATGAACATGCTATAGAAAATGGGTTTTGCGGTCCAGACGTTTATGATGTGCGGCCGCAGAATAGAAGTGCGGAACCGCACTTCTGACAAGAAAGTTTAGAGGCTTAGACACTTCCTCTCTGAAGGTAGTGAGAAGGCCAAAGTGCGGCCGCATAATTCATCTGCAGTCCGCAGAATTATAAGCGCGGTACACACTTTTGTTCTTTCAAGAGACAGGTCTCCGATAGCAGTGACCTAAAATGCGGCCTCACCAATAATTTTGCGGTCTGCATAATAAAAGTGCAGCTGCAGAATGCACTAGCCTTTTCCAGTTACGAAAATTAACCAACTGCAGACCACACAACTTCATGTGCAGATGCAGATTTCTAATATTAATGAGCAGTTAGTGTTCTTACTTAGATTTTGCAATTACTTGTTCAAATCAATATGGCAACATGGTATACACATAAAATTTAACTAACCCAACCCATTTTATCATGTATTAGCAACTACCCAGTACAGATATACCCCACATGGACACATGTATTGACTATAATAACAGATGGCCTAAAAAGAAGTTAAAACTTCTAAAATGACAATAACACAAAAGATTAACATGACGTGAAACATACCAGAGGAAGTGAATCTACATCATGTGAGCACAGATGGGTGTGTGTGTTTGACAGTAGAGGGTCCTTAGTTAATCTTGTAGAGCAACAATGATTCTAAGGTGGGTGAAAAGTGTAAAATGAATGTAAAACTCCTATTTATACTCAGATTTATTGAGAGGGTAATAGGCCGAGTGCGGCCGCACAATTCCAAGTGCGGTCCGCACTCTTTCACATGGGCATTAATTTTTATTCCTCATGTGCGGTCCGCACATTTTTGAGTGCGGTTGCACAATTTCTCTTGTGGTCGCAGATTAGCCCCCACGACAGAGAAAAACTTCAGAGAATTTTTAATTTGACATCTGGTTGAGCTTCCAGAAGTGCGGTACGCATGTGAGATTTGCGGCCGCACAAGCTCTTCTACATGGCATAATTATTTCAACAGCCGCATAATTAAAATATGCGGTCCGCATTTTCTTCTACACTTAGCCATTTTGTTCCCCCTTCTTGCATGTAACACTCAACCTTGTAGCAAATTTCAAATCAAGTTAGAAACAACAAATAACACCTAACTACAAAAGAAAAATGAAAAGAACTTGGGTTGCCTCTCAAGAAGTTCCTGATTTAACGTCGCGGCACAATGCAATGTCTAAGCAACTTCCAGTGAAGTAAATGACCGCCACCATGTGGCTCTCTCCAACTTTAACCAAGTAGTGCTTCACTCGGTGACCATTGACTCCGAATACTTCACCGTTCTTGTTCTTCAAATCCAATGAACTGAAATATGTCACGCCAACAATTTCAAATTGACCACTCCACTTGACTTGAGCTTTCCGGGAAACATCCTCAACCTTGAGTTAAACAATAATACTAGATCACCGGTCTTGAACTCTTTGTTCCAAATATATTTTTCATGAAGATATTTCATCTTTTCTTTGTACAGAGATGAACTCCCAATTTCCAAAGTTTTGAAAACCAAATAGGACATCAAATTGATACTCGCCCCAAGATCACAAAGAGCTTTAGCAAACTTGGTACTATCAATTGTACAAGGAATCATGAAAGCATCGGGATCTTCAAAGTTAGGAGCCATAGAATGAACAATTTCACTCACTTGATGATTGACCTTGATAGTTGCAAAATTCATTAACCTCTTCTTGGTCACAAGAGCTTTCATAAAATTTTCATATATGGGCATTTGTTCCAAAGTTTCTACTAATGGCACATTAATTGAAAGGCTCTTGATCATTTGAATGAACTTCTTGATTTGATTCTTGCCATTTTGCTTGGAAATCCTTTGAAGGTAGGGAGGTGGAGGCTCAGGCAATGTTGCCTTAGCCTTTTGTACTACCGGCTCCGGTATGTAAATGATGTTCTCCCTAGATGGGTTCACCTCATGTTAAGTCTCTTCAACACTATCATCAATGCCCATCCGAACCTCATCATTTGCTTGAACAACATTGTTTGGGATTTCCTTCTCTAGTATTACTTGGTCATCATCCACAAGTCATCTTTCACTTGAGGTGAGTGCATTCCCGCCTCTTTCACTTCTTGTTATAATCGCCATAGCATGCCCCGCTTTTCTACCACCCTTTGGGTTCACCACCGTGTTACTTGGTAGTGCACCCTTAGGACGAGAATTTAGAGCTTGAGAGATTTTCCCCATTTGAACTTTAAGATTACGGATTGATGTGTTGTGTGAGCAAGTTGGGCATCCGAATCAGCATTCTTTTCCATCATTTCCTTAAATATATTTTCAATATAACCCATCTCATTGTTTGATGAACTTGAACCATGGGAAGGATAATGAGGTGGGTTTCTCGATTGTTGATATATTGGGGGACTTTGAAAACCCGATCCTCGGTTTCCTTGATTATTTCCCAACCACCTTGATTATTGTCTCCCCAATTTCCTTGGCTGTTTCTACTCCGATTTCCTTAATTTTTATTATTATGCCAATTTCTTTGATTGTTAGAACTCCAATTGCCTTGGTTATTTTGTAGTTGCTATTGTTGTTGATTGTAGCCTTAGGAGTGGAATAACTGAGCCATGAATAATAATTAAATCCGGGTTAAAAATACTTACCCCGATCAACTCCTTGAAATTCCCTTCCAAAATCGCCCAAAATCGAGTTCTCTAACTCAAAAGATAGAAAATGGAATATAACCCTCGATCCAGCCCTTTTTAACCCAGTTATTTCACTTCTGCGGACCAACAACCGCTTCTGTGGCTCCGCACCCGCGAAAACTCCATCACAGTTGCGGCTTATCATTAAGCCTAGGGACTTCCACTTTTATGGAGAAGAATCGCACATGTGGTCCCGCTTCTGCAGACCAGCTCTCGCTTCTGCGGTTGCCTGACCGCAGTTGCGGTCCTTAAGAAGCCAACCAAACTTTGCTTATGCGAATCAAAGGCTACTTCTGTGGTGCCGCACCTACGGCCCAAAATATGCAGGTGTGAGTGCACCAAAACCTCAGCTGGACAGAAATATTTCTAAGTCCAAAATTATTTCGGATTCAATTCAAATCGCACTCGGCGGCCTTAGGACCCCGTCCAAACATACCACCAAGTCCCAAATCACATAACGGACCTACTTGATACCTAAAATCACATAAAACAACATCGAATCTATGTATCAGACCCCATTTCAAGCATATGGAATCGATGAACATTCAAATCTAAAACTAATGCCGAAACGTATCAAACCAACCCCAATTGACCTCAAATTTTGTACATAAGTCATAAATGATATGACAGACCTATTCCAACTCCCGAAACCAAAATTTAAATCCGATATCACTAAAGTTAACTCTCGGTGAGACTTTTCAACCTTCCAAATCTTCAATTTTCCAATTTTCGCTATTTCAAGTCAAAACGACCTACGGACCTCCAAATCAATATCCGGATACACTCCTAAGTCCAAATTTAGCATACAGACCTATCAAAATAATCAAAACTCTATTCCGTAGTCATCTATATAAAAGTCAAACTTCGATAAACTCTTTCAGCTTAAGCTTCCAACTTTGGGACTAAGTGTCCCAACCACTCCGAAACTCAATTGAAACCTAAACCAACTACCCCGACAAGTACCATAACCACAACATAATATAGAAGAGGCAATAAATAGTGGAACGAGGTTAAAATACTTAAAATAACCGGACGGGTCGTTATAGTGGAATAAAGTATTTCATAAATTTTATTGATGATAACACTCGATATTGCTATGTTTACTTATTTAATAGTAACTTAACAAGAAGTGATCAAATGATAAGAAGTGATAGTGATGGAAAATATGAATCTCCCTTTGAATAAATATATATGACATTATTAATCAAACAACAACCAAATACATTTCACAATCCAATGGAATTATGGGAAAAAAGAATTGGATATTAAATGAGATAATGAATGTTGTATTAATAAGTTCTACTTTACCCTCGAACCTGTGGGAGAAGTTATTCTTACGGCTAGTCAAATACCTCAATCGAGTATCCCATAGGAAAGCACAACCTGTTCTAAATGAAAAATAGAATGATGAAAGCACAACTTAAATTAATTCAAAGTGTGAGAGTGTTTAGCAAATATAAGTTCATAAACCCAAAAGTGTAAAGATAGGACCAAAAATCGTTGATTGTGTGTTGGTAGGATATGCCACCAATAGCAAAGCATATTGATATTTGGTTCAAAATAAAAAAGTAATTTTAATATTTATGTTAATATGGTGGTTGAATCAGATAGTGCTAAATTCTTTAAAAATATATATTGGTATAAAAGAAATATGAGCCGTATCGAGAAGGATCTAAAGGACATCGAGAAGAAACAAAGGAAAATAGACCCAATAAGGAGGATTAGTAGGTGATAAAGGACGTATACTTATTTCAACTAGATTTACTAATATTTTTATTTGAAAATAAGCCTCAAACTTTTAAAGAAGCTATATCTTCTTCGGAATTATAATTTTGAAAAGAGGATGTCAATAGTGATATATAGAATCCATATAAAATAATCATGTATGGGAATTGGATAATCTTCCTCCTCGGAATAAACCTTTGGTTTCCAAATGATTTTTCATAAGAAATATAAAAGATAATGGTAGTATTGATAAATAAGGAAAGAATTGATGTCAAAGGTTTTAAACAACGAGAAGGTCTTGGATATTTGATATATACTCACCAGTGATGAGAATTACATTCATTTGGGTATTAATAGTATGAGTCGTCATGTACGATCTTGAAATCCATCAAATAAATGTGATAATATCCTTATTATATACAGATTTGGAGGAACAAATCTGCATGAAACAACCCGAGATATTTGTGGTTCTTAAAAAAATGTATGCCGACTTGTTAAGTCTTTTTACAGACTAAAACAAGCACCCAAACAATGGCATACAAACCTTGATCATAAGATATTATCAAACAACTTCAAGATTAATGAGTATGATAAATGTGTCTATATTAAGAATACTCCAAATTATGTAGCAGTTATTTATTTATATGTTAATCATATGTTGACAATGAGTAACGATATTGCTAACATAAATGCTACTAAGCGCATGTTTACTAGTAATTTTGATAAGAAAGACTTACGAGTTTATGACTTAATTGAGGGAAACAATATCTATAAAACTCCTCAAGGTCTAGAATTGCCTCATTCTCATTACATTAAAACGGTACTTGAAAAGTTTAAGTATTTGGGCTTCAAAGTTGCAAAGACATCGATTGATGTAAACCTTCCTCTTGCAAAGAATAAAGATCAAACTTCAAAGTAAGTCTCAGTTGAATTGTGCTCAAGTGTTGGGAAGTTTGATGTTCATCATGAATTGTACATGACCAATTATACCTTGTGCGACAAATAAACTGAGTCGATGCATGAGTAATCCCGACCGGAATTATTAGATGGTAATGAAACGGGTTTTATGATATTGAAGAACGAGTTTTAGGGGTATAGTGATTTAAATTGGATCACCGGATAAATGAAACTAAATTCACAAGTGGATACATTTTTACCATTGGTGGAGAAACAATAACTTAAAAATCATCCAAACAAACATGCATTGCCCGCTCTACAATAAAGTCTGAGTATACATCTTTAGACAAGGTTGGTGAAGAAGCTGAATGGATCAAAAAGTTCTTGGAAGATATTTTATTTTGGCCCAAACTGTTGGTACCTACATATATACATCACGATAATCCAGCGAAAAATATCGTCACATACAACAAAGACATAATGTTCATAGATAATTTCTTTCTAGTTGAACTGACTACGTAAAGTCAAGAGATAACGTGTCAAGTCTAATTATAAAAGACCTAACTATAGAAAAAGTTGAAAGATCATCGAGGGGGATGAGATTGTGGTAGAGGACAAGTGTCACGACCCAAAATTCTTACCATTGGGACCGTGATGACACCTAATATTTTACTTGCTAGACAAGCCAACGCTAGATGTAATTATTAATAATTTTTAACAAACTTCAATTATGATGACAATATAGAAACTGAATAGTCTAAAACAAAGTAAATAAACTAATAAGTGACGAAATCCAAATAAAAACCCCGGAACTGGTGTCACAAATACATGAGCGTCTAAGATACTACAGAAAAAGGTCTGAAATAAACATAACTGTATGAATCAAATAAACAGTTAAAGGAAATAGAAGGGGACTTCAGAGCTGCGGACGTCGTGCAGCGGTACCTCAAGTCTCCTCTGAATAGATGGATCCGATCAAGTCTACGGAATACCTTTCGGACCAACTCCGGTATCTGCACAAGAAGTGCAGTGTGTAGTATGTGTATAACCGACTCCATGTACTTTGTAAGTGTTGGGACTAACCTTGATGAAGTAGTGACGAGGTTAAGGCGGGCTACTTACATTAACATGTACGCAGTACAAATAGTAATAACAGAAAAGACGGGAATAAAAGTAAAGCAAGTAATTCATATCAACGAACTCAACCTCAACTAACAAAGAGTCCCAAATGACAAGCCATATAACTCATCTCAACAACTGAGGCCAATCCAACAATCACAACAAATATAACTTTTATCAACATGTTGCGGCGTGCAACCCGATCCCATAATATAGTCATCTATCAACATCATAGTCCATCCTTATTCTGCCTTTTCAATTCATTTCTTTTAAATTTACGTTGCGGCGTGCAACCTGCTCTCCAAAATAGTTCAATTAACAATAATAACTCAATAATCAAGATTTATAAAAACTCATACATAAAAAAAAACAAATGTACGAGTAATACATAATAACACGATAACTGAAGAGACTCGGACTACTAGGATGTCTCAACTTTACAAACTTAACGGTATCTACCATTTAACAATGCATTCCAGTGAAATTTCATCAATGAAGGCAACAATTAATACGAAACTATAAGGCAAACAAGGCATAAGACAATTTAGATATGTAAGGGAAGCAAATAGAGACAAGTAGAAAATAAGCATGGAATTATGGAGGGGATGGACAATTTAATACAAGAAATACTAAATGGCAAGTAGAAATTATGTCATGGAAATTAAATAAGCATGTAACAATTAAGGCATGAAGCAATGAAAGTAGGGAAGCAAGTAATGTAACGATGCATATACACTCGTTAACTCACATATACGTCGTTTCACACATAATTCACGCAACATGTAATCCAAGGGTCACTAATTCCCTCAAATCAAGGTTACACCCAACACTTAACTCACTCCGTAATCAACTCAAAGCTCAACCACGACCTTGCCTTTCGAACAAACCTCCAAGTCAACCAGATCTAGAAAATTATTAACCAAACGATTCAAAATAAGCCTTAGAAACTACCCACAAATGAAAGAGGTTTAATTTAGATCATCATTGAAAAAGTCAACAAAAGTCAACCCCGGGCCCGCATATACACTCAATTCGAGGTCTAAATCCCAAATTTACAAAAATATCTAATTCTACCCAAATTCCTAATTTTTACCATGAAAATCCTTGATTTGATGTTGAAAACTTATGAAATGTAATGGGTAATTTAAAAGTAGTAGATTAAAGTTACTTACCAATGTATTTAGGAAGAAAATCTCTTGCAAAAATCGCAGGTGTTTAGGGTTGAGAGTTAGAAACAAATGAGCTAAATCCCATTTCCCCCCTTTTACCCAGCTGCAGTTATCGCAATGGCGACACATAGTTCGCAATTGCGATGATCGCAAAAGTGATCAACCTCTTCGCGAAGGCGAATAAGTCACTGAGCCTGTTTTCGTCACAAAGGCGACAATTTGTCCGCAATTGCAAACACCCAAGCGCCGCAATTGCACACTTTTACTTCGCAAATGCGAAGCCTGCCCGAGAACCGTTGAGTCGCAAATGCCCTTCTTGGATCGCAATTGCAATCATTGTTAAGTCCGCAAATACAAACATTTTCCTCGCAAATTGCGAGTCCTACCCAGCCAACTCATGCTCGCAAATGTAAAGTATCCTTCAAAAAATTGAGGCTCGCATTTGTGAGCTAGACCTCGCATTTGCGAGTTCTGCAGGTAACATCAGAAGCAAAGAAGCATAAGCTATCTCTCTAAGTCAAAAACCACTCTGTAGCCTATTCGAAACTCACCCGAGCCCCTCGCGCTCCAAAACAAACATGCACACATGTGTAATAACATCATACGAATGCTCGCGCGATCAAAATATCAAAATAACACCTAGAACCACGAATCAGACGCCTAAACAAATGCAATTCCAAAGAAACATAAGAACTTTCAATTTTTCAACCAAACGTCCGTATCACGTCAAATCAACTCCGTTTTGCCCAAAACTTTGCAGACAAGTCATAAATACTGAAACAAATTAGGAATTCTTTAAACCTTTAAACTTCTAGTCTTCAACAAATTACGTAAATCAAGCTAGGGACTTCTGAATTTGATTCCAGACACAAGCCCAAGTCCCAAATCACGATACGGACCCACCAGGACTATCAAAATACTTATCCGGATCGGTTTGGTCAAAACGTTGACTGAAGTCAACTCAAATGAGTTTCGAAGCACGATTTCACATTTTCATCAATTTTTCACATAAAAACCTTCTGGAAAAGACACAGACTGTGGACACAAATTGAGGAAGGCTAAACGGAGCTATTCAAGGTTTTGGAGCACAAAAATGAAAGGTTAAACTATAGATGACCTATCGGCTCATCACATTCTCCACCTTTAAAACAAACGTACATCCTCGAACGAACATAGAAAGGTACCTGAACGGGTTAAAAGGTGTGGATATCTACTCCGCATGTCTGACTCAGCTACCTCAATCGGTTGACCTCTCCACTTCACTCGCACGGAAAAATAACTGTTAGACCTCAGCTACCAGACCTGCCGGGCTAGAATATCCACCGACTCCTCCTCATAAGTCAAATCCTTGTCCAATTGGACAAAGCTGAAATCTAACACATGGGACGGATCACCGTGATACTTTCGGAGCATAGATACATGGAACACCGGATGGACTGCTGTTAAGATAGGTGGCAATGCAAGCCTGTAGGCCACCTCACCCACTCTCTCAATTATCTCAAAAGGTCTGATATACCTAGGGGTCAACTTGCCCTTATTTCCGAACCTCATCACACCCTTCATGGGTGAAACCCGGAGCAATACCCTTTCTTTAACCATGAATGCAACATCACAAACTCAATCGCCGGCATAACTCTGCTGTTTGGACTGAGCTATGCAATGTCGATCCTGAATAATCTTGACCTTATCAAAGGCATCCTGGACCAAATCTATACCCAACAACCGAGCCTTTCCCGACTCAAACCAACCAACTGGCGAACGACACCGCCTCCTATACAATTCCTCATAAGGAGCCATCTAAATGCTAGATTGGTCGATGTTGTTGTAGGCAAACTCCGCAACTGGCAAGAACGGATCCCAAGATCCCCTGAAATCCATAACACAAGCGCGGAGAATATTTTCCAATGTCTGAATAGTGTTCTCGGACTGTCCATCTGTCTAGGATGAAATGATGTGCTCATCTCAACCTGCGTGCCTAACTCACATTGTACGTACCTCCATAAGTGCGAGGTAAACCGCGTACCTCGATCAGAAATGATAGACATAGGCACACCGTGAAGACAGACGATCTCACAGATGTAGATCTCAACTAACCACTCTGACGAATATGTGACTGCCACTGGAATGAAATGTGCCGACTTGGTCAACCTGTCCATAATAACCCAAACTACGTTGAACTTCTTGTGAGTCTCTGGGAGTCCAACAACAAAATCTATAGTGATAAGCTCCCACTTCCACTCAGGAATCTCAAGCCTCTTAAGTAAACAACCAGGACTCTGATGCTCGTACTTAACTTGTTAACAATTTAGACACCGAGCTACATATAAAACTATATCCTTCTTCATCCTCCTCCACCAATAATGCTGCCACAAGTACTGATACATCTTGGCAGCGCCTGGATGAATAGAATATCGGGAACTATAGGCCTCCTCATGAATTCCGTCCACATTAGGCACAAAAATATGACCCTGCATCCTCAAAACCCCATCGTCTCCAACAGTAGCCTTCTTGGTTCCACCATGCCGCACCGTGTCCTTAAGGACAAGAAAATAGGGGTCATCATATTAGTGCTCTCTGATGCACTCATACAAGGAAGCCTGAGAGACTGTGCAAGCTAGAACATGGCTCGGCTCTGAAACATATAACCTCACGAACTGATTGGCCAAAGAATGAACATCTACTACAAGCGGCCTCTCATCAACCAGAATATATGCAAGGCTACCCATACTCACTGCCTTTCTACTCAAGGCATCGGCCACCACATTGGCCTTCCCGAGATGATACAAAATGGTGATATTGTAGTCTTTCAATAGCTCCAACCACCACCTCTTCCTCGAGTTGAGAATCAACTATAGGCCTTCTTAAGATTCAACTCACGAATCCTGTTCACATTAGGCACAAAAATATGACCCTGCATCCTCAAAACCCCATCGTCTCTAACAATAACCTTCTTGGTTCCACCATGTCGTACCGTGTCCTTAAGGACAAGCAAATGGGGGTCATCATATTAGTGCTCTATGATGCACTCATACAAGGAAGCCTGATAGACTGTGCAAGCTAGAACACGGCTCAGCTCTGAAACATATAACCTCACGAACTGATTGGCTAAAGAATGAACATCTTCTGCAAGCGTCCTCTCATCAACCGGAATATATGCAAGGCTACCCATACTCATTGCCTTTCTACTCAAGGCATCGGCCACCGCATTGGATTTTTCGAGATGATACAAAATGGTGATATTGTAGTCTTTCAACAACTCCAACCACCACCTCTGCTTCGAGTTGAGATCATATTGCTTGAATAAATACTGTAGACTCAGATGATCCGTGAATACCTCGCATGACACGCCATAAAGATAGTGCCTCCAAATCTTTAGCGTATGAACAATGGCTACCAACTATAAGTCATGAACATTGTAATTATTCTCATGAACCATAAACTATCGCGACACGTATACAATCACCCTATCATCTTGCATCAATACTGCACTGAGCCCAATACGAGATACATCACAATACCCCATGTATGATCCTGAACCTTTGGGCAACACCAACATTGGCGCCGTAGTCAAAGCAGTCTTGAGATTTTGAAAGCTCAACTCACACTCGTCCGACCAACTGAATGGGGCACCCTTTTGGGTCAATCTAGTCAATGGGGATGCTATGGATGAAAATCCCTCCACGAACCGGTGACAATAACCCACCAAATCGAGGAAACTCCAAATGCCTGTAGCTTAAGTAGGTCTAGACCAGCTCTGAACTGCCTCAATCTTCTTATGACCCTGCATCCTCAAAACCCCATTGTCTCCAACAATAACTGCTTGGTTCCACTATGCCACACCGTGTCCTTAAGGACAAGCAAATGGAGGTCATCATACTGGTGCTCTCTGATGCGCGCATACAAGGAAGACTGAGAGACTGTGCAAGCTAGAACACAATTGTGCTCTGAAACACATAACTTCATGAACTGATTGGCCAAAGCATGAACATTTGCTGCAAGCGGCCTCTAACCAACCGGAATATATGCAAGACTACCCATACTCACTGCCTTTTTACTCAAGGCATCGGCCACCACATTGGACTTTATGGGATGATACAAAATGGTGATATTGTAGTCTTTCAACAGCTCCAACCACCTCCTCTACATCGAGTTGAGATCCTGTTGCTTGAACAAATACTGTAGACTCAGATTATTCATGAATACCTCACATGACACGCCGTAAAGATAGTGCCTCCAATTCTGCAACGCTTGAACAATGGCTGCTAACTTTAAGTCATGGACATGGTAATTATTCTCATGAACCATCAACTTCTGAGAGTATGCAATCACCCTATCATCCAACATTAATACCGCACCGAGCCCAATACGAGATACATCACAATACACCGTGTATGATCCTGAACCTGTGGGCAACACCAACACTAGCACCGTAGTTAAAGCAGTCTTGAACTTTTGAAAGCTCAGCTCACACTTGTCCGACCATCTGAATGGGGCATCTTTCTGGGTCAATCTAGTCAATGGGGCTGCTATAAATGAAAATCCCTCCACGAACCGGTGACAATTACCCACCAAACCGAGGAAACTCTGGATGTCTATAGCTTAAATAGGTCTAGGCCAGTTCTGAACTGCCTCAATCTTCTTAGGATCCACCTTTATGCCCTCTACTGATACGACATGCCCCAAAAAGGCAACTGAGTCTAACAGAAACTCACACTTCAAAAACTTGGCATATAACTAGGGCATTTGTGAACCCAAGATATCATCAATGAATACGATCTTAAAGGAATCCAAATAGGGCTTGAATACCTGGTTCATCAAATTCATGAATGTTGCTGGGGCATTTGTGAACCCAAATGACATCACTAGAAACTCATAATGCCCATACTGAGTCTGAAATATTGTCTTAGGGACATCAGATGCCCTAATCCTCAACTGATGGTAGCCAGACCTTAAATCAATCTTTGAAAACACCTTGGCACCTTGAAGCTGATCAAATAAATCATCATTCCTCGGCAATGGATACGTGTTCTTGATAGTGACCTTGTTTAACTGTCGATAGTCTATACACATCCTCATCGATCTATCTTTCTTCTTCCGAACATCACAGACGCACCCCAAGGCGAGACACTAGGTCTAATGAATCCCTTATCAAGCAAATCTTTCAATTTCTCCTTCAATTCCTTCAAATCTGGTGGCACCATAAGGTATGGTGGAATAGGGATGGGATAAGTGCCTGGAGCCAAATCAATACAGAAGTCAATATCCCTATCGGGTGGCATCCCCGGTATATCTGCATAAATACCTTTGGAAACTCATGAACAACTGGTACTGAATCAATCGATGGAACCTCCACACTAAAATCACGAACGTAGCCCAAATATGCTAGACAACCCTTCTCAACCATATGTCGATCCTTCACATAAGAAATAACCTTGCTAGTAGAATGGCCAAAAGTCCCTCTCCACTCTAGTCGAGGCAACCCCGGCATGGCTAAGGTCACCGTCTTAGCGTGACAGTCCAATATAGCATGCTAACATGACATCCAATCCATACCCATGATAACATTTAAGTCCACCATATCAAGAAGTAGGAGATCTACACTAGTCTCAAGACTCCTAATAGAAACAACACACAGGCGATAAACACGATCTAAAATAATAGGATCTCCCACAGGTGTGGATACATATACAGGAGCACTTAAAGAATCATGAGGTACAATCAAATATGAAGCAAAATAGGATGACATGTAGGAATAAATAGAGCCCAAATCAAATATAACTGAAGCATCTCTATGGCAAACTAGAATAATACATGTGATAACGGCGTCAGATGACTCGGCCTCAAGCCTAGCTGGGAAAGTATAACATCGGGGTTGCGCCTTACCACTCTGAACTACGTCTATGGGATGACCTTTAGGTGGCTGGGCTCCACCTCTAACGGCCTGACCTCCATCTCTGGCTTCCTGACCCCTACCTCTAGCTAGTTGCGCGAGCGGTGGGGCAACCGGTACTGGTATGATGGCACGAGTACCCTACCGAGATCTACTGCATGACAATCTAGAGCAATGCCTAGTGATTTGATCTATGTCCCCACACTCAAAGCAACCCCTTGGCTGCTGAAACAAAGACTAACCCTGACGGTCAAAATAGCCGATGTAGTAAATCTGAAGCGGTGGTGCACTGATAGGAGCTGAATATGCACTGAATGCTGGCTGCTCAGGATGAGACCTAAAAGAACTACGACCCCTCCCCCTCCCCTCCCCCCAAAGAAACGTGGGCTACCTGAAGGGCTGACTAAAATGGCCAAGGAGGATAGCCTCTACCAAAGGAAACCCTGCCTCCAAATGAGGCACCACTGAACCCACCGAAATGACGAGGCCTCTTATCAGACTCTGCCCCCCTTCTCCTGAGCACGAACCAGCTTGATCCGTATCGTAATATCTACAACCATATGGAAGGAAATATCATTCCTGACCTCCTTGGCCATTTGTAAGCGATAGTGTAAGTGAGCCTATCAATAAATCTCCTCACTTTATCCCTCTCAGTAGGAAGCAAGATAGTGGTGTGGCAAGCTAGGTCCATGAATCGAATCTCATACTAGGTAACAGTCATACTACCCTGCTGAAGACGCTCGAACGACCTATGGTAATGCTCTCTCAGAGTGACAATAATGAACTTCTCTAGAAATAGCTGTGAGAATTGATCCCAAGTAAGTGTAGGCGAACTAACTGGTCCAGTCAACATATAATCTCTCTACCATCTCTGGGAGGAACCAGTCATCTGAAATGCTGCAAAATTGACCCTATCGTTCTCAACTATACCCATATTGTGCAACACCTTGTGGAAACGGTCCAAAAATCCTGTGGGTCCTCAGAAGATGCACCGCTGAAATGAACAAGAAAGAGCTCGGTAAACTTATCCAACCTCAACATAGCCTCAGAAGACAAAGCGAGCCTATCAGCGGCCTGTGCCGTAATAACCGGCTAAACTACCCTAATTGGCGGGGCTGTTGGAGTCTGATATTGGGGAGCCAACTGCTCCAGGGTGTGAGTAGTGGGAGTATGTGGTCCTCCCCCAGCCCGAGAGACAGTTGGTGCCACCGAGAATGTACCGGCTTGAGCCACACTCTCCATAAGGCCCACCAAACGGACTAGAGTGTCTTGAAGCACTGGAGTGGCTATGAACCCCACTGGGACCTGAGCTGGTCTGACGGGTATAGTCCAAGATGGAACCTCCTCATCAAAATGTACCTTAGGCCCCACTGCGGGTGATGCTGCTTGAGCTCTAGGCTAAGCTCTGACTCTATCTCGGCCTCGGGCTCAACCATTGCCCCTGGTCGTAGCTGCAAAAAAGGGGGTTCCCGCTCCTGTCCTGCTACTGATGATGTGCGTGTTCTCGCCATCTACGAGAAAAAAAGAATAGAATAGTTCAATCATCAATGATGGAATAAAATCGCATGATAGAGAATGAAACAAGTGAAATTTTCCTAAATTTGATATCCCATGGGAGAAAAATACAGACGTCTCCGTACCGATCCTCCAGACTCTACTAAGCTTGCTCATGACTTGTGAGACCTAGGAAACCTAATGCTCTGATACCAACTTGTCACGACCCAGGATTCCTACCCCCAGGACGGTGATGGCGCCTAATATTTCACTTTCTAGGCAAGCCAACGTTAAATGTAATTATTAACCATTTTGAACAAACTTCAATTACCATGACAATATAGAAACTAAATAGTCCGAAACAAAGTAAATAAACTAATAAGTGACGAAATCCAAATACAAACTTTGGAACTGGTATCACGAATACATATGCGTCTAAGATACTACAAGTAACGGTCTGAAATAAACACAATTGTCTTAATCAAATAAACAATTAAAGGAAATAGAAGGGGACTTCAGAGCTGCAGACGACGTTCAATAATACCTCAAGTCTCCTATGAATAGCTGGATCCGAGCAAGTCTATGGAACGCCACTGGGACCAACTCCGGTGTCTGCACAACAAGTGTAGAGTGTAGTATGAGTACAACTGACCCCATGTACTCTACAAGTGTCGAGCCTAAACTTGACAAAGTAGAGACGAGGCTAATGCGGGTCACATACATTACCTGTATGCAGTAGAAATAGTAATAACAGAAAAGAAAGGAATAAAAGTAAATCATGTAATTCATAACAACGAACTCAACCTCAACTCATAGATACTCCCAAATGACAAGTCATATAACACATCTCATCAACCAAAGCCAATTCATCAATCACAACAAATATAACTTTTATCAACATGTTGCGTAGTGCAACCCGATCCCACAATATAAACTTTAAACAATCTGTTGCGGCGGGCAACCCAATTTCACAATATAATCATTTGTCAACATCATAGTCCGTCCTTATTCCGCATTTTTAATTTATTTCTTTTCAATTTCCATTGCGGCATGCAACCCGCTCCCCAAACAAATTCAATTAACAATAATAAATTCAAAAGTGGATACGTTTTTACTATTGGTGGAGAAACAGTAACTTAAAAATCGTTCAAACAAATATGCATTGCCCGCTCTACAATAAAGTCAGAGTATACATCTTTAGACAAGGCTGGTGAAGAAGATGAATAGATCAAAAGGTTCTTGGAAGATATTTCATTTTGGCCCACACTGTTGGTACCTACATATATACATCACGATAATCCAGCGAAAAATATCGTCACATACAACAAAGACATGATGTCCATAGATAATTTCTCTCTAGTTGAACTGTCTACGTAAAGTCAAGAGATAACGTGTCAACTCTACTTATAAAAGACCTAACTAGAGAGAAAGTTGAAAGATCATCGAGGGGGATTAGATTGTGGTAGAGGACAAGAGTCACGACCCGGAATTCTCACCATCGGGATTGTGATGACGCCTAACTTTTCACTTTCAGGCAAGCCAATGTTAGATGTAATTATTAAACATTTTTAACAAACTTCAATTACCATGACTATATAGCAACTGAATAGTCTGAAACAAAGTAAATAAACTAAGAAGTGACGAAATCCAAATACAAACCTCGGAATTGGTGTCACGAATAAATGAGTGTCTAAGATACTAAAGATAATGGTCTAAAATAAACATAATCGTCTGAATCAAATAAATAGTTCAATTAAATAGAAGGGGACTTCAAAGTTGTGGACACCATGCAGTTGTACCTCAAGTCTCCTCTGAAAAGCTGGATCCGAGCAAGTCTACGGAACGCCGTTGGGACCAACTCTGGTATCTGCACAAGAAGTGCAAAGTGTAGTATGAGTACCACCGACCTCATGTACTTTGTAAGTGTCAATCCTATACTTAACGAAGTAGTAACAAGGTTAAGGGGCGGGCTACTTACATCAACCTGTACGCAGTACAAATAGTAATAACAGAAAAGACGGGAATAAAAGTAAAGCAAGTAATTCATATCAACGAACTCAACCTCAACTAACAAAGAGTCCCAAATGACAAGCCATATAACTCATCTCAACAACCGAGGCCAATCCAACAATAACAACAAATATAACTTTTATTAGCATGTTGCGGCGTGCAACCCAATCCCACAATATAGTCATCTGTCAACATCATAGTCTATCCTTATTTCGCCATTTCAATTCATTTCTTTTAAATTTCTGTTGCGACGTGCAATCCACTCTCCAAAATAGTTCAATTAATAATAATAACTCAATAATAAAGATTTACAAAAAAAAATCATACGTCAAAAGAACAAATGTACGGGCAACACAGAATAACACGATAACCGAAGAGACTCGGACTACTCGGATGTCTCGGCTTTACCAACTTAACAGTATCTACCATTTAACATTGCATTCAAGTGAAATTTCATCAATATAGGCAACAATTAATACGAAACAATAAGGCAAACAAGGCATAAGACAAGTTAGATATGTAAGGGAAGCAAATAGAGACAAGTAGTAAATAAGCATGGAAGTATGGAGGCGATGGACAATTTTATACAAGAAATACTATGTAACGACCCAACCAGTCGTTTCGAAAGTTATAGCCCTGTTTCCCCCATTCCTGCTTCTTTATGTGTTATTTAGCTGTATTATGTTATATCGGGTTGGTTGGTTCGGGTCCGGAGTGGTTTCGGAGTGGAATGAGACACTTAGTCTCTTATTTAGAACCTTAAGTTGGAAACGTCAATCGGATGTTGACCTATGTGTAAATGATATCAAAAAATAATTATAAAGGTTCCATTAGCTTTGTTAGGTGATTTTGGGCATAGGATTGCGTCCGGAATGTGATTTGGAGGTCCGGGGTAGAATTAGGCTTGAATTGGCGAAATTGAAAATTTGGCGATTTTTTGTCGGCATTGGAAAATTTGATATCGGGGTCGGAATGGAATTTTGGAAGTTGGAGTAGGTTCGTAGTGTCATTTGTGACATGTGTGTAAAATGTAACGTCATTCAGACGTGGTCTGGTTGGTTTCGGCATCAGATGTCAAATTTGGAAGTTTAGAAGTTCTTAGGCGTGAATCCGAGATTAATTTGGTGATTCGATGTTGTTTTGAGTGATTCAAAGGTTTGACTAAGTTTGTATGTTGATATATGACTTGTTGGTATTCTTGGTTGAGGTCTTGAGGGCCTCATGGTTATTTCGGGTGATTAACGGAATAAGTTTGGATATTGGAGGATTGCTGAAGTTGGAACTCAGCTGTCATAATCGCACCTACGGATGTCTCATCACAGGTGCGAGTCCGCCGAAGCGAGCGGGATGTCGCAGATGCGAGGTTGGAGGAGCTGGGCAGAAGGTGCAGATGCAATGTGTTCCTGCACCTGCGAGGTTGCAAAAGCACAAGAGGTCATGGGTGCGGACAATGTCGAGGTAGGCTGGGTCCACAGGTGCGTAACATAGGTCACATATGCAAGTCTGAAGATGCGGATAGGTGACGCAGAAGCGGAAGTGAGGAAGTTAGGTAGTAGCCGCAGGTGCGAGGTATTTTCCGCATCTGTGTGGTCGCATATGTGGAAATGGAGCGCAGGTGCAGAGTCTAGGCGTTTAAGTGACTTGCGCAGGTGCGGTTGTTTGGACCGGAGGTGCGGTGGCGCAGAAGCATGAAATTGTTCGCAGGTGCGAAAAACCTGGGCAGAAACCATAAATAGAACCCTTCGCGAATTTGGTTCATTTCCACCATTTTCAAGTCAGTTTTTGGAGCTTTTGGAGTAATTTGGAAAGGTGATTCAAAGGATATCAGTGAGGTAAGTTGTTTGAGCCCTAATACTCAATGTATGGTGATTTCCCATTGTTTAATCTTGTAATTAGTGAAAATGAGGGGGTTAAGGCTTGGGATTTTGGAGAGTTTAATTTAAGGAATTGAGGGGCCAAATGGCGTCAGATTCTTTTAAATTTCATATGTATGGACTCGTGAGTGGATGAGCTTCCTAGTTTTTTAAATTTTATTGGATTTTGAGACGTGGGCCCGGGGGTCGAGTTTAGCCAATTTCGAGCTTTGGACTAATTTGATAGTTTTTCTTGTGGAATTTATTCCATTACCATATATTGATGGTATTGTACTGATTGTGAATAGATTCAGAGCATTTGGAGGCTGAGTCGAGAGGCAAGAGCATTGCAGGGTAGAAATTTGACCGGTTTGAGGTAAGTAACGATTGTAAATCTAGTCTTGAGGGTATGAAACCCCAGATTTCGTATCATTATACTATTTTGAGGTGACGCACATGCTAGGTGACGGGCATGTGGGCGTGCGCTATTTGGGATTATGACTTGGTCCGTCCCGTAGCAACTGTAAAGTTGCATATTTTGTTGAAACTATATGATACTTATATGTTTTAGAAAGAGTTTCTATAAATTGGGCTGAATGCCATGTTTTGGGCCTTGTGCTAGTGCTGTTTGGACCCTTAGAGGCCTTTTCTTACTATTATCTCACTGTCTTCGATTGAAAATCTATACGCAGTCATGGTTATACTTGTTTACTGCATAACTCAGTTTTATGACTCTGTAAATGTTGTTTTGGGCTGAATGCCCTGTTTTTACTAAAATGCCCGAGTGGCTTGAGAGGTTTATGACTGAGTGAGGCCGAGGGCCTGATTTGTGAGGATATTTATGGGATTAGGATGCATTCCACAACATGTTCGATATAGGCCGAGGGCCTGAGTGATTTATGCCATGATTTGGCTTGATATAACACTTGGGCTGAAGGAGCCCCTCCGGAGTCTGTGCACACCCCCAATGAGCGCAGGTACCTGCTGAGTGCTAGTGCCAGGTGCCGAGTGCTGAGTGACTGAGAGGCATGAGTAATTGTGAGGTATGCCCGAGTGGCAAGAGTGATTGTAAGGTATGCCCGAGAGGCATGAGTGACTGTGAGGTTTGCCCGAGGGGCTGTATATGAGTGATGTTTTGCCCGAGGGGTTGTCTAAGATTTCATCATTTTTGCTCACTTTTGCATTGAGCCTTTGTTTGAAAATCTGTTGAAAAATATCTTTAAATGATTTTTACTGGAACCGGGTTTAAACGAGATGATTTGATTCAAACACTGATTTTTAAAGCATGCTGTACTTTACTGAATTTTTTGTGATATGAACTTGATATGCTTTATTGCTCGTCACTACTGCTCAGTCTTTATTTATTGTTGTTACTTACTGAGTCGGCGTACTCACGTTACTCCCTGCACCTTGTGTGCAGATCCAGTTGTAGCTGGGCAAGGTAGAGGTTGTTGATTATTCTAGTTGCAGATTTTTCTCGGGGATAGCAAGGTAGCTGCTTGGCGATCGCAGCCCATGCTCTTCTCCCTCTTATCTTTCTTTAGTTGTATTTAGCTATTTTCCACACTATGTTAGTCTTGATATTATCAAAACATGGTAGTAGATGCTCATGACTAGTGACACCCTGATGTCGGGTTTTCTTTTCTGCACTTTTAATTTGATTTGAATTCCTTTACGAAGGTTTTTAGGTTAAATAACATTGAAATTATCTTTGAAATGAAAATATTGGTTTGTTTTGAAAATGAGTCAGCTTGCCTTGTTCCACGATAGGCGCTATCACAACAGGGGTTAGTTTGGGTCGTGACAGATTGGTATCCGAGCCTAGGTTACATAGGTCTCACGAGTCATGAGCGGGTTTAGTAGAGTCTTTCGGATCGGTACGAAGACATTTGTACTTATCTTTGAGAGGTTGCATAACCTTTAGGAAAATTCCACATTCTTAAATTCTTGTCGTGCGAATCTTTTAATTCTAGTAACTAAACATCTGTTGTTTCATTCTCTCATAGATGGTGAGGACTCGTACTACTGGGCAGGAGGGCCAACCACCAGTACCACTAGCCACGGCCACGAGAGGCCGAGGCCGTGGTAGAGGTCATGGTAGGGGCAGAGGTGCAGCCTATACAATAGCTGGGGCAGTACCTGCAGATCTACCGGTTGTCCCAGATCAGGACCAGGTTCCAGTTGTTGATGCACTGGCTAAGGCACCACCTGTGCCAATTCTAATTCCAGGCCTTCAGGAGGCCCTAGCTCAGATTCTGACAGCGTGTACCGACCTTTCTCAGGCGGTCTCTATCTCGACGGCCGTAACCATTTTTTAGGCCAGGGGAGGCACTCAGACTCCCGTTGCTCGCACACCCGAGCAAGTTGTTCAGGGACTTCAGACACCAGAGGTACCACCAGCCCAACCGGTTGCAGTTGCACAGGATTATGTGGTTTCTGCTATGCCTGAGGATGATCAGCGTAGGTTGGACAGGTTTGGGAGACTCCAGCCACCACCTTTCAGTGGTAGAGAGAGAGAAAATGCTCAGGACTTCTTGGACAAGTGTGAGAGGATACTCCGTACTGCTGGTATTTTGGATACTTGTGGGGTATCATTCACTATTTTTCAGTTCTCCGGGGCTACATTCAGATGGTGGGAAACTTATGAGAGGCGTAGGCCCGTTGGCGCATCACCCCTTACTTGGTAGCAGTTCTCCGTGGTCTTTTTGGAGAAGTTCATGCCTCGATCCCTCAGAGAGGAGTTACACAGACAGTTTGAGCGGGTTCGCTAGGGTAATATATCTATGACAAGGTACGAGATGCGGTTCTCCGAGTTGGCCCGTCATGCGATCTAGTTGGTTCCCACAGACAGGGAGAGGATCATGAGGTTTATTGATGGTCTCACTTTTCAGCTACAGTTGCTTATGACCAAAGAGAGGGTGTCTGGTGCTACTTTTGATGAGGTTGTCAACATTGCTTGACAAATTGAGATGGTTCGCGGTCAGGAGAGGGCTGAGAGGGAGGCCAAGAGGCCTCATGGACAGGGTGGATTCAGCGCTGCTCCTTTTGGGGGTCAGTTTCATCACGGTAGAGGTCATAATTTCAGACAGGCTCAGTCAGCTCGGCATTTCACCGTGGTGCATCATCTGGCCATGGTTCTCATAGTTCTCATCAGGTCCACTCATCACTTAGTGTCGTTCCAGCTCAGAGTTCATCCCGTTCTCTACCAGTTCAGGGCTCCTCTAGGCCAGGTTCTTCTACTGGTTATCTCGGTGCTCGAGTCTCCCTTTAGTTCCCGCCACTAGCACCAGGGAGTTGTTTTGAGTGTGGGGAGTTTGGGCATATGTGGACGTAGTGTCCTCATCATCATGGAGGTCTATCTCAGCAAAGGAGTCAGCCTTCGACTTCAGTACCAGTTACTTCACCAACCGCCCAGCTAGTTCGGGATGGAGGTCAGTCAGCTAGGGGTCAGCCTAGAGGGGGAGGCAGATCAGGGGGTGGCCAGGCCAGTTTCTATGCCCTTCATGCCAGACCAGATGCTATTGCTCTAGATGTTGTGATTATAGGTATTGTCTTAGTTTGTCACAGAGATGCCTCAATTTTATTCGACCCTGGTTTCACGTATTCATATGTTTCCTTGTATTTTGCCCTTTTTCTGGATATGCCTCGTGAGTCTTTAGTTTTATCTGTTCATGTATCTACTCTTGTGGGTGATACTATTGTTGTGGACCGTGTATATCGGTCATGTGTGGTGACTATTGAGGGTCTGGAGACACAAGTGGACCTTTTGCTGTTCAGTATGGTTGACTTTGATGTGATATTGGGTATGGATTGGTTATCTCCATGTCATGTTGTTCTAGATTGTCACGCTAAGACGGTGATGTTGGCTATGCCGGGAATTCTGAGGGTTGAGTGGAGCGGTTCTGTAGATTATGTACCAAGTAGGGTGATTTCATATTTGAAGGCTCAGCACATGGTTGAGAAGGGTTGCCTATCTTATTTGGCTTTTGTAAGGGATATTAGTGCAGAGACTCTTGTCATTGTTTTGTTCCGGTGGTACGTTAGTTTACGGATATATTTCCTGCAGACCTGCCGGGCATGCCGCTTGATAGGGATATTAACTTCGGTATTGATTTGGCCCATTTCTATTCCACTGTGTCGTATGGCACCGACGGAGTTGAAGGAATTGAAAGAACAACTTTAGGAACTCCTTGATAAGGAGTTTATTCGGCCTAGTGTGTCCCCTTGGGGTGTACCGGTGCTATTTGTGAAGAAGAAAGATGGTTCCATGAGGATGTGCATTGATTACAGGCAGTTGAACAAGGTCACGGTCAAGAACAAGTATACTTTGCCTTGTATTGATGATTTATTTGATCAGTTTCAGGGAGCGAGGGTGTTCTCCAATATTTATTTGAGGTCCAGTTATCACCATCTGAAGATTCGGGATTTGGATATTCTTAAGACCGCTTTAAGGACGCGATATGGCCATTATGAGTTCTTAGTGATGTCTTTTGGGCTAACCAATGCCCCAGCAACGTTCATGCATTTGATGAACAGTTTATTCCAGCCATATGTGGACTCATTCGTTGTTATATTCATTGATGACATCTTGGTGTACGTTCGTAGCCAGGAGGAGCACGCTCAGCATTTGAGGATTTCATTACAAAGATTGAGGGAGGAAAAACTTTATGCAACGTTCTCCAAGTATGAGTTTTGGCCTAGTTGAGTAGCATTCTTGGGACACGTGGTGTCCAGTGAGGGTATTTAGGTGGATCCAAAGAAGATAGAGGCGGTGCAGAGTTGGCCTAGACCGTCCTCAGCCACGGAGATTAGGAGTTTCCTTGGTTTGGCTGGTTATTACCATCGCTTTGTGGAGGGATTTTCATCCATTGCATCGCCCTTAACCAAATTGACCCAAAAGGTGCTCTATTCAGGTGGTCAGATGAATGTGAGGAGAGCTTTCAGAAGCTCAAGACTACTTTGACCACAGCTCCAGTGTTAGTTCTTCCATCAGCTTCAGGTTCTTACACTGTGTATTGTGATGCCTCGAGGATAGGCATTGGTTGTGTTTTGATGCAGGAGGGTAGGGTAATTCCCTACGGCTCGCGCCAGTTGAAGACCCATGAGAAGAACTATCCTGTTCATGATCTTGAGCTAGCATCCATTGTTCACGCCTTGAAAATTTAGCGTCATTATTTGTATGGAGTTCATTGTGTGATCTATACTGATCATCGGAGTCTGCAACATCTGTTCAAGCAGAAGGATCTTAATTTGCATCAGTGGAGAGGTTGGAGCTTCTTAAGGACTATGATATCACTATTTTGTACCATCCGGGGAAGGCTAATGTGGTGGCCGATGCTTTGAGTCACCGGGTGGAGAGTTTGGGGAGTTTAGCATATCTTCTGGTAGCAGAGAAACCTTTGGCATTGGATGTTCAGGCCTTAGCAGGCCATCTTATGAGATTGGATATTGCGGAGCCGCGTCGGGTGTTGGCTTGCGTGGTCTCCAGGTCTTTTCTTTTTGACCGTATCAGGGAGCATCAATATGATGACCCCTACTTGCTCGTTCTTCAGGACATGGTTCAAAGATGTGATGCTAGGGATGTGATTATTGGTGATGACAATATGTTGATGATGCAGGGCCGGATATGTGTGCCTAATGTAGATGGGCTTCGGGAGTTGATTCTTAGGAAGGCCCGCAGCTCGCAGTATTCCATCCATCCGGGTGCCGCGAAGATGTACCAAGATTTGAGACAGCACTATTAGTGGAGGCGGATGAAGAAGGATATAGTTGGGTTTGTAGCTTGGTGTCTCAACTGTCAGCAAGTTAAGTATGAGCATCAGAGATTGGGTGGCTTGCTTCAGAGATTAGACATTCCAGAGTGAAAGTGGGAGGGAATCACCATGGACTTTGTAGTTGGGCTCCTACGGACTTCGAGGAAGTTCGATGGTATTTGGGTTATTGTGGTTCAGCTGAACAAGTCTGCTCACTTCATTCCGGTTGGTACTACTTACACTTCAGAGCAGTTGGCAGAGATTTACATCCGAGAGATTGTTCGCCTGCATGGTGTCCCAGTTTCCATCATTTCAGATAGGAGCACTCAGTTTACATCGCAGTTTTGGAGGGCAGTGCAGTGAGAGTTGGTACTCAGGTTGAGTTAAGCACATCTTTTTACCCTCAAACGGATGGGCAGTCCGAGCGCACTATTCAGATATTGGAGGACATGTTGCACGCTTGTGTCATTGACTTTGGGGGCTAATGGGACCACTTTTTGCCACTCGCAGAGTTTGCATATAACAACAGTTATCAGTCGAGTAGTCAGATGGATCCGTATGAGGCTTTATATGGGAGGAGGTGTAGATCTCTGGTTGGATGGTTTGAGCTGGGTGAGGCTAGGCTCTTGGGTACAGACTTAGTCCAGGATGCATTAGATAAGGCGAAATTGATTCAGGAGCGGCTTCGCACGACGCAGTCTAGGTAGAAGAGTTATGTAGATATGAAGGTCCGTGATGTATCTTTCATGGTTGGGGAGAAGGTTTTGCTGAAGGTATCACCCATGAATGGTGTTATGAGGTTTGGGAAGAGGGGCAAGTTGAGCCCCCAGTTCATTGGGCCTTTTGAGGTGCTTCAGAGGATAGGGGAGGTGGCTTATAAGCTTGCCTTGCCACCCAGCTTGTCGAGTGTGCATCCCAGTGTTTAATGTTTCCATGCTCCGAAGGTATATTGGAGATCCGTCCCATGTTTTGGACTTCAGCACAGTTCAGCTGGAGGGTGATATGACTTATGATGTGGAGACGGTGGCCATTTTAGATCGGCAGATTCGGAAGTTGAGGTCAAAGGATATAGCTTCAGTGAAGGTGCAATGGAAAGGTGAGCCTGTGGAGGAGGCCACCTGGGAGACCGAGCGGGAGATGTGGAGCAGATATCAATGCCTATTCAAGACTCCAGGTATATTTCTAGATCCGTTCGAGGACGAACGGTTGTTTAAGAGGGGGAGGAGGTAACGATCTGGCCGGTTGTTTCGAGAGTTATAGACCCATTTCCTCCATTCCTGCTTCTTTATGTGTTATTTAGCTGTATTGTGTTGTATCGGGTTGGTTGGTTCGGGTCCGTAGTGGTTTCGGAGTGCAATGAGACACTTAGTCTCTTATTTAGAACCTTAAGTTGGAAAAGTCAATCGGATGTTGACCTATGTGTAAATGATCTCGGAAAATAATGATGAAGGTTCCATTAGCTCCGTTAGGTGATTTTGGACTTAGGAGTGCGTCTAGAATATGATTTGGAGGTCCGGGGTAGAATTAGGCTTGAATTGGCGAAATTGAAAATTTGGCGATTTTTGGTCGGCAGTGAAAAATTTGATATCGGGGTCGGAATGGAATTTCGGAAGTTGGAGTAGGTTTGCAGTGTCATTTGTGATGTGTGTGAAAACTTTGAGGTCATTCAGATGTGGTCTGGTTGGTTTTGGCATCAGATGTCGAATTTGGATGTTTAGAAGTTCTTAGGCTTGAATCCGAGGGTAATTTGGTAATTTGATGTTGTTTTGAGTGATTCAAAGGTTCGACTAAGTTTGTATGTTGATATATGACTTGTTAATATTTTTGGTTGAGGTCCCGAGGGCCTCGGAGTGATTTCGGGTGATTAACGGAACAAGTTTGGATATTGGAGGATTGTTGGAGTTGGAACTCAGCTGTCATAATCGCACATGCGAATGTCTCATTGCAGGTGCGAGCCCACAGAAGCGAGCGGGATGTCGCAGATGCGAGGCTAGAGGAGCTGGACAGAAGGCGCAAGTGCGATGAAGTTCCCACACATGCGAGGTCGCGGAAGCGCATAAGAGGTCGCAGGTGCGGACACTGTCGAGGTAGGCTGGGTCCGCAGGTGCGTAGGATAGGTCGCATCTATTAGTCCGCAAATGCAGATATGTGATGCAGAAGCGGAAGTGAGGAAGTCAGGCAGTGGCCGCAGGTGCGAGGTATTTTCAGCACCTACGTGGTCGCAGATTCGAAAATGGAGCACAGGTGCGGAGTTTGGGCGTTTAAGCAACTAGCGCTGGTGCGGTTGTTTGGACCGCAGGTGCGGTGGCGCAAAAGCGTGAAATTCGTCCGCAGGTGCAAAAAACCTGGGAAGAAACCATAAATAGAATTCTTTGCGAATTTGGTTCATTTCCACCATTTTCAAGTCGGTTTTTGGATCTTTTGTAGTGATTTTGAAGGGTGATTCAAGGGCAATCAGTAAGGTAAGTTGCTTGAGCTCTAATACTCATATGTATGGTAATTCCCCGTTATTTAATCATGTAATTAGTGAAAATAAGGGGGTTAGGGCTTGGAATTTTGGAGAGTTTCATTTAAGGAATTGAGGGGCCAAACGGCGTCGGATTTTGTTAAATTTTGTATGTATGGACTCGTGAGTGGATGAGATTCCTAGTTTTGCAAATTTTGTTGGATTTTGAGACGTGGGCCTGGGGGCCGGGTTGAGCCAATTTCGGGTTTTGGACTAATTTGATAGTTTTTCTTGTGGAATTCATTCCATTAGCGTATATTGATGGTATTGTACAGATTGTGAATAAATTCAGAGCATTTGGAGGCCGAGTCGAGAGACAAGAGCATTGCGGGGTAGAGATTTGACCGGTTTCAGGTAAGTATCGATTGTAAATCTAATCCTGAGGGTATGAAACCCCAGATTTTGTATCATTCTACTATTTTGAGGTGACGCACATGCTAGGTGACGGACGTGTGGGCGTGCACTGTTGGGGATTGTGACTTGGTCCGTCCCGTAGCAACTGTAAAGTTGAATATTTTGTTGAAATTATATGATACTTATAAGTTTTAGAAAGAGTTTCTGTAAATTGGGCTGAATGCTATTTTTGGGCCTTGTGCCAGTGCTGTTTGGACCCTTAGGGCCTTTTCTTACTATCCTCTCACTGTTTTCGATTGAAAATCTATACCTAGTCATGGTTATACTTGTTTTCTGCATAACTTAGTTTTATGACTCTATTTTGATGCATATAAATGTTGTTTTGGGCTGAATGCCCTATTTTTACAGAAATGTCCGAGTGGCTTGAGAGGTTTATGATTGAGTGAGGTCGAGCGCCTCATTTGTGAGTATATTTATAGGATCGGGCTGCATGCCGCAGCATGTCCGATGTAGGTCGAGGGCCTGAGTGATTTATGCCATGATTTGGCTTGATATAGCGCTTGGGCTGAAGAAGCCCCTCCGAAGTCTGTACACACCCCAAGTGAGCGCAGGTACCTACTGAGTGCGAGTGACTGAGAGGCATGAGTGATTGTGAGGTATGCCCGAGGGCAAGAGTGATTGTGAAGTATGCCCGAGAGGCATGGGTGAATGTGAGGTTTGCCCGAGGGGCTGTATATGAGTGATGTTTTGCCCGAGGGGTTGTTTATGATTTCATCATTTTTGCTCACCTTTGCATTGAGCCTTTGTTTGAAAAATTGTTGAAAATTATCTTTAAATGTTTTTTACTGTAACCAGGTTTAAACAACATGATTAGATTCAAACACTGATTTTTAAAACATGTTGTACTTTACTGAATTTTTGTGATATGAACTTGATATGCTTTATTGCTCGTCACTACTGCTCAGTCTTTATTTATTATTGTTACTTACTGAGTTGGCGTACTCACGTTACTCCCTGCACCTTGTGTGCAGATCCAGGTGTAGCTGGGCACGGTAGCGGTTGTTGATTATTCTGGTTGCAGATTTTTCTCGGGGATAGCAAGGTAGCTACTTGGCGATCGCAGCCCCTTCTCTTCTCCCTCTTATCTTCCTTTAGTTGTATTTAACTATTTTCCAGACTATGTTAGTCTTTATATTGTCAGACAAATGGAAGTAGATGCTCATGACGAGTGACACCCCGATGTCGGGTTTTTCTTTTCCGCACTTTTATTTTGATTTGAACTCCTTTACGAAGGTTTTTAGGTTAAATAGCATTGAAATTATCTTTGAAATAAAAATATCGGTTTGTTTTGGAAATAAGTCGGCTTGCTTAGTTCCACGATAGGCGCCATCACGACAGGGGTTAGTTTGGGTCGTGACATACTAAATGGTAAGTAGCAATTATGGTATGGAAATCAAATAAGCATGTATCAATTAAGGCATGAAACAAGGTATCCTATGAAGCAATGAAAGTAGGGAAGCAAGTAATGTAATGGCGCATATTCAATCATCAACTCGCATATATGCTGTTTCACACATAATTTATGTAACATGTAATCCAATGGTCCCTAATTCCCTTAAATCAAGGTTAGACCCAACACTTACCTCACTCCGCAATCAACTCAAAGCTCAACCACGGCCTTGCCTTTCGAACAAGCCTCCAAACAAACCAAATCTAGAAAATTATTAACCAAACAATTCAAAATAAGCCTTAGAAACTACCACAAATGAAAGATGTTCAATTTATATCATCATTTAAAAAGTCAATAAAAGTAAACCCCGAGCCCGCTTGGTCAAAATCAAAATTTGGACCAAAACCCGAACACCCATTCACCCCCGATCCCAATTATATAATTAGTTTTGTAATACGACCTCAATTCGAGGTTTAAATCCCAAATTTATAAAAATCTCTAATTCTATTCAAATTCCCAATTTCTAGCATGAAAATCCTAGATTTGATAGTTGAAAACTTATAAAATGTAATGGATAATTGAAAAGATGTATATTAAAGTCACTTACCAAAGTATTTAGGAAGACAATCTCTTGGAAAAATCGCCTCTAGGGTGTTTAGGGTTGAGAGTTTGAAAGAAATAAGCTAAATCCCATTTTCCCCTCCTTTACCTAGTTGCAATTATCACAATTGCGATACATAGTTCGCAATTGCGATGACCGCAAAAGCGATCAACCCTTTGCAAATGCGAATAAGTCAATGAGCATGTCTTCGTCGCAAATGCGATAATTTGTCCGCAATTGCGAACACCCAACCTCCGCAATTGCGGACCTTTACTTTGCAAATGTGAATCCTGCTCGAGAACTGCTTAGTCGCAAATGCGACTCTTGGATCGCAATTGCGATCACTGTTAAGTCCGCAAATGCGAACATTTTCCTCGGAAATTGTGTATCCTGCCCAGCCAACCCATGCTCGCAAATGTGAAGTATCCTTTAGAAAATCGAGGCTCGCATTTGCGAGCAAGACCTCGCAATTGCGAGATGTGAAGGTAACACCAGAAGCAAAGAAGTATCAGCTATCCCTCTAAGTCAAAAACAACTCTATAGCCTATTCGGAACTCTCTGAAGCCCCTTGATCTCCAAACAAACACATGCGAACAAGTGTAATAATATCATACAAACTTGCTCGCACGATGAAAACATCAAAATAACACCTAGAACCACGAATCAGATACCAAAACAAATGAAATTTCAAAGAAATTTAAGAACTTTCAATTTTTCAACCGGATGTCCGAATCACGCCAAATCAACTCCGTTTTTGCACTAAATTTTGCAGATAAGTCATAAATACTGAAGCGAACCTATACCAAGTTTGAAAAACGTAATCCAAACTCGGTAGTAACAAAGTCAACCTACGATTAAACATAGGAATTCCTTAAACCTTTAAACTTCTAGTTTTCAAAATATTACATTAAATCAAGCTAGGGACTTCCGAATTCGATTCCGTGCATACACCTAAGTCCTAAATTATGATACGGACCTACCGCGATTGTCATAACATTGATCTAGGTCCATTAGCTCAAAACATTGGCCTAAGTCAACTCAAATGACTTTTAAAGTATGATTTAACATTTTCATCAATTTTTCACATAAAACCTTCCAGAAAAAGACACAGACTGTACATGCAAATCGAGGAAGGCTAAATAGAGCTATTTGAGGTCTCAGAGCATAGAAATAAAAGGTAAAACTATAGATGACCTATCGGGTCATCACAATAAGTATCATGATGGTAACTCTACCTTGGAGATTAGAGATCCCAAGATCTAGTTTCAAAGAGAATAAACAATGTTATGAATGACGCTTCAGCATTTTAAAAAAACTCAACCATTCTCGTGATAAGAAATTGTTCAATAACAAGGATAAATTATTTAGGTTTTTATTGATTTGTCAGTTTGAGATGACACGAGCAAACAATGTTACAGATTATATTTAACGATCTGACCGGTCATTTTTCTTTCTAGATGCATGTTTCCTTATTTAAGACTTCTCATATATGATTTCCCTATTTTATGACTTGCGGGAACGGTTGGTTTGGTTGTGGAAGGGTTCAGGTTGTATTTGGAATACTTAGCTCTATAATAGTGACCTAAGATGTCCAAGTTTGACTCGAGTCTACACTTTGAGTAAGCAACGTCGGAATCGAGATCTGAAGGTTCCAATATTTGTGTATGATAATTTTGGACTTGGGCGTATGTTCGGATCGAGTTTTAGGTGAACCAGGAGCATTTGACGCTTATTATTGGAAGTTGGTATCTTGAAAGTTTTAGAGTTTTCTAAATTAGATTTGAAGTATACTTTGGTATTATCGATTTGTGATTTGAATTCCTAGCATTGGAATAGGTTTGTATAGTGATTTGTGACTTGTGCATAAAATTTGGCATTATCCCGAGTTGACTACGTATTATTCGTTGTGTTCAGAGTTAGTTGGAAGAAGTTTGAAGTTTAGAAGCTGATTAATTTTGTGTGGAGGTCCAATTCTTGGTTTCAATGTTATTTTATATGTTCCGGACTTCGATTAGGTCAGTATTATGTTCATTGACTTATTTGTATATTTGGACGGTGTCCCGGGTAGCACGGGTGAGTTTCGGACCACCTGGAGCAAGGTTGAAGTTGATAGATTTTGCTGGTGTCTGGTGTGAATCGCGATCGCAGAGAGATGTGAAGGGATGAGAAGGTTTTGTGCTTTGTGATCATGGTATGGGCATCGCAATCTTGGTGTTTGTCTTGGTAGTACTTCGCGTTCGCATGACTAAGGTCGTGAATGCGATGAGTTGGGAGCGATGGCTAGGGGAGTTAGTTGGTCTACGCAATCGTGTGGGTGGTTCCATGATCGTGCAAGAGGAATTCTAGGGGTGAGGAGGGGGGCTGTAGTGGAGCCTACATATTCGCGATGTGTCCAACCTGGAAACCTTTGTATTCGCGGGGTCTCTTGCCAAGTTCGTGAAGGGGAAATTGAGGGCAAAAACAAGACTGTGCCTCGCGATCGCGAAGGGTTACACCTGGGTAGAATATGATTTTAATACGACACTTAGGCTCATTTTCCCTATTTTTCAATTGGCTTGAGCGACTTTGGAAGAGGATTTTCATGAAGCATCATAAGGTAAGTGATTCTACCAATTATGAGTTAAATACATAAATTATGGGTAGATTTTAATACAGAAAATTGTTGAATTTTGGGATTTTTGTTGAAGAATGTAGGGTTTAGTAAAAATGAGATTTGGCCACAGAATTGATTATCGAATTGAATACTAGTTATATGTTTGAGTTCGTAATTCCATGGGTAACACTTATCTTCGAAAAATTCTAAAATTCGGGTATGTTGGCGTTGACTTTTGTGAACTTTCTGAGTTGGGTTGAAAAATCAATCATATAGTTATATAATGAACTTTAACTTTTGAGCATATATTGATTGAATTTATGTTGCTCGAGACAATTAGTGAGGGTTGAGAACCGAGTAGAGGGCTTAGAAGTGAGGTAAGTCTATTGCCTAATCTTGTAAGAGGGAAATTATCCCCATCGGTATTCTAATTATTTTGTGCTACTTGTTATGGGAGGGGGGGTATGTACGTACGAGATGACGAGACTCCGCGCATAGCTAAAATCATGTTTATGTTCAGGTTGGCTTAGAGATTCACCATGCCTTATTTGTACTACTTGAACTAAACTTGTTAGTTTAATTACTTAAATTTATAATTGATGAATTATAATTTGTGTTGGACCGAGCCCCTTTACCTTGAATTTTGGCAGGATACTTAATTATTGGGTAAAAATCATGTTTTCTTTATATTCATATCCTTGTGTTGTATTTATGTGACTCGTAGTTCGGAAAGTTCCTCTATTTTTGTGGATCAGGTTGTATGCCTCGGCAGTGCTAGAAAATAACATTCTGCATCAGGTCGTATGACCTCAACAATATATTTGAGATGCATCTATGGATCGGGTTGTACGACCTTGGTAGTGTACACTATTATTATCGATCTGACCGTGTGACCTTAACAAAATACGTGCGTAATATCGCTAGTAGTCAGAACATGAGACTTCCTTCTTGACTTGAGACTTGACACTTACTTGATGTTCCTTATATGTTGAGATCGCACATGGTATTTGAGGATTTCATAATATAAATAAACTAAAGATTCATATTAGTTACATTTACTTATTTCATTGCTACTTGTTTTGTTTCATGTCTGTCTATGTTTCATGTACTTTAATTGTTGGACCACTAGTAAGTGTTGATGTCAACCCCTTATCACTACTTCTTCGAGGTTAGACCAAATACTTACTGGGTACGCATTAATTTACGTACTCATACTACACATATGCACTAATTGTGCAGGTACCGAGGCAAGTACTTCAGGCGGTCATAGGGGCGCACATACACACCTTTCGGAGACTTAGTGGTGAGATGCTCTCCATGCTCTGATCTGCAGCACGCAGAGTCTCCTTCTTGTTATATTTATTATTTTTGTCTATTTTGTTTCAGACAATAGCTATTGTGGTTTGTATCTTCTACTAGATTGCTCATGCACTTTGACACCGGGTTTTAGAAATTTCTAGTACATAATTATGGTGCTACCTAATATTATCATCATTTTTCTTTATGTTTCATTTATACTTTATGGCTTAGTAAGATCGTAATTATGTCTTCATGGTGTCTACACTTAATTTCATTTACATAATGAAACCCATGATTTAAAAAGTATAAGAATGGATGATTAAGTTGATGTATCACGCTGGCATGCCTAAATGCGGCATTACGACTTATGGTGGAAAGTGGACCACGACAACTTGGTATCAGATTACTAGGTTCATACAAGTGTCACAATCATGAGCAGACCTAGTAGAGTCTTGCAAGTCGGTGCGGAGATGTCTGTGCTATCTTCGAGAGGCTATAGGGTGTTAGGAAACTTCTCTTTCTTCATCTCCTTTTGTGCCGTCGATGCTGTGCTAAGTATCTTTCTCTTATTCTCTCATAGATGGTAATAATACGCATGACGACATTATCCGGCGATAGAGGGGCTGCTTCCCAATTGTCAGAGGTAGAGGAAGAGGCCGAGGGAGGGCGACAACTCCTGCTAGAAGACTATGGCATCATAGGGTTACTCATGTGGTACCACCAGTGGATCCGGTGGAGGATCCTATTATTGAGGGACAAGATGAGCTTCCTATAGCAGAGCAACCCCGACAGACTTTATGACTGCACCGGGCTTTTAGGAGGTCATGGGTCGTATGTTGCGGTTCATGGATTCTATGACTTAGGCTGGTTTATTTCCAGCAGACCCAGCCACATCTCAGGCGGGAAGGGGAGCACAGACCCATACCACTCATACCCCTGGACACGTTGCTATTGTGTATCATACCCCAAGTGCACTACCTTCAGGAGGGGTTTAGCCAGTTACATCGGTTAGAGCAGAGACTAGACCGACCGCGACTATTGAGGAGCAGAAGTGGTTGGATAGATGGACTAGGATTCATCTTCCTGTCTTTCGTGTTGAGCAGTTAATTGACCCATATGATTTCATTGACCGTTATAGGAAGAGGCTGCATAATATGGGGGTAGTGGAGTCCAAGAGGGTGGACTTCACCACATTTTAGCTAAAAGGGAAGGCTCGCGATAGTGGCAGTCTTATCTCCAGAGTAGGCCAGCGGGTTTACCTCTCTTGACTTGGGATCAGTTCACACACCGTTTCTTGGAGAGATATATTCCACCCTCACAGAGGGAAGAGTTACGAGGTCAGTTTAAGCGGCTCTAGCAGAATCAGATGTTTCTGACATACTATGAGGCAAGATTCTCTAAGTTGTCTCATCATGCTGCTATCATCCTCCCCATAAATGAGGAGAGAGTGCAAAGGTTTATTGCGGGCTTGCACTATAGGATCAGGTTTCTATGGCCCGACAGGCAGAGATCTCCTTACAATCAGGTTGTGGAGATAGCTCGGAGGATCGAGCGTATCAGTAACTAGGGTAGAGAGTTCACATCGAGAGATAAGTGGCCTCGACATTCTAGTGGATTCAGTGACTCATGAGGGGAAAGCCTAGCAGGCCGATGTATTCAGCACCACCACTTGCTCGGGATGCTCTAATGCAGCCTTACTTTAGCGTCATTCCATTGAGCACCTACCGTCTCCTAGCTATTCAGGGTTCCTCTATTGGGCACTTAAGCAATCTGGGCCAGACCCATGGTCAGTAGTGTTATACATCGAGAGCCTCCTTTGAGTGCGGGGAGCTTGGTCATGTGAGTAGGCTTTGCCCCAGGCTTCGGGGCAAGGTAGTACAACAGAGCCATCAACTTAAGATTATCGCACCAGCTGCCGCACTGTCCGTCTGACAGGCTAGAGGCAGAGGGGGGTAGGTAAGGGTCGCCCTAGAGGTGAAGGCTAGTCAGGTGATGCTCGGTCTAGATTCTATTCCTTCCCAGCCAGACCAGATGTAGTAGCCATCGACACCATTATCACCAGTAACATTTATGTGTGTCGTACAGATGTTTTGGTGATATTTTATCCAAGGTCTACCTATTCCTATGTCTCTTCTATATTTGCTCCTTATTAGAATATATCTTATGAGTACTTGGGTGTTCCTATATATACGTCCATGCCAGTGGTGATTCTGTTATTGTGGATCAGGTTTATCGGTCATGTGTAGTGACTTTCACTGGTTATGATACCAGAGTGGTACTTCTGTTGCTCGATATAATTGAATTTGAGGTTAATTTAGGCATGGACTAGTTGTCGCCGTACCTTGCCATTCTTGATTGCCATGCCAAGACTGTTACCTTGGCGATACCAGAGTTGCCTAGGTTAGAGTGGAGATGCTCATCTATTAGTAAATCTAGTCGAGTTATCTCCTTCTTGAGGGCTCAACACATGGTCAAGTAGGGTTGTTTGTCCTATCTAGCGTTTGTTCGAGATATTTTTGTGGAGAGTCCCACGATATATTCAGTTCATGTGGTGCGAGAGTTCTCTGATGTATTTCCTACTGATCTATCAGGCATGCCACTGAATCATGATATCAATTTCAGCATTGATTTGGCACCGAGCACCCAACGTATCTTTATTTTGCCTTATTCTATGGCTCTATTGGAGTTGAAAGAGATGAAGGATCAGCTTCAGGAGTTTCTCAAAAAGGGATTCATCAGGCCGAATGTGTCTCCTTAGGGTGCATCAATATTATTTGTGAATAAGAAGGATGGGAGTATACGGATGTGCGTTGACTACCGCTAGCTGAACAAAGTCACCATCAAGAATAAGTATCTGTTGCCATGCATCGATGATCTATTTGATCAATTTCAGGGTGTTAGAGTGTTCTCGAAGATCAACTTGAGATCTGGGTATCATCAACTGAGGATTCGTTCTTCAGATATTCCAAAGATGGCTTTTCGGACTAGATACGGGCACTATGAGTTTCAATTGATGTCCTTCGGCTTGACTAATGCCCCGATGATGTTTATGGATTTGATTAATTGAGTGTTCAGGCCATATCTTGACTCATTTGTCATTATCTTCATTGATGACATATTGATCTAGTTGTGTAGCATGGAGGATCACGAGCAACATTCAAGGATAGTGCTTCAGACTCTGAGGGAACAAAACCTTTACGATATGTTCTCCAAGTGTGAATTATGGGTATATTCTGTGGCTTTCTTGCGGCATGTTGTATCAGTTGAGGGTATTAAGGTGGATTCCAGGAAGATTAAGGCAGTTCAGAGTTGGCATCGTCCTACCACGATGACCGAGATCAGGAGTTTCTTGAAGTTAGCCGGTTATTATCGTCGGTTTGTGGAAGGCTTCTCATCTATTGCAGCTCCTTTGACTAGATTGACCTATAAGGGTGCTCAATTCATATGGCCTGATGATTTCGAGGTGAGCTTTCAGAAGCTCAAGACCGCATTGACTATAGCACTAGTGTTGGTCTTTCTCTCCAGTTCAAGGATGTATACTGTGTATTGCGAAACTTCACGTGTCAGTTTGGGTTGTGTATTAATGCGGGAGGGGCGAGTGATTGCATATGCTTTATGCCAGTTGAAGCCCCATGAGAAGAATTACCATGTACATGATTTGGAGTTGGCTATGATAGTTCATTATCTTAAGATCTGGAGGCATTATCTTTATGGAGTATCGTGCGAGGTTTACATCGATCGTCATAGTTTGCAGTATCTATTTTGGCAGAGAGATCTTAATCAGAGGCAATGCAAATGGATTGAGAAACTGAAGGATTATGATATTACCATCCGTTATCATCCGGGCAAGATGAATATGGTCGCGGTTGCCTTGAGTAGAAAGGCTGAGAGTATGGGTAGTTTGGTGTTCATTTCAACAGAGGAGAGGCCATTGGCTTTAGAAATGTAGTCCTTAGCTAACTGACTGGGAAGGTTGGGTATTTCAGAGCCCAGTCGGGTTCTTGCATGTGTTGTAGCTTAGTCTTCTTTATTCAAGCGGATCAAGGCTCATCAATATGATGATCTGCACTTGCTGGTTCTTATGGAGACAGTATTGCGAGGTGATGCCAAGGAGGTTACTATCAGAGATGGTGGTGTTCTATGACTCCAGGGTCTCTTATGTGTTCCTAATGTTGATTGCCTAAGGGAGAAAATTCTATATGAGACACATAGTTCACATTATTCTATTTATCCATGTGACATAAGGGTGTATCATGACCTGAGGCAGCATTATTGGTGGCAGTGGATGAAGAAGGACATAGTAGAGTATGTGGCAAGGTGTTTGAATTGCCAGCAGGATAAGTACGAGCATTGGAGGGTGTGAGGCTTACTTCAGCAGATGGTTATATCGGAGTGGAAGTGGGAGTGCATCACTACAGTTGACGTAGTTGGTTTGCCGCATACGTTAAGGAAATTTGATGCCATTTGGGTCATTATCGATAAACTGACCTAGTTTGCACACTTTATTCCGGTGATGAATACATACACTTCAGAGAGGTTGGCCGAGTTTTATATTCAGGAGATCGTCCAGTTGCATCGTATGCATATTTCTATCATTTTAGACAAAGGTACCCAATTTACCTCAAATTTTTGGAGAGCTGTACAGAGTGAGTTGGGTCCCCGGGTAGAGCTCAGCACAACATTTTATCCGCAGACCGATGGCCAGCCAGAGTGAAAAGTTCAGATTCTGGAAGATATGCTTAGCGCATGTGTGATTGACTTAAGAAGGTAGTGGGATCAATTCTTACATTTGCCGAGTTAGCTTATAATAACATTTACCAGTCCAACATCGAGATGGCTCCTATAAGTTGGTTTGAGCCCAACAAGGCTATGTTATATGGTATCGATATGGTAAAGGATGCCTTGGATAAGGTAATTTTAATCAACGAAAAGCAAAAACTTCTCACAACATAGTCCAGGAAAAAGATTTACGTGGATCAGTAAGCGCATGATTTGTCATTTATTGTGGGCGAGAAGGTTCTTTTGAAGGTCTTGCCAATGAAAGGTATCATGAGGTTCAGGAAGAGGGGCAAGCTAAGTCCGAAGTTCATCGGTCCATTTGAGGTGTTGGAGTTGGTCAGAGAAGTTGCATACAGGCTTGCTTTGCCTCGTAGTCTATCGGACAGTTCAGATTCTGGAAGATATGCTTAGAGCATGTGTGATTGACTTAAAAGGGCAGTGGGATCGATTATTACCATTGGCCGAGTTTGCTTATAACAACAGTTACCAGTCCAACATCGAGATGGCTCCATTTGAGGCCTTGTTTGATCGACAATGTCATTCCGCCATATGTTGGTTTGAGCTCCCCAAGGTTGGGTTATATGATACTGATTTGGTAAAGGATGCCTTGGATAAGATAAAGTTAAT